>NC_134985.1:21273289-21895589 GCF_050947335.1 Megachile rotundata | reverse complement strand
CGGTACATTAGCACATTAGTGACATTTATGTTTCGCGGGTTGGTTAGCAAGTTTCTTGTAAATTTTAATTAACATCTCATTTTTACGTTTATCAGAAAAGTGTGTACTCAATCACGGTATAACAGTCTTCACAGCCTTCCAAGAAGTGTAAGTATACTTATAAGTTTTAGTTAATCATGTCATGTCTTACACACCATAATGTAAGACGTACATGTAGAATAAATTTGATCGTATGGCTGCCATGACGTCACATCCGTTTGTTTAGGATTAATGCATATATTATATGTGTTGTGATTAACCTAAGTGATTCTTTGTAGAATATAACGTTATATTTTCAAACGTATGAAGATTTCCAGTTACAACATAAATAAAATTTAATCGAGTTCTACAATACATTTTTATTCACAGTAATAGATTTTTAATTATCGCCTGTAAAATAAAAACTTTTTGATAAAATCTGCACGTTACATCATCGTAATTACACTGCAAATAGTTTACGTTAGACTTTGTACTTTATGGCCAACAATTGCCAACCTCCAGCGGTTCGAAGATGTTTAATCGTTTTTCTACAATAATCTCTCTATTTATCAGTTTCTCTACATCTTTCGATCGTAATAGTGTATTACGTTAACGATGACACTTAGCACATACTACGCGAATCAATAATACACGAGTAAAATTTCGTGTACGTTTATTTGACCGCAATCTGTCCGAAATTTCCAATTCGAAAAGCGAAGTAGGCAAACGCTTTACTTGTGCAAGGAAACCTTTGTGCGAGCATCTAAATGAGCTTACATCATCGCAATTAAAATGCAAACAGAAATCGCGCGAGTTCTCTTGCTCTAGCTCTCGCGGACATACGCATACTCTCTCTCTCTTTCACGAACATATGCCACGCGTGTGAGCGCGTATTTCTGTAATACATTGGCTTGCTACGGACGCTAAAATAATGCAAGATGAATTTGACTTTCGTCCAATATTCAATGGTGTCGTATGCGTGCTCACGTTCACGCGCCCGCGCGTTCCGAATAAAGAACGCAATGCGCAGGCTGCAACCATGAATGCGCGCGCACGCGTTGCGCTAGCACCCGCGCATGCGCGTCACGCGTAACCATTGTATCGTTTCTAAATCCATCTAACGATTTTGCAGGATCGGTCGTTCCAACGTCGTACGATCGTGTTTACTATCGCGAGCAATAATGCTTTGGTTTCCCCGCGATTGTATAACGCTTAATTGCGAAGCAATTACGCGTCGAGTGCACAGCGCGTCCGTATAAACGCTGATTACTCAACATGCCCGATACAAGGTGGATAATGGTGCTAAATACGTTCTCCGGCAGCGATTCGAACGATATCTCTATCATCTAATCGTTGCTCGAAAGCATGGTACGATCGTTGGATCGATATTTACGAAAGCTAAGCTGTTTCACGGATATTTATTGTTTTCGAATGACGCAGAAGATAACTTTCACGAGCTGCACGCGGAAATTTCCAATGAGTAGTAATCATTCGATGCACGCCGAGTTGGGAAACCGTGGTGACCAACTGCGTTGGCAGCTGCATCGCAACTACGCGTTCCACGGATATTCGGGCGCGAATGTTAACACGCATCGCGCGGCGTACTCGTTGAGAGTTTGAGGAACAACGAGAAGACGGAGAGACGGAGATGGGGACGGAGAACGCGAACGAGTACGAGTGGGGATAGAAAATGAGAAGGTCGTGGAAAGAGGCGACGGTGAATATCGGAACGCACCCTCGCTCAAGGAAAAGATTCGATTGCACGGGCGTCGCCACGTCTCCGTCGAGTCGTACGCCGAGCATACTTGTGAGAATGTGCTCGTTTCCCGGCTGCCATCTTGCTTTTGCGTGATGTCACGGCGTGGCCTACTTTCGAGTACTCCACGTGCAAGGGTCGTCGACCTCGTTCTCCTCTCTAGCCCCCTTTTGCCTAGTCGTGTTCGAGCCGAGTCACGGCTACGAAATGCTCTAGCGCCGCTAGAGCACAGCCCTCCTCCGCTGGACCAACCAGCAGCCAGGATTTCTCCATACTCTGCTCTCTATTTGCTCTGCCGTGCCTTTCCAACGATCCCTTTTCCTTTTCCTTTTCCTTTTCCTTTTCCTCTTTCTCTCGTCTCTTTCAACTTTCATCCTCCGCTCGTGTCCAATCTGGTTTCCCGTTCGTGGACTTTCCCGGCTCTACTCGAGAGCGCAGCTCTCGACTCTACTTGCTGCGAGTTTCTCGAGCAGTTTAGTCACGTTCGAATTTGAACCCTTCAACAGCGGAGCCGGGTCAGTCGTAACCCAGGCCCCGTGAAACATTTATCCGGTGTACAACGGTGCTTGGACTGTTGCGCAGTCAGTTTCTAAACGAGGCACGTTCGTACCTTGGTAAAATACAGTAAGACCTGTCTGTATGCTCGAGGCCACCTGTGGGCGTACACAGACCTGGCTCTAAAGACAACGTATAGATTCTACATAAGTATCTTGAGAAATCTTCTAAATGTACACAAACCTTGTCATTAGAGAAACCACTGGTCCTGGTCTAAGTTCTATCATTTATTGTTAGAGAAGTAACATTATACTCTTCTTAAGTGAAGCTTATTTCAATCGCGATAACTTCAATTATATAGTGCACCTCAGTCATAGTGCACCTTACCCTTCTCTTTATGTGAACTTACAATTTTTACCTTATCGTTTGAAAGAGAAGGTGCACTTATAAGTTTAAGCAACTCGATGCTTTTCATTGAAGTTGACACGACTTTATAATTACACAACTTGCATAATTTTGTTGAAAAGGGTGGCACTAATCGTGAGACACCCTGTATATCCTGTTCGTGTGCCAGAAACTGTTCTGTGTGGGTCATCGGTTGGGAAACTCGGAATGTAACGCGGTTTCGTACCTTGGCATTACGCGTGTGCAGACACCGGTACGTTGGCTGACTCGATGACACTTCTCGACACTCGTACGCTTCGCACTCGTCCATCCACTTTTCCCGACGAGCGGAAGAATCCCAAAAAGGGTCAATGTTCGATTTATCGACTCTACTTTCAATCTTACTCGACCTGTCTCTTTTTCATCGCTCATTCTGTACTTATGTTTAATGCGTTTCTTAATCGCTAACGGATTTCATCGCGCTCTACTCTCGCGACTGTCTCGTTTCTTTTGCGAACATCGTGAACGAATAGAATTTCTCGTCTCTTCTCTGCTGGCTTCCTTAACACGTCCGTGCTCGCTCGAGTAAATTTACACGTACCAGAGAAGCGGCAAGATTCAAAGAGGTCGTAAAATCACTTAAGCGCGAAACGTGAAATCCAATGACTGAACACCGTCGACAACCGATTGATGTCGCGACGCTTAGGAACAGCACGCGTTTCTGAACGTCCCGACATCGATTGCTGTCATTTCCTAATAGTTTGATTTACGAGTTGCATTCGTTATTCCGTCGTATTAAAATCAGTTCAACTTTTACTTTCTACCGCCTTAATTTTCCGTCATTATTACTCATAGACTGTTGAGTGCGCTTACATTACTATTGCATAGGCGAATAAATGAATGCAAGTAAAAGTAGCATTCGTGGAAGAGAAATGCAAATAGCCAGGTAAATTTGGACGACCGCAAGGGTGAGTTGGCTACGGTGGCCGACTCTTAAATAATTAATATCGACTGGTCAGGTGCAGGAGGAGAAGAAGAGGAAAAAGAAGGAAGATGCGGTGGGTGGGATGACGCGAAGATATCTAACCGAATATAGGATCAGTCGAGGAGCATACTCGAAGCGAGTGAATTTTCAATAGTGGGGTAGGATCGATGGAAGGGTTGACCCAGTGACCTGGAACCCGGTGCGCCGGTTAGTTTACGAACTGCAACCTCGATCGATGTGGGATGCACCGCATATCCAATCAGGAATTACATTTCCACTGGCTTTCCGAAAACGAGACCAGCGTTTTCCATTCATTCGTTATATTCTGTTTATAACTGTTCAGTTCTATTTTAATATATTTAAGGAAGATACGTCAAAACAATTTCATCCCTTTATATATTAGATAACTTAAGTCTCCAATATTTCGTCTTGGGCGGAACTTGTAAAGCCTAATTTATGTCGACAGTGCACTAGCGTTATAGCAGGAGAAATCGGTTCACTGTACTCGTAGAAACGATTGGATAGAGTTGATGAAATAGAGTGGAATAAGTCGAGGTTACATTCTAGAGTTTAAAGTAAGCGGTGGAGTATGGTATTGCAATGATTGGAACGATTTACTCATTATATTTGTGTAAACGATCCAGTAAATTCAGCTGGGCATTGGTGAGGATAAGTTACTGGTAGAATATGTTAATGCTGGTACATTAAAGTTAGGTTTGGTTAACCACATCCACTCTACGACTAGCGTTAGTATCCTCGCTACTTGTCCGACTGTTTATATCAACGTAACTGGACTATTTTTATTAGTGTCACTATGTTCGACTACTTACGGTATGCAAACATCTACGAGACGCGCCATTCTTAGCTATCGATTCTCGTTATTGATTCGATGTAGAAAAAGTTGTTGACTTTGCAGTTCGTTGCTTTTTTCATTGAACCGGAACTCAAAGCTACGCTACGATGCCTGAAATGTCAGGTTACGATCACTTGAAAAGTGCCATAAGGAAATAGCGATATGTATATCAGTTGTAGAACAAACAAAATGTCAAGATCGTAGCAATGTCAAGCGAGAAAATCATTCTTGGACTCGTGAGTCGTTAACGAGCAGAAATAATTCTGAAGCAACAAGAATATATTTTGTTGCCAAAAATGAAAATATTTCAGAGAAACCTGTTCATCGAGATTACATAATTCGACAAAATTCCGATCGAACTAGAAAGAACCTCTTCTTCAAATTATAATTTACAAACACCAAAATAGACGATTCGTCAGAATTCATTCGCTACGTTTTATAAGGATAAAAGCGAGTTTAATTTTTTCCCAAGGACATTAGACATTTAATTAGAGGTGAATATTCCCTACCTGTGGTTCACGTTTTATTGCACGGTAAAAATTACAATTTTTAACCGCAGCCACGAGCGTAGCTTGGATAACGATCCCTATCTACAGAGCTGTTCAAAAGAAGTGCACCAAAATCAATTGCCTTCGAATTTCAATATTTTATAGTAGATATTTCTACAGCTTTATATAGACATAGTATATAGAGGTTTTCCTCTCTGGGTTTTCCTTAGGTTACGTTAGGTTTAGGTTATGTTCAGCTTCTCTCAGATTATTCCTATATGGTTAGGTTCTTTTTAAATCGTATATAAGTTACTGTTAAACTATCCTAAGAGTACTGAGACAGATTCTTCGTAGACACTTCGAAGGTTCTCCCGAAGCTCTCAGGTTTTCCTTAAGTTAACTCAAATCTTCTTAGGCTACCCTATATCATTAGGTTCTTCCTAAGTTACCCCTAAGTTGCTGTTATCCCTGGATCTCTTTAGGGTTTCCTCCAAGCTCCTCCGAAATTTTCTTCAAACTTTACCAAGATCGATAACAAATGATGAGTGGCTTACATTTAGAAAAGTCTACATTCATAAAGTACACTGTGTTAAAAATCTATAAAATTTATATTATAAAACATGACGTGTAGCGTTTTTGGAACGCTCTATAAAGAGAATGGAGTAGAATGGCGGGTTAGAGGGACGCTGCAGAGGCAGTGTGCGAACAGAATTTCGCTCGGAAGCATGCGCGCTCGGTTGGGGTGAATCCAGAGCTCGATTCCCTTTTACCCCATTGAAATGTTGCTCCCTTTGCCTCTTCGTCTCTCTATTGAGCCGCCACCCTGCGCTATTTGTCCCCTTCCAGGAGGCAGGTGGCACCAGGGGAGGAGAGGATCGAGTATCGGGGGATACTCGATTGAAAACAGTGGGAAGAGCTGAAACCCGGGGGTACGAATAACAGTAAATTGTTATTTTCGCAAACAAAACGATCCTGCCTTGACGGTGGATGAAAACATCGGCAAAAGAACAATTATAATGGTCGGAGTGGAAATTGACGATCGAAATTACAATTATTTCGACTCGTCGAGGGTAATCTAGAAATTACCTTAAAATTTCTACCTCGTATATTTCGCTGTTTTTATTTCGCGGGTAGTCTGGGGAGCCAAGATTAGATTCGATTGAAATTCAGCCGCGAATTGCGAGCTCTCGATTATTAGGAAGTTCCATTATCAGCAGAGCACTTTGGAAAGGATCTATTTACGATACGACGTCGAATTAGCAAGATAAGAAAGTAGATTTTGTAGTCTGATAAATTCCTATCAAAGTTTCTACTTTAAGTCTCTTCTCGGTTAGAACTCTTACATAACTCCGCTGACAAAGTACCAGGAAGCAAATTTTATAGCCCAAGAAATTTCCAAGCTTTGCAGGGAATATGAAAGTACAAGCCAATTAATAACTGCTTAATCTCGCTACACTCTATCGACCCACATTAATTTTATTCTTTTACGAGTTATTATCGAAGGTGCAAAGTAATTGTCATTAATATAGTTGTCTTAGTTCTCCGATATTATATCGAAAGTTTGGATTCGTATCGGCAAAGATAATAACAGGGTTAAGTGCATCGCGTCGAATCGAATCGCGTCAAACCTACGAGATGGATCGACACCCTATCGCTGTATGCACCGTATATGCCAGTGTCAATAAACTCTCGGGTGGACACTTGATCTGGTCATCACTGGTCTATAACACAGGGCGAGCAAATGTCTCGACCGCCTATTGCACGGGGCAAGCAAATATGACCCCCTCTAGCGAATATTCCGATCGTCCATAGCACGCGACGAGCGAATGTCTCGAGTGACTGTAGGCGCCAGTAGTGAAAGGGTTCAAAACCATAGAACAAAGAATTCGTCCCTAAATGTTCGTCAAAGCTGACCACACATCGGCATCGATTCCCTCCATTAACCCCGGCGACTAATTTCGCCTTGACAACAGTGTCAGCAGATAAAGAGACGTCTCGGGAACTATCATCCCGCGGAAAAGCGAGACGGAACGGTATGTAACAAGCTCGACAGCTCGACGGAGGGGGTTGCAAAAGGTGGAGAAGAGCGAGGAGAGATCGAAGGGGCGTATGAGCGTAGGTATATCGAGGGTAAGGGTGAAAGGAGTGGGGCGAAGGAAGGAGAGGAGAAACCAGGGCGCAAGTATTGATCCCACACCGGGTGGTTGACACATTTACCAAAAGCTTCGCGTGGTCTAGTTTCGGTCTGAGGTCACGAAAGGAGCGGCAAAGAAAATCACTGAACAATCTTATGTATCTTTCTCGACGGATTTTCCGTGTCAGCGATTGACCCAAATTCGCCGCAAACAATAATTACGTAACGTCATTAACGTTCGCGCTTTGGCGGAAAAATCTAGAATTGCATAAACGCTTACAAGCGTGGAAACCTTAACCCACATGATGCCCTTTCGAAATTAACAAATCAACCACCGAGGTTATATACATTTACCACACGAGCGTACGTGTAATGTAATTTTTTAGTCGACGGTTTACGGTACAATGAATCTCGATTAATTTAGACCAGCCCGTTTATTCAGAGAGCATTCGTAAACAAGAAATTTCCCCTAACGATACCACGCGGCGCACCTGGGTTAAATCGAACAATTATACTTAATGGTCCATCTCGTGCACCCTCGTTTATTCACGCTCGTTTCTTAATTTTAATCGTGCCAATATAATCCGGGTCAGTTTTCGAGTATCCTTCGGAGGAGAAAAATCTGGGATTCCAAAACGTCCGTACGTAAACAGCACCGATCGTTTTCCCACGAAGCTCGAGCATGGTGCATGAATTATGGGAAAACTGGATGCGACAGTGAGATAGAGGGGAGAAGAAAAAAGATGGGAAAATAAAATCGGTGATCTCATACGGGGAAATCCTGTGGCCCGAACTCGGGAACGTTGCCAAATGGGTCAGAGCTCGTATTGAGCTGGTACAGCAGCTAGCAGCGTTGTACTGCTGACCTCAGCCCCTCTTTGCCCTGCCTTGTCCTCCTCTTTCACCTCCTCCTCGCGCCCTCCTCACCCTAGATGGTGATCTAGAGCGATTCTAGAGCGAGGCCACCGACGGAGACGAACTATTTTGTCGAGCTGCTCATCTTATGTCACCCGTTCTTGCCTATTGTTTCGCGTCCAATGCTGATCCATCGAGTTGGCTGGCTGAAAATAATTGCGATGAAAATTAAATTTGACCAAGTGCCGTGATAACGAACGGTTCGACGTCAGGGTGAAGTTCGAGATGGATACCGACGTCGAATTTCAGATGTTAAAATCCTATAAATCTTTAGGATGTTCTAGGTAATAATAGAAGTTTACTTTTGACGTTAATCCTCCACTTTTTGTGCTGCATATTATCGCTAATCATAACGAATGTGTACTATGATAATCGTTCCATAACTTCTCGTTTACGGGGCTCTAGAGAATCTAGCGCTTGCTGATTTAACGCGTGACAGCATAACGCTAACGAGTGGTCATGGACAAAGATTGAATTATCCGACATTGTCCAATCTTCTAAATCTTAGAACGCTCGCTTTAGAGCAACTGACAATGGGAAGAGATTTCCTAAGTACTATCATGACCACTCTTCTTGATTTTTATTTATAACTATTGCAAATACAAGCAGAACCTGCGGTACCATAGAAATGTATGGAATGAAAGCTCAAGGGGATGAAATATAACGAAGGGTATAGATTACGAGACTCACGCTTGTTAGACAGTTTTAGTGAAGGTAAATTTTTCTTGATTGGTGGATTCTTCGACTCGTAACGATTATATAATATTTGCTGTTGCTCGTTGCTTTTATTGTATCACGACATCAGAAAGTGAACTATTATCTTCCATGCGACGCCCATGTAATCAACGAGCAAATAATAGATAGCAATGTGCAAAGTGGAAACTAGCCTCATCGTTCTCTATTTACTATATGTATCTGATTACCAAACGGTAATGGCAGAGATTTTATGCCGCTAATACCGAATCCATTATTATTCGTTAATTCGTCGACATCGATTGTAAAACGAATTAACACGTTGGTTGCCAATTAGCAAAGCTACTTGATTCCTCGATTTAAATGTTCAATTTATTACCGTAGTTGAGAGGTCGGTAAGCTAATCCGGATTTCGCTTGTAATTACCCTGCCAGTGTACAGGGTTCGCACACGATGTTTTTTAATAAACCATCGAACATTAAATCGGTTTAAGGACACTTACATTATCCTACTGTGGCGTCAATCAACGATTTACCATAGTTATCAACGCTAATTAACCGAGATAATTACAACTCTATCGACGCTGGACGGCCATAAGTATTCTAAACAGTTGTTTCGTATTTAACGTATGTCATATTGCGTGGACGCTGTCACGAAAAGTAATGATAGCGCAAGATAGGAAAAATGGTAAGGTGCCGCAGCATACATGACCATTTTCACGGTGGCAGTGGACGCGTTAACGGTGCCAGCAGATAGGAGGAAACGGCGGCGAGACCGAGATAGCACGGGCCGAAAATTTGAAGCGAAACGAGGTGAAAACAGAAGCGAGAGAAAGGAGATAAAAAGAAGAGGCAAAAGGCCGTTCGACAGTTTGTCGAATGCAGCACGTGTCCCGTGCCACGTGCCTAAAGGTCGTTGCCCGTCTATACCGGATTTTGTTTGATCCCCACCTTTCTACTCCTACTACTACTATTACTATTCATCGTGTCTCTCTAGTTAAATCTACTAGACACATCTACGAAATAGGCACGTTGATTCAAGATTTATCAGGGTACCTTCATTTCATGATGCGTTGCACAGCCTATTTTTTCAACCGCGATCACGTAGCACCGACAGTTTATAACGTGGATCGCTAACGACATAAAATCGGAGTTTTTTCGATCGATATTGCTGCTAGAAATTACAAGCGCGATCTTGATAGTACTCGGAATATTCCAACCGTTCGATCAAATTAATGTTATCGGTAATTTTCATGGCAGCAATTGTGCACGCGCGTTTTATGGGAGCAACAAGAGAGTTAATTCTTTTTTGTGTTTTATAGTGTAATGTTGCATATCAAATGACCGATTTCGAAACGTAGAAGCCCGACATGACTCGACAACATAAAAGTACTATAAAATAGCACTTACGGTATATCAGCTTGAAGTTGAAGGTCCGACGTAAACGACTACATAAGCGTTTCATCGATATTCTACAGACGAATTAAGAAGTTACGACTCCTTGTAATAAAGGAACAGGTATCGGAGAATGTCAAAACTCTTGTGGACCCTCGGTCTACCTCGACGCTCGTAAATTACAATAGCCTCAAAACAGCTACCATAAACTCATTCGTTTTCCCAATATCGTAATCCATTATTCAATGGTTCGACAATAGATAAACTAAAGTTCTGGTGGTTTTGTTTGTCCAGACAGGTATCGTTACATAATTGAAGGTGGTTTACAACGCATAGAATTTTCCAAACGCAACGTGAACAGCTTGGCGAGTTAACAGACAGCGAGTTAGAACAGTGGAATCCCCACGTAAAGCAACCGCTATTAATAGGAAACAGCCGCACCTATTTATCTTGCATAGGAGAGTCAAGTGCAGCTGGCCAACCAGCTACTATTACTCCACAACGAACCCGATTAACTATTGAACGCCTGCAACTTCTATCAAACGTGTTCCTTCTGTTTTCTGTAACACCCGCCGCGACTATCGATACCGTTAATCCACTTACGCTCGCAAGCGTACTCGTAGAAATTGAAATTATCTTCTCCCAGCAAAGAACAGAGCGAAATTTCTTCGTAGAGCCTGTACGTGCATCACCCAGTCTCGAGGATTGTGCAAAATCGTTGCACGTGTCTACAAATTTTCGAAAGAAATGCTTACGAAAGTAAAACGCTTGATAAGCTTATTTCGAAGCGAGGATAACCTTAAAATATTCGCTTCGCGACTGACGCACGTGTAAATCTATCAGCCTAGTCCAATAGAAATATAGAAGATACTTTCATACTCATACACGTGTTCCGGATGATAAGATAAAAGGTGACACATTTTTCGAGAATACGATACGATCTGTTCCGTGTGAAACGTACAGGCTGTTTCACAATTGAGGGCAATTTGTCCAAGCTTCGATATAGCCCACGAAAACATGTTCGATTAACTTTAAACTTCCATAACGACGCTTTTGATGTTTGATATTTTCTACCGAGGCGAGATTAGGAGAGCCTAAAAATAGCCGTAGCAATTGTTCAAGCTCGCCAGGGCATCAATGAAAATATCTAAAAAGTAAGAAAAAATTACTTTCCATTACAAAAGGTTGAACCGTCTCGAAAGTCGTAGCTCTTTATTCCTTCCGCCTGGATAGAAAAGTCCCCTAACTTCCGCGAAAGATCGGCCGTGTAAACTGGACACCGTGCTCGCGGACGCACCTTCAATAGAGAACACGTTTCCACGCCTATGCATTCGAATGAACGCACTGTACATACATACATACACGCGTACCACGTGTCCTACCCTCGCGTGACTAGGTACTGGGAGCACGTGGCCCCCCACCACGTGTCCCTTGGGTCCGTCAGACGTTCACGGAAGAAAAAAAACCAAAGAAAGAAGAGGGCCGTCGATTCAACGAGGGGCAGAAAAGAATCAGGGTAGAGGGAGAGACGAGTTGAACGGAGACGAAGGAAATTTCGTCGGGAAGAATGGGTAGCGAGAAGCTCCTCCGGCAGGGAGAGATAGTTAGGTTAAGGACGCGGAAGATGCAGAGGGGATCCGCGAAACGAAGTCGTAACTGTCCGCCGAAAGAGATGGAAGTTCAGGAAGCGAGAGTACGCAGAAGGGACGCTCTGATTTCCTGAAATCGTGCTAGCTTAGATTACCACGCACGCACTGCTCCGATATGAACGGAACATTTTCTGAAACAGTGATAAGCAACCGCGCCCATGAGGGTAGCTTGCGAGCGCTGTACATTCGTACGACCGATCATCGAGTCTCCAGGATTCTCTTAGACTTTAACTCTTTAATGTAATCGCGATTTTTCGAAACCTCCGTTTCTATTACACTCTATTAGGAATTACACTTTGGAATAAGAAGATAAATGGATCCCCATCCTCAGGTTCGGAATCTTCCACTTATCATCGCGGTGGCGCAACAAGACACAAAAATGTCGTATTTCATGTCACTGTCCAACGAACACTTACGCGTCGAGCCAAGATAACGAGCATTCGAATAATTTAATAATCGAAGCCTTCCTCTTTCACTGTTTCGCGTGGTCGTAACGGAAGAAAGTTTAACGGGAAAGTCTAAAAAGAGGACGCGCCTGAGTTACCTCGCTTTGGTTTTCTATTTCAAAAGATTGTGGGTGGATCGATCGCAAAGTTAGGAAACGCGTATAATGGCGTTCGACGAGAATTGGTCATAAGAGAATCAGCAAAGATTAATCTTCTGCCATTCGAGCGTTAACTATTGCTACCGTGAGTTATCAAGGTCATACAGGGTCAGTGAAAACAGCTGATCTAACGAGGTTTCGACGATTCCAAGCATCGCGATTATTTCAGCGGGAAATGAAATTTTCTTTCGTTCGACGGTTTAATTGCGAAGAACAAGCAAGTGGAGGAAAATCAAGATTCTAAATGAACCATTCCGTAGGAGAATTTTTTTCAATAAACGGCCGACTGTGGCGGAGCGAGTAGGTGACACACAGGGGAATAGGCTCGGAGAGAAAGGACAGGCAACAGAAAAGAGCGGAGGACGGAGGTTGTCAAAAGAGAAAGGAAGGAACAGAGAGATGGGGTTGGAATAAAAGAGACTCTGAAGGGGAGCATAAGAGGGAAGGAGAGGAAGGACGAAAGAAAGAAAGAGAGAGCTAGGGAGAAGACGGAAGAAAAAAGGGAGGGGACAGAGTGAGAACAAAGTTGGTGGGGTCGATAGTTGGCCGAGTTGCCGAGAGAGCCGGTTGTGTAACAAAGGAACACGAACCAAGTAACAAGAATCCCAAGGTGCATTCGTCGATTTACTCTGGCTTCCTCGAAACCGGCGTTCCACCGATAAATCCGTGGAACGCTCTGCTCATCAGATTCGCCGCCACTCCGATTCGCCGATAACGAAGAGGTCGTAACGCCGTTCACGCATAAACCGATCTTTGCCTTTTTGCACCAGCGTCGCTTAGCGCGTAAGAATATTGTAATTAGAACGGGTCAATCATGAAATGTCACGTTCGATAACGACGTCGTTAGTTAGCAGACGCGACGATATTTATGTTGACGTTGGAATTTTCTAACGAGGGGTGTCACTCGATTAACACACGCCGATTTAATGCACTTGAAACACGATACGGTGAATGTTCCACGCATGTTCGTTTCTAATTATTCGTTGTGACAAGATAACCCCTGAATTTCGGGTGGAGATAGGATTCGATAATGTGTCTCAAATTGATTTTCTCTGGTACTCGAGGCCAAACGCTTTTTCTAAGGTATATGTACTAGATATCGATTTTCGTATTTCGCGAATATAAACGCATTATTCGTTGCATCAAAAATTCTGATAATCCATCGATAAAGGTTGCTGGAACTATTTAGAACTTTGTTTCTTTTAGCACAAACGTATGTGCAGTCTATGATAAGATGTCGAAACTTTGTTAAAGATAAGCGTTGCATTCAGATTCGAAAAGAGGAAGCATTCTCTAATCTACGCTTCTTCTTTTTACAACAGTATCTTCAGAAATAAGTTTTGCATTCCGCTTATCGGTGTTACAGCAACCCATAAATTGCAGGATCCATAAAAGATAATGTAGTTTATCGTTTCTCTAAAATCGAGTTCCATTTAAACCATTTTTGGCACGCGTCATATCCACGTGACTCCCATTAAGGGCGCTCCAAAAGTTGCGCTACTTTGCTCACAGATTTGCATCGCTACACATTGCTCCGTCAAGTTCGTGGCTCCCATAAAAACTCCACAAACAGGAAATTATTAAGCGATATTACTGTTTGTGATCGGTTAACGGTGCATTAGGATAAGTTCCATTTGCTAATCCTACCGAGTGGATCCGATGGCAATCATCGCGAAACAAGGGCGCGTGATCGCGCTTCGTGACATTCGGACAGTTAATAAGCCAATAGTAGGGTCACTCGAAAGGTTTTAAGAAACGTAGCCAAAATATGCCTAAATATACGCTTAACCCTGAACCACAATTCGCAGCCCCGCCCTGGTTGCGCCCAAATCTCTGAGCAGATGGCGCTGCAAGATACTGCACAACTTTTTGCACGTGACATTTCATCGTATCGGTGAGTTCCAAAAACTTTTAGCGAAAGAGGCAAAAAGGAACTCTTTGGCGCGGCGGAGGCAATATTTTAAGGCGGAACGCGATACTACGTGAAAATAACGCGTGCGAAAGAGATGAAAAAGTTGGAACCAAAATGAAGGTGAAAAACAGCTGAAAGGAAACAACGAGGAAAGAGTGTACCGTGAGAGAGGACGGAAGAGGAAAAAGGGTGCAAAGCCGAGTAAAGACTTACTTACACGACTCGTTGCTTACGTAAGTACGTACGCAGATAAGATCGTGCTTATCTGTGAAACGCTAGCATGCGATCCTTTCCTGACGACATAAAAGTATGCGTGTTAAATCAAAACGATGTGCTGCGACGAGTTTATTGTCTGTCGTTAGCAACGTTTATTTATTTTATCCGTCGTCGTACGAATAACATCGTAGTTTTCGACGCTACACGATGGGTTAACTTGGATCAGGTTCCACGTAATGTCTCGGAAAAGTCTGTTCTACGATACAGCTCGACGTTCGGAATAATTAGTATCGGATTAAAAGGTATTCGCGGTGATCGACTTAAATGGGGCACCCTGTATACGCCATGTGCAGACAGCTGCTCGTGAAATTCACTCGCACGGTGTACGTATAATATAAACCCGAGATAATCTGCGATTCTTTTTTTCTACTCGTCGCATTTACCTTGGCGTGAGTACTTCATTACAGAGCCGTACGGTCATTAAAAAGATGGCGTTATGTAACGGTCATAGCGTTGCACGACGTTGATCGAGCAAAATGGAAACAATGAAATTCGTGTAAATTAGTCGGATATGTTGCCAGCACCGGTCCCTATAATCGCAACGCCGAAAGCATTGCCAAACATTATATAAGAACGGCCATTTTACGAAAAAAGGTAGTACATCGCGACGTCTTCGTCTGCGAGTAATTAACTCTCAAGGTCTTCCCAACTAACAGCGCATCGGTCTCCCGAACTCCTCCGTTTGGTTTCTTCGAAACGTATCCCGTTCGAACCGGGTACGCCAAAAATACTAAGCTGGTCTAAAACCGTCGTGATTTGTTCGCACAGCTAACCGCGACCTCGTATTTGTCCACGGCATAATGCGAATTAAAAAATAAGTATTTTGGTTAGGGAACCTCGATACGCTAAGAAATAGGCCGCAGCGGAGCCCCCTTCTGTTGCCTACTACCACGAGGTAGGTCGATCCAATTGGGGTTCGAGTAGCCTAACGTGGTGGCCTCCCCTTTGAATTCCCGTTGCGATCAATACTCACGATGCCAAAGCCAACTACCGACTTCGTACAGGTCTTCGTGAAACATAACTGTCCTTGGGTGCATATCGCACAAGTCTGCTGTTCCGTCGATTCGACGTCTACCATGGAATGCTGCGAGGCACGCAGCGTGTTCGTGCAACTCTGGATCTTTTGGTCAAATTTTTAAACTAGGAACGGCGAACAGTATTGTTAAAACTGGGAAAACAACAGCTGACTTTTTAAAAACACCCGCATTTTCTTATTTACTAAATAATAGATTCATATAAGCACAAAGGATGTTAATGGCTAAGAAGTAGTTACTGCTTTTATTCGATTTCTCAACGATCCAAGAGTCTTAACATCGTTTCAGAGAATCAAAGCTTTTCCTGTATCGGACGCGCGAATTCCTTGTATCGAACAATATCGTTCGAGTGTATAGAGCTCGTTGAAATATGGCATAGTGGTAAATCTAGGGTATCGGAGATAAAGAGATATTTCGTTCAAGCTTAACTGCTCTCAAGAGATGAGAAAGCTGATGACAAGTCATACATATGGTTCCCGTAGAAATATAGCGTTTCTGAAGCGGTGACATCTCGCTGCAGTACAAGTTACTCACACAATCATCGGCGTCTAATAGAACTCCTATGAGTCTCAAGCTACAGCCCAAATACTACCGTCGACGTTGCATAATAGTGTAAACCCCGATCCCTCCGAAATTTAGGTGCTATAATTTCGTGTTTTTATGCTTGAACAATTCTAGGACCATACGATAACAAACTAAACAATACTTTTTATTTCCAAATTCCCGAACCTCAATTTTCAAGTTCCTAAATCTTTAGATTTTCATATTTCTAGATACTAAATTAAAAGTTTTCGAATGACCAAAAATACATAATAATCAAGAAATAGGAGGCCACTGGCACTCATCTATCATATTTTCCCTAGGGAAGCCAGATTTACTCGTGACTGTACGTACAGCTGCACGTTGCGTCACACTCTTCGCAATTTCGGTACCCGCTTACCTACTCGTGTAATCGCAACGAGGAAGAGGAAGCAAAACTTGGCTCCCCCCGATGACCTTTCTCTTTCTGTCGATTATCATCGAGCGTGCGCATATGCGTCCGAGTACGCAGGAACGCACGACACGCGTGTTGCTCACTCTCCTTGAGCGTTGCACAACGTGCCTCCTCGGTGTCTCGATCGCATCGGAATTAACCGTTTCTTCCCAATCGTATATGTATCATTTTCTACATCTATTTCGAAAGTTTTTACGATACACGACAATCGAAATGCGTGTCCCGTTATCGTGTACAAACAGAAAGTCCAATCCTCTTGCGTCGGGACTAATTTTAAAAAATATGTAGGATCTCGCGACGTTCGTAGACTTTTACGGTTGGAAAATTTTCTGGTACAAATAAGTTTGACGAATGTAGAGAATGGCACAGACAGGAAACGGTCGATTCGCACGGTTAAATACGCGGAGACATACTCGATCATGTATAGGACATTAGGCGCGATAGATAGATTACGGCGTCGCTAGCTCATTTTGCAGAGTGGCAGAGAGGTGCGTGCGAGCAGTAGCGCGCGCACACACGGCTACGCGTACGTATACGATGTACACGTAAGAGAGCGTGTGCACGGAACGTAACGCGCGCACACACGCAAAGAGGAACAAAGAAAAAGCCCTAGCGACCAGCAATGCGGCAACGGTGAGCGCCTGCGCGCCACGCTATGTGAGTCAAGGACGACACGTGCGGCTCGAAACGACCTACTTATATCCCCGTTGCTTCGTGCGCGATCGGCTCGCGGCACGAACCTTCCCGAACGTAGAAATAGGACGACCAAGTCGAGTTCCAATGTTCCACCGAGCCACCCCCTCCCCTTCCCAATACGCGAGCTTCGTTAATCGACTAACCGCTATACACGCAGCACCGTTCTTTCGCGTTTTAATGCTTGGATCGCAACGAACGTTTCGATTCCAATCTTTTTTTTCGCATTTTCTTTATTTCGTCTCGAAACGTCGATCAACAGTTTCTCTGGCGCGCAACGCGTTTCCATTATCTCGCGCGTTTTATCCTCTTAATCGCTAGATCGGTAAATCGATACGTATCGCGTGTATCGATTTTTTGCTTCTCGATCGTTCGACGAGAACGAAAACGGCACGAGCGTTTTCCAGGAACGCCGTGGCGGTTACGTAACGTCTATGTTAACCGTGTGCGCGCTGGATCGTAGCGCGAATCTTCGAAATTGGTGTACAAATTATTATGCATCGGACTCGAAGAGACAAAGAGGGAGACGAAGATCGCGGCGAGGTCACCGCGGAAGTTCCGAATATCTGGAGGAGCGAATCTCGATGGTCGGGGGCCACCGCGAGACGCGGATAATCGATAGAAAAATGGGTCAACGAATTGGTGGCGCTTTGAACGTAAGTAGCAAATAGCAAAAGGCAGCTTGATTATTTTTGCCGCGATCGACGAGCCGCGACTGGTACAGAGATAGACGTACAACTCGCATCCGCGTGTTGTACGTTACATATTTATCATGGTTTTGCGCATAGCGGCAAGAGGGGTTGGCTGACCTCCATCCCCCGTGTTCGCATTCGAGAACACCACCACGATGGCCCTTTGGACCCGTAGCATCGAGGTCTAAAGGCGGTGGGTATAAAGGCTGTCTTGATTCGTCGGTTTTCTTCCCACCGGCAGCATAAGTAGCGCGTTTCCGCGCGGGTTGTGGCCAGTTCCTGTTCGTCCGTCATACGACCGTAGCGAAGCGCGGGCGTGTGGAATCTTCCAACACTCGTACATAGGACGCGCGCACACAGAAAGAATCGCGTACATGCAGAGTCACGAGGACGGTGGTGTGCACAAAAGCTCGCGAACAGCGAGTATGCATACGCGCGCATAGGTGTGTGCGCGCGCGGTACACGATGTCCTCGTCCGAATATCGTTCGTGTAAGATCGAGAGTGGCCTCGTGTGGTTGTTACGCGTGTGGTAGTGAGTCCCACGGATAGTGAACGCCGCGGGAATCGTTGGTGTGCAATCGGCCAATCGTAGGCCAAGTAGCAACGGCCGTACACCAATCAGCTAGCAGAAATCCTCGCGAATGCGCGTCACAGTTGCCACCGGATGCCGATCGTAGTTGGTAGTGGGGATAGACTGAGAGTGCGGCACAGGCTACGTGCTCGAGCGCATCCTCGTTCGTCGCTGCTCGCCGCCGGAGTCGGTCGTGTTTCACGCTTGAGTCTTCTCTCTGGCAGTTTTCCGAAGTGGAAGAGAAGAACTTGTTCGCCAGTCTCGAACGCCATCGCGGTGCTTGTTACCATGGTCTTGCGACGTTCTTCCGTCTTCGTTCGGTTACGATCGAGCCAACGTTTTGTGTTGCCTTATCGTTCTGGGACCTGAGAGATACGCGCATTACCATGCATCGTGTTACCACTCGTGTCGGGTATCCGTATGAAAATCGTATTGTGTCGTGGCGCGCGGTTTGCAATTGCGTGCGTGGCTTTCAGACCAAACGTAACCGGAAGCGAGCACCAACTTCTAAATGGTCGGTCGTGGTACAACACGGGTACCTTGGACCATTCGTTGTGCGTTTTGTTTTTCGTCCACTTAAAAGTCTGTAAAACGAGTGACCACGATTTTGCGGGATTTATCGTCGTGATACACCGTTTGCAAAATACTCGATCTGCATTTTTATAATTCTCCAGCGATTTCAGCGGGGTCCGCAAACTTTTCGGTCGATAAACGCGCGAAAATAACGTTTTTACAGACCTACGATCAGTGGTCGTATGAAATATTTTCGCTCTTGCTGTGCACTCGTGGGGCGCGAGTGCCAGCGCGGCATATTCGGATCCAAAAGATCTCGGAACAGTTGATCGTGGAAACTTAGAAGAAAGAGACGAGGGAACCATGCGGGAAGATTCAACTGACTCGGTGAATGCTGATTCGTGACCACAGAGGTCTACCGTTTAGGCACGCGTAAAAAAAGAAGGAAAAACGTAGCTCATACGTTGGTGCTCGTGTTCGTGTTCCTCTGGTCTCTCAGTGGGTAAAAGATGGCGGTCTCGTCGTTCGTTGGTTCGTTGGTTGAGTGGTGAGAGGGGCAACTGTGACGCAACCTATCGTCACGTGATCAAACCGTGGCTCCGCTCTCGCTGGGCCAGTGTGTGATCTAACGTTTGTTACGACCAGTTGGTGGAAGATACGCAACGGCTGGTGTGCAGAAAAGACAAGAGAACGCGTATTTCTTTTTTCTACGTTTGTCGTCGGTGCCTCGTCCATTGTCCAACGCAACCACACACACGACTCGACGTATTTCTCGGTCGCTAGGTCAGTGGGGGTGAGAAACTGGCTTGGCTCTGTGCAACGATAGTCAGTCTTTTTCTCTCTCCTATCGGCCCCGCGGCACAACTCTCCTCCGACATCGATCAAACGCCGCCGCGACCTACTTTTCAGGATTCGACGACTTTTTCTTTCTTTTATATTCGTTTCGCTAAGGACGCGAACAAGCGATACGCGCAAGGATGGTATATTTCGTGGGCTCAGCAGTGAACAACCGTGTTCCCCCAGCTGTGATATACCATGTTGAAAAGGCTCTGGGATCACGGAAAACACTGCGCGAGTACTGACCGTTCTTCGAGCATCGTTCTCCCTTTTTTTCCTTGTCGCGCGTAACCGGACGCACCCGCGAGCGTATGTAAATTACTTTTCCGCTCGTTCGGACCGTGAATTACCGTGCGCATATCAGTCCACCGGAAAATTTCATTCGCGCGATAAAACGTCGTGGTTCATCCAGGAACGTGGGAGTAAACGCTTTCTTTTTTTCTTTTCTCTTATATCTCTCTCGTTCTCCACGGGGTTTCTTACAGTTGTTTCGCTTGAGCCTATCATCTCAGTAAGTGTTCTCTCTTTTTCTTTTTAGCGGTACATGAAAACGTGCACCTGCTACGTCGAACACACAGGATCTGCTTACGTAGTAGCCGAGAGTAGAGGCTCGGTAGTCGCGTTCGTTGTTGCAAAGCCACTTTGTAATTGCTGTTAGAGCGCCGTTCACCTCGAGCCTTCTATACTTTCTAAAACCGCTTACTTTCGTAACTTGGCAAATACCGTCAGCCTCGTACCCCGGTGTACCGGATCGTTGCCGTGATTACGGGGCTACATTTTTTTTTCTCCTAATAAAGCAACCCGCTGTCGTTTTCCATGTAACAAGTGCATAGAAACATTGCCTCACAGGTGGCAATTCTTTCGATTGCATTTCCTATGCCTTAACCCAAAGACTGTTCAGCATTTCTTTCGTTTATTTTATACTTTTAATTCGAACACTGTTTTAAATGTTCCGTAGGTTTGGTCCGCTTCTAATATTCAAGAGTTAAAGTGTTCGAGCCTTGATATCTTGCTTCGTTAACACATTGACCGCCATGAGGACACACAGACGCTAAGAATCTCGTTATATTGTTACTTTCGAATGAACATTCGCACACACCACTCTCGCACTATTGTAGAGCACGGAAATTCACGGAGACGCGGTGCGTCATGACGCATTGTAAATACACGCGTTATACCGCCACGCGTCTACGGAAAACGTGTACTCTCGAGGACCGTTATCGATAACCGAATTCCTTGGGATTGGTTTTCAATAAAAGTATACGATTAAAATTTGTGACTAGATAGAAGAAAAAATATTGTTAATGAAAACATAGAACCGACAAGTTTGGAAAGTTACCACTCCTTGGAAAGAATGGGAGAGGTACGAGACGATGATGGAACGAGATACACTGTGTGCGCACGTACATGCAAGGAGGAAAGGGAAGTGGGACTGGCTTGCCTTGTGCCACTTCGTACGTACGCACCGCTATCAAGATTGTGGGCTCGATACTTTGTAGCGGTCTTGTAATATTCCCAGATTTCTTTTTTTCTTTGAATCCTAATGTATCGTTTCACCGGCTACTGTCCCGAGCTAACTGTACCACATAAATTACACCTGTTCCAGAGCTGTAATTTACTTGGTTCGAACTTTTGTTACATCTTTTTATCGAATGTCTCGAATATAAATGACACGAGACAATTCGATTAGATGATTCGAAGTCATGGAAATCAGGAAGGGTAAATTTGAATTAATCTTCGAAAGAAGGGGCTGCCCTATGGCGGATATGGTAAACAAAACGAGTCACGATTTGACCCATAACAACGACGTTACCAACGTGTACGATAATCAAAATATACTTTTACACGCATACAGGAATACACGTAAACACGAGGACTCGGAACGAGTTTCGCATGTATCATACAAGGGTTCAAATTCGTGAAGGAACTAGCGGCGACTGGTCAACAAGCGCCATTTTATAGAAGGCCACCGCATTGCGGCCATCTTTCGTATAGTAACCGAAGCGTTTCCATTTCCATTTGGGGTTGCTCGATTGGCTCGGATTCCATTCACGCACTGTCTAATTTTACTCGTTGGCCTCGAATCCACTCCCTATGGCTCATCACGTGTTGGTACCTGAGTCTCTAAGGCGTTTCCGATCGATTTTGCTGGAATTAATTTCCTAATATCTCACTTTCCGAACAGCGGTACAATTTTTGTCCCAATATTATTCTATACATTTACCGTTGATTTGTATTTACAATTCTTTCTTATATACATGTTTATTTATGTAAACTAACGAGTTGAAAAATGAGTACATCTACATTCAGTTTTTTTATGGCAGAAGAAAAGTTATGCATTGCGTGTAAAGATTTACAAAATGAAACAGAATCTAAAATGAAATTTTAACTACCGCCGTGTTGGCGAAGCGCCAGCCAGGGTTAGCGCTGTTTAAGAATTATTCATTCTCGTTGAAACCGCCGTTTCGTTAATCTCGTTAGTTGGAAAGAGGTTAAACCCTTTTACAAGTACCGGGGTAATCTCGAACGCCGATGCACGTGACTCGACCTGTTTTCTTTGGGTTTCGATGTAATCCATTGCACACGACTTCCGTTTCCGTTGCATTATCGACGTCATTGAAGTCTGAAAATCCTACTACTATCGGAACAATAGGCTCACACTAATAAAAATGTAAAGCTCTGTCGATAATCACGGGTTACATAAATATTAACTCCGTGAAATAATCAAAATATGTGGTCTGAAAATTTGTCGACGTCTACGCCAATGTCGTGGATGACATCATTGCGAAACGGTTAAACGAAAGGGGAAGGGATATCCGTAAAGATCGTGGATCATCGCGAGGGACGGGGAGAAGCGAGGAGAGGAAGGGTCGAGGGTGAAGAGGAAGAGACATAGGTAGCGATATGCTTAAGATATTTTTCGAATCTTTTCCTCGACCAGATCTTTCGGAAAGTTAATATTTAAACTTAATGAACTTATCTCTTACATAATAGTTGACATCACTCCTATGCCATATAACGATATATCATATTATAAAAAATGCCATAAACATTCCTTAACACTTTTTTACTTTATTCTTTATTTCATTTTTATTAGCTCTAGGCAACAGACTTATGAGACTTTCATACGTTTACTGCTGTGCTGAATTTCCTCACATCCCCTAAAGATATTTCTTTTTATTCTCATGTGCTTTGCGAATCTCTTTACGGACATATTTAATATGTACTAATTTTTGTTACACTATTTTCACAAGAATTTGGGAGCAATTATTATAATAAATATGAAGAAACTGCTATATGATAATATGAAGAAAAGAGCGGATATTGTCTTTTTATGGCGTAAAATTTCCAGTGCCTCACACGAGTATTCCTAATTAGGCGAATGAAAGAATTCCTATGGAAATTCAAACGTCACCCACATGCGGATGACGTGGCAGTCGACGCGTTAAACATATCGGTATGAATAATCCGAACGTGAAATTGCAAAAGTCATAAATTCCGCGAAACCCGCGGTGAAGTGTTAAGTACACGATCATAGCGAGGCCCTAACAAAATCGCTAATAACTTCAACGAAATTTTTCCACACAAAATAAATATATTAAAAAAATAAAAATCGAGGCACGTAAGGTGTTAAGCAATTCAGAAAGTAGCGAACATTTTGAAACGTTAGTCTTCCAATTACTGGAAGAAGTTGCATAACCCTTTTCCGTGGATAAAGAACGATGTAGTAATCGTAAAATCGTAGTAAAATCTGTGGAAAACGTTGCAACGTAGTTTTGTAAAGAGCATTCGATATTCGATCTTTAGGAAGTTGTTGGAGGAAAAAAAAATGTAACGCAGACGGAACCAAACGGTTATCGCTATAGTTCGCCGGTGCTAAAGAGCAACGCGAAAAAGAGACGGAGGACGGAAGAAAGGCGAAACAGAGAATGGCCGAGGTCTAGGCGCAGAAAAATCGCGCAGAGGGGCGACGGGATAAGAGGAGGGGAACGAAACCGTGATGCGATATAAGCACGAGAAATTCAGTGGTGGGGGTAAACCAGGCGACCACCAGGCCTTGAAGCAACGAAAGAGAATAAAAAGCGTCAACTCCTCGACTATGCTATTCGGTACTGCCACTTTGTGAAGTTTCACGAAATTTCGGTACCTGCTGAATTTTCTCTTAGGATTATTTTTGTCGTACCAACTCAAGTCCATCGTGATCAATTCTTGTACAGGGAATTTGTGCAACCGCTTCTCGCTTGTTTGAAAAATAAATGGATTTGAGTTAGTCTAGCTCTTAGATTTAAAATTTGTTGATGTACACAGAGATTGGTTCACGAAGGGTTTAACACGATACCGAGTGTGCCTTATTAGGTATGGCTATTTCTGCTGTAGCGGTCAACGTGTTGAAATTGATGTTACGTAATAACCGACTTAAAGGTACGTTTTCACGCAACAGTAAATAGCGACTTTTACTGTCACGAAATATCGTATCGTTTATGAGATTAAAATTTATGGTATTTGACAGGAAACAAATTGTCTGCGATTTTTGATTTTGCGACAATAAAATGGCAATGCTAATTCAATGTTATGTCTTGTATATTGTTACGTCAACAGAAGTCATGACATTTCGCATTACGACGGAAGAAGTCGTAATTTACCGAAACGTTACCCGACGAGTTAATGGAAAACTTCCTTTTATAGTTGAACAATTCATGAAAAAGACATCGTCACAGCATCGATAACGTCACTCATGTCAGTCGGCGGAATTACAAGGTGAATGTTACACGCCACGCGAATATTCTAACATGTACCTTCTACTTCTGTCTTGCCGATCGAATCGATTTACATTGATCGAGCATAAATTTTCGCGATTCTGTTTGCTACAATGTTTCCGTTAGGGAAAGTGAAACGGGAGACGAGAGATTGAAGAGAACACGATTATCTCGTCGGAAATCCGATATCTCGTTGTGTAACCACAGCAATATCAACTATTAACGCCCTTGCAGTTTATATCCTGTAGCTCCACATTAATTGGAGCTTGTTGGTGCGTTACAATGTTCATTTGTTACGTATCTTCTACTTAACAGGTATAACAAAAATAAAACCGATACCTCCGATCGGATCGGAAGATCCTTCGATAACGCTCGTCTATTTATAAACGTACCGTTCCCACTTCCATTTGTTTCATTAAACACTGCCACTAATTAATTATACCTTTTCCAGTTGTAAGCACTAAATGTAGCGCTGGTAACGATCGCGTTAATTACATTTCACTTAACCATACATCCAGATTAGACTGCATTAGTAAATTAAAACTGACTTTGCGCACTCGAGTGCAACGTGTGTTCCTTTTAATAAGGACTCCAATGAATCCTCAATCTCAAAATCTTTCATTTCTAAATCTCCATAGTGGTCTTAAAATTCCTAAACCACTAAATCCCTAGGCTATCCTCAGATCTGTAAATCCTGAAGTGTTTAGAGTGAGAAAGAGTTTTTTTAAGTTCTTCTCAGGATGTCCCTAGATTTCCTCTGGAACCTCTTCACGTCCTCTATAGATTTTCCCCGGAATTTCCCTTGGCACTTTGTAACCTTTCTCTGAATATTTCATATTCTTTTCCTGGTTATTCCCTAGGCTCACGCGAGTGATGAGGCACTTGTTTCCCCTGCATCATTTTGCCTAAGGAATCATACGGAGGCTACGTACTCATGTATACCAAGTGACAACGTTAAAATCAACGACCGCGGTCATAGATTAAGAATATAAAACTTATTGACGACTTTGATTGGATAACATGTAATAATGGACCAATCATACCGAACTACAAACCGATAGTGCGACCTTTAATGCGTATTAATTTGAAAGTACCTAGAACTGTAGATCGGCCCCGTACCTAGAAATAGGGTGGAAGTAAAACAAAGGATCGATGGATGAACAGGGTCATACTGACCCTGAGCCTCCGCTGAAGGGTCAAATTAGTTGGTCGATCAAAAGAATGTTTCGCAAGAGAATTGGAAAAAAATGAAAGTTGGCCAAGAAGAAGAAAAAGGGAAGAAAGACGAAGGGAAATGAAAGTGAAGACTTCCGGAGGACAGAGAAGAAACGAAGAAAAGACAAACTGTTGCGAGAGGCGTGGGAGGAGAGGGCGTCTCCTTTCACACGGTAGAACTACAGAGAGGGATTTTACGACGCGTAGCCGTAGTTCCCATCCTCGTTTCACGAAAACCCACCCCAACTTTCACCCTCGCAGCACGCCCGAACGATCCGATGTTCAAAGATGGCCGCCTAGCTGGCTAGGAGGTCACCGGGTGCTCGCTAGGCCACGCCCTATACACTCGCCAAACTCGAGCGAGCTTTCCATCGGCCGATTTAGCTTCCATAGTCAGTACCAAGGGCGCCTCAAGGACGAACGCTGCTGAATACACCTTCAACGGAGAATCGTGCTGATACCTCCACGCGTTTCGCTTCTTCCCGGAAATTGTATAACATAGCCGCGCTAGTCATTGTACCTTCCTCTTTTTACTTTGCTGCTAACTTATTGTTTCCGTTACACTTTTTATTATTTTCTTTGTCCCGAACCGACTGGCCAGAATCTATAATCGATAGAATGGAACTAAATCATAGTAGTATTATTTGAGTGACGACCAAGAAAATTTGTACACCCCTTCTTTTGCACGAATATGAATTAACGATAGGGCAAATCCATCTTGGTATTCTGTAAATATTCTGCATTTTCTGACTGCTCGAACGCTTTCTTCCACGTTTGTTCGAACCGATGAACAACAAATATGGAGAACAATGTGGAAGTACAGGAACCAAGGAATGAGCAACAGCGCACGTGATCGGTAGCTGTGGAATTTAAAGACACGCAACAAATAATCGAGAGTACAAAGGGGCAGGCTGATTCATTGCAACTATTTATCATCGGGTAAATCTCTTTGTGTCAGGAAGTTACGTTCACTTTGTGCGCCGCACATATGAGCCATAAAGGATTAAGAATGTCCCGTATTTTCCAAAAATATCTAACTGGATGAATCTTCCATAACAAGGTCAATCTAATAATTTAACTCTTAGTAGAAATATGTAATTCCAAGGTATGTTAAAATAAGAAGCGACGTCATGTAACCTACTTGTAAAGCGGTAGTAAATTTGTTAAATAGGTTTTTGGAGCAGAAGCTTTTTCAGGAGGAAATCGATCGACCCATTTTACTGGCCTAATTACTGTTCGACGTCCCAGCTCTTGTTCTCCTAAACTTGCCGCTTTTACGTATTCTGATATATGCAGAATACATTATGCTGCACAAAGTTCTCTACCCTCGCTCTACCAGCGACAAAATTTTCGCTAACGTTGACGTTCGAAGGATGGATTATAATACCGCAGCGTGTCATATCGCGGTATCAAGATACTGGCTGCTGCGAAGTTCGAAATATAAGCGAGATTAGGGACGGCAGCTCGTCAAATTATTAAGCGAATTTTGTTCAGTAGGGGTAAAATTTATTTTTAGAATTTTATATCTTCTCTTTTGAACCCTTGTTAGATCAACGCTGTCAGTACCTGATGGAAAATTCTTGGATTGGCAATATACGCCGATACAATGCGTACCGATTGTACCTCTTTAACGACAAGGTCATTTCAACTCATCTTGTATTTCAGTTTGGTTTTTACGGATACAAGTTTGCAACATAGGTTTAATGGAAAATTTTGCCCGATTTATAGCACCCCCGCAAGAGGTACGTTCTCACCTGTGTTTCAATTACTTTTCTCTGGCCTCCCACATTAACGCGGTTGCTCGTTATCCTCGAATCTGAGGCGGGTTACGTAACGCTCGCTATAACGGCGCGATTATCGCGCGTGCAGGTTAGGTTTTTTTCGAACTCGACCGCAAGGAGGAATGGAGGAGAAACAGGAACAAGAAGAAAAAGAGTCGTGCTGCTTTAACGAGCAACGCCACCACGCGAGACGATTATATTTGAAAAGTATTCAGTCAACTAAAAAATTGTATTGACTAACGTCGAACCTGTTTATCACGTAACACGTGGGTCACCTGAACAGTACCGCATCAATTCAATGACAAATATGTTTTCCTTTCATTTATGACACGTTTGTAGATAACTATCGTTTTGGCGAACAAACAGTACATCCTAAAATGTAACGAATTTAACGACAAAAGCGGTGTAACGCGAACGTAACGCAGAATATTTAAAGTGACGCAATCTTTGTCATTATCTCGAGTGATTTTCGATTCGAGAGGAGAAGCAATGAGAAAAAAGATGGCAGAAAAGAGTAGAGGGCGCTGATGGCGGAGGAGGAGTGGCGATATTTCCGTTGTTGCATAGTCCATCCATTTGGCAGGTTTATCTGAGGGCATGCGCACGCGACATGTGCCCACCTACCTACTTACCTACCTGCATCCTAGTTTGCCTGTCAGCCAAACCTGCTCTCTTTTTCTCTCTCTTCCTCCCCCTCTCTCTCTAGCCGCTTTCTGGTTGCTTGTGCTCGACTCGACCTGCCTGCCTGCTTGCCTGCCTACCGGTTTGCCTTGATCCCTTGAATAGCCAGGAGGTGGGTTGGTAGGTAGGTAGGTTGGTAGGTAGGTTGGTAGGTAGGTAGATAGGTAGGTACGTCTTTCTTACGTAAGCGCTCCACTAGAGAGCAACTTATCGTGGCAGGGTCGAGCGGACGAACGCATACTGGAGAGATTTCCAGAGATTCCCAGAGAAAAACTCTAACGAAGATCTTGTTCGAAACAAGTCCGTTAGCAAACAATCCCAAGTCGAACAGAAGTTTTAAGTTTGTACAAGCCATTGATGGTTTTAGCCAAACTATGTCGCGTCGATCGACCCAAAAATGGGTGACCGTGCACTACTGGCACAAAAATGTGGAACAGCGATGCAAAAAGTGAATAAACGGAAGACACTGTAATAGGGCAGTACAGGAACCTAAATTCAGCTACTTCTGAAGCGCCATTCCTTCGGAGGAAAATACGAGAGCCAAAGAATTGGAAAATTATTGCATCGGTTACCGCTATCCTGCCATAAAAATCCGAGCGACGCTTGCTTATTGATCAGCCGCGAAAATGTGTCGAAGCTCGCACGATTCATCGCTTATTGTCAAGGTCGCAGTCTTCGACTCTGTTTCAATGATCGTTAAGCGACAGCTGAGCTTAAGAGACAAAAGTCCGACTATCGGAATTGACGAATGATATTTTGGTTGCTGGAGCCACCATTTGTCGCGGATACTCGCGGATCCCCAACCGGGCCAAGAACACGACTGTGAATCGTACTTCTGCGTGGAGCCACAGCGCTTGTGCGGTGACACAGATATCAACGCCCTCTCTTCAACCCCCTTCGTTGCCCAGTGGCTTTCGTAGCTGCTGTAAACTGGGCCAGGGCATCTATGAAACGGACGCGCAAATTTACTGGATCAACTTTAACTCCTCCGGGCTGAATATTAGGGTCGCGGCGTTCTTCCAGTCTTGCCAGCCTCTTTCTTTTTCCTCTTTCTGTTTTCATCTGCAAACTCTGGTAAAGCTTTATGCCGGTCGGCTTGCCGTGAGTTTAGTTAGTTCTGAAGTCTTATTTTCAGGTAAATTTCACATCAAAGGATCTCACATTTTCGTCCCTGGAGATTAGACCGTAATTACACGAAACTTAACCTGTTAATCCGTTAACTCCCGCAAGATGAACGCTGGATCATCTCCGTTCATTGTTACTGGATAACAAAGTTAACTGGATAAAGTCCCAGTTGCACGAGATTGAACAAAATTTAGAACGTACTTTCAAAATAACGGTATAAATAAGTAGGCGCGCCTATTTGATGCTGGGATCCAACGTCAGCCATTTCGCTACGGTTATCTCCATCGAATTAGACTGTTCTTGCGCGTCAAAATTATTGAATTATGCATAACTACAGTCATGCACAATAGCTATTTCATACGTAGCAACCGTAATCGCTAGTGAAAGGATTTGTCTCCGTCGATCTTATCAAACTTTAAGATGCATTTTTGAGCACGACATTCGACAGGACAAGTTCCCCGCGCATTGATGGCGGAATGCAGTTGTATTTTTCCGCAACGAGAGATGAGAGGCGCAATTGCGGAGGATAGGATCACGCGCGCGCATGTATCCATAGTTGAGTCGCTTCCTGCACATGAATACGGTTGTCCCACATTTCGGTAAGTACGCCTACCGTCGCGTTATTTTACGAACTGGGTCGAATGGCTCGACACTCGATGGTCATTCCACGCAAGCCTAATCGCCACGTCTGCCGGTCTGGCGATTCGCTCTTGGCACCAACCGACCGCAGAATTTTATCGTCTTCTTATCGCCACGAGGAAACGCGTCTCTGCCCTGTGTACGTACAGCGAACCGTAAACAAGATACCGATCACGGGCAATAGTCGCGTTCAAATAAAATCGTTTCGGGATTTTATTCCAAGAAATTTTTTATAGCCTCTAAAAGAGGCCAGGTTTTACATGGAAAAAATAGCTGGTACTCGGAGTAGATAACGTGAATACTGATTAGTCGACGCTAACTAATCGACCAACTTGGATGCCAATGTAAACCTGGTTTAAGGATTTAAAGCAGGAGCGTTTACCCTGTACAATTCATGTTACTCCAACAAACTTCGTCGATGCAAAGAAGACTTCATTTTAATACGTGAACTCGCTGTCAAAGAAAATTTTGATAATCTTTAGTACTGCTAAACATATGTACTTGTGCTTCGTTTTCTACCATTAATAATTAACACTCTTCTGTGTTTGTACGCGTTCTGTCCACTTCCAAGAGTCGAGACTTTCCAAGGCTTCTGAGACTTTCTAGATTTCCAAGGTTTTAGAATTCGAAGCTTGAAAATTTTCAGCGGAGTTCGCTGCTTATTAGCGTCGAGTTCCGTAAAGTTTGCTCGGCTCGGAGCACAATAGTGGTTTGCGAGAATCGCAGAAAAGATCACGTGGGCCGTGGTGCGATCACAGGTGTACAGAGGCGATTTGCGCGTAACGAGCGTGTTCGACCGCTATACGGAAGCGCCGCGTCGCGTCGTATCGCGCGAGCGGACCCTTCCAGAGGAAGCGGACTTTCGCCCTACCGCTCCACGCTGGATCATCGTTAATTTTAGAGGGCAGCAGCGGCCTTCGAGCGGCAACTCCGCAGCTCTCCGTCTCTTTTAACGAGCACCGATGAGAACGAATTACTCTCGCTACCTACTCCCCGTAATTATTCCACTTTTCGGTTTTTCCGTCTTTCGTCCTTCGCCGATCTTCCTAGCTGATATTAAATGCGCTTAGCATCGCTATTTCTCATCACCGTCCCATTACCACGGCGATTTCGCTAAAAATGCTTATTTCTTGAAAAAAAACCTCTCCCGACTTCTAAATAACCTCGTCGTTTCTCGTCTTCGTTAAAAGATCGTGCTTGGTCCAGTGAAATAAATTGTCTTATTTTATTTTATTTCTCAGTTCAAAAATATGCACTTAGCCAATAAATAATTTTTGTCACGAAAAGATTTTATCGTTCATAATTGGGTCTACCGAATCGTCTATCATTGGTGAAGACCCCATTCTTAATCTTATCGAACTATCTTTACCATTTTTTCCATTCACACGTGCATTCTCAACAAAAATCTATTTTGCTGTGCATACCGCAATTTTATTCTATTTTATAACAGAAACGGCAGAAATTTTTCTCCGATTTCGATCGAATATTTCGAAAATGCCACTAAAACGAGCAGAAAGGTTACATAAGTTACGTTTCGGACGTGTAAAAAATGTCAACGTCCAAACGTACGAAACGCGACGAGACTCTCGTACTAGTTTGCCCGCTCGAGCTGGACCTTTGAGTCCAATCTTTTTGCCTGGACGTGACTGCACACACCAGCGTGTGTATAAACTCGCATAGGCGTACACGTGCGTTTCTCGTCGAGCGATTCTTACGTAAGAACGAGATTCAGCGAGGTTTTCGGCGTTGTTACGTTTCCTCCGCCTGCCCTAACATCGTATACACAGGTAAACGATCCTTGAAACGTCGCGTGCAGATACGTACACGTCTGTAAGTACTAAAGTACGTGTTGACGACGAAGCGAAACAGTCGCAACAGTCCCGTCGTTTTCCGATGCTATTAAATTAAAAATAATGGTGGCCGCACGAGCATAGCGCGCAATCGTTAAGATCTCCGAGATAGATTTTCAGCCGGCAGAAATAGCGTCGAGTGGCGAAAGAAGAGGCGCGTTTCCACGCGACCAAGTTCGCGAACGCGCGGAATATCTAAAGCGTAGTTTCGCCTCGTATGGTCAACTTGTTTTCCGAACTGCTTCTTCCTTTTTATTTCACCAGTTCTTTCATGAAATATACCACACCTTGAATCAAGTTTAAAATTAGATCGAGAACGTTTCCGTTGTAAATACGCGCAATAATCGAAGAATGAAGGTAGCCATTGATTTCTATCATAGAAAGTGGGAACAATTTTTTGATCGATACGAGGGTAAAAAGATACACCACACGTTGGCATAAAATGGAACAATAAACAACGGTTTATCATTCGTGACTTAGCGCTCGGTTAACAAGCAGAGCCCACAATTTACTGAAACTATGTTTGTTTGTAAATACGACCGCTCCGGAAAACGAGAAATGTGTGCAACATATATCTCCATGGTTCGGTTAGGAAAAAGTAGACTCTATGGTCGTATAACCAACCACATCCGCATTCCTTTTACTGACCAACAAGTCATCTCTGTACAGTACTTATATGCAGCGGCGGAGGAAGATGAAACATAGGAAAAATGCGACAAAAAGAATAACCGTGGAACGAAGGAAACTTGGATTCCCCGTAAGCACCGTAAGACGCCCTTGCGTAGCGGTATACCCATAACGCGACTATTACGAGTATCGGCATCGGCGTACCTTGGAACCGCGAGTGCGCGCGATTACATTTACCGATTTGTGGTCATAAATTAATACTACGGTTTCAAGTAAATGCGGCACGACCACGTGTAATCTACTCGTACGTGAGAACACTAGATTCGCGCATGCGCGTACGCGAATGTAACTATACGACAGCGGTACTCATCGTGGAAATTACCTGTTACGCATCGACGCGCTCGTTTCGATACGAAATCTCAACGATAAAGCTCGCTACAAACTCAAAGATCGAATAACTAGTACACGCAAGTACGAGTCGATGACAACTTAACGACCTGTACGCCTCTTGGTACTAGATTATTTCCACGTTCGATAAACGTAGAAAAATCATGACTCTCGAGTTACGGTCCAGTGACGGCAGATGAACCGTCCACCGAAAAGTACTTAAAGTACCGGCACAAGTGACGCAGCAAACAATTACCGACAGTCGTTAATGCGCATGGATGTGCATCGTACGTGTCGCGTTCTAGCCGAGCGAAGGCAGTCGTCGATGAAAAGAGGTCTCGCTAAACTTCGATCCGAAACTCGCGTGGAGTTTCGGAAAATCGAATCGGTCGTTCACGGTTCGATGAGTACCACTGTTATAGAGCGATCATGCGCGATCCACTGGCTCTGCCCTGCCCCCGCAGCCCGCGTCCTCCGCCTAGCCTTCTGTTAGTAGTTGCGTAACCCTGCAGAGTCATGCGATAGGATAGCACAGTGCCGTGGTGCGGCGCGACCAACGAACACGAAGAAGCCAGAACGAGAAGGAAAGAGCCGAGAGGAAACGGAATGAGCAAGACCGACGAACACGGAGGGACAAAGAGCGAACGAGAAAGAGACGCTCGAAAAAGGTTAAGAAAGGAAAGAGTTGGCTCATCTTTGGCGGGGGCGGCAGCGGGAACAGGGGGCCGAACAGATCGAGAGAGAGAAAGAGGGAGACGAAGAGAGTGTAGAGAAGAGGCGGTTCAGCCTTGAAACACGCCGCGAGCGGCTTCGTCACAAGTTCCGTGCACGAACTCGCCGACTCGCGCGAATCGCGTCGAATCGTTTTTGCCGATCTTCCCACGTCGACGACATACGCTGATGTTCACCCCAATACCGTTACCGTTTAATGCTCCTCTTATCAAGATTTTCGTGTTCCATCGATCGACGTTTCTCGTTAACTTCACTTACAGACGTACCATACATATGTATCTTTCGCGCTTCTTTCGCTGCCACACTAAAAACACCAATCGATTTTTAACCACTTACCGTCGTCGACGGTTTTTACTCGTATAAGTCTAGCAGTACCATGATGAGAAATAAAACCCAAAAAAATAAATGTACTTACATTCGTTGAGTAATAAAAAGTAGGAAAGTCACTCCTTACGTCCTGATGTTGCAAAGTACAAATGCAAAATACAATGCATTTCAAGATCTCTTGCCAGATTCTACTTGTCTCAAATCAATTCTTTATGAAATAAATTAAGACCGAGAAACAAGGTCGAGAGACGGTTATACGTGTAAAGTGTGTCCTACACAATTACCAAAAAGAAGTTCGCTGACAATGGAAGGCAAAGCACGTTGGCGTACCTGAAACAACTTGTTCTCCGCAGTTTTATCCAGCGGTATTGACGATTAATAGGCGGCTGGTTAATTTATCGCCGAAGGGTTGTATCAAATAGATGCATATATCAACGCCGCGATAGAAACGTATCGGTTCAGGATCTCGTCCCTATGAATTTTCATCACCCTCCTTCGTATTCAAGCAGCAGTTGCCATGATACCTTCGTCTGGGGAAGAGTAATCCGCGATCGCAGCAACGTTTCTTCGTACAGCGTCGTATGCAAAATTCCGAGAACTGCAGCGATAGATAAAAATAGATAAAAGCGACGGTATCGCTGGCTCGTTGGCTTTCTGGGAACGGTTTCGACAATCAGGGTCACCGGTGCACCTCGTTATGTCTAAAAGCAGTTTCGTGTAACTCGAAGGAAACGAAACGATGCTTGTACGAGTTCAGGAAGAAGCACGTTCCGAACACTTCTCGATAGAAGTATCCGCGCGAACAATGGATCCGTTTCGGTATACGTAATAATTGAGACGTTGAACAGCTAGTCGTTAATTCAGAAACGCGATCGAAATGCGTGCTGAAAAACGATTAAAAAGGATACATAGAAACTAAATAAGACCTGTTAAAGTTATTTAGTGACATTGAATTTAAATTATAATAGTTACGATCTCTTGTCAAAGATTTCGTGACTGTTTAAGTTGCATGTGCTTAAAAGGTTATGTCGCTTGCTTTTTAACATTTTTATCGCGGAAATCTGTCCGAGCGAACGAAAAATCTACTTACTTGTCTCAAGTATTTTGTGTCGGTTATATAAATCCGATAATCTTGTGGAATAACAACACGAAGAAACCCTCTTGCTACATTAGTGGAAAGCACGATTGTATACATAAGTATCATAGATTTGAAAACTACACGATGAAAATGATCCCTTAATAAAGCGTAAAGTTTTCCAAATCTTCCACTAATCATACAGCGCTGCTATCGCTGTTCACGAATGGACACAGACAGCCAATTATTATTTTGACTTGTAGACAAAGCGATCGTAGTGCCTTCACCTCGTGGTACATTTTTGAAGTATATTTGCTCGTAATAAGGGTAATCCTCACTACGGGTATTTTCCGATACGTACGTGAACGTGGCGGGAAGCAACGGCACGTGAAATGCGATCGACAATACACGTTATCTAATCAACACTTTTGGTAAAAGTTGCGGAAAGTTTAACTTCTGTGAATAAGCAAAATTGGCGAGTTGCTTTCAAGCAATCAAATTTGAAGGCAACAATCGATTCCTACTTCGATACTCGTTAACAAGTGTGTACAGGTTATTTTTCAGTCGAAAAGCCTACGTATTTGAATTAATGTGATTTCGTTTGATACATGTAGTAAATTGTAACGTTAAATCTTTAGTGACAAAGAGATCTTTCATCCTGAAGGACAATTTTAAAAGATTACCGCATAGATAAGATGCGCACAATGGAAAGGGTTAGGACAACTCGAAGTCCGGGAAACTAGAGCGCAAGGAAACTGACAAAAATGTATTATAGTAGAGATTCATAAATTGGGAAGCTCTTTAAGATTTTAAAAGTTTAGAACGATGGGACATCAGAAAATGATACTAAAGGAGTGGGTCAGGAAAAATGAGCTTTTTCGAAAGTGGGTCTTGGCCCATAAAAGTTTGGGAAGTTCTAGTTTAGAAGGAGACCGTGTCGGGAGAAAAATTGAAGGAGAGGGTGAAACAGCGAAAAAGTGAAGTGAAACGGAGTCGAGAAGGAAGAGGGGTGGTATAAAAGAGGCGAAGAGAAGAAATGGAAAGAAACGTGTGCCGCGAGGAGGGTAGCTGGTTTCGACTTCGTAGTAGGCCTCGATCGATGCTGTTACCATGGCTACGAGGGCAGTACTGCGGTGCTCTACTACTGATTATTTATGTCAAGGATCCCCCCCTGCTTCGAAGCTCGAAACGTGTACTCTAAACGCGAATCACCCCGATGCAAGTAACACCGAGTATTTCGCTCTCCGTATAGCGCACAACTTGTACGAAGGTTCGTATCTCCTTAAAATATTATTCTAATTTTACGCGAGAGAATATAGTTCGTTTCAATTTTATTTCGGTATTTGCATAAATACGACCTGATTCCCTCGCTTTGTTGTTATTTGTCATTATTTGACTTTTATAACTAAAAGGTATAATTATAACAATCGTTTACTACAAAATATCATGTACGTTTAAATCAAAGCAAATGACTTGTTTTAAATTACATGAAACTAATTTAAAAGGCCTTTGGCTCGCAGTGAAAACCGATGCGATATAGCTATAAAGATAAAACCATTTATTACAACGGAGACCAGTAAAGCGACCACGTGACTAACGTTACGATGAGATCAAACGCAAACCCTCGTAATTTTTTCTGCAATGGTAGCGCAAAACGACGAGGATCTATACAAATGGAACAACCTTTCATGAAATTCGAATTGCTAGATAGAAGGTAACTCGATTACAGTGAATTAATAAAAGTTAATCGCACGATTTAAACAACGAAACGAGTGCATTTCATTTCGTTCTTTCATTACATGACAATGCATTATCTTTATTAAGTGAAATGTAAGCTTATTTAATGCGCTCTTCCTTTTCGCGAGAAAAGGTATGACGCATAAATAAAAAACGTCCAAACCGAATATCGTAACCTATAAAGTTACGTTTATTCGGTTGTAATTTTAGTTCTTCGATTATAAAAGGTATATGGTTAGGAATATGGTAAAAGAAAAAAGATCCGCACGAGCATCTTGGTATTAAAATTAATACATCGAAAGATCATAAAAGTATAGTAAATTTCGAAATGAATCATTTCGAGAAACGTTATGATTTAGGGCTAGGATTAAGAGTTGGAATTTAAATGATGGCTGGTGATTAGCGAAAACTGGAGAAGGAGCTTTGGTGGTGTTTTCAAAGAGAAAGAGAGAACTGGATGGAAAAGAACGCGTGGAGGAAAGTGCTCCCGTTGGGAAGGTTGCTTTCGACCCAATTTCACCCTCCCATAGTGCTGGCACCGTCATGGAGCAATCGATACTGCGCCTAAGGGACGTGCCACTGTGCTCTATCAGTACGACGTTTATCAGCTCTAGTTTGCGCAGAAGCGACGATTGCGGGCAGAACAAAATAAACTCTTTGACTGTTATTTCTCCGATGACATCTTAACCCAATTTTTAAATTTTAATTACGATCACACAACCCTTTTTTGCTTTGGGTGAATAAAGTAACTCAAACTGGAAATGGTATACATATTAATAATATGAAAATTTAAATTTTCAAAATTAATAAGATAATTTGCTCTTACAAGCAAGGTAGATGTTACAATGTAGTCTTTGTTTCTTGACAGTTCAGGTTATTACAGCAACAGTTTCCCTGTATAATTTATTTATTTATTCACCAATTATTGTTGATTTTTGTTGTTTAACACAGATAAACGCACGCAAAACAATGTATTTATCCATAATTATTTAAATGTATGGCATATTTTTTTCTGTAAACCAGTATTTCAAATTATGCTTCGAAATTTGGTGCACAGTCACTCTATAGGTAACTTCTCTCTCTATGTACGCGTCATGCAATATTTATAGCCGATGATTATTACCGTTCATTTAAATGCGAAATAACTACTTTTCCGAGTTGCGATGTTCAATTTTTTTGAACAGTTTCGTTGTAAACAAGATAATTAACGTTTCTCTATTCAAACAGAATACGATATTTAACTTTCCAGCTGTTCATTTATATATTTAATTCTTGATTTCCGGTCGAATAAATAAAAATCTATCGATTCAAGCTTTGGTAAAATTTATTCGGAAGTTGTTTTGAACTCGATTTGATTATGCAGAAAAATTCAAAGTTCAACATGTCAATTTTTACAATTTTTTCCATAAAATCACTGCTTTTGCTACGTTCAAAATAAATAAAATGTTTTTTAATAGTTATGCTTACATCTGCATCACCGATGTAAATTGTGCGTAATGGGACAATTATTCGCTATCGAGAACGTGTAATGATAATACACAGAGTGGGCGGATGAGGTCATACATACAATAAATTTAACCACCAGACATTACATACTACAGTTTTCCTACATGTCTAAAATTTCTCGTGTTCCAAACGAAACGTACAGTAAATGAAAATTCACCTTTCCCTTTGTAACTGTATATGTTACAAATAACAAAAAAAAAGTCTTGAAACACAAGATGATGTAGGAAATTTAAGCAACTATTTGTAGAAGCAATTTACTTGTATTTTTCTATACTAAATTATTATATTAAAAAGACTAATTTCACAAAGAGAAATTAGACTCAACGGATCACATATTCATCAAAACATTCTTACAACACAACGTCCACATTCTTTCAAATGATAATTCCTAATCGTTTTTTATTCTATAGACATACATTAAAGTTTGCTACAGTCAACGCGTTTTTTTTTTCTTCGCTACCTCACACATTTGTCGATCTTAATTTACGCGCTATCAAACTAAAGTAATAACTAACGATTATCTTTTTTTGTTAATATGTACACGTGTATCAGTAAGTCGATCATATATAATACAGCTTTCCTTTTGCATTCTTGCTGTTAGCGGCCTCTAGCAATAATATTTTGATGCGTTTAATCTACACCTCAACGGTTGCTTTCCTTCCTTTCTTCCTAATTCAACAACCTTTCTTCACGAGCCAATCGTATTCGAAGCAAGTGTCAGCGATGATTTCGCAAAGAATGACCTCGAAAAACGTCATCTTTAACTGTTCGAACATCGTCATTGTAACGTGCATTATAGATTTTCGAAATCGGAGAAACCTTCGACTGAAAACAGTATCATATTATACACACTGTGTGAGTAACTGGAACAAATTTCATCGCTATATATATGTTTACGTATCCAGTATAAAAAAAAGGCAACACAATAACGTTAACGACTTGCATTCCCAAATCTCTTCTCTTCAACTTCTTACAAGAAAATAGAAACCACAGTCGACTTTTATATACTAATTCGAGAACGTTCTGTGTATTAACATATAAATTAATATAGGGGTGATGGATGAGGTAACGCAACACAAAAGAGGTGAACGTAGTTACTTCGTGTGACGTGGTGATCAATAATTCTCGTTTCAATCGCGTAGCTTTATTTAGCTGTTCGCGTATGATGTCAATGCATCCTACCGTAGCCTAAGCTCGGTGATTTATTGTACAAAACAGTAAATACCGAAGTAATGGAATTTATGCGAGAACCATATCCATGTTCTTTATGGAATGGATTATATATCGGTCCATCTGTTCGAAATGCTATACTTGCAGGGAACAGACGCTACGGACTTAGAGCCGTGTTAAACAGAAACAAAAACTTCAAGACCATTTTCTTAAGATGTAATCATTAATTTGTCTCTTTCGTTTTTGCCTATAGCTGCTACATGATCAGGTTTTTCGCCTCGTGCGTAACGTTCCCACATTTTCTCGTACAGCATCTCCATGCCCCACGCGTATAATTTGCAGCTAAACAAAGGACTTTCGGAACGCGCTTTCCATACTTTGGCTCGTGTTGCTTTCAAACTGAAAAAAAAAAACATACGAGGATTAATAACATGTACATTTGACATGGTACATTACAGTAATAGGCTGCTCCAACTTTGCGGACGTAATTGCCTATCACTGATGTATAATAGGTAGGTATTGCGGGAGACTTACTATTCCCTATCCGTTCCCAAACGAATGGCAATATCCTGATATTCTTGTCGCGTTCGTGCTATCAATTCGGGACATCCCAACGTGTTCAATTGACTAGCAGCAACGCGAGACGCTAATGTTTCACCTGGAAGAGTTACTACTGGAGTTCCGGTCCACAAAACATCCATGCTTGTAGTATGTCCATTGCAAAGTGGTGTATCTAGGCACACGTCCGCTAATTGTCCCCGTCTGACGTGTTCTTCTTTGGCAGCAACGTTACTGAACAAAATTCTACCAGGAGCTAAACCTAATTGTTGAGCGGTTGCTTGTAAATTTGGTTCACCAACAGCTGGGAAGCGCAGCAACCACAGTACTGAGTTTGGCACGTGTTTTAGAATCTGAAATGTGTTACGCTCGTTACAGATATGAACATGTTTTGAAAGAATTCATTGGACAACAGAAAATATAATAAACTTACATGTGCCCACATATGAAGCGTGAGCGGATCAATCTTATACAACTGATTGAAGTTGCAGTAAACTACTGCATCTTCCGGCAAACCATACTGTTGCCTTGTCGTGATCACAATATTTTGAGGCACTTCTTCACCTGTGGCTGTTTTGTTGTTCACTTGCGTCGTGGCCATCCCGTTTTGGACTACAACACCATTCACAGACATTTGGCACTGTCCAGAAGCAATCATCGTTTCTATAGCAGTAGTGGTCGATAATTCGGCAACTTTCAACGAAATCTCCACAGGCTTATTTTTAGCATCAGGCACAACTACTTCGCGAATTTCCTTCACACAAGTGTTCTCGATCATTGGCGAAAGATCGGTGGCATTTATAACGGCTACATTATCCGCTACTTTGCCTTTTGTGTTTAATTTGTCTGTTAAAATGAGACGTTCCTTAAGATGCGGGAACATTTGTCTGGAAAAAGGAGTACATTAATGTAAAATAAATGCAAGTATACCAATATGATCGTATCGAAAAATATAAATTTCAGACTTACTTGTGATCTCCTATGAAATAAGTATGAGGCATGTAAGCAAGCTTTTCGCTGTACTGACTAGCAAGTTCTAGTGGTGATGTAACTTCATCTGTGATTAAGTAATCCATGAAACTAGCTCCGGATGTTCCTGGATATCCAAGCCACATCACCTGAATGGGCGCAGGTCGCAAGGCAAATATTTCGTTTCTGGCACCCTTTGTATAACCGTTCATGTTAACTAAAATATGTATTCCATCGGCATTGATACGATCGGCTGCTTTGCCGTTGCACGGAATTTGCGATAAATCGATAAAATGTTCAGCTTCCCTCGCGATCTTTGCTCGGAAAGTAGTTCCGTCGTCAGCACTGAGAGCGTAGCAGAAAATTTCAACGGTTTGTCTATTGTGAAGACCAGGAATCGACTGCATGAGATGACTAGTAGGATGATTTCCAAAGTCTGACGAAACGTATCCAATCCTCAAACGGTTACCAACTTCTCGTGGATATTTATACGGTTGTTTGTGCAACACATGAATCTTTTCGATGCACAAATTCGCGTGTCTAGCAGCGATAGCTTTCCTAAACTCATGAGACAATGGATAGAGCATGGAATGATGTGGATGTACGCTGGGTAATCTGTTCTTGTCCAGCTGTTCCGCAACGATCGAGACTAACTTCTTCATTCGGGCTTCGTAATCAGTCCAATCGCAAACGATTTGAAGGCAGTGCGCCAAATTGCAATACGCGTCCGGGAAATCAGGCTTTAACTTTAACGCGGTTCGGTACGACTGAATCGCCTCGGGTATATTTCCAGAATCTTTGTGAATCGAAGCTAAATTGGAATGAGCATCGGCGAAAGCGGGATTGATCTGTATAGCTCTCGTATAACACTGAAGAGCTCCTTGTATATCTTGCATCTCTTTTAGAGTATTGCCCATATTCGAGTAAGCATCGGCAAAAGTCGGTTGAATGCGAATTGCCTCTTTATAATGCATCAGTGCTTCGTTTAGCTTTCCTTGTTGTTGCAATACAGAAGCAAGATTGCTGTGAGCAGCAGCAAATTCAGGGAATACTTCGAGCGCTTTCAAATACAATCGAGTTGCTTCTTCGATATATCCTTGTTCGCGTTTTATGTTGGCCTATAATGAAAACGTTAATCGGTTCAAAAGAGAACATGAATATTAGACAACAGTACTTGTTGTACTTGGGATAATAAGTACCAGATTATTAAGGGAATCGGCATGTGACGGGCAGAGACGAAGAGCCGTATTATAGCAGTCTTCAGCTTCGACCACTTGGCCCTTTTCTTTGAGCGCGTTCGCCAAATTACAGTAGGCATCTGGGAAATTTGGTTGTAGTTCGATGGCACGGCGGTATGTATCAATTGCCAAATCAATAAGCCTACATAAAACATAAAGTTTCCAAATTCACTTTCGTTGAACAATCGTTTGTTTCAAATGACAAACAAACTTTCTACTACGTACCCTTGTTCATAGTAAACGCACGCCAAATTTCCATGAACGACTGCATTATTAGGACTAAGGTTCAATGCACGTAGATAGGCAGCTACAGCTCTGTTGCAAACAAAAAATTTACATATCATTAAAATTCAACGTCTACAAACGGGAAACATTGCATAGGTTATGTTTCTTAAACACCGAATAATAATCCACAAATTATATTTTCCTTTAACAAATAATATCTAAGAACTAAATTCAATTGAATTAATTTATAAAACACACGAAGTGAAGCAGTACGTATCCTGTGTGTCGAATATTTCTACTCTTTGTTTTCGAAGTGGCACCATTCAGTTGCTACACCACACCCGATGTATCGAACAAATTGAACACGTGCCACATCGATATATCATGACACGTCATGGAACACACCGGCACGAATACAAAAATCAGAGCGAAATTAACCTTTTCAAGCTATATTTAATCCAAGAGATGCATCCAGGAGTCGTCGATCGAGAGAGAGCTCGTTCTAACTGAACGCGTAACGAAGGTGCGATCGTAGTCGAGGGTGAAATCACCGTGTACACGACAACGCACTGGTAGTCCATTCCTTCTCCATTTCGATATATCTCGTTATTTCGATTTGTGTACTTTTAAAACATATTACAGTATCAGATATTTAAAATCGGTGAATTCTTGCAGAGAAGACTCGACTGTCAGCTATCCGCCGCGTAACTTGCCACGAGAACTACGTTTTTGGCGATAGCCGTTAAGGACTCGCACCCTCCCACGAGGGGCAAAGGGTCTCTCGTGGGGGTGGAGCGATTCCTGGAATCGATAGTTCTCGTCGAGTTTCTCCCGTTATTGTGCGTAACGACCAAGAGAGCTTGGATTCCGAACACGCGTAAACAACAAATACGGTCTACATTATGGAGGCAATTTTCAGCGTTGCCAAGTGATTCACCCTCGACAAATGCCTAATACAGGATGTCTGAATTATGTCTATTTTTGTAAACAACTAGACATCGAATATTTTCATATTTTTATCACTTTCGTCAGTTCGCTTTTATCCTCTGTTTAATAGGATGGGTAAGCAACATTAATTCGCGTTATAAAGTCTAGGAAAGTTTAGTTACAGTTACTCACATTTAAAAGAGTAACATTTTGCTATTCAAATTATTTAGAGAAGACTTTTTGCTAGTAGGAATTTATGTTATTGTGGTTTCTAGACGATTAAAATTGCACACACATAGTAGATTGCGAATAACCGCTGCGCAAAAGAAGGTTATTCGCGGGCGTCGCTCTGGAGAGGCAAAGGACGATGAACTTGAAAGGACGTCGTATGAATATCGATTCGATGTTTACACGTTGGCTCATGCGCCTTACTTCACGGATGTCTAAATATATTTATAAACGGAACGCGTGAAATTTTGTGATCTTAATTTATCAACTCGAAAAGAAAATACTTTCTTGTATTTTAAAGTCACTTGACAAAAAGATATTCAAGTGTGATCGAATTGAAAATGTATGACTCATGACTTCCCTTTAATGTTATGGCAGAAACATTCCAGGAATAACTTATAAAGCCAATTTTTTCTAGCACAGACTTTAAAACCGACGTCAATATTCAAGTTGAACGACGATTGATCAAACTGTGCATCCAAGATGAGAAAAGCCCACAAGAAAAATGACTACCGAATGTCGGGATTTGACCCGTGCCTCTCATATTTGTAGTCGGACGCTTAATTCACTAGACCAGTACAGACTTCTACGGTTCTTACTTCTAAGGTTGCTTTTATAGCATCAGAGAGCCGAAACTCTAACATAAAACAGCGATAATTTACTATGTTTGTAGGTGTTACAGTAAATTTGTTAATTCAGTAACTGTGCATTAATTCAATAAGTATGCAATTTGTATTAATATCTTAGAGTTTCGCATTTTTTTAATCCTTCGCAGTTCAATGTACAATAAAACATGGGCAGATTTTCTATTTATCATATTTACAAATGGTTTAATCTTTGAATTTAACTGTGGCAATCGATCCACCGTAAAAATGAATTATTTCACAATCGACAAACATAACCACCATTTGTTCGACAACAGCTACAGCCAGCTTTATCTTTATGGCATCGATAAAGCCTACAAAAGCTATTTACCGACTGCAAAAGATTGAAACTCCGTAGTTTAGTCAAGACAGGATCAAGACAGGAAGGAAGATCCGTTTAATCGTTTGCTCACCTATCGAAGATTCTGGCCTCCTTGAGCACGTTGCCAAGATTAATATACGCGTCCAAAAAGTTCGGATCCAAGGCGACGGCCTTTTCAAAATGATGGATCGCCAGCCATATTTCTCCCTGGGCGTTGAACACACAGCCAAGATTACTCCACGCGACTGCAAAGTCTGGACGCGTTTCGATCGCCTTCAGATAACAAGCCTATAGACAAACAATAGATTTAGAGATGCTCGCGTACTCTGATGGACGCGCCGCGCGCAATGCCCGACCTCTCCTCGCCGCGCCGCAGCTTTCACACACACTTCACCATCCTCGAAAACCTCGGAGAGAAAAAAATACTTGTTTCTTCACCACCCGTCCTCTCTGTCTCTCCTTCATTGCCACTTTCCTCGTTCTACATTCCCTTTTTCATAAAACTCACTATTTCACGCGAGCGAAGGCAATAATTTGCGTACATGTCATAAAGAACCGTCTTTCAGCAGCTATCAAGTCAAAGTGATAACAATATTCCCGTAAAAATAACAAAAATAAATAAAAAATAACGTATAACTAATCGAAATCTTAGAAACTAGGAGTATAGCACCGAACATGTATCTTAATTTTTGAAGTCAAGATTCTAGTTAGATGTTACAGCAATTGAGATGAAATTTTCACGGTGGATAGATTACGAGGGAAAATGAACGAACCAGAAACAGAGCGAACGAGGCTTATAATGTAAATTTATAATGTATTGAGGGGTGGCCGAGGATCTGACGTGAGACAAGGATAAAGGACTCAAAGGTGCGCGCTAGAAACGTCATCGTAGAGAATCAGCGATAAGGGCGCCTGATCCGGTGTCTATCGATTCTCCGGAATGCGTCCGGTGGACTCGACGACACACAGTACACCCTCCGCCGTAATATACTTCATGCGAGCATGTCACGTGGCCAATACACCTCGAAGAATCTCCATTCGTGGATGTGCTTAAACAAAATAGTTTATGCTGTTACTGATCACACGGTATATAATTTAAATTCAACTGTTTCCTTGAAAAAAGGTTAACTATTATACTAAAAATTCTCCATTATTTATGCGACGACGCTCCTAAGGGTGATACAGGGATGTGCATCGCGCGTGCCGAGAGGCGGGCTGCATTCTTATAAAAACAGAGTAAATATCCGTACCTAAACAATAAGTAAAAGGGCATTTACAGTCGGCCGATCTCTATGGGACACGGTAGAAAGAGATTGAAGGATGTGTAGCGGTGTTCGAGAAGAGGAAAAACCGGATAGGTTGAAACGGACAGAAACGAAGTTGGATGAACTTTAAACTTCCGTTTCGTTTTCGAAACGGAAACACGGTTTTACAATCGGCTCCTGAATTCCATGCGTATTTATGATCGGTCGTGATTATCTGTCGTAACCACAGATGTCTCTTCTCGGCCTTTTCGACTTAAAAAGATCCAACTTTCAATCTCGGTGGAACAGCGAATGGAAACCAGTCGGTCTGATGGAATATTCAGAGATCGGCCTTGGGAATTACTTTACCTGCAGAGTACCCTTCGGTAGGTTGACGGTAGGTACGGCTTGCAAGCTCTCATAATAAACTTAGACCGAGAGACAGTGTGTTACTGAATAACCAGATTCAGATTCACCCTTTGACGAAGGAACCCATGGTAACCGACCAATCACATTGCTCCGAGTTCCCCTCCTAGAGTTGATCATCCCATCCACAACAACAAGACAGCTGCGTTAATGTCTCTTCACTGATACTCTTCGCCTCAACTTTGTCTTTTACTTTTTGCAATTTCTTTTTTACTTTTACTTTTCAAATAGATCTTTAGAGGTACCTAAGACGTACGTGCCGCTGGAAGACACGCTTCGCTGAGCTCGTCAGCCACCACCGCGTTACTATCAGCAGTTCATTTTTAAAATGAAGAGTTCCCCGTAATTTCAACGTTATAGGAGAAACTGGGACAAAGTGAACCTATGGAAAAACTAGGGGAAATCCAGGCAGAGGTTTGGGAAAAGTTAGGAGTGAAATTTGAGAAAGTATAAGAAGGAAAAGCGAAGAAGCAGAAAAGTCTAAGGAAGGTCTCAGAAGTATATGTACAGAATATTCCACTTTGTCTCGGCTTCCCCTATATTACTATCAGCGAAATCGATTAATTTTGTAATAGTCATGTAAGTAGCAGCGTATTTCGAGAATTTAGAGAATACCATGTGGGTCGTGTTTTTTTCAACAATGAATATAATGTGAATTTCAAAGCTTTTCCTCCTAAAGTCGCGAATATTTTAACTCCTATGATGTCAGAATGCCGAAATGATAGTGTCTGCAAACGATAACATGCGTCGTTGGTGGCAAAACGTACTAAGCGAAAAGGAAAACGAACGAGGGATCTAGAAAGAGCTCAAGAATGGCAGGAAATTCAAAGGAAAGCTTTCCTCGATGCTACTGTAAGTTATGTCGACGAGTTCGCTTGTAAAAGATACAAAATACTCAGACATACGTAAACTAATGCAACATGGATTTTTGATAAACTGAAAGATCAGAAAATTTGTATCGTTTGCAAATATTCTCGTCGACTGTCGCCGCGCCGCGCTGCTGTGAAGCAGACCACTTGACTCGTATATTCTATTATCATTGGTAGTAGAAACTCTTAGGACATCAAAATATCCCGTGAGTTTCCAATAAAAAAAAATGTTTCTACTCTTACTCGCAAACATGATACCCACTAATTTACCCGTGTGAACGAATAATTCACGAAGCATCATCAATTATTTATTATTAGACTGTATGTAATAAGACAACTGCGTCAAGTGATCTCGCGCAATTACCACCTAACACACAAACTTGATTATTTTTAAAGTTGCAAAGAGTAATTGGAAAGAAAGGTCGCATTTGTCCAACGTATACGTATCGGATCAGTATACCTAAAGTAAATACACATTCAGAATGAGCTGAATCAAATGAGATGAGCTTAAGTACTACAATCGCGCGTTGCTGATCCTATTGTAGCTTTCTATACTAAGCAAAAAAAATGAACAGTACCTGGTTAATGTATCGAGAAAAGAAAAAAAAATATCATTGCTGTAATAGGACCGGCAAATTGTAGTTAAAATTTGCAATAACAACACCAGGGCACAGAAAAATACCAGTGTTGCCGGTAACGGTGTTATTGCAAAACGCGCAATGCCAAGAGGGATTTCCTACTGTTTCCAGCTAGTTTTAGATTAAAACTGTTGTGCTGCGTTTGATGTTTTAGAATTATGCTTCAGCATTTATATGCTCCGAGTAATTTCATAGAATCTTAGCATGTAATTACAGATTACGTAAGCATCGAACGCAGCAATTAGTTAAAAACACACGCGCACGATGAAGAAACTGCTATCAAAATTTTGATTTGAATTCGTGTCTTCTTACAAATCGACACGCAATCGATTTTAATAGCAGCTCATCGCACGCCGCGCAAACGTTTTTACCGCAAAGAGAAAAAGCTTTCCTTTTCAAGTATACGGATACTACTTATTCCTGGCTATTCTATGGAGCTGCTAACTAGTTCTCGTGACACATTATACGAAATGCATTTGTACTTTGTCAAAAATACCGTCAACGAAGCTTCAAAGCATTTGTTGACACCCTGTTGCTTGACTGCAGTACCAAATACATTCGAATATGTGCATTACACGTTACATTAATTTACAATGATACGCAATTGGCGGAAAAACCTACCTTGGCTTCGTCAAGTCTTGCTAAAGCTTTCAAAAGATTACCAAGATCGCTTCTCACGCAGTAAAGGTCCTATAACACACAAAAATATATGATATATATTTGTTATGTAACTACGGAATGAAAACCTTTCAAAAGTTTTCTGAAAACTCCTGTGTGAAGTATACGTAAATATGCTGTAACATAATCAGAAGCTGATGAAATAGAATTTGCTGTAAGAGCAATTAATAACAAAATGTATTCCTTACAGGGTTGTATTGTAAAGCAGTCACATATGCTTGAACTGCCTGTTCCATATCTCCTGCAGCTACTAATGCAGCTGCTAGATTGATGTAACCATCAATGAAATCAGGTTTCAATCTAACAGCATGTCGATAGTTTTCCAATGCTTCCTGTAGTTGTCCACGCTCCTTAAACACATTTCCTAGATTGCTATAAGCCTCTGCCAATAAGGGATTCTGTTTTATCGCTAAACTGCTGTAATGAGCGGATCTAAACATAAAGATAGAAATGTATTAATATTACATGTAAACTAAATTGATAATTGTACTTCTCAAAACTGATATTCAGTATTTACTTTTCAAGTCTTCTACATTGGAAATGAATTGAAGATAACAGCAATAATACTCCTGTATTATTTGTTTCTTGCCTCCAAAGTTGCATGCAATGCCGTTCTGCATTTTCATAATCCCCTGCTTGATATTCTCTGTGTGCAAGCTCTAATAGCCCTGAAAAATAAAAATTTCAATGTTGTTATACATGGTACAAAAAAAAACATTAAAAAATCATAGACAATAAACAAGTACATATTTATTAAGATAGAGGTGACTTTTCCTTTATGAATGCTTATACTTAATTTAATTAATAAAAATATTTCCGAAGATCTAAAAGACGTAAATTAAACGTATTTAAAATTTAAATGTAAACACATGTATTTTTCAAACTATCGATATAAGGGTTATCTCGTTTATCGCGGTATTTATGCGCATACATCCGCATATGATTTTTCAAAACATTTTGTACAAAAAATGCAAGTGTATACAAATACATAACCGATACAAACTTACGATATATTGCAGTCTTAATTTTAATGTTTTCGAACGCTGTGTATTACAATGTAATCTCTATAGAAGTTTACGCGGAAACAATATGCTTCCATGCCGGCTACAATATATCGATTTTTTTGTTATTCGGCTTGTCGTAAATAGGAGTGGAAGATATACATAGGTAAACAAAATAGAAAAATACGAACAATAAGAATCAAATGTAACGTTAATGGTCTGATTGTCGGCAATCGGAATTAGTTCCTTGCCCTGAGTATCCTGTGTAACAACCAGAAGACTCTGTCCATTTTGCCACTCGACGGTTCCATTACAAACGTCATCCGAACTATTGACCACGTTCCCAATTATGTTTGCTGAACTTTTCAAAACATTTTCTTTCTTCTCGGCCAGTCTTAGACTCATTTTGTTGGTGAATTTCTACCTAGCGTGTTACCCTATTCTTTCCGGTATCGTGCACACGCCGTTTCCACGCAATGAACTTCGATCAATTTCGAGACCTTTCGACGCACGAAAACTGGTATCTCAGTTTTTTTCTCTCGATAGCGTCTGCTGCTCGATTCTGAGTTACTTTTACTTTTCGAATTCGCTCTCCTAGGAGATGTACTATTTATAAATTGTATTTCTTGGTTAACGCGCACCGTATTGTAATACTTAAGAATTTTTCGATTCTGTACACACTATGCCTTCCGTACTTCTATATGAGTTACTGTCCGGCTAGGTTATCCCCATCAGATCGGAAAGCACGCTGATTGGTTGACTCAACCGCCATGGCGGACTCCTGCGTCGTTGAATACAGTGCGAAAGAAGGGGAGGGTGAGGAAGACACCCGGCTCAACAACGTCGATGTCATATTAGGAGCCTTGTATCGTTTACATTTTTGTTTTTTTAATATATTTATATAATGCTTTTAATGTGCTTGTCCATTTTTTATACAAATAACAAATAATTGCTTATAATAGAGTTAAAAATATCAAATGGCAGACTAATGCTTTAATTAGCTCAAAAATTTGGTACGTTACAAGGTGCAAGTACTTCGTTATACGTGACTGGGATAGCGACAAAGAAATCGCGTACATGATTCTCAATCTTACTCAATCGATGCTCTTAAAGTTACAATCTGTTGGTAAATTTTTATTACTAACTGTATCAAATACATGCATTTCGTTGTTACTTTTACAGATTAAAAGTAATGCAGACTGTTAAATATAAATAGTTGAGGAAAATTGGAAGTTTCGACGGTAATATAATTAAAATGAAACAGTACAAGAATTTAGAAAAGAACCACTGAACATTCGAAGGGACGCATCTACCCCCACTCCTTCCAAAGAGAACAGATGGAATAGGTACCAAGTGGAATATTCCATCGTCACTTTCATGAAATGGTGACTGAAGGGAGAGAGGGGAAAGAGTAGGTAGCTTTAGGGGAGAATAGGCTTGAAAAGGGGAGAAAACTATAGGTAAACAACGGTATAATACATTGTAACGCTCCTATTCCTACGAAATAAAGTATATTCTGTCCGTCGAAATATCTTAAAGACGTCAGTAAGCATCTGTGTGTCTTATACACACATATGTAAAAATTTAATATCTCTGAAAATCAATCTAACGCAATAAATTTTGAATATTTATTACAAATTTGTCATGTAAATTCTGTTTTTTTTATGCACGTGAATGCTATTTATATTTATTCAGTTCTACGTTATTCAACTGCGATACTGCATTACAGTAACTCAAATTACATACAAAAAAATAATATTTTCTAGTTATGACAATATCTTACATAAAATGTCAAATTTGGCAAAAAACTTAAACAAATCATAAATGTAATTAAACAGGCATTTATGGATGATTGTCATTTATTTATCTCAGTCTTCCATTAAAACTTATGCAAGATGTATATTTTTAGCGGCACGAATTAGAACATTTAAAAGAGGATATCTATAATTCTATCATTCCTATGATCGAACTTCATTAACGACAAATTATGAAATGAAACTGGTACGTAGGTAAAATCATTTTACTACGTACCAACTGTAGAAAGCTGTTGTATTTCGTTCATCTTCAAAATGACACTGGTGCCTGCGATTTGTTGATGATTCTGCTGCTGTTGCTGCTGTGGCTGCTGCTGAGCTTGCATGACGGTCACCATCAAAAACGATTGAACAAGAACTACGCGACAGTTATAATAATCGCGTATGAAATATGCTTCCAAATATCAATATCGGAGTTGAGAATCACGATGAACAGAATTCGAGCGTGATTCTACGTTTTCCGCAGTGCAGAAACAAAAACGGGTATGCGCGGCACTTATATCGGTATGCACTAGCGCAATCTTTCAGCGCGCGCCATCATGGATTTTCGAGCACTTTGCCTAACCGAGAATTAGTATTATAATATGTAAATTACACTAACGCGAAATTATACGATTATAATGTATGCTATCTTGAGAAATCGCGACGGAAGGTTCGGACACAGTGGCCGAATATCTGACAGTGTTCAAGTGGTAGCTCCTTGACGATGTGAAAACTTTAGCGTAACATGGACCACGTATACGTAACACGGGCCGACGCGAAAAACCAATCGATGAATGTATTCCTGGCTACAAACTTGGACCGTTCCTTGCGCGGGAAATACGTCATACTGTATACAGCCGATAATCGAATTCTACCATTCTCGGCTATTGTATTTCGTGAACCCTGTATTTTTATCACGGATATTCATAAAAATTATAGTATTAATTGATAACGAGCAACTGCGACACGTTTCGAAATCACAACAGCAAAAAATAATTTGGTACTTATATAAAATATTTGTAATATAAATTCAAGCTATAAATAATTAAATTGATAAAAATATTAGAAACGATATTTGATATCTTTTTCTAAATCTTTTCCGCTTATAATCCATGTATTCAGGGACGGAATAAACCCGGGTTCAGAACGTCTCTGGGATGTGGTATACGCTTTTCAAAGTTTTGTGGTTCATGAAAAATTGGTACCATATTTTTTAAACCCTACGTAGTGACATATGATATGTACACTTACAGAATTTATAAGCTTTTTGAGTTTGAAATATTTTAAGTTTTAAATGGTTCGAATTTGAAGCATTTTAAATTTGAAGTATTGTTAGTTGGGGGCGCCCCAGTTCATGAAAATTTGGATAAAGTATAAGTAATTTAGATAAATATATCTATTGTTATGTGTCAAATATTTTTATAAAAGAATCTATGGAAGTTGTGCTTTGTATTAAAATGTCAAGAAAAAATGAGTTTTCGAACAGAAATATGGCCACTCCTGAAAATCCTACACGAGCGCCAGAACGGCGAGAATTCGTGAGCGAATTCCCCACCAGCTGGAAAGAGTTTGAATAAGTAAAGAGCCGATTCGTTTCTTCGGTCTTACTTCTTCAGTGTCGTTGCCGGCAGTGCATGGTATTTTTGTGCTCTGTCTTAGTTTTATTTTATTTAATTTGCAAATCAGTTATGGCAGAAAATAAGGAACGTACTTTCATTATGATTAAACCCGACGGTGTCCAACGTGGACTCGTTGGGAAAATAATCCAACGTTTCGAGGAAAAAGGTTTTAAACTCGTAGCGATGAAGATGGTGTGGGTAAGCCGCCTTATGCTGTGCACATTTATCTTAAAAAAAATTTGCTCACTCTGATTTCCTGTACCACGTGTATAGTTCCATATTGGCATATTATCTTTAGCAGGTTTTTTATGAAAAGATAAGTTACATTTGTTTTCATTTTAAAGACATCTGTCAGGCTTCATCGATCGAGGAATTAATTATCGTAACTTTTGTTACTAGTTTTTATGACCTTGAGAACTTCCGTTATTAAGGTAAAACCTGTAAAATATTGAATTATAATTTGTGCATTTGCACATTTTATCAATGCTATAACAATCCCTATGCAAATTCTGATAGCATTAAGTTATCGAAGAAGTTATTTTTACAAGTTATTGTTAAGATGTTGATTTAATTAATGCTTTCCAATTTAATATTGGCACAAGTCCTAAAAGCAAAACCATTATCTAATATGTATCGAGTGCTTTATCCTATAGCATAATAATAGGTTTAACTTAGTTAAATAATGTATTGATGACATTTCATTTGTTTATTTTAGCCAACAGAAGATCTGTTGAAGAAGCATTATTCAGACCTGTCAGCTAGACCATTCTTCCCTGGTTTAATCAAATATATGAGTTCAGGACCAGTTGTACCTATGGTAATTATTTTGTACGTAATATCAAAATATATTTATTTACTAATAAAATTTCATAAATATGTCATAGGTATGGGAAGGTTTAAATTCAGTGAAAACTGGTAGAGTAATGTTAGGAGAAACAAATCCAAAAGATTCTGCACCTGGAACAATCCGAGGTGATTATTGCATCCAAGTTGGTCGTAACATTATTCATGGATCAGATTCTGTTGAATCTGCGAAGAAGGAGATCGATCTGTGGTTTGGACAACCGAAGGAAGTTGTTGATTGGGCATCTTGGGCAGAAAAGTGGATATATGAATAGAATATCTGAATGCTATTATAAGATATCTAATGGTACAATTATCAATTTAAATTCAAATTCTTCCACATTGTATTTTGACCATATGCATACTGCCATTGAAATAATATGAAAGGGGCATTGTATATAAGTTTGCTTGAGGAGTAATAAAACACATTGTTATATAAATTAATTAACTGATTTTTAACTTCACTGTTAAACTATAGGAACATTTCATATTTTATTACATAATTTTTCATGTTCAGATGGTTTTGAAAACAACCAGGCACTTTCATCTTGTTATGATAAACTGTATACAAAAAATATAAGCAGTGTATGTATTTACTTTAATAATAACAATTATGTCTAAACTTCTGATTTATGGCTAATAAAATTAATTGTATAGTACTGACATAAAATATTTCTCGAATTCTTATTAGTACATACAGCTTAATATAAGTTGCAAAGCATTAACTTAAATCCTTACTATAAGAAATGAGAAAGATGATAAAGATTAATAGTTTGACATCATTAAGATAAATGCAGTATGGTGCAATAAAGCTATATTCAATACTGTGAATGATATCAAAATATGTATAAAATGTTTTTTGTCAATTATATGCAACAAATGCATAAGTTATGTGTACATCACATAGTAACTTGTTGTAGTACATATGTTTTAATACATATACACATATATATGTATATCAACAATACTTAAATGTTCATGGAGTTAATTATGTGATTGTCCTAAGTATGCTTTGCAAGAGGGGCAGTAGTGTTTCTTTACCATGCATGAGTCAATACAATACGGACACGGGGCACAGCACCATAATCTAAAAATTAATGAATAAGAAATAAATAATTAATTTGAAATTTAATTACAGATTTAAATATCAATATATGTTTGAAATAATTACCCCAACACGCAAAGAAGTAATGCAAACAGATGAGTTTTTGTATTTGCCTCTGTTTCAATCGACGTCGTAATTTGTGCGTGACAATACGGGCAGACTAAACGTTGCGATTCCGGACCAAATTGTGTGCCTACAATGACTACATCTGAAAATAAAAAATAATTTTTTAGATTATTTCTTGTTTATGTATCATTTTTGCTAGTTAATATGTGTATATTAATACGTCTGATAGGACGATTATTTTCCTGCATTTTCCTTTATCACGCAGTTATACATAACAGTAAACTATCAAATCAAAAGACTAGAAGTCAGAAGTTGGTATCATATAATTTAACAACCTGTAAAGTTGCCGACAATCTGTCGATTGCTTGCAGAACATTTATTTCCATTCTGAAATGCATCAAATTGAATTAAGCTTGCTTTAAAATACGCATAATTATATATCCCTGGAAGTGTCACTGTGGCTTTCGCGTTATCTAATCAGAAAACCAAACCCTTCAATCTGGAATCCAGATATCTTCAAACGTGAAATAACAAAACTTTCAAGAACATTAATTTTTTAGCAAGTAGCTACTACAATTTTTTCGAGTAAAATATAAAATCTTCTGTAACTTTTATAGCTATTATTTAAAGTGGAAAAATCCTAGTGATCATAACAATAAAATTTATCTACTATGGTTGTTCTAAATATTCTAACTCGTAAAAGTTAGGGGGCCTAACCAACGTTAACGACCCTCGTCGGCTTTCACGTCGCTTAAGGTCTCAGTTTATAACAGAATATCGAATGATCCCATATTTCAATCATAACTTCCCGGGTTTCATTAATTCGTTTTGCGCGTTTATATGCACCTTGCTGACTTCCCAATTACCGACAGGTATTCACGATAATTCAATGCGATATTTAAGATTTTATAGATGGGACTTATATGTATGTTTCTTAGGCATTCGCCTACCCTAATTTTCTACATACTCGGCTGTCCGGGATGATAAGGCGGTGGCGGTGGCGGTGGTGAAAAACTAGGTGGCGGTGATGGAGCAAAACCAGGTGGCGGTGGTTGCGGCATTTCTTTCGACATTACGAAATTTGATTATTTCCCTGAAACATAATTCGCAATTATTTTTTATTTCTTTGAATTTATAAAATATGTTTAAGTTACAAAATAACATTTCCAGTCGCCCCGGACTTGCGCAAGTCTATCAATTTAATCCGGACACAATTACACGAATTGATACGCATCTATTCCTAGCATCATTACTGCACTGTACTTCTTCCGTATAGATATAAATTGATAACTCTAATTCTTGATAATGTAGATAATTTATATAATTCTTGAATTCTAGGAAAATATGACTCATAATTCGAAGTCCCCAAATCTTATCAGAAAAGTAAAATGTATACATGGCATTAAAGAAATTTAATTCCGTAAGTTGATCACGTGCGTGAGAATAATTATTCTATTTTTTTAACTGTATTTATTTGTCAATTAGCAAAGTGGAACCGTTACAGGATCTTCTGATAAGATAACGGGTGCCACCTAGGTACTCTATTTTTTTCTAGAATTCAAAAGTTTTCTTATCAGTACACACGCACCATTGAGATACCCTAGAGAATGCATGATTTCATGATTATATTTTAACATCACGTTGCAGAAATAACAGGCAAATAAAATTATCGGAAGATTGCAATTGAATCAACGACACTGATTCGTGGTGCACGAAAAAAAGAAAGATTAATTGTTTGCAAACTTTTTTACAATTTATCAGTAGTCCGACTGTATTGGAAATAAAAATAATGAACGATGAAGGCTGATAAGAGGTGACAGATTACCTTGGTAACAAGTCCCTATATAATTCTTTAGAGATATCATGTAACAGGAAACAAAGTTATGATAATATATCAAAGGAAAATTCTATGCAATATTGTGCACGGCGTTAATTAATTATCGATTGAAATCGAACACGCAACATACGTTTACATGGGTCGACAGTATGGCTAGCGTGTTTAACGTGTATCAACACATCCCTCAAACTAAAAATCGATAGTGCCTTGAAAGGCAATATCTTAAAGGAAAAAATTATTGTACATAACGAATGATAGGTTTCAATTTCTTCGTTTCGAAATCATTTACTCCAGTATTATTCTGCAATAGTACTTCAATATTATGCTACTTGAATTACAAAAATTTCAGTTGTATTACAATTTCGGTTGCAAAAATAAAAAATGTTTTTTTGGGAACGAGTTCCAAATGAATAAAACAAAACTACATTATGTTACAATGTCGCAACTTCGGAGACAGGGACAAGATTATAAATAAGAACAGAAAGTCTTGTGTACGAATACATTTACATGGTAAAATTTCGCCGGGTTTGACTCGAGTACAAATTCGACTGCATCGCTTGAACGAAAAAATATGTTAGATAAACCGACAGTTCAAAGAAATACCAAAAACATATGTGCTAAATTACTTTCATTAATTCCAATGTGCTAAAGTACTTTCCTTATAAAACAGTTTTAAGAATGATACAGTTCGCTTCTTATTATCATCAGCGCAATAATATGACGTCATGCGGTGAAATTTTATGCCTTGTATACACTTAACTTGAAAGCATGAATCATTACAATTAAAATGCAAACTACATCGCATATACCACTTATTTAGCTTTTGAACAATCGAACCAATTTTCGCAATTTTCAAACGATATTTTAGTAAATATTCACAATATGTACATTACAACAAAACACTTCAAAACACTATGATGTTTATTTTGTACAATCGATATTTTTAAAAGTATCTCCTAATTAGAAATTTATTTATTGTTAATAATGAATGATTGTTAGCAACTGCAATACTGTCCTAATTTGTATATCTACGTACTTGTGTAATGACAGCAACTGTACACGTAACCTGTTGACGATCAACGTAGAGATAACTGCTTGATGTCTCGCATGTGGAATTCAACTATAGACTGAGTTTTGTGTCGCTTATACGCCTTAAATTTTCTACCCGTATAAATATCGCTGAACCGAAGGTGGGAGAAGCTCGAATGGTAGACTTCTACGAAGTGACGTGATAAGATACGTAACTGATTTGAACGTGTCTTTTTACCAGACTCACTGATTAATTCCTATTATTAATTTCACTAATCGAAGTGTTTATATTTCGGTGACTAGTGCTCTCAAAAGAGCATCCAGTCTTTTCTTCCGCCGATTGACGGTCGACGCAAACATTTGCAACTCTGGTTTAAATCTCGTGCAAGGTCAAAAAAAGTGTGTATTTATAAACGTAACCAATGAAATGTCGAGTTGGATTGAAAAAAAACAATGTAAATTGGAATCAGGATTTATTAGAACATTTTGAAATATAAAGGTGAACTTTTTAGTGTGCTATTTTCCTTAACAAGACAAATAAAAAAAGACGGCTGGATTTCAACGATCTTGAAAAGAGTAAAATATGCGGATTCTTACTATGCAACAAAAATGTGTTCCAAAAAAAAACATTTTAAATTTATTAAATATCAAGGTTTGGGCCAAAATAATATCGCCTAAATGTTAATATTGAATGATTGATAGTAAGCTTTTAAATAAGTCTTACAAATAAAAAACTTATTATCAAGTCCATACAGTAATTCGGAATTTTATAATACAATCGGTGTGTAACGTCTTTTAGTAATTATAAATAATCAAAAGAATCAAGAACCAGCATGCCAATTAAAAAGCTTATCAAAGATGAAAGAGTGCAAAATTTATGTGGAGATTTTTTTCGTAACTGATCTCTTCTACTTCCGTTTATGGACAGAGTTCCTGTCAAACATCGTGCAGGAGAGATAATTTACGACATAAACAAAAAGATATATCATCACTAATTGGTATTCCTTCAAGCAGTTTTAAATACATCCGGTATTCAGTAAAATAAAAATGATGTAGAAGCGAACAGATAGTTTATGGACATTTCGTCTCGTGTAACGTGGTGAATACGGTAATAAATATCGTTATCATACAAAAAAATAAAATGACCGTTTAGAGAATTTTAACGATTTAGTAAGGATTTCCTTATGTTCTGTGTACAAGTCAGCGTGTATGGAAGTCACTAACATCTTACCGGTTTGTGTGTGACGTCTGGACCTCGTAAAACCGGCAACGTCGTAGGGGTTTCCCAGAAAGAATGGGAAGAGTGCCTGCTTAAGGTCTGGTTTACACGAAACGAGTAGTAGTTTTCGCCAATGCTCAAGGACGAATGGAATAACAGGTTCTGTTTTTTTCCTCTTGGATACTAGCATGGAATATTTTACCCATGAGACCCCCATGAGATGAATCGTAGATCCTATTGGTATACATTAGCCCCTCCCAAATTTTTGAATTTACAACCACACAGATCCACAACAAACTACAAACAATTGTTACGAACGCGGTGTGTTTAAATTTGCTGTCGGAGTTATAGAACAAATTGTTACATAATTATTTGATTTTCCTAAACAGTTCCATCAGTAAATATGTACTATTTCAATTTACCCTCCTGCACTCTAAAACGTGTATCTGTCCTGAATGAGTTGTAGGTCAACAGATGTAAGTTGATTGTATATTATAATTTAACTTTCGACGATTTGGGATCTTGATAAAAATTTTCAAATGTCTCTGAGGTAATCTTTGACATAACCGATCTACAATTTATTACGACCCGTTAACCTTGGGTATAAGGAAAAAAATACTGAATATTATTTGTACTTATTTCTCATCTGCTATTTGCTGCATATAAATTACTTGTTGAAAATAATTAATGAATTTGTTACCTTGTAATGAATGTTATGATAATCTTCAACTATTAACATAAAACAGAAATCCAAAAGAAAGAGAGATTACAGTTCGACTTATGTAGTTAACACATTCGGACCGGTGAATGTAACATTTCTGAAGAAATTCTGGTTTTATCCTTCTATTTCAGGGCTAAATTCAAAGACTCGCATTTGCGTCATTCGAAAGTAGATAAGAACAATCCAAAGGCACATATAATTCTTCCAGTGCGAATGTGTTAGTACTTGTTAAAAGTATGAGGTTCGTAAAAAAATTGTCGACAAAGTTGTAAGTAAACAATACCAGTATATATCATTTTCTATTCAAATTCGGTTCAGTTTATTTAATGTATGGCCGTTTCTTTTGTTTTTGGTTAACAAATTTGATTAACAACGTCGTTTGTTGTTCATTACAATTGAAACGCGATCCAAATCATTTAATTGGTCGATTAATGCAAAAATTTCAAGAACTTCTATGGTAAATTTCGATATTAACTTCAATGAACGAGATGCAAATTGTCCAACATTTTTATATCTCATGCTTCGCTTATCAAGAAGTTCCATGATTTGTGCATTAACTTAACACATACGTATTCAGGTAGTCGTCCTCAAAATTTGTCTCGTACATTCGTATAAACTAATAATCGTAAATCATAAATAGAATATAAAAAATATATACAAGATTCATGATAACTTTTACGAGGATAATTGGTAAAGGAACCCAGCAAAAATAGTGATCGAAAGTGTATTTATCTAGTAACTAAAACGATCATAAAATAAAATTTCTATGAATAATATAAAATTATTGTTATCTTGAACGAAAGTTATCAAGTTTCTGATGAATCAACCTTCATTGATATCATCTTTATAAACAGACGTATTCAAGAGTTCATTACAAGTGAAATAAATCATTATCTTCGTTTATATACTCCAGTTCTAATGTGATTAAATTAAATCGTTTCCGTTCTTCTTTCAATTACGTATACGTTACACGATAACTTTTAAGAGAAACTCGTTATTCGAGTTAACGTTGTCTATTTAATTTCGACGTATGTGTATACTGCAGTATACACATAAAACAGAAAATACAATTTTAACATTACGAACGATGTGTCGCTACAAATAACGTTCAAAATTTCAATGGGCACTAAAATGGGTCGTAGTTTTCAACATTTGTAATCCTACGATCTATCTAATAAGTCAATAAACAGCGATCGATCGATTGAAGTGTTTGCATCTATATACAGAGCACTACGTTCTTTGGCTAATAAGCAGGGATGTACGAGTATACGAGATTCATGGTTCGGATCGGGCCACAAAGCTCGAATAGAATTGGTCGAGAAATTCAAAAGTATCTTTAGTAAGTTTTGGGATCCTATAGTCGAAAATCGATTCCGGACAATATTTTTCGAAATCAATCCGAACCTCGAGTGCTCGACATATTACACTACGCACGCATCCCTACTAATAAGACCAGAGCCGGCGGGAAAATTTGTGGAATCAAAGAAACGTACTTACACGAGTGTTTCATATTGGAAACACTTAAATATTGAAACACGGAACATTTCAAGCTCGAACATCTCAGACTTAGAACACTCCAAGTTTGATACCCATACAGATATGTTACAATACAGACACTTGCAATATTTACGATAAACTTTTCTCTGAATTATTCTCGCGTCGGCTCTGAATAAGACAATACTCATCCTAACAACAACAGTATAAATGACAACAGAAACACGTCGTAAACGATAACGGTGGTTTTCTTATCCAATTGGAAACAAGTCGTTTAAAGATTTACCATTCAACTCCCAATATTTATTAATACGCTTTTTTTAAAAACTAATTGTAACTCGATCGATCGTTCGTAGTAAACGTGTAAACTTCAATTCCTATTTATATAGTATTACGAATCTTGACGATCGAAAAATCAGGGATCAATAGCTACGAAACACGGGTAAAATGAACTACAAATAGATTTCTGAGGTTCAATCTTTCTCTTTATAGTTTTAAAACTCACGGTTCATAACGCGTTTTTTAAATTCGATGTTATTAAATAGGAGAAAATTCTTCTATCAACGTATTGGCAGTTATAACGTGTATCGAATTGATTTCTATCTCTGAAGGAATTCCTTTGGAATGTTTTATCGACCGAGCAAAGGATTTCGATAGATCATCTATGCAGCCGAAAAAGGGCGGGAGCACTAATTTTCACGGTGATTTCGCACTACGTGTTTCGTGCACGATGCCTCTCCTTGATATTATGCTCTTTTACTTCTCAGTCTTCGTTTCTTCGCGAGGTACGGTCCGGTGTTGATTTGGTCTTCGGTTTTCGACCAAGCAACTTGCGAAACGACGAGGTCCATCTTGACCGACTGAATCCTCCCGTGCTTTGTTCGTCTGGCTCGCTGCAGCTTAGCGACTCGCTGATTTTTCTGCTCTTTCCGCTGCTGCTACTGGTGCTACTACCCCCATTTTCGTAGCATCGTGATCTTCGATCTCCGATCTCTGACGAAAACCTGGAACAATATATGAAGTCTCACAATTTCATTCGATCTCATCGTTTCGGACTATAAGTGATTATGACTTATTGAACCGATAAATCAATTTACGATAAAAATGTCGAACATGTTTATGTTACAATTTTCCATAATCTTATTTCGCAGTAATTTTACGTTATCTGATTATGTCAGCTTTGTATTTTTTTTCAATCGATCCTTTTATTAAGTCCCTGCTGCCGGTTTACATCTTCGGAATCTAATCTTTCTTGTTACTGTTATCTATTTATTTTTCTTATTATTTAGCAATCTGTGCATCGGTACTCTAAAAGTCTTAACTCATCCAAGAAATTTGCACATAGAACTTTGGAATTTTTTGGAATCTAAAAAATTTGAATTATCCCCTTCCCTCGACGCCTTAATCACATGTACAGATTAACAAGCAGAATTTTCGGACGAACCCTGAATCTGAAGAGAAGGCTCTAGCTGTTGGTGGAGCGCTTGAATTGGCCGACGAAAGCGAGATTTCAGCCACCGGAGTGCTTGGATATGCCTCATCGTCTGAAGCACTGTTGCTGCTGGTGCTACTGTTGCTCACGTTACTTCCACCAGCGCTGCTATCGACGCTGGAATCGTCGATGAAACTTATTTCTCGATCGGCCAACGGTGAATTGGTTCTTTGTCCACGCGATGTTGGTGTTGTCGACGTTGCGCTTGGGCGTAACCACGTGCGTAGGTCCTGCAGCGGCGCTTGAAGGCACTTGAAAAGATTTCCGCTGGAAGTTTCAAATAAAAAGAATATAGTAGCTTAGGTTAGATACTTCCGCCAAGTGTAATTCTATATGGAATGCTCGAAGTAAAGATGCGTGGATACAACTGTGAATATCGAAGTTTACGGCCATCTCAGATAACGAAACCTGGCGATCAAGGAACCGATGAAAGTAATTTCCTTACTCGTCGCGATAGTCATCGATCTCGGCAAAAGTACGTCTCGCATAGAGACAAACGGAACACCGTCGACGACGGCGGCAAGCTGTGGCGTGAAGAGTCGCCGCACGAAGATGTCTCGCAGCGTGTCTCAACGTAATGGTTTCTCGAGTCAATGCTGCTACGCCTTCTTCGCGTCTACGTCTTTCTTCTCCCAATTCTCCTTGTTCCACGCGAAGTTTCTCCTTCAGAACTTCGTTCTACAAATAAAAAACATCGATTCTATAAGATATCTACTTGAATAGAAAAAATATCTTTCACCGTAACACAATAGAATTTCTAGTACATTCTGTTGAAATACAATACAGCCAAGTGCAGTAATGGATTTCCTCGATAAAAGGAAGTGTAGGGGACGACGGTCCCCCATTATTCGCCTGATTTATAAGAGACTATGTCTCCCATTCGCATGTGTTATTACTTTCATGTTGCAATACGCTGAGGTTTGTGTTATTTCTATTGTTATTTCTTTCAAGATATGTAATAATGTAAGGGGAGTATATCTTCCAGCAATTAGGCGAAATATTTGCCAGTGAAGATTTACCTCTTTCTCAAGAGCATCGCGTTCGGCACGTATAACAGTAGCCTGCCTGACGACATCCTGCCGTGCTCGTTCAAGCGTTTGCCTTGTAATCTCGTTTTGCGCCAGTTGCATTTGCAGACGTCGCAAAGCCACCTCTCGTTGCCTGTCCAAACGATCACGGGCAGCTATGCAGCTGTCCCGTTCGTTCTTCGCCCTTTCCACTTCTTCTTCCAGGCGAAGGCTTCGCTCTAGCTGAAGAAACAATTCGTCTTCCTTGCCACGAAGCTCTGCCTCGCATCCTTCCAATCGTTTCTCCAGGTTCCGCCGAGCTTCCTCCAATTTGTCTCTCTCGGCCTGAAACGAACAAAGAATTTCATCGGTTAAAAGCATCCCAGATAATAAAAGTAAAAAAGTTCGATTCTTTTCATTTTCCTGGTGTCTTTCGAAAGTGTTAAGAGTACGTAATCGGTGGAACGAGCATTAACGCAGTGGCTATCAATCAGTAACACGAATGTAACAGGTGCCCGTGTTACATTCGTGGAGATAATAAACCTAATTAAAAAAGAGGATGGAACAGAATGCCTCTAGCACCGCATCTAATTTCATGGCCACTGCTTTGGGACGCATCCATTACGTTTGTTCTCTGTAAAGGATGCGCAAACTTGCTTATAGATTTATAAACTTACTTATACATTTGTGTAAAATACACGAACAAGTATAAGCGTTATTAGATACAGAATCGACTTAATGAATTTCAAATATATGCAAGATGATTTTGCTATTTGACGCAACACACTTTGCTTACGTACATTTTTATATATAGTCACTAAAAATAATCTAGTTTGAAAAACGAAATCTCGAATTGCAAAATCATTAATGACTCGATTTCTTTTACTACGAAATAATTGCGAGGTGCTTCTTTTTTGTAGATCGCAGTCGGACATGTTTATTAAGAGTTCATCGTCGACGCGTATTCTATTATTGTTCCCGCACAGAACTTGTTCAGCCGATTGCGTAAGCGATTAACCATAAATCTCTGATCGATACGACGGTCGAATGCTAACGAGCATCTTGTCATTGAGTATTTTAAATTCTGTTCGACGAGTAGGTGACGGTCATCGGAGATGTACGTGTATAGCGCTACTTGATCCATCGGGACCGTATACTTAACCGTTATACGAAGAAACAGAAGTTCTAAGCACTTCAGCGAAAATATGTATTGTGATCAATCGCGCGGCGATATAACGCGCAGCGCGTTGCAATTCGATGCGTGACGATTTCAAATTAGCAGCACGGTGCGTTGCGATATAACGATTTTGCGATTCATCGTGTAGCAATCTAGCGGCAATTTTGTTAAAAAAGAACCTTATCTATCGCTTCGCAGGAAGTCCTACTGATTCTCCATTGTTCTCGTATTTGGAGTAAAGTACCTACACTCTACAGATTAACGACCGGATTCATTATGCAGTCTGAATGAATTCCAACGCGATCCAATCGTGATCGTGTGACGTAGTTTGTCTTCCTCGCCCAAGATTGTAGGTCAACTTAGCCGGCCAAGCTAGACTGAAGAGGTTGATGAACGCCATTACGGACCAGGTTGAAGCACGTTGAGGCTTCTGTCTCGGAAGAAGAGGTGGAAGGAAACCGAAGAAAGTCGAGAAAAAAAGAGAAGATAAACAATGACAGGCAGGAGAGACGAGTGGGAAGACAAGACGCAAAACCGCAGAAGGAAAAGCTGGAGTAACGAAACGTAACCATTTCAACTTGTTTGCTTTTTGAAGGAGTCTCGAGACACGGTTCTGTTTCTGCGGTTTGCTTTCGTACACGATCGGCATCGATCCTGCGGCAAGGAACGGACAAGCAGACGTACAAGTGGTCGGGCAGCCAGTGGAAGGCCAAGGGGAAACCTGTGTCTATGGGAGAAACCAAAGAACCTGGCCTTCCAGCCACCCCGACCGTCGTCTCTTCTTCTCTTTGTTATACCTGCTTTCCGAGGCTTTGACCATACACTCCTCCAACATTCTTCCCTGCTTTTACTTTCTTAGCATTCCAAGCAATTTTATGGAATAGAAATACTGTACTGACCCTTCTTTACATTCTTCTGTGTTTATGAGGGTGCGTATTAAGCCGGTGAAGTGTAGGGTCTAAGTACGGTAATGCCCCTCAATATTCGCTGCATTCATAATTCTCGGATAGTACAGCAAAACCCAGGTGCAATACTGCTTTCTCCTCTTTTTTATTTATGAGTAGGATTGGGACTTTCAAATTAAGCACTAACAGAAAAGGTAGAATTAGAGAGTAACGTCAACAACTGAAGCCTAAGATTTTAGGTTCTCGAACACGGTTATTTGTCACAAATTTATAAATTTTTATGGAGCCTACAAATTTACAGAGATCCTAATCCTTAACGCATTAGAGCCCAAAGGCAGTATCTCAACGTGGAACATTGTCTCTTGCTTTTACACAATTCTACGATCCATCTGCGATAAGAAGTCTCTGTAAAATTACCTCCTGAAGAGTGTGTGAAAGCAATAGAAACGCTAGGAACATTTGACATGGGAAATCTTACTTATTAATGTCTACGTTGTCCAAATGAATGTACCATTAAAGCTAACAATAAGTAAAAATGAAACCAACAGATTTTCAACGCAAGTGATTTTAAAAATGAGATGCATTTAAAAAAAAGAACCGAAGTACGAATTTATTATTGTCTCTTCTCTCGATGGCAAATTTTCTCCTCGAGCTGACAATGGGAGTGGCATCTTATCGTTACGTTTCTTTCTTTTTTTCAACCAGTCTCCCGTGGTAGAAGCCTGTTTTCTCTTCCACATTTTTGCGGATAATATTGCGAGACTTGATTTCACTCCGGAGAAATAAACTCTTACAAGCAGATAGCATCAATGAGACTAACAAAATCGCGGAAGGACTTCTTCTATCTTTGTTACCATCGTCTCGAGAATTAATCGCGTTGATACATAGTACTTATACCAGTTAATATTAATTATTTATGACGGTGGTTCTCAGACTCTGGATAAACGCGTTGGATACCACAGTGAAAACACGTACACGCGCTTTCAACGTGTCAGCCTACATTATATTACTAGCGCAACAATAATTGGTTCAACGTTTGATGATTCAACGCGTAGTGATTCTACGTGTAGTAATTCAAAGTATGACGATTCAAGGTGTATCGACTCAACGCGAAATAATCATAGAAACCACAAAGTGAATGCTCGAATTCAAATAAAGCTTACGTAAAATTTTGCTTTTCGATCGCGAAGGATTATCGTAAAGGATTGACAATTTCACCGAATAGAAATCCAATTAGGGTCACGTTAAGCTTTATCCGAGTTTACGAAATACGGACGCAAATTACATCACGCGCCTTCTTTACGTGATAGTTGCAGGGATACATTCGACGATTTTTTTACGGCTTCGTTCCGCCACTTACAAGACCCCCGTATTCAACAGTTTACGACGCCTAATCTTGTAGTCCGTACTGCTCCACCTTTTAATAATATTTATTATCGATCATTGAAGAGGACAGGCTCAAGTTCTTGCGATTACATGTATTACAATATGAGTGATTAGGTTTCGCTTACCTTAACCTCGTGATAACGTTCTTCCAGGTAGTATGCGACACCCTTTGCTTCCTCGTACTTGGCGGCCAGGGCGACGTATTTGTCATAGTGGCGCTTGAATAACACGAACCTGTAAATAATTCAAATCAATTAGTTTCGAGTTTAAATATTGTTTATAGCAAGTTTTAAAAGTATATACGTAAGTACCGCTTAGGTAATTGCGGGCAATATTTGTTTTATAAATTAGAGTAACTGGTATAGTAAAATTTCAAATCTTAAATATATTGCTTGACTAATGGCTATAAAACTGGTACGGTAAAATTTAGGAATTTTAGTACAGTAATTAGTAGTAATAGCGGGTAATAAAATCCTGCAGGAAAATTTCGAAACCTAACACGTTATTACCAAGGCGATGGAAACCTCTGTAGTAAAGTAAAAAATTGCCTAGTTTACAAGAACGTAAAGTACTACCCTCTTAAAACTACAATTATTCAGAGCAATTAACCGTGTTCTACAAAAGGGAGTTGCAGAAGGCGACCGCAACGATACGTCTAAAGATAACTTTGCAATTTACATTCCGAACATTTTGAGCTAATTTCTCTTCCGTCATATAACAACATGTGTAGAAGAAAGGCTGCAACAAACAATGACCAAGACAATTAAACTGATAGATTAATTAGACGATTCGCACCCTGGCTACAAGAATCCCTAAAACAACGGTCGCGTTGTTATCTCGTCTCGTTCTCACTGTAATCCTATTTGCCTATCAACGTCGGCTTTCTCAATCTTTCGTCAGAGATCTATCGCTTTGGAAACCGGAAACTGACTCAACTCCCACGCGAGCCTAACGAACGGGGCGAGCAAATACGCGCGACGATATCGAAATAACTAGGAAGACGACCTCTCGGTCATGCTGTTGCTCTCCGTACTCGTTCCACGTCTCGATCGATTTCTCTTCGACTCTCTTCTGAATCTTCTCGGTTACTCGGCTCTCCGAAACTTCCTCTGTCTGGCTCTTTTTCTCTTCGACTGACTCACTACGGTATTTCACTGATACTCGCACACCACAAGCAGATAAACAGACAGCAACTCGTCCATTCTCTTTCGAAGACTTTCGCTTTCACGATTCCTCGATGCTCCGCCAGCGTGTTCTCTCTTCGAGATCCAACAATGATCTTCTGTCCAGCTGCTCTTCCGGGTCAGTTTTACCGACTCCTCTCGTACGCCCGTCACACCTTCCTGGACCGAGTCTCCTTTAGCTGACACTCGCGAAACCTGATTGATATTAACTCGATTGGTAATTCGAGAACGCTCGCGAAGGTGACGCGATTGCGACTTGCAATCGAGAGCGACGTAATAATGGATCAAGTTAAAAAAGAATACGTTTTTTCTTCACGAAAATCTACGCATTCCTAAACATCGACTTTACCGAATCCTTTCGTTCCGACTTCGTACTCCTTCACGTTCCGTTTACTGGGTCATGGTTTCTCTTCAAGTTGACTCGAAAAAATGCTCTATTTTTATGGGATTTTACTGGAAAATTGTATGAATATATGCATTACTCATATTTTATTCATTCGCTTAATATACGCTACTGGATTTTCAATTTTAGTTTTCGTTGGTCTCAAGTTTAGCGAGTGAAAATAAAGTAGCCCTAAGAATAAATTAAACGCAACGTCAATTATTATACTGTATCCTGAATAGTAATTTTCTTTTCTTATAGTCTACAATTACGGGGCTTTTTAGATCGAATCTCGAGAATACGTTAACTCCGCGGGCAACTATACATACCAACAATACTTTGTAGAGCATAGTGCATATAAATGGATGCACCTAATTATTTAACCATACAAATCTATGGATTATTATACAAATAACTCCTCTGAAATCTCGAGCTGAGATCTGGAATAAATCATATTGCCAACATTGCATGATTCGAACGAAGGAACACATAATAGCAATTATTTTCCTATCGTTATTCATGAAGACGAGGTCGTCTCTGCTCCTTTATACGGGACCATGCATTTTCATGAATGAACCAAACAATGACGGACAATAGTAGCACAGATATTATTACGTGTGCATTTATAAATAAATCCAAATGCGAGAATCTCTTGTAAAATATAGAACAAAGGTTCGCAAGGAGAAAAGCGCTTTCCGAATTAAATTGAATTTAAAATGTGATTACACGATAACACTAACCGATCTATACAGTAGTTGCTGATATGTAATGATTCGTGCAATAGTTTTAGAATTAATGTATAAGAAAAAGTTTGATTTACAAGTTGGAACTGTATGTTGCTAATGTGTTGTAAGAATTTCTCTTTTCTAGCCAGGGCCAAAAATAACAGCCATTTTCTATCATCCTATGTCATCTACATCTCGACGATCAAGCAGGTTCCTGATGCGTGACCACTGACTCGTGCTTGGCTATCGAACCACGCCAGTCCCAGCTAAACTCGCCGGCTATTGTGAAGCAAAGAACAGAGCTAAAGATAGCCTCGCCCCGATGACCAACCCTTCTTCCTTTTTTCACCCATTCCGCAACTTTGACCTCAACCGAAATACAGTGGCGGATAAACGGCCGCGATTTTCAGCATCGCTTCCCTTAACCTTTCCGCTCAAAACGAGGAAACCTCACGGTCGTGTCGCGTGTCTTTATTTAGAACAGCATGCTTCTGAAATATCCGTCCGATATATGCGAATCGCTTTGACCCGAAAGCCTTTCAGATGCCCTCGTGTCGCAAATACCGAGCCGTTTATTCTCTCGGCGAAAAGTTAACTGGATGAATATGAAATTCGGCGTGGCAAAGCATGTTGCGCTAAATGCAGATGTCGGGTGCTTTTGGATTCTTCAAACTTCGAGGCTTTGACAATTCTGAATTTTCTAGCTTTGAGAACGTATAAACTTTTGAACTGCAATTTCGGAATTTTTAGACTCTGCGAGTTTACAATTATAGTAACATAAAACTTGCAAATTTTACAACTTCGAAATATTTAACAATAATGTATTATAAACGAGTAGGTCGCTAAAGATCTACGCACGAATCTTACAAAATCAGTCTCTACATCAGAACATCAGTTTCTACGTGTTATAAAAATGAAAGTTTATTTTTAGATTACTCGCAGCGTGTATCTTTGCGCGTCAAACATGAATTGCAATATTTTCTACAGGTCCGCCATGAATGTTGAATATGAAAATTTGCCAGGTGTAATATCGATTCATTTTACAAATAACAGCGATAGCAGGTCTCTAATTACAAAGGAAATTACCAGCAAGCTGATTAATTGCATCGATTAAATCGCGTTTCAAGTGGCCACGAAGTTGCTGGTAATTTCCTACGAAATCGTTTTCATTGAGAACGTTTCGCGCTCCTACGGAAGCCGCTCCTCCTTCATTAAAAAAGAAATGCTCTTCGCTTTCCGTTTTTAAACACGCGCGCTCGCTCGCATTCGTCAGCCAACTCGAATAGTTTGTCAATGATTCAACGTCACCGACTAAATCGAACTCTATGCAATAGCCAACCCGGAAACGATTTTCCTATTCTATGCGACATTCGAGAAACCGCTGTTCTTACGGTTTGAATAGACTTCGTGCTTTTACGGCTGAATGTTTTATGGAATTTTTTTATATTAAAAAGAAACCGCTCAATATGTATGTCACAAAGTCATTAGTTCGCAAATTGAAATTACTAGGCGATACATTGAATGCAAATAAACTAGGGATACTGGCGTAGAAAGTTACACGTAGTCACGAATACGCGACACTGTCGGTGTTAAAATCATTTAAATTTCTCTTTTGTTTTTCGATAGCATGTAACCTAAGCTAACCGATGAACATTTTTAAATCGTTATCAACTAAATACATACTCGCAGATAAGCAATACCCACAAAAGATAAGGCGATAAAAGCCTAAATGCAAGTTAATTAATATTCTGATACGAAAATGATGTCGATGGAAATTACAGTTGTTCTATACAGTCAACGCTCATTAACAACTCGTTAAATTAATAATCTGTGCAAGAAATCAATTTCCACCGAGTGCAGATAGTATAAAGCTTCTTCGTTTCGTTCACTTTCGTTTCCTCTCACTTCTCCATTCGAGTGTTCTCCAAAATAATTACGTAACCTCAAACTCTCAACCAGACTTCTCCGCACGCTTGCAAACGGATCCGATTCGGATGCACACACATACGCTTCGCTGCACTCTCTATAAAAATTACGGAAAATTAGAGACGTAGAAATATCAGGTATAAATAAGCATAAATATAGTTAAGTGAATAGCAGTAAATTGTCAAATAAGCTGGAGAAATTTAATAAGAAAATGTATTATAACAAACGGATTGAAAAAATCGAATCATTCCATTGCAATTCCCCCATCGCGCCAAACTACCTTGACGCGTGTCTAATGGTTTATGAAATAATCAAGCATGCACCATTTGAATCGTGCATACTTGCATACTTCGTCCACGCTTGGTCGTAAAAACGCGGGAAATCTTGCGAAGCTGCGTTGAACTCGACGTTCGTCCGTCTTTACGATCTCAACATACATATTCCGACTCCCGGATCTCCGTAGCACGACTTGCAAATCTGTAATATCGGCTTCGAAAGGAATTCTCCATGTTATAAATTACCGAGAAATGGTACATCTGCGTTTTATTCGTTTCCCTCTACTTTACCGTTGACTTCAACCGCTTTTATTGCGACGTTTACGCTTCAGAAGATTACTTGTACATCGAATATATAGGGTGAGGCGTCCAGAAGGACCAGCCATGTATAAAGGTTGTATTACCTATATCGAGAAACGTGCCTACGCTAGTAACCATAATTTTCTTATCAATGGAGGCGTAAAGGTCAGATGAAGGTTAACCTCTTTTTTTTCTAATCGAATATTCAACACCTCGAATATTTATGAACGATTTCTTTTACTAATACCTCTTGTAATTTACATGTTGATTCTGCACTGATACTGTCGGTACTAGTTAACGTTTAATTTGACACTAGGTAGAGTCGAGAATGTTAATATTAAAAGATATGAATGTGTACTTGAGACTGATACGAAAATATTAATAATTTTGATACAATATCAGTTTGGTTTCGGTCGAAGAAGAATCTGTAGCGATAATCGATACCAAATATTTGTAATTGCATCGATACTAAAATTTTGTGACACCCTGTATGTATCGTTTACCTAAAATAAATGAAGCGTGTCTTGAACTAGGTTTCGCGAACTGTTTGGTCAGTATAAACGGTCTGATTGCGGTAAGAACAAAAAGCTTGTAAAATATATACAAATAATTTGGTGTGGATTTAATCGAGAGGTGTGCCATCGAGATAAGTATCGATAACAATCGATGATCTCATTCACCGTAGCGTAGATAAAAAATGCTACGTCAATCCGTAAAGTCGAAAGATCGTTTACTGAAAGACGATGCTTATTCTGACGCGTGGAACAAAATCTGTCAATGTGGAAGAATACCTACCAAAGACAAAGGAAATGATCTAAAAATAGATACGAGGAAGTTTTTATAACCTTCGGAGGAAAAACTACTTTTTATTTAGATAAAGATTAACACGTAGAAAAGCGATTAAACGTAATCGTTAAAAATTATACAAAAGATCAGGGACGGCACGCGACGACTTCTGAGTGTTCCCTAGAACGCGGGCTCTGCGATGTCTCGAAAATTCTTCGAATTTGCAATTGCTTCTCACACGGTATGAAAACCGGTCTCGCAAACATACAGTACTGCAAAAGAATGAATGTAGGAGAAAGAGAAAATTGATAAAATTTCGTGCAAACCTGTACAGATCGTTTTCGGTGACGATGTCTCGAATAGAATCCTCGGGATCGATGCGATCTGCCGGGATGCCGGCTGCTCCTGCGACCCTGGAGGATAACAAGGGACACGTAGGTTTGACGGTGGTGTCAGTGGCCTCGTGGAGGGCGCTGGCCGCGATAAGGTCGTCCTCGGAGGCCGTGCTCGGCAGAGCCACGCTAGGACTCGGTGATCGCGAACCAGAGATCACACCGAGGAGATCCTCGCTTCTCGAATGTCTCATCTCCATAGCACCATATCTTCCGGTCGTCGTCGCCATCGTCCCACCGACCACTGCACGCTCGATTTTTCCACGGCCCGGTTAGACGGCCGTCCTCTTTTTCCTCCTTCGTTCTCGTTGCCACGACCTCGACAGCCCGAAGGAACCGACCAAGATCTAGCACTCGCTACTCCCATGCGGACCAACCTCTTACTACCTCTTCTCATTCGATTCCTTATTAGATTCCTGCAATTCACCGATTTTCATCTCGCGCTATCTTTCCCTTTGCTCCACCTCTTCTCTTTCACCTCCGTCGAACCTTCTCTCGTTATTCGCGGTAAACCAGAATTTCTACTCGCCTTCTACGTTCTAGTTCATCGCTCGATGTCTCTGCCTCGATTTCTCTCCTCGCGGTCTTTCGAAGGACAGCCGTAATCGTAGCAGCGTTCGAACGATGCTCGATTAATCGATATCCCCGTTAAATCGATGCGGCACACTCGCTCGATTTCCAGTGGCAACACGAGCACGTTGACGTCTCGTGAAACAACGAAGGTAACGGACCTCTGATCGGATTGTCCGTTATGTTTGTTCGCGCATTGATACGCATTACTAACAATAAACGTATCATGGATTTCTCGGTTTCTTTTGGTCCTTTGATCGGCTTCGATTCGAACGCTCGTTCTCGTAGCGAAAACGTTAAACCGAATGATCGCGCCGGTTTACACCATTCAACAGGATCAACGGAAAGAATCCTTGCGTATCCATGGACGAATCCACGTTCGTGCGAGCAGCGAAAGAATTCATTCGATCTACAACCACTAAAACGATCGACGCGACGGGTTCAATCACCGATCAGATTTAGGCCGCCATTTTCATTCGAATAACACCTGCACGTTGCACCTCTCGCGAAACACCGAACAGATACCGTGGCACGTCGAATAGGCTCGTCTTTGTAATTAAAGTAATTAAGAAAAGCAGGGTGGTTCTTCTCGACGGACCATGCGCGGTGAACACGATCGCACACCACTACCTGGAATCATCCACTTGACGCGAGAACGGCACATGAGACACTGATCACAGAGATGACTTCTTTAATTCGCCAAGATCCTTTCGCGCACGCTTCCAGCAGATTTTTCTGACGTTCCGCCTTTCTTTCGCGAGCCACAACCGAAGTCTGCCGTAACGGGAACCGACGAAGCCACTTTGTCCTTTCGCGAAGAAGGGGCATACGAGAAAGGATACACCTATACCTACGCTACTGCGCGTTCGCCGCAGGTATACGCACTGACATTGACCAATGAATGTCCCTTGCATGGAAACAGGTCACAGGTAGGTCCTTTAGCCTTCTCCCTTTGATCTTCTTCCGGATAAATAATTTTCCTTTTTGAAACCACGGTTTCCAAGAACGACGAGCTCTTCTAACGCCATTGGGATAAACACCGCATCACGTAAAATAGTTTCAACCGATTTACGCGTTAAATTTCTCTTTTCTTTAAGAGTTTCGCGAATAATGTCTTTTACGAAAGAGGAGGTTAGTTTTCTTTAAGGAAACCGAATTACCTGTATCTTTCGATGATACGCTGTAACAACCATGAAAATATTGAATCAAATAATTTTAACGAAGATACGTTCTTTTTAACAAGGATACTGTACACTATAACGTTATAAATATCTGTCACGTCGGTTAGAATCACCGAACCGGTTCCAAGTTTTGTAGAGGTGCAAATTTTACTCTACATTTCCCTATATTTCCTAGAACACTGATTGTATTGTTGGTTGCCTACCTATTGTATTGCATAGATGGCACGACCGTCATGTTTTCGAGCGTTATTTGAACTGTTTCCGCTGTTCCCGCTATTTCTTGATGACATAGAAATTAGTTAAAGTTGTATGAAAGGAAAAGTACAACTTAAAGTTGTATAGCTATTTTTATTTTTAATTTTCTAGCTAGTATTTTCATTATGACGAGTTCGGTGAGTACGAATCCGTCAACTTTATTGCCTTTAGGTAAGATGCGTTTTATTTGTCATCGATTCATAACCTTAAAGTTTTAAGATTTTTCGCTATTTCACGATATTAATTTACAGAATTAGTCGATAAATGTATCGGTTCTCGAATACACATCATAATGAAAAATGATAAAGAAATTGTCGGCACTTTGTTGGGTTTTGACGATTTTGTAAATATGCTTCTGGAGGATGTGACAGAAAGCGAAGCAACCCCTGAAGGAAGAAGGGTGACCAAACTTGATCAAATTTTACTTAATGGAAGTAATATTACGATGGTTAGTAATGTTACACAGTTTATTATTAGACTATTGTATTCTATACTTATGTATTCTTTCTCATTACAGCTTGTACCTGGTGGAGAAATGCCTGATACGTAGAATAAAACACTATTTCCTATGTTTTGTACGATAAAAATAGAATTATTAATTTAAGTATACATGGTATGAAAAATATTAAAAAAGAATATTACTTAAAATAAATGGTACTAAGCAATCAATGTATCGATCATACTTATTACTTTACTCGCTATGGGTCTGTTGATAATATTTTGAGACCACATTGCTCTGTACAATGCTTTATAGGCACCATTAAATTCATCATCAATATTGTCATCCATGGGTCGACTTCCTTTTGCAGAAATATATATAATTGCGTGACTGTGTAATCCAGCAAATGGTAATGTTCTAGATATCATTTGCCATGCTACAATACCTAAAGAATAAATATCTGCTAAAGGAGTTGGTATATTTCCTTTCAGTACCTCTGGAGCTGTATACCCTGGTGTGCCCTAAGATAAAGTTGTATTTAGTATAAGCTAAATATGTTTGAATCACAGATACGTACACAAAATTTTATATTTTCATTTGATTCTCCTATTAGGACTGAACTACCAAAATCAGTGAGTTTTGGTAAACCATCCGTAGAAATTAAAATGTTCTTGGGTTTGACATCTGCATGAATAATACCAGCATCATGGCAAAATTGTAGTGCACTAGCCACACCTCTTAATATAGAAATTCTTTCAAATTTAGTTAATGCCGTTTCATCTAAACGATCTTGTAAAGTAGGACCACACAATTCCATCGCGATTAAAGATAAAGAAACACCTTGTTCTATTATCAATACTTTTACTATATTAGAATGTTTTAAAGAAGAAGCATGTTTTTCAGAACTCAGTGCATCGAAACACTTTTCTGTTCGCATCATTTTAACCGCTACATGATCACCTGTTAATTAAAAAATTCATAGTTACCTGAAGCAAAACCTATGGCACTGATTCGTTTTAGAAAAAGAACGTATTCAACCTTTATAAGAAGCCTTATACACGGTACCAAATGCACCACTTCCCAGTATAGTACCATGTTTATCAGGCAGACCATCTTGTAATATTTTTCTTCTATTAGGGGTATCAAGATTAAAAGGAGATATTTGCTTTTGGTTTTCAGTAATTTGTTTATAAGTATTTCTGACTGGAGTTGTTGGACTTAAAAATTGTCTACAATGAAAGAATACATAAGACATTTCTGATTTCTTGAAATTAAATTTTATATTTTTTTAAAATTTCATTACCTTTTTCCCACATTCTTTAATAAACGAGGTGATATGTTATACAATTTAGCTGCTAGCCTTTGTGGAGAAGCCATTTTTCAACTGTATGAATAACAGGAACAATATACATTTGTCTCTATTTTAAATTCACAGATATCAGAACGAAAACAAACATTTTTTGTACAGTGAATGATATCCCAGTAAAAGTCACAATTGTACAGTTATCAAGCAATAGCAAATAATATGCCAATGGTATGACATTACTATAGATTAATACATTTTAAAGATACTTAAATGTTTTAATTATAAGGATATAATTTCAAAAGGTTACAAAAATAGAGGGGGGAATTAATATGTTTTATTTCTCTATTTTTCTAATATAAGGCATAAACCATCTACTGAGATTCTATTACTAATTATTACTCTGTAATACTGTACGATAACTAGAGTATTTACAATTCTTTGATAAATTCATAACAATCGATGCTTATTTAAATAATCTCTCAATATAAGTAATATCAGTGGTATGTATATAATAACATGTTAATATGCTACACATATTTGTATCTAATAAAATCCCGTGTTAAAAACTTCATGCTAATAGTACATGCATATAAGTACTGCCAATATTTTTTATAGCAGCCCATAGGTTTCTATCACAATTATGTAGTAGAATGTTGTTTTGTAACTAGTGTCGGTATATAAATAAGTAGCAATGAGTAATGTGATTATATATTTTGTTTTTTTGTTGTTTACAAGAATAGTAAGAATAGAATTGATAATTATTACTTAATAAAGTACTTAGCAGATTAGCAAAATATGTTAACCAATGAAAAATAGAATGTCTTTTCTCTTTGTAACAGCATCTAAAATATTCATTCCCTTAGTTCTTTTTTATTGCACGCATTTAACATACAATGACGTATTATTATTATTACAGCTTGGTCTCGTTTAAAATGTAGAAACTTTACATCTGAAATATCGACTACTGTTGTAAAACTAATAGTTATCGAGACGAAATACCTACCAATACTGATCACTTCTTACATTGAAAATAAAGTATAAGGTAAGTATTTAAAGGAGTTTATCACCTGCACAGTTTAATTTCATTAACTTTAATTTCACTTATATACTATGTTTAAATAAGTACACGATTGAGTTAAATAAAAACTGTTTACAATAAATGTGACTTAAAGGCGACCCAAGCTTTCTCCGGAGTAATTTTTTAAATGCTTGAACCTTGAAGCTGTTTCTCTCTAGGTTTTAATAACGTTGTCAGGTACTTTTCTAAATGTTGTCGAGAGTACCTCTTCCTTGAATTGCAACAATCGTGCAACGTAACGCACATCCTTTAAATTAACATTCGAAGGAAAATATTCATTTTCTGAATACCGTTTGAAACTCCCATCTTAAAAGTTACAAAATCTGTAGATGTTCATGCAATAGAGACGAATAAAGAAAAAGTACGTTATTGCATGACGATGAAGCGCTTTTCTTAAGTTTTATCTCGTGTATAGAAAATATATCTATAGCAACAGAATGTCGTAGAAGTATTGCCAAGAACTTTATAAAAGAAACGTTAATAGAGATTTTATTTAGGAAAATAAATTTTAACGGCACAGGAATCGATTTGTTATTGGCAGGACAATAAATCTGACCTATTAAGTATTTATAGTTGAAACACAGTACAAACTATATCTCTGTTCTTTTTTTACATTTTCCTAACACTTATTAGGTTCATTTTTTAAGTTACTTATAAAATACCATCTTCATCTAGGTATAGTTATTAATTTTAGAGCACATATTCAACGGATATTGCTAAATGATTGTAATTTTTCGCACGCAGTGCTAACGAGTTACGGTCCCAAAGAAATTATAGATATATAATATTCATCGACAAGAACAGCTAACGAGAACTATTCGGGTATTTCTTTATAAAAGGTTTAGTTTTTCCTCGCCTACGTCACTTCCGTGTAGACGGACCAGCACCATTTAAGTAATTTATCATCTTTTGATTTGGCACTCTCGTATTCTGTGCCTATACATTAAATTTTTCCTGAGCAACGTGTCGTTCATCACCATTCTGTTTTTTAGAGGCACTCACAGGCACCTTTTTCCCATCGAATCAAAGAAAGATGAAACGAATCTCGATCGACTATTACGAATACATTAGACAGCGTGCAGGTACCTTGTGTATTTTCCATTTGTTAACGTCTTTAGTTAGATTGTATTACCTGCAAGTGAATATCTGTTTATCGAATATAACCTTTTACCATTTATAATCATACACGATCGACGAGATTCGATAAAATATAATTTCAAGTACCTACACGTACCCAAGATGTGGGCAAGAACGTATTCGCACCGTTTCACCTCGCGATATCGTTATCGATTATTTACAAATTTTGTAGCAAAAAATAAATTTTTCGAATTTAATGAGTTTACCCAGCTTTGGGGATCAGAATACCCCTACTTATCTACGTCCTTTCTTTCTCGCTCTCTCTCTCTCTCTCTCGCGCGCTCTTTCTTCCATAACTCATCGGTATACATATATGCTCTTTTTCACGAAAATAGACTTTTCGAGAGAATTCTTCACGCTATAGTATTCAAGTGTCGTTCTACGATACATGATAGGAAAGTGTGCACGTGACAGAAAGCACGAACAGACCAACCTGAAGACAATGAAGAATAAAGGATAGGGAAAGGGAAGAAGGGGAAACAATAAAGGTACAAGGAGGAGGAAGAAGGAGAGACGATACAATAAAGGAGAGGTTGAATAAGGCACTATCTAACCAGGTAACGGAGCTTCCTCGTAAAAATCTGGCTCGTCCTCTGTGCTTTCGTGTTCCGATCCTTTGCTGTCGAGTGCCCGTAGCTCGGCCGCGGTAAAAAAGTGGCTCATCTGAGCCCGCAGAGGTATCATGAGAATCAGGAAGAACGGAAACGCCAAGGCCGCCCTGGTGCTCTTTACGATCCACAGTATGACCAGGCACATGATCTGTATGAGGGTGAAGATGTGCATCTTATAGGTCTGCACGCGTCGAACGTAATTGGCCGTTCCATGGTGTTTGACTGGCATGAAGAATAACTTGACACGATCGAACAGCTGCACGCCGGTAGTCGAGGAGATACCCATGTAGAGGAACACTCCCAGAAGGACGGACATTGGTACACGACGCAACAGTGGCGCCATCAACACGCTCACGCCAATCAATATGGCGACCAACAACGCGCTCACCCTTTGCTCTTTCACTTCGACGATGTGTGGTTTGTCACCGGGAGCGTGAGTGCGAGACATTACTGTCACCGCTGAGACGTGTGTCAGTGATCTGACCGAGGCGGCACAGCACCATGGAGCGCCCATTAAACCACAGCCAACGTTCATCAAACACACCACCACTATATCCATGTGGTAGCCGTTACCTTTTCGCAGTTTTCGCTCTTTCTTGTCGATGATTAGCCTGCAAGAGAAAGTAAACACTTAACTATTAGCTGTATTATATCTAAACTAGCAACGAAAGAGGATCTTACTCGGAGATCTGAGTTTCCATGAAAACGAGAATGTAAACCAATAACGCTGGCACGATGCAAGCCATGGCCATCCATAATGGGATCGGTTTCTGTAGACCAGCGGGTGAGACGATCCAATCTCTTCCAGGCAGAGTTGGCGACAGTCCTTCCGGGACCAGCAACTTCTCCGTCTTTACTTTGGCCAGATAGTCGATCAGTGCAAATACGATGATACTAATCGGAACACCAAAGTCACCGAAAGCTCTTCTGGCGCTTCGTCCGAGATAATGACTGTTACGGAAGATACGCAGGTAATAAGCGCCAAGGAAAGTACCGAGACACAGGATGGTGCACATGAGAGCGGTGTTCGGTTGATTGATCAGCAGTCCAGCAACGTTGTAAGCCGGTATCAAAATCTGAGGTTCCTCTAATGGAATAACGACCGTTTCACCGGTTTCAGGGGAAACGACCTTCATCTCGGTTACGTTGATAGGTTCTTGGTATAATGTCAGGTTATTTTCAGGAATAAAGCTATACTCCTCGAGCAGTGGATTCTTCACGAAGTAATTGTACAATTTGATAAAAGTCTCGACGATGTAGAGTATGGAAATTAATCCGGTAAAGATTTCCTCGGTGAAACGGGTGAACAGTCTGACCAGCACAGATCCCTCGACGCACGCGATGGCCAAAGCGATGATCCCCATCCACGCGCCAACGTACACCCTCACGGTTAAGAACTCCAGTTCGTTGGCTAGACAGAAGTTGTACAAACTCTCGTCGAACAACAAGAGGGGGCCGGTCGTACCGATAATGACCAGAGGCTGAGTAGAGAAGAGTGCCATCACTACTCCGGTCCAAGATCCGGAAATCAGCGTTTCCGATATACCGATAATGTTGTGCGTTTTGTCGCTCATCAGACCACCGAAAGTTATGGCTGTACAGAGAGCAGCAAAGTACATGAAAATGGCCGCTGCCAGGCAAGAGGAACTCAACCCATCGGTGAAGTCGGACAAATAGAAGGGGTAGCGTCTTTTGATATCGTTGATGAGGCCACCGAACGGACGCTTCGTTCTGCGTAGAGGATCGTCGCCGTCGGGAGGTTTCTTCTCTCCTTCGCCGGCGAGAAGAGCTGTGCAAAAAGAGATAAATCGTTACTTCGTTCGATATAGATCCAAGATAACGCGTGCCACCGGTGATGTTTCGCAATACTTTCATGTGACAGAAACATGCAAGACTTTCGAAACTGGTCGTTCGATATGCATCGAGCTATTATCTAGGATAATGAAACTTACCTTTTGTGGCAGCAGCCTCGCTCTGAACTGGTTTACTCTTTTCCTCGAGCGCCTTAGCCTTTCGTTGCCTGATCGCCTCGCTTTTCGCCTTCAGCTCGTTGAACGGCAGTAACGCTTGTCGTTCCCAGTCGCCGGGAGGCAAAACGATCGAGTCGTCCAGGAATTCGTTGATCGCGGACAGAAGCTCGCGCCTCTCGTTAGCTTTGTAAGCGACTTTATGGAACGACGTATTGGCCATCAGCGTGGCGATCGATCTACCGATTTCGTGATAATCTAGATCAGCGTTCCTTGGCCCCAGCAACGTGAACATGAATCTTACTGGTATCGTGACTTCCGTGATCGATGGAATGAATACACCCTCGGCCAGTCTCACGAAAGCGATCGTTGGTTGGTCCAGAAAATCAACGGCACCGACTAATACGACCGTAGCCTCGGCACCAGCCGGGATCCTTTTCAGAATGTAATCGTTGTGGCTTTTCTTCAAATCTTCGTTGCTGCTCGTGAACGTGATCTCCTCCTTCATGTCGATTACGGTGTGATTGCTGTCCAAGGCCAAGTTCGAAGATAAGATCTTCGGTTTCGTGTCGTTCAAGTTCTAAGGAACAACGTTTGGGCATTAGGTGATTTTCCAGAATATATAAAATACGTATGGACCAGGCAGAGAAGTTTTCAAAGGGCTTACGTGTCCCTATTTGGACAAGCGTGAACAATTTTTTTAACCAGAGGCGGATAGCTTCGGAGCTAATCGTTACGAATCCTCTTACGTTTGTTACCGTCGATTACGAAGATATTCGTTCCGAAACGGCGTCTATCGATTTAACCCTTTCGCCAGGGAGCATTTCCCTGATTTATGGGTATTAATAGCTGATGCTTTTAAGCCTGAGCCGTACCCAAGTATCAACTTACGCGTAGCGAAACATTGTAACACGAATCTTTCCAAAGCATTACGGTATTTCTATACGAAAAAATCCGCCTCTGTTTTTGTATTTTAGCGAAAGTCGTAATTACCCTTAGCTGAAAAATACAACTGTATGAAATAAAAGTTTAACGAGTATAGTGTACACCAAGCAGAAATAAAAACAATCAAACAGATTATAATGTAGTAATCTCGCAAAGATACGCATACGAACGAATGACAAGTACAACAAAATTATAGAGAGGCAGAAAATGGTATCGATTTGAACAGTGGGAAATTTCAATGAGTGGAAGTGCAAGCCTACGACGGAAATGGTTATTAAAACAAAACAAGAAACGGTCTTGCAAGTGCTGAATATACAAAATAAAATTGCAAGCCATGGACTTACAGGTGTTGTGCTAAGATGCAAGTCATAAAAGAATAAAGTACAATTCTACGAGCTATTTGAACGCTACTTCCCCTACGATGAATTAAATTAAAACTTGAGTCTTGAAGGAATAGTAAGAGATCTTGTAATGTAATGTGGTGTGTTCGGAAATGTCTTAACACGTTTGCCGCGAGCTAATTGATCGACTAATTTGAAAACTATAATTTGAGCTGGGTCAATGTAGGGTTCGATTCAGTTCGGTAAGGTTTGGGTGATGTAAGTGTCCAGTATCGTCGAAAATCTCATCTGTATCCCAGCGAACGTGTTAACGTAATTCTTTAGCAACACATGGTTTCCATCGGTTGAAAAAAACAGAAAGAAGTAAGTGTCCAAAAATTGGATACACACATTCATTCCCCTGTAAGTTCATGCCGACTGATGATCGTTATGATGCGTACGCGTTGGTATGACATCGATAATGGGGGAAAAAAGCTGTAAACTAGCGATAAGATTGAAAATTCTGCGTTTTTTAGTCGGGAAACGAGAGATTTACATGTTGGGTTACATGGTTCTCAGAGGCTTCCCGCGCAGCTTCTTCTTCCTCCAGAAAGACGGACTGTGGAAACAACATTAGGACACACCGTCAGTCACAGGCCTCCCGTCTCTACGGATTTCTATTGATCAATCAATAACTTTCATACATTTTCTCACTAGTACACGTTTTATCGATTCAATTGTACAGACAAAGCACACGCATTCGGACGATTATCTTTCTCTAATCATTTCGTTCTGGTAAAGTTTAATTCGGTCAGGGAACTAGTGCGTCACGGAATTAGAAAACTGTATGACACTCGAGTACCGAACGAGACAACAGTACATTCATTTAGCATATTTCTCCGCTAACGGAGATCGTGATCAAGCAGCTCACACAAGTTCGGTAAGATCTGTCTATATTCTTCTAAAGTCGACCGCGAGTTTATACGGGAGTCCCGCCAAGAATTTGAGAAAACGTACGAAACAATGGCCACCCGGTAAAACTCTAGATTTGTGATGTCTACAGGTACATTTATAGAATCATGATACATTCGTGAATTCTAATCTTGATCTCTGACGAGTGTGTCGGAGATTTAGAACTTTAGAATGTTGGGACTTTGGGTCTTTGGACTTCTGGAATTTGGGAGCTCTGGACTAACCGGTAAACTCACAGATACAGACAGACCTTACAGCGTCGCATTTAAGAGTCACCTGCTTAGCGGACATTTACCTGTAGACTGGTGTAGCTGGAATAGTTCCGTTTGCCTCCAAACCGGAACCCACGATCGTGGTCGTGAACGTGTCTGTGCCTAAGAAGAAGAGCTCTCATCACCACGGGTCTGTCCTCCGGAAGAATCAGTTCCTCGACCACCATTTGCTCGACTACTCTGTACGCCAGTCCCGGAAGATCCTTTTCCTCCAGATCCAGAAGAACCACCCCGGTCTCTAAACATCGTCGAAGATTCAGCAGCGAGTGGAAGCTCAAGGAGGCAACGTGGGGCCTGCCCCATCTGTCCGCGCCTTCCTCGACGTCCTCCTCGTATTTGATCCATCTAGCCGTTTCTCTCCACTCTCGATCCTCTCCCAACCCGTGCAGCTCGTCCAGCTGGACGAACACCTCGTGCGGGGAGTGGTCGTACATCTTCTTGAAGGTGTCATGGGGTATGCCACCCTCTTTTTTGCGGCCGATCTGCACCGTCGAATGAGCAGCTTTGTGCCGTCTCATCCCCCGGGGATCGTCGCTTCTGTGCGACTCCAGGTCGTCTATGTCCAGCTCCTGCAAAGTGCTCGCCTCTTCCGGCTGCACGCTGACCCTCCTCGCCAAAACACCCGCGCCATCCGGGAGACCCGCTCCCGATCGTTTTCTCCATTGCGGGTCCTCTTGCAACGAATATTTCCTGGACTTGTGGTGATGTCTTCTGCGAACGAGAAACAAGAAAGATTTAATCTCACCGATTTGGATGTTGCTTGACACGCGGCTTGTTGTTGGCAACAGGCTGTGTTAGGAGAGTACACTTTTCGTAATCGCGTTTCGAAGGTTAGCGATTTTTGTCAGTGGCCCAGACAGACACGGTAGCGAGTTCGTTTGACGCGAGGTATTCGACAATGTGCCAGCGCTTCTGCAACTTCAACTTGGCTATATTATCTGTTCTGTCGTGCAATAAAGTCTGCCGAGTCGTGCTCGTATGAAATTAACGCGTCACGTGCGCTCGCGAAGTCGATCGACGTTTCTTCGTGCATTTCGCGGTCGGTTAACGGAGCTTCGATGGTCACGTTTCTTGTGATATTAGATGTTTTTCTATGCCTTCGAGTCGAAGAATTCGTCGAAACGGAAGCGACTACCGCATCGAACAGAATTGGCTATTGTTTGGATACATGCAAGTGGCACGATGTTGCACGTGTCGACGTGTGATTTAACGCGCTGAATGCCGCGTGATACCAAAATTTTACGAATTAGAGTAAAAACTTTAACCGTCATCGTATTACTTACGCGTTAAAAACGATCACCGTGGCATTCAACGTGTTAACGGAAAGAAGAAAAGAAGGAAGATTTCGAACCGTCTAATCCGACCGACTTCCATGATGTACCGGTCCGGACGATAATCACGATTCTTGACAAGTGACATGATTGATAAAAGGAAATAGGAGTAATCGTCGCGTTTATCACACCGGGATCAAACTAATTAGAAGAGCGCGAAGACGGTGGCCTCGTGTAACGCAGACTGTTTGATGGGCTACGCAAAGGCAGCGTGAATCTCTGGCCGAAGGCCATGACATTAGACAGCACTTGCGAACTGCTTCGCAATCTCTTCCGCTAAACAATGTGCAATTATTTAATACAACTCGAACCATCGCGCACGAATTATTTTTATTGTGTCGGTGCGCTCTCTTCGAACCGCGATAAATAAAAAATATCATGGAGGATACGACGCGTAGATTATCCTTCAACAGATAAAAATTAACAAATTAATTTTAACTTCGAACGTTAAAGATATTTTTGAGGTTATCGTCACGGCTAATAATATTGTATCTGTTCGTAGACAAATTATGTGACATAAAATTTGCACTGCGAAGCTATATGTAATGGTTTAAGTTAAATTTGTGTGCACCAGTTTTCAAGATACATATAATATTATTATGTAATGAGAATAAGGTAAAATGAAAAACTGATAAAATAATTTTTAACCGAATAATTTTGCAGGCTGAATTCCAGAAGTCCAGAGAAATAGTTATTTCTCTGAACTTGAATCCAGTTAAATTATGCTGGTCTCGCAACGACTGCCAAGTAGTTCTATTTGACAGTACCGAGTAACTTTCTCTTTTATGCGGTCTTTTCAGCAGCCCAAGAAAATGATCTAACCGAGGAAGGATTAAATGATCTTACTTGTGCTCGTGTTTCTGATGTCTTCGACACTTTCGGTCTTCTTCGTGAGTTCCGGGTGTACTCTCGTTCGTTGCCTCGTCGTTCTTCAGAGGAGGCACTTCTTCTTCCTTGATCTGCTCGAATTGTACCCGCGGGCTGCCGATGCTGGGACTGTCGCTGAAACCGGAAGCAGCCCTTTCTGAAATCGGTGCCTCGCTCTCGCTGCTGACCACGTTCTCCGTTTCTTCAGCAGTTTCTTCGTCCGCGTCGTGCGTGGTGCTGGAGGACAGTCCGTTGTCCATAACGTCTCCTTCCGGTCCACTGCCATTTCCTGTTTGTACTTGACCGTTCTCCTCTTCTTGGCCAGCTTCCGCTGCTGTGGATCCTTCCCTGTAACCGAGCCTTCTTGTTTATCATTTTCAATAGTTCACTAGTTTCAATAGTTTTCTCTTGGATGGTCGGATTCATAATTCACTGAGAATCGGTGCTTCGAAAGGTGGGTTTCGTGGAGACATACTTACGATGAAAGGTGCCGTCGCATAGATCTGGAACGAATACTTTTTAAGGGCATATGCGGATGAGGGTAACTTCTTTTTCGGTGCTCTGAAACAGAATGCAGCGGAACGTAAAAAACGTCATTAAAGCTTACGAATGAAGTCGTTAAAATTCATTTTGCGGTTGGAACCAATTTTATGTGCACCCTGATATTACATAAAAGATGTAAGCAATTTTGATGAACATATGTGCTGTGACAACTTTACTTGCATATATTGTTCGATTTCTAAGATGAGATGGTAATTTATTTCAACAAGATATTAACGTTTTAAAACACGATTCAGAGACATTTAATTCTTAAAATTTAACCACGAAACAATGTCACTATTCACAGTTAAAGGAAGTACAGTACAAAATGCATGTATTACGTAAAAAAAAGTGTCATGTTTCCAAAAGCAGTTTCGACCTTGACTTTTACTAGAAACCTTTACAAGACAAATTGATTTATGCAACAATTTTTTATGCCCGGCAATAAATTATCGTCGTAAGTTATTCGCAAAAGATGTAGCCTTAAGTCTTAAGATGAAAAGGAATGTAAACGAGCGGAGGAAACGCGAGAGACAAAAGAATAACTTTGAATAAAGTTGGACGTACGATTGAAGTCGCGATCTCCATATCGTGGTGGTGGGCCTCGATCTCGATCTCGATCGCGATCTCGGTCTCGATCTCGATCGGATCCCGCTGATTCGGAAGGTGAACCGAGTCGGGCTACGTCGAATTTTTCTCCGGTGTCCATCGCGAATACCTTCTCCATCTCCTCGTCGAGTTCCGGTCCCGTTTCCGCGCCATGACCGTCGACCTAATTTCACCGCACAAATAATTCATTGTTAACATATTATATCGTTGTTGTCGACTAATTTCAAAACGCATTCATGTCGCAAAATTACAACATGTTTTTAGTAAAGAAACAATTACAGAGTGACGAATGTCGAGACTTAAGTACAGCAAAGTTATCTAAACAGAATGCGAATTCTCTTTCGCTAATTGGCGCCCATCTGCATTTTCCTCTACTTCGCGTCTTCCGTTTGCTTTACGCTCGAACCCTTTTACGATAATGGACGTTAAATCGCGTGAGGGAGCATCGACGAGAAATTTAATTCTGCCTGGTCATTAATATTCGCTAATAATTTCATAACAGCAATCTATTTTTGATTAATAATTTTTTAGAAATAAACATGCACTTTGAAGAACGTGACTGTACAATTTTTCTCGTCAGACAATCGATGTTATCCGAGTTTCTTGTACTCGTAGCGTGTCCGATTGCTATCAGGTATGAAAGCACACATTCTTGAAGACAATAAAAGCTTGCTGAATCAAACGCTTCCTCGAACGTAATGAATCACGCGCCTACTTACAGTCGTCAACCACTCCAACAGATAGGCTTCTAATCGCATTTAAGCACTTTAAGTACGCGAATCTCGATTTGAACATGTGTCGATAAGAAATCAAACCTTATGTTCCGATACTATCTTGGTGAAAAGCTATCTTTAACCGTTCCGTCGAAAACGTACGCATACATCATATTGAATTAGCGAAGCCACAATAAGATCAGATTTTCCTGGAGAAGTTCGAGATAAACAGCCAACAAATTCGTACTCGAGCTTTAACGATCGATTTACGATTATTACACAACACGAGAATCTACGAATTAAACGCATTAAACTTCTCTGAATTCATCTTCGATCTGAAGCTATTCTAGTTTCTGTTAAATTTATTCAAAAAAATAAAAATTAAATTTTGTAATGTGCACACATGATGTTCGTGTAATTGTATAATTGTATTAGACGTGTAGCGATGGCAGTAAGCGTACTATAATCAGAACAAAAAGAGCAATAAGGGCAGACAATCGAGTCGTAATATCAGGAAACAGATTCTAATGTACCGAACACCCTCTTCGAAAGACTCACGCGCAAATTCCGAGAATCAATCGTACCAGAATAAAAGTGCATTTGTATCCTATAAGTTCCAACGTGATGTAACAGATAGTACACTAGTATAAATTTTGCAGTTGTATCATAAATTCTGTCAGTTCAAATAATCGAAAGATACAGGATTCAAAAAGGTCCAGTAAATTGATTTGAACTGAATCTACACGCATTTTACAAAATGTTAAAGTTCAAAGAATCAGCTGCACCAACACTTGTGCCTACACTCGTACAAACGTAAAGAGTCCATCACAGTCTCGTATACCGAAGCGTAACGCGTATTTACGTTCAAATGATCAAGAGCGCGAAAGAATCAATGCACCAAGATTTATCTGAAACTCGAGAGAAATCCACTGCACCAACCTTAGAAACTCTCCTGCCGCACCACTTATCTTAAAGCACAGTTTTCCATAGAAATATTAAGAATCGAGAAGAATAGAAATGTATGAAGAGCACCGAATCTTCAAAAGGATCACCTAACCGAAGCACAGAATGGAAAAGTGTAAGAAAAGGAGAAAAGATCCGAAAGAACGAATTGCACCGATACAGAACCTGTATTTATCCCATAAAATCCAGTTATTCCTTAGGGCAGAAAATACGGAACGAGGGGCGATTATCACCAGGTGAAAACTCGTTTATCGCAAGAAAGTAGAGGAGACACTGCGTGACACGGTGCGTGAAGAGTAATATCGTGTCACCTGGTGGTTCGTTCGCAAGGAGCGACGTAACCAGCGTAGAACCTTGCCCGACGCCCGTTGAAGGAACGACTTCCCGGAGGAGTTTGCGGCGGCCTCGGGCATGGCATCCCGGGCCGAAGTGACAACCCGGACCGGTCGGTTGGCTCGTGCTAGCAGCTCGAAAACCCAAACTGATGGAGAGGGTTGCGCTGCCACCCGGTCGACAGACAGAGAGGTGCGGACCGCTCGTGGAAGGGGTAGCTCTGACGTAGGGGTTGGAGGGTGAAGAGAAGCCTCGACCGGTCGATATCAACCCCATACGTCGCCAGCAGACGGATCCTTCGAAAGGTTACCCTCTTTCTACTAGCTGATCTCGTGACACTGCACAGATAATCGCTTCCTTGTTTGTTTTTTTAACCCCTCCGAGTAACGACTCCGTCTCGGGTCGGTTAATAAGCCTTTCAACGTTTTGCGCCGTTACGCAACCATTTCGGTAAAAACTTTGGAAATAGGTCAATAGGGAAGTGGGAAATGTTGGGAACATGTTCGGCTGCATGCGCAGGAACTTAATACTTAATTTTCTGATATTCGGGATTCGATCCTTCGATCGCGACGCGCGTAATCTTTTATTCAACATTTTTATGCATTATTAATTTCCGTTCAAATGGTCGTGTAATATTCCTCCGGTGTGACCTACCTGCAAAGTTTTATTCGGTCGAGTATCTTTTTATCATTCCCTTTGGACCGTTCTTTCTGTTTGTCTTCGCAGGAACTTACCACGTTCGTTGAACCGGCAATACGTAACGTAATGCACTGTCGATTGCAAAATTATACCTCGGAAAGATATACGGTTTTATGCGACGGAGAATAACAGTCGCGACGAAATAGATCAAGTTATGCGTACAACGGGGCAGAAAAGGGGGCACCGAGAACTGCTTCCATCCAATCGAATCATCTTTATGGAGGTTGCGTTACGGAAGAGGGATGGAGAAGAAGGGAGGACGAGCATTACGTCCTTGGTTTACTGGTGAACCCGTCAGCAAGGCTGCCTGGCGGTTTATGTCTTATTGTTGGACGCAGAATAATTAATTAGGTCAGAGGATACTCATACAAGGTTGTCCGAGCAATTGTTACAATTCATACTCCGCTTTTCTCCTCGTTATACCCACGAGGCCACGCATGCATATTCCATATAAAAAATTCAAAATGCCTGTATATCATAGTATCCTGATATCTTTTTACCAACACGTTGACGCAACCGAGTGGAAAAGTCAACCGTCCACGGTGAGTGATCTCCCACGGGGATGAATCCGGCGAATCGTCAAACACGGTATGACTGATGTCCTATATGTGCGTCTGGAGACTTGCGAGGAAATACATGCACTTTATAGGTACTACTTTATGTGTAGATACGAATGTCCATCTGGTGGCGAGTGCGAATACCGCACCTTCCTTTGAATCAACCCTTTGCCTCTTAGGCGCCTCTCGATTTAATACAATAATTTAAAAGAAGCATTATTTAATTAATTCTATAATAGTGCTTATGTGATGTATAAACATAGTGAAATTGACAATAGTGGAAATTATTAGTAGAGAAATAATAACTTCAAAAGAAGTCATTTAACATTTTAATTAATATTTTTAAGTTGCTGTTTAAACTGGACCATTTAATCAATGTTTTAACGTCGATTCGAAAAGGGTCCATCGCTGTGCCGAGCGATAAACCGCGACATGATATCGAATGATCAACAGCGATAAAGAGTCTAAGAACGTAAGAGGAGCTCGATCGATTAGCAATGCGTTACGCGTACTTGGATTTCCAAGCCACTAATCTTAGATGTTTCCATACGGTCACCGTCCCATCGACCCGACCTTACGCCGCAAAATAGGAACGAGTACGTCGGTATCGCAAATAATTATGCTGCGGCGTGCGCGCCTGATAACGCGAACAATTATTACACCTTAGGTGTAGAACTAATTCTAAAAAATATTTACTAATCTCGCTTTTACAAATTGCGTAATTATAGCTGTCTAAACGATTTCGAAAGTGCAAACGCAAAAGCCAGCATTCGCTGGGAGTGAAAAAACGTTCGTGTAGTTAACTCGGGTAGATCCAGAAATAACAAGCTCTGTATCAAAGAATAGCTGTCCACTGGTCGATGATGTGGATGCAACAAGTGTCAGTCGGCCGTGAAATCTTCGTTCGTGGAGGGGCTCTCTCTAGGGCGCTCTAAGGATGAAAGTAGACAAGAAGGCGGAAGTCGCGAGAGGGATAAAGATGAAAAAAGGAACGACGGAGGAAGGTGTCGTGGAGCTTCACCAACCAGGCCGAGGGAAAACTCGGCTGTAGAATATACCCAGCCTAGTGTAACTTCGAAGAGGCCTAGGTCACATCGGAACACTATCGATCGGCAATGCCCATTTGATTTTCCTTATCACTAGCTTCTCCATCGCTTTATTTGCGCATGAGGGACGCGGACATAACTTTGATACACGTGTTTTGCCTTTAACCATCAAGCTGGCTCTGGCCTTTAGCAACGACGCTGAGAAAAGGTATTTGGAAACTTTGTAACGAAGAAAAAATAAGATATTTATTATAAATTTATTCTTTTGACTGCCCAGTATTTAAGATATGACACGCTTAGAACACCAGTGTTTTAAATCTTAGAAAAAGATATTAAATTATAATTACTTAACGCAGCAAAGTCAGCATCGTATCAAAATGAGTAACTCAGTTCTAACTGCAATTTTGCAATTAACAGAAAAATGTGTAGAAAAAATTTCTCATAAAAATAAGTTATAAATATCGGAAATATTTTCTGTATAATTTTAAAGGCAGGCCACCAACAATGAATCCCGTAACAAGTATTAGCAATGGTTTAATCAAACTCACCGGATGCATTATTAATGGATCGCAACAATCGCGTACAGCTGTCGACTGGTGAATTATGAAGTCGATAGGCATCACGATATGAATTATAACCGATCAAAGCTCCGCCCAAAAGGTTAACTTTATTTTCGGACGTTATCGAATGACAATATCGACAATCATGGAAACGATTGATTAATACATCACGAGGTATTTAAATTGAAGTCGTGTAACAATTCTCGTGTCATTCCTAAATAAATAATCGTTTTATTTCCATCCGTGAAATGCATCGATTTACTTTTATTTATTCTTTTGCGTAATACGAGCTGTATCAAAAAATTTCGAGACTAAAGGGATCTATATATGGAGAGCGGAGGATTAAATATTGTATAGAAAGTTAAGCCAAGATCATTCGACGAGTAGGTCAAAGCGCGACTTTATTAATTTTCTCTCGATAAGCTATCGGTGCACTTGAAAAGAACGTGTACCTCTTATTATCCCTTTTTAATGTGCTAGCTTAAGGCGTGACGAAGCCGTAGCAAAATCCAAAGTACATTCTGGTATAAGCGGGATTTTACCTTCTTACACGATATTGAAACAAGTAAAGGCTATGTTTGCTTTTAATTTTTCTATTATGTAGTATGTACTCTTGTACGAAGAATACACAAAGATTACGACTCGGTCAAAGAGCGAAATAAAGACGACAGGAATAATAGGCATCGCGGTTTGATTGAACGTTTGTGGAATTTTGTGAAAGAAGAAATTCCGTTTTATCCCTTGACCCCGAAATAAGCAACAAAGAGAGAACAGTAGATGCCGTGAAAGGGGTGGCGAAGCGATCGAGGTGGCGCTGCATCGTCGTAGAACGGAAAAGGAAGACCAACAAGATGGACGAAGAGGGAGCACTTGCACCATCGACCGGGTTCGCGGAATGGCAATGTGTACGTTTGCACGTACATGTGCCTCGCTTCCTGCTGCTACGACCTTGAACCTGAACCACAGAGAACCCCTCTGCTAACCCTATCACCCTCTTTCCTCGTCTCGTCTATCCCCGGCAACGAAAAGCTGGATGAAAATCGATGCTGTGTTTTGTTATTTGTTACTCGATGGGAGACACGAGCGTTCTTCTATTTTTAAAATGATACACGCGTTCAAAGGGTGTCTTAAGAACCCCTCTGCCTCGGAGATTTGGCTGTGGATTCAAATAACTTATCTGATGGGTTCGTTTATGGTCGAAAAGGGAGTCATAAAATAATTGATTCTGGATTTAAGAGAAGAAAGATCTACACAGAGATCAAAGTGAACTTAAAGTGCATATACTAATTACAATGTATGGAATACGTACGACGCACTACGTTGCACACTGACGCACCATGTGCGTCCCATAAAAAAATATATAAAACTAAAATCGATTAACAAAATCTACGCATAAACGGAGAAGTAAATACACAAAAATAATCTTACAGTTACCATGGCCTCGAACGAGTTAAACATGGAAGCACGATAAATCGCTTAGCTGAGCCGAGTATAGAAGAGCGAGATAGAATGAAATAGAGGGATTAGAGAAAAGAAAAGAATAGTCACCTTCACGGATGCAGGTTTGGTTATCATAGAACGGATGCTTCTCCGGCACACTGATGCACAGCAGCATACTCCCATAAAGTGGCTGGCCCCACCTTTTTTTTCGAGGAATGTTGTCGCGTAATCAACTTTTATGATACTGCTGGCCACGATTGACACCGGTCTCTTGTAATCGAATTTAAGGCTTCCGGCCTTGCGTAAGTGTTCCACGGCATCGATGCATTGCAATGTGCGAAGAAACTTGATTTACCGCGGTTCGAACGGTCGACGCACCTGGTGCGTCAGGATAAGATCATCGCTTAATATTCGGAGGCACTGTTGGCACTCTGTACTAGTAGTTTTACGTGGAAGAATTAATGTTAAAAAATAGTTACATGCGTGACAAATGTATGGTTCTTTGGAGCATTTTTTCTGTGATCTTTTCTGAGAAGACTTCTAACAACTGCGCAAATTATCCTCGCTGTCTGTTTCAATCAACGATGTATATTATCACGTAACAAAATTGTACAGGCATCGAGATAGCGTAGTATAACAAATGGTTTTGATAGAAGCGCAAACATAATCTATTTGGAACTGAAAATGAACTCTGGGTTTTTTCATCGTGAGAGGATCTGAAGTGATATATTACAATCCAGGTAATGAAAGTTCGCTTGGAACCAGCTCCGAATCCAATTCTGAACTTTCATCGAAGGCGACTTCCGAAGTTATTACGGCGATTCGAGGGAATCGTTGAAAAAACGAGGAGGCGTTCATTCCCTTCCGCGTTAATCCTTTTTGATGGCATACCGTTTTCGATCATCGTCGATTCAATAGGATGGCACGTATTCGTGAATAAACGAACGACAGAATTTTCATCGGATGTTGGAAAAAGTTCGCTGTTAATAATTCAACGATCGATGCGATTTAAATCGTTGTTATCGAGTGTCAAACGCCTGCTGGCACGAGCCTTCTCGGTTCACGAGTATCGATTGTTCGATGGAATTCTGCCAGAAATTCCAAAGTCAACGCGTCGTGTGTCAACACGTAAACAAAGGCGACGATGGATCATCTTTTACCGGCTCGCTTTACAGCTTGTATGAAACAACGGAGTGCATGCAAAGCGCCTTCCTCGAATATTCGATTAACCCTTTGAAACATGAACGTTCTATAAAATTATTCGCGCGCTTGTATTTTAAAAAGTCTAACATTTCAAATTCTGTAATTAGTATTTTAATCGTCGTGCTATCACGCAGAAAGTTTCGAGAATGCACGCCAGAGATACACGAATCGTAATCGAATAAAGGAAGACAATCTCTGATTGTACCGAAAACGTTCGACAGATGGCGTTACGATATCCAATTATGTATGACGGGTTTCTCAAAACTTTCAGCGTGACCCTCGTGTTGGTAGAAGAAAAATAATTTCAGGTCAGCGATAATTACCGAATGTCATTCGCGAGGAGAACACGAAAACTAATAAAAGAAATTGAGAAGCTTGGCAAGCGATTTAACATAAAAGAGCAAGGACGGTAAGTTCCTTCGTCAGCAATTTGACCAATTTTCCTCCAATTTCCTGCAATTTCGACCGCTTATCGGCACGAAACGCTTATTCCCGACCGAATTGTATTGCCGATTCGTAAACTGCTCGTAATCTGAAATAGAAGGCACAAAAGGGAGTTAAAGAGGAGGTATACACGCGAGGGATTATCATTTCAGCAGGGTGCGGTACGCTTAACTCTCGTGCGGGTTCAAAAAGCGGGACAAGCTCGGGATTGGTCTGATTGCTGACGGTCGTAGGTCAATAAACCATTTAACATGAAGCGCGCAGCGGGAACGACACCTAACAAGATGCTTCTATAACTCATCAATGAAAGCTACGCAGTACCGGACATGTTAGCAATCTCCAAGAAACATCGAGATATAATCCTTGCAATATTATCACACGTGGAGAGAATACACGATAAAAGAGCAACGCACGATAGAACGAACAGAATCGAAAGCGAACGTATGCAAATGTCAGTCAGCTGCAATGATTATTTTACGGTATCGGATTACGAACACAGCTCGCAATTAGCTTCCCGCGATCCTACGCGGTCATTGTGCGTGGAGAATTAATTAAACTCGTCACGTTGGGAATGCTCGATCATCGTCTGAAACGTGTTTCAGACGTTTGTCATTTCAACCCACGTGCTTTTCATAATCGTCTTTGAATCATCGTCTGTTCCGTTCATGCTACGAAATTGTCCGAAATTAGGCTCTTTTCTTTCCAACCTCGCTCCGCTTAAATTTTATCATCCGAACTCGGTGTACAACTACCGTTTGTCGTACCTGACGCGATTTCAAATAATGTCCCATTTTTAACATCGTCGCGAGCAAATACGAATTTAGCGTTCAATATTCACGAATCGTAATAAATAAGGCAAAGAATGGCACTACCGAAAGCAGGCGACCGCAAATATTACGTAAAAAGAAGCTAATCCGGTTTGACACTTTGACGTCATCGAATTTCAGTTGATTTTAATGGAAGCACGATGTTTTTTCTGGAGCACTAAATTTGTCTTCGTAATTAGATCGTGTTCGTTTAACGGGCCGCGCATGTCACGGCGAGTTGTATTTCGATTCATTGATGTCAACGATCAATCGATTAATTTAAGTTCCAATAAACACTTGCTATAAGAACGTTTCCGTATAGATTGAGACTGCAAGGAAAACGTGCATTCTGTTTGCAAATCGATACATAATTTGAACGATTTTAATTTGAAACGTTTTGAGGAAATCGGTGATCGATCACTTACCGATACCCTCTTGCCGAAGCCGAGGAAGGACAGTTTCCTCCTGGTGTTCTCCATCGTTCACCGGTCGCGGTAGCTGCAGGGGAAGCAGCTATCTGCTCTAAGGTGTTATCTTTTTCCTGGGTGCCCGGCCGATCCTGAGTCGGGACGGCGATGTCCACATGTGGAGGAGTCGCTGAGATGGCAGCTCCGTTCTGCTAGCTGTAAAACAACACCGAATTCCTTTAAAGACTCTTCTACGAAAAATGACGGTGTACGCAAAGAAAGTAAGCCACGACATTTCTTATAATATTCCACAGTTTCCATGCGTGGTCTGACACGTTGCTTACAACTCGCGCTGACTATGACTCGACAGATCTAGCCTTCGCGAGGTATACGCGAACGAGATACTGCAGATCCACTCGGATTCGAGAATTTAGAAAAACTTTCAGAATTTACAAGTAATCGAGAAATTTCGAATAACACTTTTCACAAAGACTCGAAAATTAAGAGGTTAAAATGAAGCAGGCTCGGTAGCGTTTGAAGTAAGAAAGATCTTTCGACAATGTGGTACCAAGAAAAGAGTCGACGACGATGATCGACCGACTTCGTCCGTGGTTACTAACGTTACTAACAACGCGACATTCGTTCGGACCCATGCTAATAGAAGTTGATAAAGTCAGCGTAACGTTTGCTGCATAAACAACGAAATATAATGGACACGCGACTGTTGTCGATTGTTCTGTCACGTATTTCTCCGAGTCTCCCATTTTTCATTACCTCGAAGATTGAATTGCTTTAGGAAAGAGTTAAAATTGTACATTCGACACGCCTGTGATTATCAGGAAATTTTTAGAACATTTCGAACATTTTAACCAAGTGTCCAAAATGATTTAGTTTATCGTCAACAAGCAAAGCGAAATGATTTAGTTTATCGGTAGCAGGAATATATTAACACTGACGGTCGCACATTTTCCTATCTAAAATCAAACTTGATTTATGTTCGCATATTTCGCCGTGAAGAATAACAGTGTGTACTAATCGTCTCGTTTACGAAGCGCCTAATGAACCTACAAACGAAATTTCCTCGAGTAATCTGCATTCTTGTACGAACACTTGCAGGATCGTATAATTGAAATACGAGGATTAACGCGCCGTTGGTCTTCTCGTTCGCCTCTAATTACGCGTTCGGATCAAATGGAATGACGTAACGAAATACCTGACGATTTTCTGTCGCCCCTTCAATTGTTTGCGCCATACCTGGCCACGTGACATTTATCGAGTATTCCCGAGTTTTCTACAAAGTGGCGAACGGCTCCCATTTCTATCCTTCTACGTAACAGAGTTTCCTGTGACAAAAACTGTAATTAAGTTAAATTGAGCTCTTCCTAAATTTCCACCGAAAAGCTGAACCACTTTACACGCATGCTGGATTATTCTAAAAATCGAGAAGAGAAACCCTCTGTTTTAATCAAGAGCCTTCGCTGCACCCGTATGAAGAAACACTGACTCACAAACACTCCGTAATGAAGATTCAATTCTACCATTCTTCTTCGAGTATTCTAATTTGCGTAATCTATTACTCCGGAGGAAATAAATCTTGCGAAGCAATAAAGGCCCGGTGAATGGGAAGCAGTCTTTCTTATTGCTTGCTCCAATTTTTCGTTACAGTGATGGAACGCTAAGTTCGAAAGCGGTAAATTGAAAGCTGCCCGTAGAAACGAAGAATTTGTAGCCACGTGGTGTGAATCGAGCTTAATATTCCCGAAGCACGGCCTTTCGAGAGAAAGGATTACGATAACGTAATCGACAGTAGAACAATTTTCGCTCGCCAACCTGGAAAATGAATCATTCGTATCCATTCACGATGTCTCGTCGAGTATTAAGAGAGAAACCAATGAAAAGTAAAATAGTATTCGAGCAATTCGACTGCCGCGTACACAGATGACAGACGACGGTAATCTTCTCGACTGTTATTCTTTCAAGATATTCTTCCAAGAGAAACTGACACCATGTTCTATAATAGAAGATTAATTAACGCTTCGGTATAAATTATTCAACTGCGTCACTTCTCCATCTTCTTTCAATTATTAGATCTTGTTACACTCAACGTTTAACTATTTAATTTACTCGAATTACAATTTAAAAGTAAATAATTTTACCTTCAACGAGTCACACGACACATCCTACCAAAGCTCTGTCGATCTATGAACTGTACTTTGAGAGAATGTACTCCACGAAACACATAACCAAAGTGTTAACACCGGCAGCGAAAAACAAACTATCGATATTTATTTCGCGGCGAACTCGCATTTAGGAACAAGTGTCAGATATTCGGGTGGTGATGCAACGAAAGATCACATGAGAGCGACGACTATTTGTGGCTGTTTAACGAAACGAGGGACAACACCTTTTGTCGTCGCATCTGTTACGTCAAATTGTCTTCGTTTTTCTTCCCTTTGTTATAGCATCAATAGCTTCTTCTGCGTTACGGTTTGATAAGGTTCTCGTACGAGGTTTCCACGTCTGTTTTTCATCGTACACGCTGTTACGTCCTTAATTTGATATCGCTGGAACAATTGCAACACGTTCCTTTTGTTCTTTCGCAAAATTGTTCTCCTTTGTCAAAGATATTTCTAGACAGTTGCCTATAATTGTACTGTTTTGTACATTTCGAACAGTTAAATTGCTCGTGATTATCAAAAACGATTCGAACAGACACGAATTTCGCGGTTATGCGATGATCGATTGTTCGGAAATTTGCGAAACGAAGACCATCGAGGCATTCGAATCGTTCGTTTCGACACGTTTGCATATTTCAAACGGGGGTTGAACCATAAAACCTGACAGTCGTTACGTAATATGCATTTATTTATTCATCGGTTCCTTACTGGGTCATATTCGTACATTATACATGACGTGAATCATTTACGAATACCTTACTATTCCGTGTGCGTCTATATCCTGATACCGGCATATTCTACAAGATGGCACCCTCAAACTTCGTAGATCAATTCCGTATATTCCAAAAAGAAATAAAAAACACTTATGAATAAATTGGATATTTCGATAGGGAGCATATCCGTTGCAGAACTAACTCGGAAACACTCGATAACTTCTGGCACGAGTTTCTTCTACCCTTAACTTTCCTGAAATAAAATCTACTTGTTCTACGTACTTCCAGGTATCAGAAAAGATTATTTGTGAAAGGACACCCTTTATACAGAAAGGCACCCTTCCTCGAATGGAAATCAAGTTCCCCGCCGTGTTTAGCTTGTACACGATATCGTCCCACCTGACATCGTCATCACGAACGTCTGTCCTTTCGTGCATTATTTCGATGGATTATTCTTCCCACAAATTACACGAACCGGTCTGTATGACGAATTAATCACGTCCTTTTGCGAACAAATTCGTATCGCGAGTGGCTGATCAATAAATAAATCTTTTGAAAGCGACGTGTCATCGGTTTTGATGGATCGTTATCTACTTCGCAACGAGTTCGTCAGATTTGAATTGCAAAACGCTTTTGTTATTGCAAGAAAATCGAAACAGAAAATGTTGCAACGGGGTTTGAACTTTACGATGGAAGTTCCCATGGAAAATTTCAACGTGACGAGAAGCAAGAAACCCGTTTCTCCGTTTACTATCGACATATAGGGAAGAGGAGGAGAACAAGAAAGAATGAAAATGTCCCCCGAAGCGTCGACGAGCGTGGCAGGAAGAACGAGCGCGTTTGTACGATGCCGAGGCAGAGATATCGATGATTTATAAAATCAGGACGAAAACCTCGTGGTCTCCCTGCTTGCATAACCTTGTGCTACAAAAGACACACGCTAGAGGAGAAACCGGAGTGTGCTCCTTTCTCTCCAGTCAGTCTGGAAATCGTTTTGTTTCGACGATTTATTCCCTCGAATCCTCTTACAAAATCAGATATCGGCTATCGACTAATGGATGATACTGACTTGTAAAATCGTCTCGAACCTCTGAATTAAGAATCCACGCGGGAAAAAGCTATTCTTAACGCGGATAAATCTTTGCTGGGGGAAATAGATCAACGAGTTTACAGCTTCGCTGATGGTTGTTTGAACGAGATCGGCAAGTTTTTATTGGAAATATCAATGGAACTTTATGTACACGTTTTAGTGGAACCTTAAGCTTGAAATTGACACGAGAGAAGTATGTTTAATATCATCGAATCACGATAGTACGACTTAATGTTTCAAGGTGAAGATGACTAAGTTCTCGGTCTGGACCGAGTTAAATATTTAATTGGTATAATTTGTTGTTATTGAAAAATATTCTTTAGCACGGTCGAACTCCGGCAGAAGGAAAGGGTTAATTGGTCCAATTAGCTCTGTCCGGCATGGGCGTGATCAACTCTGTTATTAAACCGAATGAACGCGTATATTAACGCCGGAGTGAAATATCCACCACGTGATGCATCTTTCGCGCTTTTCACCCTCGATTCTCGTGACCGAGCTTCGTCAATTCTTTGTCACCAGTGCCGTTTAATTAATGTCATGTGACGTGTTCTCGTGATCCAGGATCGAGCACATGCGCGTTTCATCTTGTAAACATTCTTGCAATTACGCATTGTATCGAGTCGTATCTCGAAATTTCTGCTTCTTCCGACAGGCAATATCTTCGCGAGTGACTCAGTGGGCCTTGAGCAACCGTAAAACATAATTATATACAGAGAAAGAGTATCGTAAAAACTGTATATTTAATCTTCGTACGGAGAAGCTGGATCGATCGGAATCTCTTCGTGTTACAGAACAGAGTTCTACGGAGATGACGGTAGAAAAACAAGAACGAAAAGTAATTCCAAGCAAAATTTGATCGGAAGTGCGTTGAATCAGCAGACCTGTCTACAGAGTATAAGCATAAAATCGATATTTCATGCGTGCATATTTTTATTTTTATTATTTTGCTTTATTACCTCTTACTTTAATCCTTTTATCCTTTCAAATACGTTTCTTAAAACGATTATTCAACCGATCGCTCTCATTTTATTTATTAGTTCGAAACAGAAGGTGCATCGTAAATTCAACATTACTTACAAAGGGATAAATAATTTATTATATCATAATAAAATAATGTCGAAATCCGACATTAAACGTAAAAGGTCAGCGTATCGTAAAAATATCGAAAACGCGAATAGGCAGAAAAAAGGAAATAAGGGACAGGTACGATGACAGAAATATAACGAGCTGGCTGGGTCAGGGTTAATCGGTTGATCGTGCATGCTTCCGTTGCGAACTTAACAAATGGCTAAGGCTATCATCGATCGAATGTTGTGCGAACACCTTTATTCCCACCTGTCGCTGTTCAACCACCCCATTATTTCTTCGTTTCGTTCTTCCGGATTTCGTATACAATTCTCCTTTCTCTAATATATCACTAAAAGAGTCTCATCACCGTGTCCATAATGCACCGATACTGATCCTTCCGTAATGCTTGCCGTCTATTTAAGCTACCCATGAACTCCTACCATGGATCACTGATTGTCAGATTATTATTGATATTTACGTATGTACCCTCGGATGTAACGTAGGCATTCGGTTTCGAGGAAATAAAGGGAGGCGTAGGAGAAGTCTAGATATAATTAGAATTAGAAGTGTAAGAACAGCAGATCGAAAGTGCTGAGAGAACTGGAATCAAATTTGATGGCCGTATTAAAATTGCGGTAATATCGAAATTAAAATGGACGTTTAAATATGCACGACAGGAATATTGATCGCGAAGGAGACACTTTTAATCGACAAACTTACCTATGGACATTTTTTCTCCGCTGTTTTACAAACACCTCTTTCCAGGTAACGTTGGCAAGTTTCAATAAACAGAAGGTAAACCGTGAGAGGCTACTCCTTTCTTTTTTGCTGTACTTCGCGATAATAATAATATTACATCAACGTGCAAGCTTCGATCCATTGACGGACAACCGTAAATATTTCCTTACGAAAAGAGAAATGTTATGAGGCTGCTTTTTTTAAAAAGCACGAGTGTAGAATGTGTGTTTTCAATCATCGACCCTGGAATTGACGTAACTAATTTAGACGGTAAAACCAAACGAGTGCGAAAGCTTGTTTTCTTATTCTTTTCACGGATTACGTTCGCGAACCAAGCATCTCTCGCTACCGAGTCTATTCTATCGTAACTTTGCGAGCAAGAGGGTTATTTACGTTCTCTTTTACGATTTTAGACTCCGAAAAAAATTCTGCTACGCTTCGCAGTCGTCATTGACGCTAACAGGTCGTTCAACCGAAGATAGACAAAAGATCAACTTCCGATCGAACGATCAGAGGTTTCCACTTCGACGAAGCAACTTTGATCGATATACACGCTCGACTGAGCCAAACTTGGCTAATGTGGACGTCGCTTCAGAAAACAACGTATCATGGAAGATGATGCATCGCAACCACCGGTACAATCACGCGCAACGATGCCTTTCACCGATAAGGGCTAATATAGGATAAGGCGATCGTTCGTGCATCCTCGGCAAAGCTCGGTCTGCATCGGTAACATTACTGTCTCTCGTATTCCCTTGGGAACAGCAGTGAACCACGCACAGGGTGGGAGAACGTGTCACCCTGTAACTCCCCTTTCCCAGCAAAGACATCGTTGTACTCGACCGTACGGCGCGATGCAACTGATTACGTACTGTATTATAGAAGCCTACAAAGGAACTTAGCTGACACAGTAGGCAATAAACACAGTATTCGTTCGAGTGACGAACGTCTACCGCCCACTAAAACGTAGGAGCCATGGAATTTCTATGGGTTCTGCGAATCGGGGTGCAGCAATTCCATCGTGTACGTCGACGTATCGAAGGATCATCGCAAAAATACCAAAACGCGAAGAAAACTGTCATATCAGAACTAACACGAGAATTAATAAGAGAACATCCAAGCATCGGAGAATCCAACGAATTAAAAGGAGACACGTCCCGATGCGGCTCGATCCTCTAGTTACGTACCTGAAGAGGAGCGCGTCTCCCTTTGCTCTTTCCCTTTTTGCTCAGCGATGATCCCGTTCCGGCAGACCTGCGCACCACCAATCACACTCTGCAAAGGTGAGCCGAGTGTGTCGAATCCAGCGTGCAAGTTCCTTGCAGAGACCACCTAGTCGACCGACTGACACGAATGACAGCGACGGCAACGACGAAATGTGAGGTTCAATCGTGAGCAGGGAGCAACGTCTCCCCTCCCCCCCGGTAGAGTACTCTGCCAGACACACCAGCCATTCTACTTGGTCGGTGAATCGACTACCTGTGACTGTGACCAGTAGAATGTCGATTACCGGCTCGAGAGCAACCATCGTACACCGTCGTTGATGCGTGCCTATGCAAGCTTATGCACCACCCGGCCATGCCTATCCGTCGTCGGTGCTTCTTAATCTCTTGTTTTAGAATTTATTCTGGGACTTTAAATATAGAGTTCCTGACACTTTTAGGGCCGTGATTTACTGCGGCTATCGTTTACCGGGCCTCCTGGGAATAGGGTGTGTTCAATGCCATAAGTACGGGACCTACGGGTAGATGTAAGAAATTATAGAATATCGGGAAAACGTGGGTTTGGAACGAAAATAGATTGTTGAGATTTGATTTTGAAACAAAATGAGGGCTTGGGGGTGTTTTCGAATGCACTAATGGAACAGACAATTTATATTGTAAAATGACCTAAAACCGATACAAGGGAATATCGAGGTTTAAATCTCCTTGATTTATGATTTCAGCAATTTTCGGAAATGAACAAAGTTTTGGCAGAGGTTGCACTAAACGTTTTATTACTTTACGTAGGTAGAGATTTTGAGTTAGGTTCTTAGAAATCCCTGTGTACACTATGTAACATTCTAGCATTATTATTATCGCTTTACGGCGCATAATCCTCGCAAGGTAAATTTTAGAAGCATGGTCCTTTAACCATGCATTTCTCGGTGTCTTTTTAATTAAAAGCCCCGAGTAAACAAGAGGTAGTAAAACTAAGACAAGATATAAACAAGGATATTCTTCGAATGGCCTCGTTCAGACCATGACCTCCTATTCGCTGTTTCCAAGACCAAATATGGCGCAGGAATTTAGTCACGATGATCAAGCTGTAAATTGATATGGAATAGCAAGAAGTAGGAATGTAAATCACTTTAGGAGTACGTAACGGTAGCGGATCATTTAACGTGTACTTTTCCGTCGTTATGGATTTCTAGGTACGACTTTTGAGAGAAGATATTGAAGAATCGATTGATCGTAAAAATGGTAATTAGAGAAGTGTAAATAGTTGCGAAGTCAATGTCAGCCACTGGGTACATTGAACGGCGAGTTTATCGCGAGCGAACAAGCGTGAAAACGTTTTCCTGATTATATATCATGGAATTTGTGTACACACCATGTGCTACGACAACAATGAACGTAATATGTTTCACGGTGCAATAAATCTGTCGTTATCGCGTTTGATACATGTTCTTATTAAACGCATGAGAGATCATACAATAACACTTATCAATCAACCGTAGCGACGATTTGTTTCTGCTCACTTTATTATTCGTGCCAAGAAAACTGGTTGAAAAGTCGAGTAATTTTTTAAAACGAATCGTCATGCTAGATTTACTCAATGAAACTAAAACTCACACCGGTCTATATTCCAATCGAGCCATATTTATAGAATCTGTGTCGCGAATCAGTGGAATGATCCAGCACATTCAGCATTGATCGAAGAAAATCTTGCTGAATCGATACACGATTCCCGAACACTTGCTACAATGATTCACCGAGACGAGATGTCGCGTGCTAAACCACTCAATTAAGCTCATTGAAACAGACTCTCCCTGTTGCAATCGGCCACGCAAACGCAACCGAATCAAACGAATTACTGCCGATAACACTGTCCAACAAATTTTAACTTTTCTTCGACGTTTCTAATTTCGTTCAGTGACTCTTATAGCTTTTTTTCGCGCTGATTACGAATCTGTAACCCGTTTTTCTCCAGCACGTGCAGTTTTTGAGAAATTTGAGTTTGAAAAAAAAACACATTTTTTAAAATTTGAACCATTTTTGTGAGGTAACTATAAAAGATACTAAGATTCTGTTTACGTCAAAAGATTCTATAGACTTCCCCGAATACGACGATATGTACGTTTTATGCATTCCGAATGTTTAAACATGTTTAAATGGCCCTTGAACGCCGAGAGACACGGATTTTGCACCAATTTTTACGTATATTTTTCAATTTACCTTAAAAAGTAAGGGTTTAGTGGAAAATTGAACTATACCACGCGATAGAGCAGACTTTTACATTTAAGAATCACCCATAGAAAGTTGCAACGTCGTTTTTTTTACGATGCCAGAAAACAAAATAGCAACGCGCCATTCCTTGTCCCGCGTATATTAACGCGATGCAAGCGCTTTAATAAACTGTATCAGTTCATTACAGTCATTATTATTACTATTATTCTTGTTGTTTTTATTGCTAATCTTGATATTATATTGTTTATTCCTTGCTATCAGTTTATTTATTATTAAAACAAATTTTTCTAGTAAAAGTGATACAAAACAGATATTTATAACTTGCGAACTTACCCAGAATTGTTTTCTTCTGGACTGACGTTTATGACGTATATTTGATTCTATCATTAAGTTCCAATAGTAATCTGATATCATTGTAGCATTATCTTTGCCACAATATCTGTTCTCCATAACGGAAATATCTTAATGGAATCTTTCAACATGTTCATCACTCACGTCACCAAGGTTGCACGGAAAAAAATCTAAGTGCGAGTGTAAAAAGATTATTAAGAGAATATCAAAATTAACAACAACAAGAATAATAGTTGTTAAATTATTAATAAATTTAGCTTATAGCGACATCTTACAGTGACTAAGTTTCCATCGAGGGTTCAAATCGGGTTAGAGTTGGGTTTGAGTCGCGGGTTGGAGTTGCGGCAGGGTTGAACATCACCAACTGCACAAAGTCAACTATCATATTCGGACATCTAAAGGAGAGCAATATTAATTTTACAATATCAAAATAACATACAAAAATTATTTCTCAGATTACAAGATCACCGACAAAAAGTAATAATAACCTCTTCTACACCGATTAATACAACACGTGATACACAATGCAATTTGGATTTGTTATGTTAACACGAACTCGACTCTTGTCGTTTCCACCGAACCTCAACTGAACGCTACCCTAAAATATTATAGGGCAGAGTTCAACTGAAACTTTCAAAAGAGAAAAAAGAGAAAAAAGAATCGGCTACCTCAGATGCGTTTACGATGACCCAAAGCCCCAGGGTAAGAAGAAACTTTGGAACTTCCTCGGCAATAAAAAAGTAAACGATCGCTAATAAATCATTACTGTGTACAGTGATAAAAATAACGGAGTCACGTACGCATCGTAAATACAATTTGTCACGTATGTGGCAAAAAATAGTACAGCTTCCCAGATTTCAGTAATAATTATTTACGTCTCGAAATTGCGCGTGCATTTATCAAACGCACAAAAACTTGCTATCTTCATGGTCCATGGGATTTGTACTCTGATTATGATATTGATTCGACGTAAAATAAACAGCTAGCAGACAATACGTTAGAGGAAAATGCTGTAATCGTTTGAATGCGAGGACTGGAACTCATTGACAGAATTTATTAAGACGGATTAGATGGCTTCCGATGCCGCAGTTGGGTTTAATCGTCGCCACAGCTGTTAATTATTAATCAAACGAAGCGCTTTTATCGCTACGAAATACGGCTTAATCCGCCCGTTTAATCGACGCTGATTACGACATCGGTATTGCGCAACGCTCACTGTTTGGAACGTTTTCCGACAAGATTGAAAGAATGACAAAGTAATTGAACGGCCAATAGAAACGAACCATTAAACAGATACTAAATTAGACGCGAGCCTAAGGCTCTTTGTTCTCGGAACTTTTCAGAATTTCGATTGGAAAATATTTCATCGGTTTATCCACTTGCGTACATGTCCAGGAAAAATTGTTCTTCTTTCATACAGATTACGCTATTAGCTGCAATTAATAAAATTATTATAATTGCTGGCGATTAGCTCGTCTCGGAGAGAAGCAATTAAAAGTATACGTAATGTACGTTACACGCGAAATCTCGAATTTTGTTTATTAGAAATGATTTTACGTAAGGTAGAGTGCAGTAGAAACTTGAATAGACGTTCTAAAATGTTCTACGAAGGGATTTTACCGTAAACATTAACGCGAGGAAATGAGTCATGGAACGCTGCGAAGGGGTTTCAGTAAAATAAACTACGCACCTCGACATTCTTCGACAATTAGCTCAGAATACCTGGGTCTAGTGAATTAAGCTCAGCTTTCGCTGTAAACTCGAGCACCTTACCTGCTATCTCGCGTTTTCTATTTAGGAAACCTTGAATGAGATAATTTGTCCACTACGCTTACATTCTTCCTACATAATGAAGGAACTGTGAAAAAGTCTGTGTTTGCGTTACTAATGTCCCTCCGAGTGGACGAGGGGAATACGAGCACAACTTAGTTTCTTGGTTTATTGTAAGGGAGCAGGTATGCCTTGAAATAAAAGCAGAGGCAAAGGTCTCGGTAGCTAAATTGGCCACGAAGATTCTAATGGCTTCATCGGGCCACGTGTGAACCTTTGTTTGCCCTGGCACGACGGAAGTACCTGTCGACCAATGTGTACGACTTCTTGTTTTTTCTATAAACAAATGAGAGAATCGTCACGACTATTTGTGGTCTTCCTTTGAGCTCGCCGTTATTTATCGCGGTACACATTTCATCCCGCGACGATATTTCGCTCGTATCTAACGATGTTTACGATAATTAACCTCTTTTTCGGCTGGTGCTTCTCCAAGGTCAACAGCCACGTGGCCAAATTTCACCGGGACGAAAGTTTGATCGAAATCTGCCTTAAACTGCGTTCAGGGAATACCGAATGATTTGTCGCAATCGATTAGATACGCGTGTATTGAATAAGAGTGCCATTTATTATTGGCCCGTTACTCGTGTCATGGAATGAAAAAGGATATTTCATGGGACAGCCAGCGATGGCTTCGAACCGTCTTCTGAACAAACGAGCTTATTTTTTATCTTCCCAAATAATTAGCACCTGAACGCTTCAAATATCCGTGTTTACTCGAATCAGTCTTAGCCTAACCGGTTTAGGCGACCGAATTTTGAGGATACTATTTCTGAAACGTTCCTAACCAGTCTTCCAAAAGTTTTCAAATATTTGAGTTTATCGAATCATTTTGAAGTTGGACAAATTTCAAGAATTCCCAAAATACGTAAACTGCTCCTAAGTGGTCATCGAGACTTTTCAAATATTTGAATTTATTTAAATCATCAACTCTCGAAACTGCTGATAAACGGTTGTTCAAACTTTTCAAATGTCCACGTTTGTTTAAATAATTTTTAGGTTACTCGGATTTCGGAAATGCTATTTTTAAATGGTCGAACAAGTGACCGTGTAATTTGCGTAATCATTTGAAAAGTAATTCGAAAGTACGTTTATTGAAGAGAGTCGTGATTGACTCGAACGCCCACCATGCATAAAACGTATCGCGATAACCGATGGTTACTCAGTTACTTCGATAAGAGAGCAACTTCCAAACGTTCGGGACCCGTAATCTCAACAGTTCGCGACGCACGAAATTTTCGAACTTCCCTATTACGTGTCAGATAATGAACGGTTCTCGAAAGAACCTTGCACAGTTGAGAAAGGTTAACATACTAAACAAACATACCCTCGATGCAAAGATCCCAAGGTTAAATCACAAAAAATAAAGAAATGTTTTCGTACCTTCCATACTTTTTATCGTAATACCTGTATTATGTGGGATCAATGAAGAACTCAATTACAGAAAAATGAAACAACGATATCGCGTCGAGTGATGAGTTATCGATCGCCAAGAACGTACCGATTTAAATTAAAGGCCTCTTTTCAAATATTTCCCTCGAGCGAGCATTTAATACATTCGCAGCTACTGACGTAACTATAAGCTGCTAACGTACCTATACGTCTTCTCATATTTTCGCTTCGAATTAATAGAAATGAACTTGAATAGAGTTCAAATTTATGACAGACCTTTCAAATTCAAACAACCGGAAATTTATGTAAAAGTGAATTACTTTAACGTCTATTTTGATAAAAAAAGCTTCCTTTCTGCAACATTGGAAGAAACACGGAAACGATTAGCGACAAGTAAATTTAGATATCAAATTCTGCTGGAATGATTTATTGCCGTTATAAATTCTGTCTTTGTCATTAGGCGTTAAAATAACAAGACACGAAGCAAACAAACTTTTTTGTTCATTTTGTACAAATCAGTACGCTACATAACCTACAATTTAGCAACACCCTGAATAAGAACGATAACACTCGCGATGAGTGGAATTTTTTAATATCCGAAGAATCTGTGTCGTCAACAAAATTGCGGATTAATTTTTGCGAGTGTTAGCAAGTCATTTTCTTCTGGAATCCTGATAAAAAGAAAACATTCTTCCGCGCGGAAATGTGTCATCGTGATATTAGATATTCCGCGTGTGGATACAACCATGCGTTTCGTTCGGTGTAAGCATTGTGTGAATTAACCTATTATGGCGTGACACGTCGCTTGTAACTGTTCCAAGTCTAAAACTAGTCACATATATATCTACGTATTGACGGAAACCCAAAATTCGAATAAGGGGAAATCTTCTTCGACAAACCAAATTAAAAATAACTTTACGTCATTCGTCACAGTCAACGATTTTACTGAATTTATTATGTAGCACATCATATTTCGATGAGCTCTGTGTATCAAATACAGAAGAATGTTTTTCTACGCGATTGAATTCTCTGTGTCTGACATTTCGTGTACGCTTTGGATTTCGTTTTCGAGAAACGTGAGAAAAGCGTAATACGAATCCTATCTATAGCTTCGCACACGTGCACGTGTATAGTCTTAGTCACCATATAACAAGGTCGTAGAAACAAAATGCGCGATTTCCGAGTATCGAAACTTTGGTTTAAGGAATGCTAAAACTTTAAAATTGTACGACTTGGGTAAATAATGCACTGCACGCACGCAGACTGTACAAAACGACCATCTTTGAAAATAGATTTTGTGCTCATAGAGAAGTGTTTCCCAGAAATTTAATTTATGTTCTCGCTATATCGTGGAGAAGACTATACGTATGTATATATCAACTACGCTTGTCAACGTCAGCGCATGTCAAGCGCTTCATGGTTCAAAAATTAAGTAAAGAATCATCCCATGTTTTTTTCGAAGGCTTTTCGTAGAAAACATATTTCGTAACGAAGGTAATTACCATGTAACGGTGCTCAACAATCGCTCTCTCTTTCTCGCAAAAAAGTATCATGCCCGATTGCGTACGTGATTTTCGCGGCAAGACCGGTCACGATCGAGTTGCTCGAAGAAAAATCGACGAATCGAAAGTGGAAAATAATCGATCGTGCTTGAAATTGCAACCTCCATTACAATGGATTCGAACAATAAACGGCGTGTTTTTGAAGACACCGAGTATCGATTAACAGCACGTCTAGCCTGAGCGGTGAAACGTTCCTCGTGCGTCGATGTGTCAACCGCGCGACTGCGATCGAAAACCGTTAGCGATAACTATCGATGATACCCGAATTGCAATCACCATACGATCAATCATCGACGCGTAATCGTGCATGACCAACGGATACTTGTGCCGTTGCACGTGGATGCTAAACGATTGCAAACGAATATTGGAATTTCGGCACTTTGGGATTTTGAAAATTTGTAAAAATTTACGAGGAGTTGTAGCTTTGAAAAACGTAAAGTAAAAGTTTGACCAATCCTGTTTTAGACGAGCGCGGAGTAACTTTTGCCCGGACACTAATGCATCGATCGATGAAAGAAAAATCGAAACCTTTACGTACCCTTCTCGAAGATCGATTCAAGTCGAGCCGTTCCTCGAGTTAGCGGTGCCGTCCGGCCTCGATCGACAAAAGAGATGCGATTCGAACGGTTTGTCGGTGAATTTCTTCGTTGCTTCTAACCAGTCGAACGTACAGTCATTGTTTTCGGGCGACACCGCGTTGCCAGGAGAGTCGGTTAGAGTCTGTGTAACAACTCTTGTTTTTCAACCGGCACGCACACACACGCATACACGAATCGAACGCACGGGAACAGTGTTCGCGAAACCACCGTCACTGACTGACTGTCCGGAATCGTTCGGCTACGAGTCTGCTCTGGACGCCGTTTACGACTTCCCTGGGGAAACGTTTGTTCGGTCTTCCTTTCTTTCTTTCTTTATCCGCAGCGACCGGTGCACGCGGCCGAAGACGAACGAGAGGGACAGAAAAACAAGCAGAGAAAGGAGAGAACGAAACAGAATCAAACTTCTATGCCAGCCAATCGTGGCGCTCCAGTCTTCGTCGCGCGAAAACCTCCGAACTGGAAGCATGCTTTCGAGCCTGTTACGAGGCGCTGTTATAAATTCCACCTTCTACGCGACATAATCCTTTAAGTTGACGATTATACCGATTAAATTACGTTATCGATACACGATAACTGACGGTAAATTGTACCGTTCGAGGTCTTTGACACTGTATCGTATTTTTTATAATTTCCAGCCTGTCAGGTGGCGCTATTCCTTTTTGAAAAGTGCGCCAGGAGTGTACAGCTGAAAATAAACGGCGATGGGAAAAACAAAGAAGAATTAGTGTGTAATAACGACTTGATAACTTTTCGCGGTACATAACGTATTTAATGTACATTATAAATTTAACGCGGAACATGCGTGTAATCTGTACGAGTCGTTAGCTAACGACATAACTCGTTACACGCGCTTTAGAGGTTAAAAGTTTGAGAAGAGGGGAAAGAAACATGGTTGTTAAACAAGTCACGCTCGTTGCAAAAAAATGTACATTACGTTTATTGATGGTAGCTCGCGAAGCTCCTCGTGAATATCGAGTGGATTACAAAGAGGCGCTTGGGTTCGAAGTTGTTGGATTAATTCACTTTAGCAACACTTATTTAGCGATACGACGGAACTCGATCGAGCGTCGACATCGTTCGTCGCGTGTTCCTTTTACACTCTCCCTTTCTTCACTTTTACGAAAATCAAAACGAACAAAAAGGTCCGCTACGGACATAATAATTGCTACGACGTTCCATCTCTATCGTCCGTTTTTTTTTTCAGATCGATTTCGCCCAGTTTACCCTTTCCTTGTCCATCCCTGTTCCATGCCTCGAACAAAGAGGAAGGACCAGAATCGAGGAAAAGGGACTTTTTGGTAACCGGAGAAGGGGATGTTACACACGAAACATTAATATTCTCGTTTCGGTTGATACAGGCAAAATGCTACGGGCTCGTTAAGGACTGTGACCGTTTACATTCATAATAATTCCGTGGTAATATTTATATATATATATATATATATATATATATACTTTGACGTACAAACTATATCGTACTTTAGTAACTTCTAACGCAAGGGTACAAGGAAGGGGCGTAATATATGTACACAGCCAGGGCCATTTTCACAAGGCCCAGGGTTTTCTCTCTGGACTCTGAAGAAATCTTCTTCGTCTTCGCGATCGTAAAACGATGAGACAAGTGTTCCTCACGCACTCCTATCAACTAGTTATCAACATTTATACATAATACAACCAAGTTCCTCGCACACACGCTCTCATCAGTCTCACTCGTTGGGTCGGTCGACATTTCCCGCCCATTTTCGTTCGATTATCCGACGACTACAGTGAAGAGAAAAACTGCATCAATTTATGCAGAAAAATATTATCAACGTAAAATGACAAAAAGCTTAGCCCGTAAAAAGCAATTAATTTTTCACTTATTTCATTGTTTCAGATTTACTCCTCACTGTACCTGTGATTCTATTAAAGCTTGTTCACGAATTTTCCCTGGTGGCAGCAGCTTTTACATTCGGGGTAATAACGGATATCGTTACGAACTCAAACAAAAAGCGATACGTTTGACAGAGAAAAAGAAGACCTTATCTTCAGGACCGCTTACGGGTCTGTCACGAGTTTGCCCTCGTAGCAGCGGTTTTATCGCTGCCAGCAATGTGATACAAAGTGGATATTCCAGTGTAAAAAAAACGTTATATTTAACAAACAACATGAAAGAAAAAAAGTATGGGTTCTCCCACTCTTGTTACCATTTTCGCCATCGCTGCCCCAAAGGTTACCATCAGGAAATTCCATGGACAGGCTGCATTAAGCTTACTCCACGCCTACATACTTTTGCCCGCAAAAAATGGAAATAAATGTAGAGGTAACTTGAGAAGAATCCAAGGAAAGGGAGAGACTGAGGTATTACGAAGAAAGCTTAAGGAACACAAGGAAATTCTAGGAAGATCTTTAAGATAGCCCAGGGAGAACAAAGAAGACTAACTTAAATATTTTTTTTCAAGGAAACAATAGTCTATGTTGCACATGAGTGTACGCAATGAAGACTGGTATATTGATAAAATAATACCCAGAAAAATTACGTAAATGTAAGAAAATAAAATGAAAGGGTCTACAAAAAAAAATCAGCGCATCTAACAACAAGAATAGGTTGGGCAAATGTTTAGTTCGTAAATTCTGAAATATTTGTATGTAAGTTTGGATTAAAATTTTACAATTAGTATCAATGAAAATACTTTCACGATGAAACTTTTTCGCTTTTTCTCAGTCTGTGAAGTTAGTTCGATAAAAATACCAGGAATACGTAAGATATTGTTGAATAGATGTTACATATGGGTAAACGAACGAACGAGTCGAGTGAGGGGAATACGATTTCGATTTGTACTTGTGAAATCATAACGGAACGGAGGTGTGCTAATGCAAACAATTCTATCGATGCGATCCGATGTGACGATATTTACTTCTACGTAATAAATAACAAAATGGGATTTAACTTTATTTCGAACTCCATTAAAAATGAAAACTCTTGACGCTGCACATTGATACGGTTTTCGTTTCCACGCACGAACAAACATTGTTTATTTGTTTATTATACAAAGGACTTAAACGCTAAAGTGACGCGAAAAGTTGTTAATGAACATACATAGGTCAAAGGTGAGATGTTTGTAATTTCTAAATGTGATTTAATTAACGTTTGTTCGCGCGCGAAAGCGCAAAAGGACGCAAGGTGACATGGCACGATAGCTTAATTATTAAACGATAAAAGGAGAGGGAACGGATATGGTACTTACAACCCTTTGCACTTGAAACGTTTTACATGTTTTCTTCCTGTCGTGAACGATGGTGTCGAAACGAAAATTCGTTAAACCTCAACTATTATTAGCGAAAAGTTCTCTAATATTTCCAGCTAAATATGGAACCTCCATTATCTGAAATTCGAATATTTTCGCAAAAAGAGCCTGTATTTGGTTCACTCTGTGTACTCCGTCCCTCTCGTCAATAAACTCTAAAGTTTCAAATAATTAGTAACTACAAAGCTTTCACAGTATTGCAAAAAGAACTAATAAAATTCTGGATAATCGAATAGTTTCTCTAATCAGAATTCTATGTCGTCTTTCTATTTACGTGGATAATGAAGGTTCTACTGTAACACTAATAAACGAATGACAGTATTGTATTTGTTAACATACAAGTACAACAGGTTCCCAAAACTGTAAGACGCGTCGAAAAGAAAGGGATTCTAGTTAATTCGCCTGCTTTCATACGTATTTACAAGACGCCTGTAAACGGACATCTGAGATGTAATTAACACATTCGTGGTCGTCATTTAAATTTACAAACTCATCGTTTTTAAAAACAAATTCCCCAATTTCTTTGGGTGAATTTAAAAATCTTCAAATTGATCGTAGAATTGCCAGCCACGAAAGCGTTAATTGTTATAACTCGTGTATCACGCCTATCGCACTAACGAGGCTATCGTCGGACGATGGCAATCGTTTGTCGATAATAAAAACACGGCCTTCAACTCTATAGGCTCGCAATTAAACATTTAAACTTCGTATACCGCATAGACGTGTCTATCGCAATCGATTCTTTGCCTCGGTAGGTGCATACAGTAGGCCTTGGTACTCATTCTGTGAAATTACATTTTTTTTGACATATCTGACACATCTTTTGACCATGTGGATGGTAACTCTGTACGTAGCTTAGCGTGAAGCTTATGATATTTAGAGGTACATACGGTTACAATAGAGGCCTCTGTTAAAAGAGAGTGTAGGATTCTTTCAATTTTTAAACTCATGGAGGGTTACTTAGAACTTAAGGAGGAAGGGTTCAGAAAGAAGGGGAAAGAAGGTTCCTACACTTTCTGTTAACTGAGGAAAACCTATACGTGACCGTATAATTACATACAATTCTCTAACGTTAATTAATTCGTATAATTATAAGTACCGCACGCAATGAACGATTTACAATTAAGACACGTCGTAGCCAAATGTTTAAAGTACGAAGATCTAACACGAGCCATATAGCATTCATAAAATTGACAAACCTGTCTCGTCATAAATCGCGATAAGTCTCTGTGCGCAGTGTCTGGAACGCTGCACGAGCTGCAATTCTCTGTCGTTATATTAAAATAAGAATATATAAAATTATAAAACTATCAACAAATGTACACGTCGACAAACAATGTCTCGAAAATGATAAAACTTCTCAGAGGGAACGAGAAAACGCTGCCGACTTTCGGGTCTGGATGTTCCTATTTCTGACGGGAAAATTCCAGGAAAATTAAATTGCAAATATCCCTTAACTTATAAATCTTGTATACTCATAAATAAGATAGTTCTTCGATCAGATTGAAAGAAATCGTTGCAACTATCAAGAGTTATAACTAAACTGGGAAATAGGCCAACGATAAATTATAATCTTGTAATAATCGTAACTCGTTTGCTAAAGCAAATATCTTAAAATAAAACAAAAGATTGAATGAACCCAACTCGAAAGTCGACGATTGCGACAACACAATAGGTGTAGGCAAATTGAGCTTTGGTCAAGGTGACCAGTTTTGTGCAATGAAAATGTGAACGAAGGTAGGAAAGTCGTGTAAATTTTTGGCGCATGTAATTCACCGGTGTGTTCTTGATTCTCGAGGGTAACCTTTTTGTATTGACTAAACTCAGAATCTTTTTGAGCGATGATCCACTAGCTACCTGTACTTTCTGTGCTTTATTATCTTTTTTTTTGTATTTCACCCTTTCACTGCAGATCGCTGCCATTTGAATAATTCATTTATTTCCGGTTTATTATAGCTCGATCTAGATTTAACGCATCTACTACGTCGTCTGCAGCGAAAGAGTTAAACGTAATGTCCAAAAGGGGAGTGTTCTAAATACTTTTTTCTCTTTTTTTGTTTCGGTATATCAACGTTAGCTACAAAACGTTCTAAAACCCTGAGATACGAATTCGAAAACCTCAATGCGTTTCTATGAGAAAATTAGTCGTGATAGTCAGGTTTCCTGATGGTTTTCAAAGTGTACCCTCTCAGCACGCAATAAAACGTTTGCAAAAATTGACAATACATCTGGTATTTTGCGAAACGAACAAGAAGTCGAGATGGAATTCAAAGTGAGCCATCTTCGAGGGATCACTAGTGTCAACTGAATATATCGACGAATAGAAATTAATGTATACCGTGTTTATCGCGTGCTGCAGAATAAGTATAAATACTCGAGGTATAAAAGTGCGGTGTTGTGCGCAACGCAGCTAAACAATATGAAATATACTTATCGACTTGGAATCAAATTGTGCTTCCAAATCGATCACGTCGAAACATCGTTGTACGATACCAACAACAGAAAAATTGACCCGGAACAAAATTCCGTAAAATTCTTAGTCAGAGCGATAGCGAACCGTATACGGAATGTTTCAAAGTTAAATAATTACACTTTGTATGTTCCGCGAGTAACAGAAATGAGTATTATATAAAAATAGATTCGAAAAGAAGAAGGTTAATGTTCTCAATAATTTTAGATAGCAAATATGTAGAACAAATAGAATGAAAAATTGCAATTGCTTTCGTATCGATAGAACGCTACAAAGGTTAATCGCTTAATTTTGAAACAGCCTGTACGTGCAAATTTCAGCGTCAAATACGTTAGAAAATACTTGTCGACAGTTAAAATTGTTTACGTTTCGTTACATTAGTATGATTACGTTCAGCTAATCGTTATCTTTATGTAGTAAAAAATCGTTAAGCTACACGAGTCTACGATAAAGTGTGTATCAAATTCTTTCCTCGTTTCTTTCGACTTGTTCTAAGAGACATCAGATAGTTTTTTGCGTATCTGTATTCTCCACTTCCAACAGGGTATAATTCATCCCTGTCAAAGCGATTTCTTTCATGTATATATTTCGTTCATAAAAAAGCTCACTACCGTTCTGATGTCGTTGATAAAGAATGATACTGTTAGTCGGTTTAACATTCAGGTAAATACATTGTATAAAAGCACGATTCTAGCTCAACTCCGAGCCGTATACCGATCGTGGCAGTCTGAATAGTTTTGCGCGTTATATCCTTCGTTGGTAAAATACGTACAATTACGTAAATCATTTTGACTCTCTTGAGCATCGACGACGCTCTGTGCGTATCGTTTCTAAATCATTTTACATACAGAATCGTTTCTGTTAATCGTCTGGAGTAGTACGTACAAAACGGGTCTCTTAGTATCGTGTCCCATTTTCTCGTACGCGATGCTTGCTTGCACGAAATCGATTCCAATATAAAGAGAAATAACGATGATGAACGATTTTGAGTTTCCGTGTGCAAGCAAGCTTTCGTTACATCATTATCATGGGAATAAAAGATTCGAATACGCTCGTTAATACAGATTGTTTAGGGACGACGTTTGTTTTAAAAATACGTAGAGTCCTAGTAATATACTCCGAGTTTGTCTCTTCCGAAGAGAACGTCTTCCTGGGGGAAGGACCATCTGAAATACGACTTGCGACTTCGAGTCGAGAGTACTTATGAGTACTGGAGAGTACGACACCAGTCTCGCGTGGTTCAGCACGCAATATGTTTGCCACGTCTTCTGACATCGTTCACATGTTATACGCCACGTAGATGGGATCTAACTGATCCGCCAGGAAACCGTCCCGCAAATGCATCCGTTGCTTCTCGCCACGAGAATTTATCGGGACTACTCCGGGGTCCACGACGACCACCACACCGACTACCAGGTGATGCTCTTCGAGAACGGCGCTGGTAACCAATGCAACGAGATCTAATGCTTCGCTCTCGCTTCCGTCGAGCTCTACCACCACTACCAGCAGATTGGTCCATGTAAATACGGCACTGCGAATAGGACAAATTTTTTTCTTACTTCTTTTCCTTATCTAATAGCGACGAATCTTTTATATTTCTACTTATATAAAATTGACCAAACTCCGTACGCTTCCGAAACGACCACTTATATTTCTACTTACCATTCCGCTATCTTCTTGTGACACCTCATTACACTATTCTCGATGTCGATAGGATGGTACCGCATTCCTCTGAGTAGTATAGCCTCGTCGAGGGCGCCAACAACGAACACGGCGTCGTGTAATTCGGCATCACCGGGAACGAGATCCGCTTCCGCGGCGGAAGTATCACCGGGAACGTCACTGATAACTGACTGTTGAACGCTCTCGGTACGTCTTAAGAAACCGAGATAACCAGTCCTAGCGTACACCTCATTCGTGTTTCCTGTTACTAGACGGGCGTTAAAGTGGTCCGCGTAATCGCTTTCATCGCCGTATATCGTGAAGTAACCACTGGCATTGTGAGCCGACTGTACCCAGATTTCGCCCAAATGAGAATCACCGCACTGTCCTTTTGTTTCGGGATTGGCGATGATCACTTTCACTCCGGGAAGTAACTTTCCTGATTCCATCAGACACAGAGAATGTGGACTACCTCTTTCGACCAGAGATACTCGGTCGTTGCGCAACGCGCGAAGGTCAACGTATACCGTTGATGGTTCTGGACTGGATGCACCCTGATTTAATATTTCGTATAAAATATGATAATTTATGACACCTTGTCACTTAATGAATTAACAAGAAATATAGCTAATTACCTGTAGACAAATCGCCGTGTTTACTCTACACCCGAAGGAAGTCGATACGGCACGTGGACTAAGTCCCAAAGCCGAGAAGAGTTTGCTAAAGCTCGTGGTGAGAGCGATTCGTGGCCTCTCTTCGGCGACGACTACACACGTTCTAACACACGCTAAACTAACACCTCTAGCTTTCAGAGCGTGAACGGAGGAACCCAGCCCCTTCGTGCACAGTTCCATTACACCGTAAGAGCAAAACGTGTCCCTTACTCTGGACTGACTAACCGCCGACAGCCACAACGCTGGATTGGCTTCCACCTGTGAAATATAAAATTAAGAAAAAGAAGTTTCTTTGGCTCTGAAGTCCTCGGAACAAGTTGTTGAAACGGACCTCTGATGGTGGTATAAGTATGGAATGATGACCACTGTATATACTGCTCAGACACCATAGAGCGAATCCTAATCCGGAATAGGGATCTAAACACAGAGCGATGTGCCTGGATGGATATAGTTCGCAGGCTAGTTTCATGGCACGGCATAGAGACGTCACTGCTGCGTGAGACATTTTAATTCCTGCTAACATTCCCGTCGTCGAGACGCTGAAGTCTAGGTAAGCTAGCATCTCCGCCGTAGGCGCCCGATACATAACAGGTAGCTTCTTCTTTGGCATGTCATCCATATCGAGAATCGTCGGCCAGCTCTTAATGTCGACAACGTTGTTCGCTTCCTGTGTTACGTCGTCGAACAGAATTAGTCATCAGCGAAGAAATAAACTTTACGCGGAGGTGACGAAACAACAGGAAATATCGATGTACCTTCGTTTTCAGAAGTTTCAGGATATTCTGATTCGTAAGCACGAGCACAGACTTACTGACGTCCACGATCATGCGAACGGTTGGCAGAGTGGTTTGAAGGTTTTGCGGATGAGGTGGCCTGATCGTAACTGGCACAGCTCCAACATATAGACAACCATAGAACGCGCATATCAAGTCTGTGCCAGGTGGAAATATTAACGCCACATGATCTCCGGTATTGATTCTTCCGCGATCTAACAAAAGATTGCCGATTCGTTCAGCCTTCTTGTGTAATTGCGAACAAGATAAAGATGTTGCTACTGCTCCTTTGGCGTTGAGCGACGTGAAGATCACATGGTCGGAGGTACTGACGGCACGCCATCGAAGAATCTCCGAGATGAACTGATACTGAAATTCAGTATACGATAGGTAAATCACGAAATGGAGGGTTAACATTATTCAAAGGAGCATGACGAATCTCTTAAGGATTACACATCTGAAATCAACTCTGAATCATTTTGATGAAGACTCGCGAGTCTTATCTAGATTTAATCATACTCCTTTTCTGAAGAATCATCTCAGGCACAAACCTTTTTCGCGTTATCACTGTCCTCGTCCAATACACCCATGTCACGTCCTTGAGCAGAAGCCAATCTATTACCCTGAACAATGTTGCCCACCATCACACTGGCCGGACCAACGTCTGCAACAGAATCCCCCGCTACACGCCCCCGCACCATTCCGTTAGTAAACCAACACAAACACTCAACCCAATAATGAGTAGCTCACACACTCTCCCCTGACTGAGGCCGGAAAATCAAAGCTATGTGTACAAATGAATTGGTTTTCGTTATTGTAGAAAGCTGATTAACGCACGTCCTTTTATACAGGCGTGCTTCGAGCATTCCATGAACTGTACATACTTAATTAAAAAGAATTATTAAAAAAAATAATAATTTAGTGCTTTTTTGAAAGTACGTCGAAACAGCGATGTGAAATTAATCAAAAGCAGTCGCGTAAGAAACGGTACAAGGTCCAATCACGATCGTTGACGTTTCAAATCGACCGAACAATATTACCTCTGTAAGTGGAAAGGCGTGAACCTAAAGTAATGTCAGTTAAGGTATCAATGTGTTTCTTTAGAACCTAACGAGAACCTATAAGGACCCTAGGATATATTCAGGGAAACGATTCTAGGTGGAATGTGGAAAAAGCATAGGGATTTAAGGAAAGATCCTAACTAACTCTAGATCGACGTCGCACCTTGCTATTAACAGAGGTAGTACCGTATATACATGTACAAAGAACAAAACGAAATCTCACATCGCCGAGAGTAATTCGTTTATAGGCTTGGACTACTACAGGGTATTCGGAACTCAGCCAAAAGAAAGAAGGGCGAAAATAATAGAAATAACATGCTAAGCATTAAGTGTTTTAGTGTAGGGCGGATTAACGATACATGATATGTAGCAAGAGACAGTTGTATATATACTTTGTACATCTGTGCTAAGTTACTGAAGCCTACCGACGACTTTTGTAATACAAGCGCAAGTGTTACGTTCCCTTCGCGTTAATCAGTATTTTCAAACCAGAGCGAGATCCGTCATCGTAAATATATTCCAAAGAACTTCTCATTCATTCTCCCATAATCATTCGCCATATCTAAGCGAAATGATCCAAACAATTGGTCCACACCTTTTTACGTCATTCGTTAATCGTTTCATACCGATCAAATCCCGTACCAATTCTTTGGATCTTCGTCGCTGGTACATTATAATTACGCAAAGAAAAAACGAAGAAATGTTACAATATATAAAATAGAACGTATATATGTCTTTGTACTTGCTGACATTCATGTAATTCATTGAAAGTCCATTATTTCTATCGGACACCCTGGGATAGAGGTACTCGCAGCTAAATGCGCGAACCGCTTACCTGAATGGACTTCGCGTGGTTTCGGTAGATTGGTAACGCAAGTATGCGGACAAAGTAGAACGTTAGCCGGGTGTAGAGTACCCTCTAGGAAACGTCGTTTTGTTTCCGACAGATGAATACCGCCCAAGGGTGTTTTTGGAAGGTGGTTCGGTGGTACTAGCGCTAAACAGTATATGCCAACCGCGTGAATGGAATCCACAGCCTGAAGGACTCGAGACATCCATTGGAAACTCTGAAAAAGTAAAATTTATATACTCAGCGTTAGATTTGTTCTCCTTCATATACTTGAGCAGCATAAAAGTATGACGTACTTCTTCTTCGCTGCAATCGGGTCGTTGTTCCGCAACGACGCATATTCTTTCATCTCTCAAAACGCGGACGCTGAAGACGGCTATCCTACCACGGTAAATGAACTTCATCGGTTCTACAGCCAGTACCGTAGCGATGATATCATCGGCGTTGTGTTTCCTTCCGGTAACGGTCATGAGACCGTCGCGAGATCCACAAACGAACACCAGGCCACCAGGACCCAGGAAACCCAATAGACCAGAACGAGTGTACTCCACGTCACCGAGAGGAGTACCATCGGCTTGCAGAGGCGACACTTTAAACGTATTATTTGTCAACCCCTGCAATCCCCAATACTGATTGCCAGTCGCTGAACTGTGGACGCAGATTTCGCCTACTTCGTCGGTTTTACAAATGAACGGCTGACCTTCCATCTTGATCACGACCACGATACCTGACGAGTAAACGCGAGTCCAACTTGTTAACACCTTTAGTCATCCAACGAGGAAAGGCCGTAACTTTCATCTCTGCGTTCAGATGCGTTTAAATAGTGGTATATTAATTAATGCGAGTCAAATTAAGAAAACAGAGATCAACGTCACGATTTTTCCTCGTGGGTTCCACTGACAGCAAGCATTTAAATACAGACTTCCAGGCATGACTTGGCCGCAGTCTTGAAGCGTCAAAGAAGTTAGCGAGTTCTCCTGATCCACCCTTACGACTCCGTAACTCAGTCCAGACATGGAAAGAACACCACGCCCGGTAGCGTTCACTCCAGCGCGTCCTGGCCTCCTGACAGAAACGGTCAGAGCCTCGCTAGAAGATGCGCAAGGACACACGGCATCTGGTCGCAAGCCTTTAGACTGGAATACCGAGAGAAACTGGTCGCAGGATGACAGAGACCACGGATTCGCGCCGTCAGCGACCAACAGCAGCCTTAACGATGACAAAGAAATGTCCTTGTGATCCTTGGTCGCCAGTAGACCCCAATGAAGATCTCGCGACTTGACCACGGCCACGCTGGCGCGATGTTTCGTGATCATCTGCATCCAGCTCGCTGGATTCACTTTCATCAGTGCGTACGGGATAAAGATCACGTGCATGCCATTCAGAACGCTGGTCAAGGTGCTGTGCCAAAGGCCGACCTCTCGTTTGAAGTCCAACACGCACACGGCATTCTCTCCCTCCGTGTAACCGCAGGCTTGAGTCAGAGCTCGACAATGGGCCAACATCGCCGACCTGGTCACCGTCACTCCCATCACCGAGCCATCCTTGTCAGTCGTGTATTCGATGTACGCCGGGGTGTCGTCGGTTAATCGAGGCGGTGGTAGCCAATCTTTCGGGGTCTTACCCAAATGTTCGGTGACGAACCAATGAAGTTTCGGCCAACCTTTGAAAGCCACCACTTCACCGGCCGCCGTCTTTGGAAGGCCTTTTAGGCAAGCCTCGCTCGTCAACGCCACCTGCAAATATTTACGAATTCATGCTTTTATTACGGGGTTTTTGGCCAGCTTGATTATTAGAGATGACCAAATCTCTTATCATTAATGGTATGTACAAGTATGCTACATATTTGTAAAGACACAATAACAGTAGCTGTACATGTGGATAGAGATAGAGACATTTCATGCCTGACCTGCGGCAGTGGGAGTCGAATCCGCATCCACTATTATCATCTCCATGATTCTTTTTATTACGTATTATTAAAATTACCTGAATTCCGCAACTTCCTAGGAGGAAACCAATTTGCTGGGAGCCCGCGTCTCGACGCGTTAGCGGAACTTCGATCGGCACAGGTACAATGCCAGCCTGAAGGCAACCGTAAAAGGCGCACATGAAGCTAATCGGGTCGTTGTTCGGATAGACCAGAGCGATCCGATCTCCTGGTTTCAGACAGCAATCGCCGCCACGACTTAGAGCCTTGTTTAGCAGCGTATAGGCTATTTTGTGAGAACGACTCAGAAGTTTTCCATAGGTCAGTGTTACGCAAAGTTTGCCGTTCGGATCGAGAACGGTTGCTACTGGTGCTTTGTACGATGCTGAACCGTACCTGTGAATAAACGAGACATTTATTACGATAAACTGTTAATGTTCCACGAGAAGAAGTTACGAGCCGAAGTAGGTTTCCTTGAATGAAACCGAACAATATAGGACGATGTAAACGATCTCTAGTCAACTTCTGAACTTCTCCGACTAGTTCAGAGAATCACCCGCGTTTCAATCCCAAAAGGGTATCCGGTGAAGTAATAACTTCTGTTCAGAGAACGAGAACGTTTCTCACCTTTGTATAGCAGCCTCGAGGGACCTGGGTAAGCCCGCAGCCACGGACGATGTTTCACCGACCGCGGATGTCATAGAACCACCCTCCGGTTTAGGAGCATTAGGATCCTTTGGATTAGCTGCAATCTCTAATTCTATATCGTCGTCTTCGTAGAACTCGGGCAACGGCCGCCGCTTCGGTCGTTTCAGGGTGTTGAGCAACTGTTGAATCTTCGCGGATACCTTCCAGCGACCGGTAGTTCCTGTATTGTTCTGATCCTCGACCACGTGGTAACGATTGACCCGATCGGCGCCAGGTCGCCTAGTCGACTGCTGCGCAGACGGTGTGTTGCTGGTGTGCGTCACGTCCGGAGGCTGGATGTTGCAGTACGCATGAGGCGTATATTCCGCGATGTCCGTGATGTCCGCACCAGGAGGTCTCCTAGCCGGTGGTCTTGGAGGCGGAGGCGTGTCTCGCGCTGAACCGGTGCTGCTGGTGTCCGACAGTCCAGTGCCTGCAATTCCGACGTGGATCACTCCGGATGACGAACAACCTCTATTAACTAATTTACCAACAGCACCCAAGGAGTTTTACGTTTAGCTTCGAATCAATATGCCCCTGCACCCACGACTCTGACACGAATCACTCGAGATGACGAACAGCCATTATTAGCTAATTTTTTCTAAAGCTACCGAAGGAATTCCTCATTCCAATCTGAATTAATATGATTCTACACCTAGAATTCCAATATAAATCATTCGAACTGACGAACAACATCCTCTACCGACTAATTTCTTAATGGTACTAACGGAATTTCGCGTTCCAGTTTAAATTAACGTAGTCCTGCGCCTACAGTTCCAACGTGGATCACTCGAGCCGATGAACGTCGTTCTACCGTTATTTCCGAATGGTAGATTAGACCAAACAAGTTTAAGTCTGCAACCTTATCCACTATGTTACCACAAGTTCGCTATTATCCCAATCGCAACTTCCACGATCTCTCTTACCGAGTATGTGGGTCCACGTTAACCTTTGCAGTCCATCAAGCTACAGATACGAGATGTAGCGTCGTTAGTATATGCGGCGTACAGTCAAGCACAAATCTGGTTTCGCTAGGGAAAATATGGCAGCCAAGGAATACACCACCCATCAGTTCATGGGAATTTTTCAGGATTTGAACATTTAGGGATGAGTCAAGGGTTAAGGAAATTTGATCTTGAAATTTGATGATCTAGATTATTTGGGATATAGTCTATGGACTTCAGAGGATATGATCTGAAAAAAGTTTGATAATTTGAAAATTGGAAACTGTATATATGGAAGGTTGGAAATGAAAAAGAGTTTACGAATGCGTATCGGAAGGAAGCCTTCGTTGCACTCGAGTGTACGTACGTCTAGCATTAGATGTGCATAGAAAGGACTAGAAGCTTCCGAGCTATCCCTGATTTATCGCATAAAGGAGGCGGAAGTTCTGTATTATGAAACAATGACATAACCATAATCGATCGAAGATAGCTCGTTCTGATCGTGTTCTGCGATGAGTCACGTATAATTAATAAATAGTGTACCTGTTGGACCACCAGCACCGGGACTTTCCTCGGTGACCACGCTATCCTCGTCGCTGCTCGATTCTCCGCTGTCGCGTCGTTCGCGATCCGGACTCCTGGCCATTACGGAGGTTCTCTTCGACGGCATAGGCAACGATGGCTTCGGACGACCCTGCATCGCTGCCAATGCTTGCTGCACCGCCTCCTGGCGCACCTCTGCGTGCATTCAGAGTGAAACCATCAAACGAGCTCTCGTCAACGTGATTGCTCTCTTACATCATTTTTGCTAGTGATCGCACACGAAAATCCTGAAATTACTCGACGATGGATTTACTTGGCTCGATCAGTATCGCGAATACAACTCGTGCTATTCGTTTCAGGGGTCGATAAAAAGGCCGACGATCGATCGAAGTTTTCGCGCGCGGTTCAAATTCTTGGCCGGGCATAGATACTTCATCCATCTTTTCTAACTATTTTTAAAATTCTCCAGTTCGTTTCACGGTAAAAGAATCCTGCAAATTCCGTCTGCTTTCAAGGAGTAATTTATCCAGAATATTTGCAGAAGAGCAGCAGCGCATCGAATCGTCCTCATTTCCATCGCTACACGCGTGTGCACTCTCACGTGCTAATCGCACGAGTGCTCCTGATGTTGCCACGATGTCGTAATAACGATACAAATATACCGCGAGCGGAAATGCAGCTACTCGCTGACCGAATCCGCTCTGGTCTCTATTATATCTCATTCTCTGTTCTGATCGACGTTACGCGCCATGGAAAAACATTTTATCCTCGACGTTGTCTATAAACCTTTGTCCTCTATCGAGCTCTTTTAATCGATAACTAGTCACGAGATACCAATTATCTGGAGCGAAGAAAAATCTGAATCCTTTAGGAACGACGGCCATATAGCAAGAGTCTACTGTACGCTTCTGCTATAAGTAATTCATCGCGGCAGGATTAATATAATTAAAAATTGTAATTCAAGTAAAATCATCCTTTTACGAATGTTTGCACAATCAACATGGAATCACATATTTTTAATTACTCCGAGAAAATAAATTAAACATGTTATATTATATAAGGGAAATAATAGTGAGAAATGTATGAATATTCTATCGCCCGTGCGAACTGGTTGATTCGAGCTCGCGGAGAGCATATTTGCGTGTAACCGCGGGCGTACGTTCTTGGCCATCGACTTATCTCGTGCTCGTCCTCTTCGAGCAGTAACGGTGCACCAGGTGCGAGACTGGCCGTACTCTCGAGCGGACTTTGCCTCTAGACTCTAGATAAATGAAGTTTCTATGCGGGCTTTATGCACGAAGAACCGTTCGTTCGGTTTTCGTTCCGTTCCGACGAGCAGCGTGCCAGCTTCTAACACGAAGAAAAAGCTTCTTCGTCAGGAATTTTCGAGCGCGATTTTTTTATTACGTTAACGCGCGGACTGGCACGATGAAGATCAACCTGCATCGTTGCAACGATTATCAACGATTTAATGTATCGATTACTTAAAATTACGACGGTCAGCGTGTTTAGATTTTCAACGTTCGAGGAAAGACTTCGAGAGTATTAGATCAAATCGTCGAAGAGCGGAAAATCGAAAGAATTTGAAGCCGATTATCTCACGAATCGGCGTACGGTTTTACGATATGTTTAAAAGTAAATTACTCGCGGCAGAGAGGCAGGAAACGCTTTATCAGAGAGCTGAGACCGGTCGCACCGAAAGCGCATTCCTTGCACTCGTGAAGCATGTTTCCGTGTGCTAAGCTTAATCGAGCTTAATGTGCAGCACAATTATTCAGACGCGAATCGCGAATTATTCTAGACGCGATGTTACGTTCTTTTCGATACGACTTACTCTCGATCGGTCAATCGAACTTTGAGCTTGAAATTGTACTCGCAGAGACCCTTATCGATCGAGAATCTGTCGCGTCTATCTTCTACGGTTGCTGGATTAACCCTGTGGACAACGACCTCCTTGTTAATTGCCTATAAAACGAGTATCTTCGAGCAGTCGCCTCGACGAGGTTTCACTCGGTTGAGCACCGATAATTCCATGATATTGATATTTAATCCTAAATTATTAATTCATATTTAAAGTCTTGTGAGAGCTGTGACAAAGCTTGACGCACACTGTCACGCGCGTAACAAACGGAAAACTCATACAAAGGACGCACAGGGAAGCTTTAACGATCGAAGGGATAAGGGCTAAGGTGAGAAATACAAAGCAAAAATAAACCCCTTACGCGAGGAAGCACCCAGGGTTTGAATAAATAAAAGGATAATACGAGGGAAAAATCGTGAGAAGGTTCGTCGTCCAAAGAGTTTACACGTCCGCTGCTGGTCACGCGATATCGCGTGCTCGACGACCCTAAGATCGCAAGACATATCGGTGAATTATCAACGCTATTCGATATCGCGTTAGGATCATCGTTCATCGTCATCGACGGTGAACACTCACGCGATATCGCGTGGAGTCAGGCACACAACGATCGTCTCGGTTGTCGATCCTGGCAGCGAACGCGTCGACGAGTTAACACGCTTCTTCTCACCGTTTGTAAATCGTCCAGCAGCTTTGATGTACTCACCGGAATGATAGCGGCTCTCATTGCGCGTCAGTCTGCGATTGCCGCGTCTCGCAGCCGCCGAGTTCGAGTTCCCGGTGTTTCCGGTGGAGCCGCCAGATCCCGGGGGACTGGCAATCCCGCCAGGTACTAGCCGGCCTCCTGCATGCAACACAACAACAACAACGCCACATAGACAAAGAAAGGAGATCTACGAGGATCGGCAGGGAGCTACGATCTTCTCTTCTATCAGCTACGGCTGATCTTTTGGTGCAAAGAAACGATGCTCTTTGCTGCTCTTTTGGCTCTTTCGATGAAGAACCAAAAGGGTGTTCTTACAGTTATTTCTTATGGGGTTAACTTGCAGGATAAAGTTACGATCTGGAGCGTTTTCTTAGGGCAAGATACAATTCTGAACAAAATATTAATTTTGGTAAAAAACTATTTTCGACTTAGAAACAGCTAGGTTTTGGAAACTTTTAGGTTCTGCTATTGCTTTGATTCGAGTAATAGATCTTGAAAATCTGATAGCGTTTCATTAGAACGCAGCTATCAATAATTCATTAGAAGTTCAAGCTACCATCCCTAATTCGCTCTAATTAGTACCTTGAACCCCTGCAAATCGTTTTCCGATTGAAATAAACATTTCAAAGTCCAAATCGAATTAATCTAAATCAAAGCATTTAATCTTCCGGCCAGATCATAACTCGTTAACTTCGTGCTCGACTAATAAGATGCTTGGAAATTTAAACCCACAATTTTTTTCGTTTGATCGTGTAGATACAGTATCAGAATAACTTTCGGTGCAAGGAATCTGCTCTATCAACAAAGAGGGGAGTAATTACTTGAAGGAAGTATAAAGGGAATCGTTTCTTTCGGATAAGCTTTTGTACAGGGCGACGTTCACGATCGGTCGTTCCACCTTCGGAAGCTGCGACGAACGATTTCACTTTTATCGATTGTTCGCAGTTCTGCAATGGCGCAGAGAGGTCGGAAGAGGAGGTGGGCTGTGACGCGATTCAATCTCGACAACGGGACAACCTTCGTGTAACAACAATTCCAGCTCTTAACCCTTTGCGATCAAATTTTTATTCTTCACCGAACAAACAAAAATTAACCCTTTGTGGACCTGTGTCGAGCCAGTCGATTTCAACCCCTTTTCGGTTTCTGCGTTTGTAGCTTGAGAGATACGGAAATAAACTTTGAAGGAGTGCAGGAAAAAATGATCAAAATACTAAAAGTGGTCAATGGTTTCATTATTTCTGTACCATTTCTAACGCGTATCACACCAGTTAAAAACGAGATAATAGATTAATAGATGTTACTCCTAGGGTCAGTTAGGGTCAGATACTTGACGGAAGTACAGACATTTTGCAACGAAAATGTGAAGTAAAGAAAAGAGACGTTTTATATGCGAAACACCTGGGAGAAAACGTGGACTGCAACACCGAGCGATAATCAATTATAAATTAGTGGTCAAACGTGGAACAAAATAGCGAAAGCATTTAGGACCGTAAAAGGTTAAACAAGGAAAAAATGTTAAGTCAATGATACGTTGAACCTCGTATTTATTTCCTCTTGAAAGTGTTTACAGAATAAACATTCCGTCATATGTGTGTACATAAACGTAATCATTTAAACTCCTCAAAAGGTGTGATATTCCTCGAAATCACCGATATGCAAGAACAGTTTTCTTGCACAAGTTTCACGATTAAATCACTTTTAAATCATACATTACGTTTACCTTGAGATTTCTTTTTAATCTCTTCGCGAAATTCGTTCATAATCAGCGTGATTAATTTAACAAGCTATCTCGTCGCCTCAGGCGTAATATTTTATCCATGTGACAGAAAGTATCGACGTGACGCAAGATATTGGACCGCAAAGGGTTAATTAAAATCTTCACGGCTAAGGGTTCTCCAAGAGTGTTATTTCAAGAAAACTTTATTAGTCTGTAATAAACCCACGCTATGAGAGATTAGTACAGTAGACTCTCAAAAATATTGCACACCCTATATCCTCTAGCTGAAAAAGTTAGACGTTCGACTTACCTTGTTTAATACTAAAACACGTACAAAATAACAACGTTCGTTGTAGTATTAAACCTTAGGCGAACTGAGTCGGTGCATTTTTCAGACTGGTTATCAAAACTCATTACAAATCAGAAAAAAAAAGATAAAAAAAGAAGATTGAATATCTCGTAAGCCATCTTTAAAACGTTATCACGAATTCCTGAGGTTATCGTCGTGGAATTATATTTAATTTTGCGATCTTTTTTGAGACGCCCTGTATAGAGAAATTTCGACGTTTACGAGGGCGTATCGTCGAATCGTTCCAGTCGATCGACGATCGATATGGAAAAAATCAAGGTGTTTGCGGATATAATGCCTCGAGGAATGGCTGCTTGCGATCTCGAGTGACCCGAAGGTGGAACAACCGGTCCCGGCTAAATCAAATTACAAAGGTATCTAAAGGTGTAAAAGCGTCTCTGCTCGAATCGGTATATACGCACGAGGGATTACAAAAGCAAGCGAGCTACATCAAGGGAGAACAATGACAACCTCTTCAAGCCCTATGCTCTTTCAAACTTCGACTCTTCTTTCAAACATTTTTAAAAAGGTTCTTGTACACTGGAACTATTACAATCGGAACGAACTTGTTAACTTTGTAAAACATTCGAGTCAATTTAATTCTGCGTTGTCTCCTTTCTATTATTTTATTATACAAGATGTCCCACAGTTAATGCATCGACGCTGAAAAGTTATGTGACAGAATAATCAATTATATATTAAAATTCTATGCGTAATCTCTTTTAAAAGCGTAGCTATTTCTATCAGTACTTTTTATGTAAACGAATTCGCTGTTTAATGATTTAAGAACTAAAAACACTAGTTGGAGAATTATTACAGTCTACATAGGGTATGAAGAGGCTTGCGGTCACTACTGATGAGAATGATGATTACTGAGATTAATTACCGATGAATCGTGAAACGTGAAATGACGATGGCTCGAGCTATGATTCGATCACGCTTCCCTTTGCAATCAATTTTTGAAGTTTGCAAAGGGAACGTGAAAAATGATTAACTTAAAATGCGAAAACAGAAGAACATAACTAAATATTAATTAACGTTATTTACACTACAGTTCATAAATATCTGGATGTCTGGTTTTGTGTGGAAGATAAAAGTATCCAAACGATTATGAACGATAGCGTACGTGCGTTTATAAAAATCTAAACCGTGCACAATTTACAACCGATCGGCTAAAACGATCGCACGCGCTATTTACACGTTACTAATTCCGCTAATTGATTAATAATGTACAATTTCGAGAAATCTGATTTCCGATACTAACTCAACCGGACTCGACGAGCATTAGGCTGTCATTTGGTTGGATTCGCGAAAAAAAAAGAAGGAAAAATTCGCCAACGAGAAGTCGAAGCAAAGTCAGTGTACGTGAAATGCTGGAGCCCGAGGGTCCCGTCGCTTAATTAAGAGACGAGGACCAACGGCATCGCAATTATCCAACGAGTACTCGACAGCTTGTCAGCTATTCACGGATCCCCGTCTGCTGCTTGCATTTCTCATAAATTTCTCTTCTTTCGCGTGTAAAAACAATTCTTTCGAGATTATTCTCGAACGTTCATAAATCGTTTACATCTTCATTCGCGGATTAACGCGTTAACCCCTTCCCGTGCTTTGACGAGTCTCACTCGTGACGCACTCGCAACTCAAATGTAATTAATGTTACTCAAATTTTGAATACTCAACTTGAAGTTTAGATCCAACTATAATTTGCGTTGTCAAGGTTCCCTAAATATAAAATACTTAGAACATTTTAATCTTCTTTGTTCGTTTTAATGTTATAGTCCTGAATGGTTAGTCTTGACTGACGCAGCTCATAAATAAATGGCACGGCAAGGGGTTAAATCCCGTCATCGGTGTAATTCGTTTAAACCGCGAAGTTCTCGAAATTTGTTCTGTGTATACTGTGTTCTACTATGCAGTTGTATCAGTATTATTATAGCTGTTAAACATTAACGAGTATCCGGAAATCAGATTTGAATGTTTCACTCCATCTCCGGTCACACGAAACAGAGGAAGAAAACGAAGAAAGAAAGAAAACCATCCGATTAAAAACAAACACTGAAAACAGAAAATTCTACGCATATCGAAATAAAAAGGAAAACAGTCCAAAATGCACACTGCTCAATGAACGTACCATCTGTCGTCTAACGAAATATATTCCTACTAGCGAAGTAGCTAAGTAGATCCTGTTCGGCAGCTAAAAATTCTAATCGTTCTAGGCGTGTTACGAATAAACAATAAGAAAACGAACAAGGAGGAAAGAAAAATGAAATACGTTCGATTCGTGCAATGGGTCGCGCTACCTGAATGATAGCGCTTCTCGTTGTGCGTGACACGACGTTGCGTGCGACGTGCACGCGGCTGTGGTCGGCCACCGACGCCGACACCGACGCCGACGCCGACACCCAAGCCAATACCCCCAACGACACCACCACCGCTTCCATAACCCGTTCTCTCGACCCCTGTGATACCGAGGACGCAGACACCTCCACCACCTCCTCCTCCTCCTCCTCCTCCGTCGTTTTCAGCCCCTGTGTGTCACACACGCGTGCATATGCAGAAAAAAGCCACCCTTCTTTCTCCAGACTCTTTTCGTTCCGATTCTCAGAGCAAGGGAAACTTGCTGCGTTCTCCGTTTCGTGCTCGTTCATCGACGGTTCAACGATTTTAACGCGTTCGTGGAATATCGTAATTGCATATCATCTTTTTATAAATAAGAAATATAACGTATGCCGACTCGATGGCTGGAATTATAGAGCAGGGAATAATAGTGCGGTGGTAATACTTTTTCATATGGATTCTTGCGAAATTTCAAATTGTACGGGGAGAAACTGTCAACTGTTATAAATTAGAAGTTACGCACTCATTATTGTGGGAGAAAATTTATAACTTGTAAAATGCAAATACTTCGAATTGTTGGAAGTTGATCGTAAATCGAGTATTTGGAAATAAAAGAAAGTAACGACTTCTCGTGTCTAGGTAGTTTGGAAAATCACGAATGGAGCGTGACTGGAGGTAACTGGAAAATTGTCTTTACCTCGTGTCGCGTACACCACAATGGCAGATGTACATCGCGTATAACGAGCGGATAACGCGGAAGTGGCTCTTCCGCATGCAGGTACAGTTAAACAGTACGTATACCACAACCGATTGCCAGTCGTTCGACCGATTGCAGCTGCGGCTATAAGTGCGACTACTACTGGTGTTTGCCTGAACGTTTCCTCTTTGCCTTTCAGGGAAAACTTGGAAAACCGATACTCATTTACGCGGCATAAACCGCTAATTCGAATCGAACCCCGTTAGCAAAATAGTAATGCTATTCAAGCTATCAAGAATGATCTACGCTTATTTCTTTTACCTACCAATTTACAAAATGGGTCAAGAAAAGGTTCTCTATGTGACGGAGTATGGGACATATTTCTCATTTACTAGTAGTGGTAAATATATTCGACCAATTTATCTGAATTATTTATAAGATCCAAGAGAAATGTCGAGGCACAGAGTGCTGAGGGTTAAACGATATCGGAAAGAACTGGAAGTATCAAAAGTATTCCCGACACGTTTCCCGATTGCGGAATTGCAGACAAAAGTGTCGAGAAGGCGACATCGTTGGAAAAATCTGCGGCCGTGCAGCAGCTACGAAGGCCTCCTTGGTTATACAATGATAAGAAAAGATTGCATAAGAAAGGAGAAAAACCGGTGGTAGGTGACGGATGGAAAACGTTGTTCGGAACGATGAAGAATACACGCGTTCTCGTGTCCTCTTCTGCGTTTCTTTTTTTTATTCCCATTACGATTGCATCTGGCCAGCATTGTGCGCAGAATGCGTCAGGCTCTGTTGTCTCTTGAGAATCGGAACGCGATTAATATTACAAGAATGAGAGACCGGTTGTGCGTCTGGATACGTGGCGCAATACGCGAGATTATCGCGCGTGTAACACGGCCCACGAGGACGAGAAGCTCCGGACGACGATTTTTCATATTTCCGGAAAAAATCATCCAAGTCGTTATGTAAATGACAAGTTATTTCTACTCGATAATTTGTTATCTACTATTCGCCATTAATCCTGCGTGTCGAACATGCATCTGATGATTTTTCTTGTAAAATTATTGAATTACGAGATACACTACACTTGGTTTTTTAGCTCTTCTTATCATATGTGCCGATGATCCAATTGGTCTAACAAAATTTTAAAAGAACTGAACCTTCCACTAATTACACAATTATCAATATCAATGTGATTTCATTATCAACGAAATGATAAGTGATTTCCTTGTCATAGAATCGGTTTGAAAATATTCTTTCCTAAGACAATAAACTGCCTCGCAATCAGAAAGTTGTAAAAGTAAAACGTCGGAATACGCAAAGCAGGAAACGATATTAAGGAAATAAAAAGAAAAACTGCATCGTCGCGAGCTTCTCGTCCGGATGTTAAGAATGAAATGATGATGAGCATGACTGGTTCGCTACATTTCTTGCGAGCAAAAGAAAAAGTTTCACTCACCCAGCTGCTTCGAGGCATACTGCTGAAGTAGACGTGTCCGTTTCTTTTCGTAGCCCTTCTGTGTAATGTCCCCTGTAACAAGGAATTTTAATTATTTTTATCTCTTTTTTAAATACAGTAGCCACTGGTTACATCGCCACGGATGGACTGTTGGGCCAGGGGATACTTGGGGTCGGTATAAAGAGTTTGTTACGCGATCGGTATCGTTAATGTGTGCGAAAGGCCGTGTAAAGAGGAACTTGTTCTAGCGATAACGGTGGTAATATAACAAGAGTCTGCTGTAGTAGAATACATTAAATTTGCGATGTCGATAATTGAACACCCCTCAAGGCGACGAACGTATCGATTCGCAAAAAGTTAATTATGTTATCGATTCTGTATCGTCGTTCGATACCGTGCAATCAAGAGATCGCATGTTCTCGAAGGTGGAAAAAATAGAATAGTTACCGAAGATCGAATTAGCCTAGCCTCGGAGCAATAGCTAAATAAGAGAGTTCAATTTCTCAACGGCCAGTTTCATCGAATCGATTTCCATCGAGACTGAAAAAGGACGTCTTTCGATCGCTCCCTGTTGGAGATCGATCTCGTTTGGGATAATTTCTTGGTTGCACGAAACTCGGAGGAATTTCGAGGACGATCGGTGAACGCCTCCAGCTGCACTTAGAAACTCGGTGTTTTAAACACCTGGTTGTATACGACCTCGCCAAACGTGACAAATGAAATTGTACCGAGGAAAGCGATTCTCAAGGTGATTCGATACCGCAATATGGTAACGAGCATATTTGGAACAGAGAAACATCGTTAAAGATCGAATCGATTAGATAACCAGCAGTTTTCGAAGCTCCAATTCGCTCGGTTCGTTGACTACGAGAAAACGGGTCGATAGATTCGTCGGAAACTGATAATTGTTCAAAAGTGGAACTGATACGAGGGTTAAGGTTTAAACTTGAAAATTCAGTAATGTCCCAGGAACGTAAAAAATGCTGGCCGGTACTTAAAATACTGCATATTCTAAATGGCCAGGGAGCAACAAGCTTGCCCACGTGTCCCGAGCGATGCGAAACGAGCTGGCATGCTGTCGTCACGCCTCGTAACTCGAGAAAATGCCTGGAATCGATCGGCTAACGGCCGAGACACGATTTTTCTAGGTTCGAGCACCGGCACCCAACGAAACTAGGTCATACGGCATTATCACTGAATTTATTTAAACAATGCTCAAACTATGCAGCAATCATCCACTTTCCTCGATGCATTTCTCTTCCATAAATTCATCTACGATATAACTTTGAAACAAGTCGAGTTACATTTGAAACTGCTTCTCACCGAATCATGAAACGCCTGGAGTATCTGATTGTACAAAATTTTAGTTGCGAACATACTCGACGTATTCTCGAACATAAGATAAAGAAGAATTTTTGTGACGCGAGTATACTCGTCGTTCCCGTTACTGACTTTGATCACGACGCATACAATGTGGCTGTTTAAGGGGTTAATAGTCGCAGAAAACATCCCCAGCTCGAGAGAGGTTCTTTCATCCTCGGTTGCAGAAACATAACTCGAGCGTGCAATAATTCCCCTGGACGTGTTCGCGTTCGTAAGTCCACGAGAGGGCAACATGCACTTTGCCCGGAGGGCCAGTCGATCCGCGTACCGATAATTTTAACTAGCGGTTAGATAGCCCGAAGAGATACACGCTCGCTTCGCGTCCACCGTGTTCCAACTCGCGTGAAACGCTTCTCTAGCACGTTGGATGGAAGTTCCTCGAGAAGTAATTGAACTTCCTCGTTCTTCTCGACACCGATTTACCATGAATTATCAAATTTTCATCCCTCGGGCAACTTCTAGTCTCGGTACAATTTCACGTGCTCCGATACAATTTCACGAATCATAAATGGAAATTAGTGAAACTTAAATTATCAAGTTTCGCGCTGTAGCTGATACGGAGAATCGACTCAAAGCTAAAGAAGATGTAGGTCTGCTGGATCGTTCTCGAAGAGTTCACGACACAATACGTTCTCGATGCAAACGAGACGAAAATCGTTTACGGATAAAGATCGATCGGAGATAGAGGTAACGTGTATAAGGAGACGAAAGAGAGACAGTGATTAGTCGGCGGTACGTGCTCGGATTCGAATCGAGTTCAGTCTAGGCAAAAACCGCGATGAAACCAAACCGGGCGAATGGGTTACGTAATTAACATCGATCACGTGGAGTCAACAGACGAAACGGAGACAAACGGGGATTCTCAAGAGATCTATTGGACACCTGATAGCAACATTCGATTATGAAATTATTGGTAACATTTTCGTGATCTTACTGGGTCTCTTCCTCAAGGACGAGCACTTCCTTACTAGGAACACGGGTTGTCCAGACGTAGCCTTTCGAAGCTGCGATTTTCGTCTGAGCGGTCTTCTCCTGACTCCAGATCTTTGTCTCTTCAATTGTTGCTGCCTGTGTATAACGTGCGAGTTCTTCCTTCGATCGACGTCGAACCTGTTCGATTCATCTTCGGTCTCGCTATCGCTGGACGACAAACACCTATAATACATCAACGAATCCGCCCTCGACTTCTCCTTCCCGTGGACGAGGTTGCTCGAGCCTTTCGATAGAAAGCTCAGGAACTGATTACTCGCGAAGTAGTTGGATGTGATGGGCCTCCATGTGGTTCTCCGAGCTAGAACACCGTTGTTCCTCAGCTCTTCCGAGAACAGTTTGTCCTCGTTGAAGTCGCTGATCTTTGGTGGTCTGCAGGCTGACGAGGAGGACGAAGTGGCGGAGAACGAGCCCAAAGAAGACGAGACTAAAGAGTTCGATCCACCTTCCCGCCTGTCGTTGAAGTCTCCGGACAGCAATAATTTCGCGTCGTCGAATTGATCGTCCGATAGATTCGATGACCATTCGTCGATTTTCTCCACCACCGGCATCACTGTTTCAGGAAAGTATCTGATCTCTCGCCATACTCGTCGCTGACGTCTCGATCGACGTCTTTCCGGCGGAACGAACCACACGGGGCTGTTCGATCTCGGTGGACGAGAAGGTTTCTTCGTCTTCTGCGAGGCACGTTTTCCGTGACGTCGAGAACTGGACCGTCTCGAAGCGTTCGTTCGTTTGAAGTAACCCTCGCCGCTCACGCTAGGAGACGGTTTGTGTTTTCTCCGGTTGAAAAAACCGTTTCTCGTACCCCTGAAGTCATGTTATCCAATTCACGTATCTGTCGCGAAGGCTCGAACGATCAAATCGACGAAAGTTTGCTACGATATATCGTGACACTCGAAAGCTCGAAGGTCTCTATCCCAAACTTGAACCTTTGTTCTACAACTTCAATGATCGACACTAACAAGGTTTGCTTTTTGTAGAAACATCCTGCGTAACACTCGAGTACGACGTAACTTCCTTTCAGCTAACAATAAGAGTACGACGGAGGCTCCTATCAATTGTCTCTAATCTTGGGAAAACTCGGGGAGAGCGTGTACTAGAACCTGCGGAAAATCTATGGGGGTCTAAGCAAAATCTAGGAAGAATTCAAAGACAACATCTGAAGAATCTAACTAACCTATCAATTACACTTAATTTATTTAATCTACTTCATTTACATAATTTTTCCTAGGAAAGCTTTTGAACATGAACAAATAATAGAACTTAACTTCCCCTGCTCTGTAACTAACGAAATAGACGTTGCACGCAACGATATAAAGGATTAACCTATAACTACCTTCGAACTTCCGGTGATGCAATTTTCAAAGCTAAGGAAACTCGGTACTTTCGTAATTTCATCGTTGACGAGAGCCAATTAATACCTTATCGACGGTACTCTGCGTTAATAAACTCTATTAGGTTACGTATCAAATATCTGACACCTGGCGACTTGTGACACATCAACTTTAAGCTTAAAGTTTGACGAAAAGGACTACACGAACATTTCGTCGATATTCCTAATAAAACAGCTCAATATATATAATCAGTGGATCGAGTCCGTCGATAAGGCGTTAAGAAACGTTCGAGATAATAACCCTGCTCGAAAATCAGCCAGCCTAGCGATCCTGAGTGAAAAACCAAACGCGGACGAGGCATCCTTGCCAGCGACACTCTTCTCCGGAGCGGACACCGTCCTCGCCACGGTCGGCTGAGGTTTCCTCTCCTTCAAAGCACTGTCCAAAGAGTGGTGAACCGACGGTCCAGAAGGCGAAGGAAACGGTACCGGTACCGCGTCCCTCCAGATCCTTCCCAGACTGATGCTAACGCTAGGAGGTCCTTCGACGGAAGGTTCCTGAATCTGCAGAATGTCCTGCTGGCTGCCGCTTTTCTCCTGAATAGTCTCGTTCGAGATTTTGAACGATTTCGAGTGCAACACCGGCGATCCATCGAGCTCGAGAACCTTCAAATCCTCAGCCACGTGATCAGCGTCGTTCTGCTTTTGAAACTTGTTAACTTTGCTCTTTGCCAAACCGTGCTGCCTGTTCTGCTTATTCTGCTGTTGCTCCCGGTGCACCTGGTCGAGTTTCTCTCGAGACGACGAACTGACACCTTGCAACCATTCGTCGTAGCTGATGGACTCGCGAGTCAAGGTGTCATCCTGAAGTTTCTTCGGCTTCTGATCCTTAATGATACTCTTCTCGACCGGTTTCTCGTTCAAGTTTGTATCGATGGTAGGAGGGATAGTCGGTTCCAAGCTTTTCTGGAGCTTGTTGCGACGTTTCCCCCGGTCCAGGTAGCTTTTCCTTATCGATATCCTCTTGAAGGACTCGCTGCGCTTGAAGGACGGCTCGTTACGGTCCTTCTTGCGACCCACGAGCCTCCTCAAGTTCTCGAAAGACAACGGTCTCATCGGTTCGACTGTCCACTTCACTGCTCAAACGATCAACTCGTCACCTGGCATTTTATCCTTTCGCCGGCTCGTCGACGGGACTTTTTCTTCCAGTATCTCATGTGTATAGGATCTTACCTTGTTCTTACCTAACCACTAACTTTTCCTCCCAATTCGGTCTACATTCTGATTTGGATTTTCTTTTGGAATATTTCTTGCGACGTTAATTTCATGAGTGAGATTTCGAGTCTCACCGATCAAGAAATACTTCAAGCTTCATTTTTCTACAAATTCTGTACTTCGATTCAATTCTGTGCCTCTTTGGAACGATTTTTAAAATGTTATAATCAGAGGAAAGCAACGCGTTTGGAAGCTTGATCAGTATGATTCAGTTTCGCCTTTCTCGTCTAATCCGGGCTCCAATTAAATATCCGAGCAAAGTTAGTTTCACGAGGATGAATCAGTTTACATTTTCATTTAGCTATGCTTTCGGTTTTCAAGCTGCTCGAATCTCTCGCAGTACGAATTTCACCGAGCAGACTCGAGTTTCGTTCCCCTTCGCCGAGAACAGAAATTTCAACTCCCTTCTTCGGATTCAACTTCATTTCCACGAGTTATCGCGCGAGTCGAATCGAATATCCCTTTGAAGGAGTCAGCGAAGAATCGAAGGGCTGGTTTGGTCCTGCTGGAGTCCTTCCAGCCGGCCGAAGAGCAACAGAGATCTCCTTAAGCTACACTGGTTCTTCTACCAGTCTCTCTTTCTCTCTTTCGTTCGTGTGTTCGTTCCTTTGCTCGCACGCTCTCGCGTTTCTGCGATCTTAAGGTGCAACACCGAGGTCTTCCAGTCGCGAATCAGCGTGGCTTTCCTTTTTCGACGCTGCACTGCCTCGTTCCTCCTCCTCCTTTTCCTTCCTCTTCTTCTTCTTCTTCTTCATCGACCTTCTACTCTTCCCTTTTCGCCCTTCGTCCACAGATTCACGATCCTTTGGCAAAAACCGATTCGACGCGCAACATTCGCATGGAAAGTAACGTAAGCTCGCAACAACGACACGTCGCCGTCGTCACGCGTTTCAAGCGTTCTTCAAAGCGCGCGGATTCATCCTCGCCTCGAGGAAACTCGGGCTGCTGCTTCTCGATAGCGGTAAAACCGCGATTAATATCGCCAAATCAAAAAGCAGTCGGCGAAGAAACGTTAACTCGAAGTTACACGATGCGAACCGTTTTCTTTTTTCTCCTCTCGGTGCACGCGAAATCCGATTTCGTTTTCTTCGCTCGACGTACGACAATGTGGATTCATCTAGAGAGCATCTAGAATCGTTGAAAACATCTCGAACGATACTTTCTCCGCCCCTCGAACGATTACGACACACTTGATTTCACCCTTTACTCCGCCGCTCCACGCCGCTCTCGCGTACTTTTATTATTTCTGTGGCGGCGTTGGGAAACACGTATCCTCCTTCGATGGAACCCGATAAAGAAATAGGAATTATAATTTTCTTAGATACTTCTTTCACTGCCTTCAACGTTCACTGTACACTCGCGGAACAGAACCGAGGAAACACGGTTTTGCACACGTTTGCACATTGGAACACGCAAGACAGTTCGAATTTCGCGCTACAAGTATTACGCTGAAACGAGATTATTAAGGTCGAGCGTTAATCTCGGAACAATGGAAGACCGCCTGCTATCGATTTTGCGAATCAGGAAAGCGTTAGTGCTTCTGCGAGATATTAAAAGGAAAACTCTTCATCGAGCATGCGTTAAAAAGGAATAGTGACACCAGCAAAAAAATAAAAGAGAAAAGTGGTGTTAAGAATCGCGATAAAACACTTGGTTTTCTCTTTTCATCGATACCGTGTTCTCCAATGAGGGACTCGCACAACGTGACACGGCGATGAAATTGCGTGCCGGTAAAAAACAAATTACGAGCTATATCGCGAGATCACGAGAAAGAGAGGAAAGACAGTTTCGAGGCTACGCGAAGAAATCTCGACACGCCAACGCGTTAGATCTCGATCGATTCAAAGGTATCGCCGGCGATTTCTAAATGAAACGCTGGATTTTCAAACGATGTGCTTGAAATTTATGTTTCGAGATGATACCGGTTTCTCGCTTCGAAGCTTGCAACGTTCTATTTGAACAACTTGCCGGTTCCCGCTAGATTATACAAAACTTATCCTTAGTTAATAAATTATTTATCGCTAATCTCGATGTACTCGAGTACAAGATCGCAATCTAAACGCGCCGTATTACGACTTGTTGCCAGTCCGATATTTGAATTTCGCAATTAACGATCTTCTATGACGTAGTACGCGTCGACCATAGGGTTAAGGGAATAACACAGTCGTATTCCTCGCCCACGTGAAGCTATTTCACAAGCTTTACTTCTCTCGATCGAATTCCTGCGACACATTGTCGACGTTCGAACTATTCTATCGTCATGAAGAATCCATTCTTGACCCTTTAAAGGCTTTCAAACGCGCAGCGTCGTAAAAGTACCGATTTGCTCGAGACAATTTTATTTTGATTTATCGATTCTATTTTATAATGGATTCCTTTTCAAAGGTTATGTCACGAATCGATTGAAATCCCATTGTTTCACATAATCAGCTTTGTTCGGGTCAGACTATTGAGCGTGATAATTCAAAGAAAGTTTATTAACAAGTATAGCTACGAAGTGTATACACTTCTTCGGAGCACCGTGTACTTCGATACATGAAAGTCTTCGGTCGAAAAATTTCAGCACCGCCATTCGAGGGTTAACGTAGGACACGCGTAACCTTTCCACATACGTGCACTGTTCGGCAAACTGACCATAATGGAAAATATCGAAACACGATCACTTCGTGTGAAAAGTTTGTACATCGTGCGTAAACACCGTAGTTCATAAGAGGGTAGGGGTCCAAGAGAGAAAAGGAGAAATTAGAAGGGTAGCACGGTAGAATATTAACGACGAGAGCGACATCGATAAAAGAAAGAATAACAGAAGCAAAAGCGGTAATACTGGTGTTCGTATGGAGAAGCGAGCAAGAGAGTAATCAGCGTGGCGGAGGCAAAGGCAAGGGCGATAGCAGTGGTCGGTAGGGTCGTGGAGCGTACTCGAGGCGCGGGTCGTCGCGACGCGGGTCCACCCTTACGGCGCTAAGGGCAGAGGAACGAACATCGAAGAAGCCGCGGTCCCCTCGTCTAGCGAGGAGAAAAACTGTCGGGTAGTGCGCGTAGTCGAAGTCGCGTCGAATCACTGGCATTTCGCGAGCTCTCGACGCTGCACCTCTCCCTGACTCACGGAGAACCACCGCGGACCAGAGAAACGAACAGAGACCAGAAGCGAGCGAGAGAGAGAGAGAACAGGCCGCGAAGCGGGGCCTCGTGAATAAAAGTCACGCCGCTAGAGAGAGAGAGGGAGAGAGCAGGAGAGAGACGAGAGGGGTAAGGAACGGGTAGTGGTGGTATGCCGTCCGTCCACTCTCGCCTCGCACACCACGACTCTGTTCTCTTGCTTCTCTTGCAGCATCCCACTCTCTTTCTTTCCTTCTCTTTGTCTTGCTCTGCCTTCTCTAGTCTCTTCCGTTCCTTTTCTTCTCTTTCTCTGTTACTCTCGCGGCCACCTTCCACTGCCGCTCTCGCGTGTTCAAAGACCCCCTACTTCCATCCTACCCTTCGATTTTCTATCTCGCTTTCGCGCTCGGCAACGCTCTCTGTCTCGCTCAAGCGATTTTCTAACCTCCACCCATACGAGACTTTTCTTTAAGGCAGACTCGCAAAGATCGCGAATCGGATAGAGAGAATCCTCGAGCGATGCGAATGATGCCCTCGCGAGAGCAGCATCGAGAGGGGATTTTTACAGGCGAACAGGACGTTTCCCGTACGCTGGTACCTGCGCACAAACGTGCCGGGATCCGATGCGTTCGATTCGTGAACGATACACGCCCGGATCGTGTAATAAAAGTTTCAGTGCTATTGCCTGGAGACTCGTGGAACGTGAGCACCGTTGTTACCGATCTGCAACAATTTGTTTTCACCGTATCTCTTGTGTTTCTACGAGCCACAGTTTTACTTGTTACCGAGGTGCTCCTATCGCGACAGTACGCGTTAAATGATCCGCGATTTTCCGCTTGAATTTTAAAGAAAATTTACAACGAAGTGCATTCAACCACCACGATATTTATCCTCGGAAATCGAGCCTGACGCCGAGTACAACCGCGTGCAAGGATTACGAGAAAAAAAGCCTCGTCAAAGTTGTGGTCTCGTACAGTTAAATTCGCGTCGACAACTCCCTAAAGTCCCTGAACAATCTCCTCGGCTTAAAGACCCTAGACTCTCTCCAAAGAACCTAGGTGCTCCTCGAGCCTCCTAGGATCCTTAAACTCTCTTAGCCCTCCTTAAAGACTCCTGGTCTCCACTTTCTGAAAGAACTTCCTTCTGAAGGATGGCCAATTTTTACCTTAGGGTGTATGGTTTGTAAAATGTACCACCGACAGTAGAGCATATATTTATCTACTAATGCAACTATCTATCTGTATTTGCAAATACTAGTTTTCCTGTACCAGCGGTGAGAAAATTATTTTTAAAAAAATCTGGTATACACTCACGATTCAATATAGAGCGGCAAAGCTCGAGGAGAAAATAGGTGAGAAAATCGCGAGGAGTTGAAGTTTAATGACTAGACACGATCGTTACATTCTTACTCGAGCATCGTAGAGAAAAAGGCTGTATAAGTTAGTTGTACTTCAACTATGCCCGACGTCGTAAAGCCTGTTCTTTAAACGGAGTGCTTTACGAGTGCCTCAACCCTTATAAGGAACAATTAGAAGCAGAAAAAATATAAAATCACTTTTATTTCGCACAGTATCTGCGCGAAGTAGAATGAAAGTTGTCGGGTCATTTACACTATACGTTCATAAAAGTGCATAATATACTTTTTATTAATCGCTCGGTTAACGCGTTAAAGTTACGCGCGAAAATAACGACGCAAAGAAGAACCAGTGTCAAAGTTATAACGAAGATTTCTAATTATCAAGACGTTCGTTCTCTCCGAGGACTTTTTATCGTCCGATTGGAAAAAAGCAAGCAACGACCGTAATAGAGAGGGTAAAGGATCGACGTTCGTTTTACGGGGGAAAAAGCTTTAAATTGACGGCTTGATTGCTCGATGCTCTTCGACCTCCCACTCTCCAGAGGCCCTTAACCATCGGAGATCCAACAGCATCTCGTGCACACGTTCTTGCTTTTCCACGAATACCATGCGAAACGCCCACGTTCGATCCGTACCGTGCAAATCCAGTGAAATCGACCGCTTCGAGTAGAAAATACGAGAGAAAAAATCAACGGCAACGAAAGTATGGAAATCCGAAAATAAAACTTTGTCGCGAGGGTTAATCCTGACTGCGAGGCGTGCCAAGAGAGAAAAAAGGATACAAATTTTTCAATGTCTGCCTCCGAAAAGAAATCTCTAACTCTAATCACAAGTTTCACAAGTTTCAGGTACAAAAATGACTCCACCTAAAGAAACCAGCCTAAAAATCGTTTCTGCATTACACAGAGGGCTCTTATTGCGAGTGAAAAGGATTAGAGTTTATCGTAACTCTTTTATAATATAAATATATTACAGGAAGATCATGACAACGAGATGACACAAGCTGACCAAACATTCGAACGGAATTACAGGGACATCCTTATCGGCACGACTACCGACCGCTTATCGTTTCGATAAGGGACCCTCCAATATCGCTTACAATCCAATTTTTCGGAATATTACTTTTCTCATTTATCTACCCGCAATTGATTTCGACGTTAAAATTTATTTTCGTACAGAACCGATAAAGCAGCGCAGAATTATCGGTTCGCCTTCGACTGGAATTACCGAGGAACTTTGCTTTCAGAATTTAATTCTCCTTTTAAGATGGTCTTCAAAGCGATATTGCTTCCTCGAGTAGTAACTCGATTTTACGCCTTGTTATTTAAAGAGGTACTACTTTATCTTCCTCTGTAGATGATTACGGAGGAAATCTGAGCTGGTGACACTTACACAGGGATTTGCAAGTTAAAATCGTGCCTCTCTTAAATTTCCCCTTTGACAAGAAATCTTGTACACTCTTCGACAATTAAGAATTCTTATACTTCCCTCTATAAGTGTCGCTCAGAGGCTGGTTTTTAAATTCTTAAAGAAGGAGAAGTAAATAAAGCAACGCTATCTTAAAGATAATTCGCCGCTTAGATAAGTAGAAATAAAATTAGCGGAGGAGCGAAAACAAATGACCTAACGTGCATCCACCGCGAGGTTCTTTTTCAGCCAACCGAGTGTTCGTTTATCGTGGCTATCGATGTATCGGCAGAAGATGCGGAGGAGGGACATAATAGCCGATAAACGTGCTCTCGTCGACGCGTATATGCAACGAGGCGGTGCAACGTGCAACTCCAAGGCGACTGGAGGACGTTTACCCACGAAACCGGCGGCCTTGATCTTACAAACGGTCCACGAACGAGCTGCGACAGCAGCTGCACCGACACCGACGGATGCATTCCATCGGAGTGCAACTGCACCTGCTGCACCCAACTATACCGCCCTTGTCTCCTCTCGAACAAATCGCGAGTTTGCCCCTCTTTTATGCCCATCAATCCCGTTGCGCGAATTAAGTTATCGACGCTGGACTATACGCTTCCTGTTTGCGAGATTTTTTGCGAGTACCTGCGGCGAAAGCCGATTAGTCATCCTCCTCTGGGTTCGCGAGCATTTAATACCGATGAAATATCGAAGATTCGTTGATTTCGTTTGGTGATATAGGGAGAGCTGCATGGAGTTACGTTATCGAGGGTCGTTAAGATGGAGTTAATTACGGGAAAAAGGTATCGAGGGACAAAAATCCGTGAGTGAAATATCGAACGGAAACACGCTGACCTAGGAACTAGAAATGGAGGTCGAGAGGTGAAGCTTGACCGACAACGTAAATCGTCGTAACAGCGATGTAATCGAGATGTGACGTCAACGAACCGGTCGATTCGCACCTTGTCGCTTCGATGAACTTCTGATAATGTGTCAACTGGTTGTAATCGAGAATACGGACTCTTACGATCGGCCTAACATGAAATTAGATAACCGTACACGCTTTGGATGTGCAAAGCGTTCGATTAAAATCGATCTGTTATGTCTTCGAAGCTGTTACCTTAAATAAAACTTAACCAAAAAAGAATTCTACTGAACTTCGATGTTATCACGACTTATGAAAGATAAAGTTTATAATAACAAACAAAAAAGACGTTGAATGCTGTGAAACTATAGAAAAGTTTTCTTTTCGCAAATGGTAATCTGATAAGGAAAGGGTTAATCGAAAGAACATGTCCGAGTCAGTGTAATAGAAAGAGGAGTTACGCGCAGTGATATCAGTGAAAGGTTTAATGTACCTTTTCGTTCCGTTTGACTTCCGTCAGATAGAAAATTCCTTTGTTAGCAGGTTGGCTGGTTCCGAGGACGGTAAAACACATTTAAAATAGCTCTTCTCCGAGGCTTCCACAGATTTTAGGGTCACCTTCGCTTTCTTAAGTGGAACTACGGCTTTTCAAGCACCTACGACCGCGGTCCTTCCCCTTCTCGACCGGTTCAATGCCCTCTGGCTCAAGGTCAGCCAAGGTCAAAGTTCGAAGAAATTCAACAACCTTCCAAGAACATTTGACGAACAACAAACTTAAACTTCTTTCATTTCTTTATAACCCTTATCGATAAGATTACTTTTTACAACTTTTCAGTAAGATTTTAATTCTTATAATCTTCGCTGAAACTAGTAGACGCGGTAACATAATTGTATAACGTTTAGCATCGTTTATCAGCTCTTAACTTTTTTCGCGACTCATCGACTTTAAAAATCCGTCGTCAGCATTTATCAAAGAGTTATTGCATCCATATACATAAATTACAGCTCGAATGCGGTACAGTGGACAGAAATAAGGTAACGGATGATGGCACAAAAAGTTAAGCATCATACGTGACGCTGCCCGATAAAGCGTGAAGGAGATACTATCTGTAACTCAAAGCACACAACCACTGATAATAACGCGAGAAAGCAAAGCAGATTAGACCGTGTAAATATGTACGTTCTATGACATTCGTGTGAATTAAGAGATCGTGGAGATTAGTTTAAAACAATTATTTCTACAATCTTGGAAGAAATATACGAAACGTAAAGGTGATAATATGACGAGCGTACTATACGAGTTTCTAAAAAGGAAAGAGTGATCGAAGGAAGTTTCCTTTCCTTGCACACTCCTTCGCAATCAATTACGCGAACAGCTGATTAATTCCCAAAACAATTCGCGTGTTTAAAACGTAATTAATTTAACTAATTGCGAGGAAGATAACGAGATTGCAATTGGCCGTATATTACGAAAATAGCCTGGCAATTCGCGTTTAAAAGGGGACGTTTTTCTTTCGTGCCTGTTCCTTTTGGTATTTCCTGATGTTTCCACTCTCCGAAGGAAGCGTTAACTGCACAAACATTGAGCAACCGAGAGAGTAACGATCCATGCTCGCATGGAAATCCTAGATAAAAGATCCACCTTGACTTTAATTATGGTTGCCTATTACTTCGGTAGTTATACCTTCTATGGGTTACGATTGACTTTTACTCTTTATCCGTAAAATTTATCCCTTTCGACTCTTTCACTGGATCAGAGTTCAGTAAACGAAAATTCATCGATGCGTATCAAATGTGCAATTAAAATTACAATTTTTTAAATACGTATATTTTACCAGTTCGCTTCAAGCGACTTACCCGATACGGAAACTAATTAATTAAAATTGCAAACAGCCAGAAGAAAATCCGTAGAATTAGCGGAGCCGTGAGATAACAGGTGGCGTATGCCAACGTGAGGCGGTTTAATGACTCATGCTCAAATCGCATCGTAGAATAAATTAACCGACATCTCGTTACATTGCAGCGATTATATTAACGCTACCGATTAACGCCTCGATTAATTTCCCTCGCTGAAACGATCCGTGAATCGATTTAACGGTTGAACCTATTCAATCGACTCTCGAACGAGTAAAAACTAGGCAACTTCGTACTATATTCTTTATGCACAATTCTCAGTAACAATATCGGTAAAATCATCGTCACAAAACACCGAGATTAAAGCCCCTATAACACGAAAATAACTGTTCAGCGGAAGTATTATTTAACGCGCTATCTATGTTAAACGTTTTTGGGTTATCAAAACCTAATGCCACATTCTTTTAAACGGTTCGTCCAGTGCAGAATTTCTTGCAAGGCGGTCGCGTAGAGTCGGTTTCAATTGAAATACGCACGAACGGGTAATCTGCGCAATTACCTCACATGCAAATAAAGCCTTCGCGAAGATGAACGGTGACCCGTCCACTGACGTCACGTCACTACGCGAGGATACAGTGGCAGAAATGACGTTAAATAATCCCTTGCGTCTTACGTTCGAATCTCTTAAAAACGAGAACAGTGCCAGGGCTATCCCCGATTGAAACCGTATCGATCAGTTTTCTTTATTTAGCCGATCCAAAATTTACTCCCGCACGAACAGTGTTCTAAGTTTGAGGTACGACGGAAATATTAATCGCTTCCTCGATTCAAATGACCTCCTGCATTCTGAGCAGGAAGCTTCCTCACCCGTGGTCAAAGAAAGGTGCGTTTGTTTTAGGTACCTGAATTCTCAGAACCTAAAAGTATATGCTTTTTCTGAACTTGGAATATGTGTTGCGCCTAAGACGGACGTACGATGCACATCCGTGATATACGTAATTAATATTATTGTTAATATTAATATCTTTTGAGATCAGAAACCGCAACGTCCGCAGGGAATGTGTTAAGTAACGCGATAAATTACGCTAAAAGCCATGCTCGCGAGTCACGTGTGCATTTGCATCCCGTATTTTTCCACGCTTCGAACGGTCAACCATGCAGAAAGCGAACGGCCATGAAACTAGGATCCCTTTAAATCGCCGGGAACACGGTATAGGGTTGCCGGAAAAACCGGTCGACTCGCGACCTCTCGAGGGTTAAACTCGGAGAATTGCCCGAACACTCGGTACGGTGAATTGAAACCTGAGTAGCGTCGTGTAAAATCCCATCGAACCGAATCAGGTCGAAACGAACTGAGCGTTCTCATTGTTAAAGCGAACAATGTCCGAGAAAATTGTTCGAATTTCCTCGAAGTGGGAAAGAACGTTGCTTAGTCTAAACGCACCCTAAGTGTCCACTGTCGAATGCAAATAATCGTCGCGGCTAGGTCGAGTTCAGAGGCCGCGAGAGTAGCCAAGTTCAGAGGAAACTTCACACCTGTAACGCTGAGTCGCGCCGCCACACGAGACACCGCTCACTGACGATGAGAACTACGATTATCTCCTTGACAGAGTCGCTCGTTCAGCATCCGAGATATTTTCAGGAATCACTTAGCTACGCTGCGTTTCGAAACGTTCTGTCTCGCTAACGCTAGTTGAATTCTAGCTGACTAGATTAGAATCCGTTCGTACGCCATTAATTTCAACGGTCCGCGAGATTGATAGGACACGTTCGGTCGTAAAAGATAGCCGTTGTATATAGCGGCTACGCTAATTTCGACCGAATGGCGAAAGTCGGATCGGAAATTTGCGTAACACGGTTCGAGTGACGTTTGTCGGTTTTTTGCTTCGGACCGCGTGGAAGTTTACCGAAAGAAATAATACGGCTTATTAAGCGGCGAATACCTGACAGATAGGGGAATGTCAAGTATTCGGGGATGACACGAGAAACCGGTCGATAGCTGGTTACGAAAGACGGAACTGCAAATACAAATAAGCTCGTAGGATAGCGTGTGTATTATAGTCCGCGAATGAAGTTGCAAAAAAAGACTGCGTTCTCGTAATTCGTTTGTATCTGATAAAAAATATTCCTTCTGTTATCGTTAAATACGTTTCGTTGAAAAAGTCAATCACCCGAGAGATACGTATTTTAGAGCGCACAGTATGGAAAATGTCAGTTACGTGCTCCTCGAATTTCTTCGAAGACTTCCCTTCGAGATGATCTGTCGACAATTAATCGAGATATATCGAACGACTTTTACATCCTTTATTTCATGAAAAAATATGTTAATCCTGTGGAATCCTGTTCTATCCTGAAAACCGTGTCGTAAGTAGGCACATTTTCAACGGTGTACGAACAGGTTTGCAGGAGATTTGTTCCATCGAGAACCGCGAGCTTCGGATCGAAAATTTATAATACATTTAAAAAAGAAGATGGTAATGGTCATCGATTGTCCAAAAGAAAAAGTAAAGAACGATGAACGGAGTGAGGCGCGGTCGATAGGGACTCGAGTGTCCATCGAGAGGACAGACCCGTTCAAAGGAATTACGAATCTGTCGTTTAATTAATGTTTGACAGGAAACGAGGAAAAGCTTCGCTCGAGCACGAGAAGGTGTTTCGGAAGCTACTGTACATAGCTACGGGGGAGTGAAACGGCAACAGCGAAGGTATTATCGATTTTATCAACGGGGGCTAGGGGATTCTTTCTCGCGTATGCACGGGGTGAGTCAGAAAGGGTTTGCATAGCGGCGCATCGAGAAAAGCTGTCCACTAACCTTCGGATAACTCGAGATCCAGCTCAGCAAGTTTCTCCCGCACGTCCTCCGGGAGTTTGCCGATGTCGATGTTGAACTCGGCCATCACTAGGCCATCCGCGCTGCGCCGAGATCACCAATTCTCCAGCCGTACATTCCACGACCCGTCACCACTGCTCGGCCATCTTGCCTTACACTGATACGATAAACTCCCGTCAGCTGGCGACACTGTTCGATTAGACATCTACCGGCTAAACAGTTGATCCGCAATCGGCGATTACACGCGCTTCCTGATAACGCGTGCAATCACAGATTCGTACAAGAAAGATAACGACTTGAATATCAATTTTGTGCTTTTATAAATTATTCAACGCTTGTACTCTTTTCGATAATTTCCTTACTTGTTGTATGCAGTTTGAGTTACGATCTATCAGTAATGTTCAATTCAAATATCATAAAACTATTCAAATCTTCAAGTTATTATAATGTTTATGATGTTCAAGTAACGTAATGACATCATTTTTTCATTTTTTTTATAACAGATTTCAAACAATTGTTATGACACTGAAATGATTATTTCGATGTTGATGTATTTTTAATAAATTGGCAATTATCGTTGTTTTTTATAAATGAATTGTGTATTCATGTAGTCAATTATCGTAGTTCATTCATTTGTGTAAAATAAAAATCAAACTTAGTTGATTCGAACATCTGGGATAGTCGTACATCATCTGTCATAGGACTTTTTAAGTGGCATTCTTTTTACGCGGGACTCTTCTGTAGCTTCTACAGTGATAGACTAACCTCTAATGTGTAATATTTTCATAAAACGAATTTATAAGTAAATTACACAGTTTTGTTATTCTTTTGTGAGAACATGGAAATACTTCAGGATCCAGAATTTAAAACAAAATATCAAAAATATAAAAATCGTGTTAAATTGTGGGAAAGCCGTTTCACAGAAACACACGGACGTAAACCAAACAAAGTAAGTATTATTATTTATCATATTCGTAATTAAAATTTTATTCGATTGAAGGTGCTACAATATTTTTAAATACTAATGGCAATTTTTTTACTTAATATCACTATTCTATGCTCATAGTTAATTATTTTCAGTCATGTTTTCAGTATGTTAACTTATGATCTGACTCTTACAGAATGACATTAAGGAAGCTGATATGAAGATTAAAGAATCCTACAAAATGTACTGGAAATTGAAAACACGTGCCTTAGAAGAAACGCTTATAGATATTACGCTTTCTGACGAAGTAGTAGATAATGATTCTAATAAAACCTTAACGCAAACATCGATTGAAGATGTTAAAGAAGACAGTAGACCTTTGACAGAGGATAATAAACGAAATACAGAAAATGTACCTGAAAAAGTTTTTGAGAAGACAGATATAAAAGATGCAGAAAGCACAGATAAAAAAGATACTGAAAATATAGATCCACATTGCCAGACTCAGACTGCTAGTAATAATTCACTGTTAAACAAGAATGAATCTACAAATATAAAAGGTGTATGGGGTGATCATTTAAGTAAAAGTAATGAACAAGTGTCTAAGAAAAAGCAAACCATACTTGTAGGTAGATCAACTTCTTTTCAATTATCACAAAATAAATTTACAAGTTCAATGTTTACAAAAAGAAACCCAAGGAAATCTTTATCCATGTCAAAAATAAAAAATAAAACTGAAAAAGATACTAATACTAGTACAAATGTATCTGAACAGTCTACAAACATAGAAACCAGTAACGAAGGTGATGTTGATGTTAATAAAAAGCCAACATCTGTATTTAATAATCCAGTAAAAGTTACTAGTACAGAGGCTAAAGCTAGTTCTCAGTCAATTAATGCAGTACAACAATTAATTGCGGGCTACACTGTAAATAGAAACTTAAATCCAGCTTGGCTAGACAGATGTTCCAAGCAAAGTAACTTGGAATACCCAGCATTTGATTCACAGAGGCTTTCTGGTACAAGCGATTCTGGACTTGAATCAATGGAATCCAGTATTTATTCACCTAAGGAATGTAAGTTGATACCACAGCCATCTCAATGTATCCAATTATCAGATGAGGAAGATTATGTTTGCAATAGTGATTCAGAAGAGGAATGGAAAAATAAACGCATTAGAAATTTTAAGAAAAACCTTAACGATCTAGAGAATCATCCCCCTAAAAGATTATGTATTGATAATAGTATAAATGTTCCCATTACACAACAAGTACCAAGTAAAATAGATGTACAAGCTGTGCATCCTATTACAACACCCAATGAACAAACGAATTATAATGATTGTAGCACAACTAATGTAATTGCAAATGAGGATAATAATATAAATGACAATGCAAATGTGGCAACGAATGTAAAAAATAATGACAATAAACGCATCGACAATGACGAAGACGTAAAGAATACAAACACGAAAGATCGTCGCAAGGTTCGTAGAAGAACTAAACGTATTTCTTCAAATGATAGTGATCCAGACTTTAATGAAAACGATGAAATAGAAGAGAAAGAGAAAAAGAAAAGCCCAAAAACAAAACGAAGAAGTTCAACAAGAAGTAAAACTTCAAAAGGCCGAACTACAAAACAAGAAAAAGATAATACAGTTAAAACCAGAAGAACCACTAGAAAGAAAAAGACCGTTCAAAGCGATGACGATTTTGTAGAAAACGAAACCACAGACGTACAAACAACTAGCAAAGAACCTGGCATATACGGAATAGAAACTTTAAAAGCCGTTCCACGATTTGCAATAAATGCGTCCAGTGAAGGAGATCTCATTGAACAATGTTCTAAATCGGTTGGTTTGACAGTCAGTAATTCAACTACGTCTAGTGAACTTAAAAAACCAAAATCGCAATTAACAGATAAAGAAAAATTGGAGAAGAAGCTAGCAGATGGAAAAGTAAATGAAAACTTTGTTAGAATTAATTTGAAAAGAAAAGTATTTGTACGGGGTAAGAAAAATTTCAACTTTTCGAAATATAAGAAAAATCAGTGGAAGCAAAGAAAGAAAGATCTTGCATCTAGTGAAAACAGCTTAGAAGTGGCTGACTATCTTGAAAAGAAGGGTACTACCTCTTGCTTTAAATGTGGGGAAGCTGGTCATTTTTCCAGAAATTGTCCAAACAGTAAGAGCGACGATTTAATACCATTAGATGAGGTAGACGAAAGTTCTGCTTTTCCGACTTTAGAAGAAGCACAGAAGATGGCAAGTCAAAACGCGGTTGTAGCACATGCTAATAGAATTGACCGTTTACCAGAGAAACCATCTTACTCTTCTGCAGAAGTAGCTGAACAAATAGAAAAGGAACTAGAGGAAACAGACAATAATGATGATTTATGGGAGCCCATTGATGACGAAGTAAGACAATACATTCAAAGAAATTTTAACATTCTTTCAATTATATATCTGTTTCTCTCTAATTTTTCAAACTTTTAGGAACTTCTATGTGGACATAAAATACCAGAAGAATTAGTATCAAAACTATTGCCTCCAGTAATTGGCACTATACAACCACTATATCAAGTTAAAGAAGATCAATCTTGTATAGGTAAGTAGTTCAACATAAAAATTTATTTATTATTTCATTGATATAACAATAGAATGGAATTACAGAAACTCCATCAGAAGTTTTTGAAACCCTTAAAATGTTCGGTCACACCAGCTTTAGACCTGGACAAGAAAAAGCAATAATGAGAATACTTTCTGGTCAGTCGACCTTAGTGACTTTATCTACTGGCTCTGGAAAATCTTTATGTTACCAGTTGCCTGCGTATCTTTATTCGCAACATTTTACTTGCATTACTTTAGTTATATCGCCATTGGTATCATTGATGGATGATCAAGTAACGGGCGTACCGTTGTTTTTATCCGCAGCATGTTTGCATACTAATCAGACGGAAAAAGTAAGAAACAACGTAATGCAAATGGTAAAAAAAGGAAAAGTGAATATTTTATTAATTTCTCCAGAAGCCGTAGTTGCTGGAGAAAAATCAACGGGCTTTGGTGCTCTGTTAAGGCAACTTCCACCGATTGCTTTCGCGTGTATAGACGAAGCTCATTGTATTTCACAATGGTCGCATAATTTCCGTCCGTCTTACTTAATGGTTTGCAGAGTTCTTAAAGAAAAGTTAGGTGTCAAAACAGTATTAGCTCTTACTGCAACCGCAACAAAGACTACTATGGAAAGCATAGTAAGCCATCTAGGCCTACATGATGGAATGGAAGGTGTTATCTCTGATATTCCAATGCCAAGGAATCTAGTGTTAACCGTTTCCAAAGACGATCACAGAGATCATGCCTTAATTGACTTATTAAAAAGTGAAAGGTTTAAAGTATGCGATTCAATTATCGTTTACTGTACTCGACGTGAGGAATGTGTAAGAATTGCTGGGATTTTAAGAGTTTCTTTACAGGTACTATTTTCTTATTTCAAAGGGATATCAACATTTTTATAATATTCATATTCTTGTTTAACATTCAATAGGATCCCAATAATTTCTCTAAATACAACGCCAAGTTATCTCCTATCGCTGAAGCCTACCATGCTGGCTTATCGGCTTACCGTAGAAAAACGGTACAGAAAGCTTTTATGAATGGACAAATTAGAATCGTTGTTGCTACTGTAGCTTTTGGTATGGGTCTTAACAAACCAGATATTCGTGCTGTTATTCACTATAACATGCCTGGAACCTTCGAAAACTATGTTCAAGAAGTCGGAAGAGCTGGTCGAGATGGAGAGATAGCACACTGTCACATGTTTTTAAATTCAACGGTATCTTTAAATTGTAAAAATAGTTAATGCGGTTTTAAGACTTGTTTAACTTGTATTTAACACATTATTTTTCATTACAGGAAGATAGCGATAAATGGGAATTACGTCGGCATATTTATGCAAATGGAGTAGATAGGCATTCAATTAGACGCTTACTTCAAAAAGTTTTCGTTCCGTGTTCTTGTTCAAAGATTCGAACAAAAGATGCAAATTATAGATGCCCAGGTCACGAAGTTGCTATACCCATCGATGAAACGGTTATAGCTTTAGATATTTCGGCAGAAACGATTTCAACGTTATTATGTTATCTCGAGTTGCATCCAAAACGATATATTACTGTTCTTTCGTCTGTGTACGTCAGAGCCAGGGTATCAAGTTACGGTGGTCCTCAAGCATTAAAACAAGCTGCACAATCTGTGAGTATTTATAACAGGACTCCCCCAATTTTTATGAGCCATGATGCACCTTCAAAAAACGACTGTTCGTTTTTATTAATTATTTTTCAGTCACCGCCGCTAGCAATGGCAATAGCACTGGACTTGCAAAACGGTATTTCTCATGACAATGATAGCGTCATTGAATTTCCTGTCGTGGATGTAGCTTCTGCTATTGGGTGGGATAGCGGAGTAGTAAAAAGTCATCTTAAAAATTTGGAATGGAAAACAGGTTTGTTCGAATACATGAGATTTGTGAAGATAATCTTTGCAACGTTGAAACATCTTATTTTCGTTTTAGTTAATGGAACTTCAAAGCGATCTTCTATATCAGTACGATACGATACACTTGGCTTAAGAGTAAAAGCTCCGGGAGATCTAACAGACGAAGAGCTAGATGAAGCACTCGAGGCACTAGTTGATCGTGCTCGTTCCCAAGAAACTGCAGCTTTAAGGCAGCTAGAAACAATTAGTGTGACGCTACATAAATTTAGTATGCCATCGATTGCAAAATGTTTAGAACTGAATGATGAAGTAACCAATAAATCAGATGAGTTAAAAGCTATTATTCGGGATTATTTTGAAGGAAAGGTCCTAGTGGATATTGATGCCATTCAACAGGTATAAAATATGATTCCAAATGCTGATACACACAAATCAATTTTTTGAGTGTGGGCTACTTATCTTTTGCATCTTTGTTTTAGGTTAAAGTAGAAAACGAAGCACAAATAGCATGTGACGTACGAAACTTGATTGTAAGTTACCGAGACAATAACTTTACTGGACGTGCAGTAGCTCGTATTTTTCACGGTATACAGAGTCCAAATTACCCTGCCTATGCTTGGAACAAGTGCCGGTTCTGGAGAGCTCACCTTTCGTGCAATTTCAGTACTTTGTGTCAAATTGCAACAAAAGAAATTTTAGCTTTGCGTTAAACAAGAAATTTGCGACGTTTTTAAAAGAAAGTTTTAACAAATTTGTAAACCGTAATAATAGCATATTTTAAATGTGAAACATCACAAATATGCGAGCTCTATGTGATGGGTTTTGTTACGTAATTATTATGGGTGACATTTAAAAGACAAACGTATTATATAATTGTACTTTAATTAAAATGTAATTTAGGGTTCTAATAATACTGCAAAAATATTTACTGAATAATTTTATTTTAAAAAGCATAAAAAATTTAAAATCGTGCAACACTTAATTACTTTAACAAGTGCCAGAGTTCACATAACTTATGATATGCAAAACATTTAACCGCGTGTATCAAAATAAAGTAACTTATTTTTGTTATGTTTATAGAATAAATTTTAATACAAATACTTCAATAAAGAATTTCCTTTCGTCGTTATTGTAAGTTTTATGCGTAACAACTATAAAATTTATATTGTTACATTATTGTTAGTAATGCAAAAATCCCCGGTAAACAAATTTTTCCTGCACCATTGCTACTCATGATCGATTCCATTTACGTTAGTAAATTCGATTAGTGTAGTTCAATAGAATCTAAATTAATAGAAAAGGCAATGCTACTTGCCACTTCTATAATACTAAAATATATTTAATACGATACGTTCGCTTCAAGGTGGAGTTATATACCGCTTCATTTGCGAAGTGTTTTTCATCGTGCTTCGAATAAAAAAATAATGCACACATTTTCAATTGGCAAGATTTTCACGTTACAACCCTCTTCATGTAGTTACATTGTCGCAGAAATTTGTGCATACGTATCTGTTGCATTTTACCGACGCGATCCATGCACGTTTCATTTTGGCACAAGGCACAAAATTCGGATGATATCGCGTGAAACGGTGAACGGAAGTAGACGCTGGCATCTTTCAACGCCTTATTTTTACGGTGGGCCCAAACGTGCAACGATACCTCGAACAGCATCAACACGGGCAGAAACCATCGAAAACATAAGACAAGGATAACCAAACAAACTGGATTTAATTGTCCAAAAGATGCTCCAACGGGGACAGGTTCTAATTCCATTAGATTTTCGCTTTTCTTCAGAGAACCATCCTTGGTCGGCAGAGTTTCCTTCACCTCTTTTGGAATCTAAATAATTTTCATTTGATACTCATCTTTCTATACATGTACATATTTATATTTGACTTTTATAATAAATAAAATTACTACCTGAAAACGAATCTTTCGATTTTTCGTCATTTCAAATCCTATCACATTGATCTCTGGTTCTCCTGTTTCGGCATTGTTCACCGAACTAACGAGTTGTTGCACCTCGCAACTGGAAGCTGGAACGTTAATAATTTCACCAGTTTCTTCGTCGATGAAGGTTCGGTCCATTTCTTTGTCGATATTTTGATATAAAAAAGTATGTGCAGACACGTATTTGTGGTCTCGTATTCGGAAAGGAAAACGAAGTTTAATGTATTCGAACGTGCGGTGGGGTCCTCGGGTCACTTCCTGGACACTCTGGCTATGCGCGCAGCGTTTATTCTACCGATTAGAAACCTTGTCGAACAGGATTTTCTGGAACAGGGTAAACAATGATCTATTATTATCCGTCTAATCGACTTGTTCGAAATACTCCGACGTTTTATTTTCATTTCAATTAATTTACAAATATTTGACTTTCATTACGATCAACGGGAACAAAGAGCGAATAAATAACAAGGTTAACTTTTGCATGAAAATAAGTTTAAGTTACAATTAAACTTAATTACTAAAATGAATCGGACATTAAAAAACACAGCTGCAATACAAATTTTTAAATGCGTTATAGTCATTAAAATTTTAAATGTACCATTGTACTTCTGGTCAAAATTTTTCAAAAAATAAATTCAGCAAAATTCGGAATAAATTATTCAATGAACAATGAGTAATGAACGAGTAATATGATTTAATAATCAAAACACAACAAATACTAAGTAATCAAGAAAGTTCTACACTGATATTAGAGTGATTGATCGATCTATATCAATTTCAAAATTATGTTATCTTCTATGCTTGTATTCAATCAGTATTTTCTCACTTTCCGTCACACGCATTGATTTAATACAAATATCGAACAAACGTCATGGAGGCAATAAAGGTTAAAAGAGAAAGCACGTCATATCACATGCGTGAAATTTCGAGCATCGCCAAATATCAGTGACGGTTTTCGATAAATTAATACATAATTTATAAAGCAAGAGTTGAATTAAACGGCTGAATCCGAATTACAACGCAAACTGTATTGAAGTTTTGTGAAACTAACCAAACTATATAACCATGTTTATTAATTAGAAATCCAAACTGCTATTCTCGCTGGTAACATGTTGAAAACAAACGCACCATTTGCATCCGCATTTTATACAAGCTTGAATGATAACTCTGCAGAAATATTCGAACGCACAACACATAATGCAATTTACGATTTGAATCGGAACTATTATTTCAATCGACTGAAATTGTAGCAGAGCTGAATACACTTTATTCGATTATTTTTGTTTTTATTTATACGTGCAATAGAAAAAGGATGTTAACTCGTGCGAACAAAGTTTCTCATAAAATTCACATTTTTAAGTTCATTTAATAGCACGACAGCGAATTCCGTAATTAGCCGGTAACAAGAAATATAATTGTTCACGCCTTCGCGGAAAATGGTGTAATTCGAATTTACGCGTCACACTGCAAGTCATATTTCAAAAAAGTAGCCAAGAAAAATTCTTTAAAAACTTGGCAACATTTTAATAAGATCGCATGGAAAATATTGTTTACTGTCGCCAAGAATATTCCAGTTATAAAATAACGAGTAGATGTCCGACTACCATCCTTAGGTTATAATTACATCGAGACTGACTTGCTACATAATTGAAACTGTGCACGAAGCCTTAAAATAGCGTTTCAAAACAATACTGTATAAAGTTATAAAAAAACAGAAACTATCGCTGCGATCATTTGTACATTTCCATTATTCATTCCAGTATACAAAATTATACATAAACAAATTTAAAAATATCAGTACCATCACTGTCAAATGATTTAATTAAATGGATCAAAATCAGGTTAAACAAAATTTGTTATACTATCTGAGTTAATAAAATGTTCTAAAAGTAATGAAAATGAAAGTCCTGAATTTCAGTGTCTAGTTTAACTATCAATAAAAATTGAATAAACATATTGATATTGACTAAGTTTTGCTGATGAAATAAAAAGTAATCTTTCAAGATTACAAAATTAATTTCTGGCAACACCCTACCAGCCTATCTAAGAATAACACGACAAGAAACTTTTTTATTAATTATCAATTTCCATTCAGTAGATACTATAAAAAGATGATATGATATATATGTACACAATACACACATACGTATTTGCAGAATGATTATTCGTCTATGTACAATAAAGAATCAATTTAGAGGTTAATATTCTATAATAGATACAAGCGAGTAGCGAAACGACAATTCAGGTGAAAAAGTAAGATTTAATGACATGTACTTACGAATATTGCAACAAGTTTTAATGCATTAGCTAATAAAAGCGCAATAGCTAATTAACTGGTTTGCAGGAAGATTTAAGTTACACAGTGAAAGTATCACGTTCCTAAGATGGAACGAATTCACATCGGAATAAAATTTTGGATTCGGTATTAGGTGGAAAGCACTGTATCGAGCACAAAATATAACATATTGCGACGATCAGGTCGACAACGACCGTGCAACTCCTCGTGCAACTATGATTTGACTGAAGGTGTACGCCATGATAACCTGTAACTGTGCGGATTGTAGATGATCATGTTTACCAATCATAGAGGTCGCCGGTACACTGATCAATATGTCATATCAGTACCAAGGTCTTCCGTGCAAATTATCAATTAACAATATTTTGTTAAGTATTTGTATAAAAATTATGCGGAAAATCGCAATGACGTATTAGAAAGAAATGCGTGCCAGTAGGTTATTTTTAAATTCGACAGCTCGCTTTGTAGAATCCTGAACATTCATTACGGCACTGATCGCTGTATTCACATAATTCATTTCATGAGTAAATTTACTCAAAATAAAAAGACATAAATCTGTTATTAATTTATGCTAATTTGTCTTGCATTAACTTACAGGTATAGATAATTTAGAAATTATCTTATTAGTTTTGTTTGATCGATACTTAATTAGTCAATAAGTGTTAGAAAGTTTAACGTGACGAAAGTATGAAAAATGGATCAAAACAAAGATCAGGAATCTTTAAAACATAAAATAAGAGATGATGACTCGAGCAAGCAATCTAAATTTAAACGAGTAGAAAAGAGTGAAGAGATGATCATGCAGGACGCTCCTCTTCTGAGCAACGTGGAGCTCAAATGGTGTCGAAAACCTCCTCTCGATTATCACAAGTAACCGTGAAACGTGTTAAAACAATTATTAATATTTTTTAAAAACTTAATACAAGAAAATACCGATGTCAGTGCACGTATATTTAAAAATTTTCATACAGGAAAAAAGATGAAATACCTTTCTTTATACCGCACAAAAAGTTACTCGAAAGAATCGAATACAAACCGGAAACTCGAGAACCACTGGTAAAGATATTTTTCAAAAATTATCTCCATTCACTTTCAGTCAATGTATAATGAAAATATCTTTATAGACCGGGTTTACCGCTCATCAAGAGAGAATTACAAAAAAAGTAACCAAACCGCATCATTTGCCAACCACGTTCCCAGAGAAAATGGAAATAGGAGGCGACATTGCACCGAAACTAACAATAGGTAACATGTTTATGCAATATTATTTTTTATTTGTTCAGTAAAAACATACAGTGCTTTATTTATTCAAGTCGATATTGTCATTCTATTATTTCCGCGATTTGCATTTGGCGCAAATGTGCGTGCGCCATCAAGCAGAAGAGCTCGAAAGTATTTTAAAAATTTGAATTTTTCGATTCTTTCCGAGTTGTTTATCGTAATAAAAATTTTGTTGCATTAATTATGTATTTTTCTTACCAAAAACAGTGAAGAGAAAGCTAAAGGATCTTGATGCACCCCCGCTAGTCGATCAACTGGAATTGATTCAACGATTGAGGGACGATCCCAGCATTGGATTCTACTATATGGTTTATGCAGTCGAGCAGTCTTCGAAATATTTTACTCCTTATGCTTTGAAGTAATATGTATTTTCCGAATCGCGTGCGATGTTAAAAAAGAACGCGGCTAATGTACTGTAATTTGTTTCAGAGTTGTTCATTACAAAGACGTAGGTGACACTTACATGACTATCAGTGTCAATGGCGTAACTCAACACAGTCCAGATGAAATGAGTTTTACTCCTATCGAACAATGGGAAAGAGAATATATATTTTATTTAAAATTACTACAAGTAATTAACGAACGATCTATGTTACTTTATACAATAATTATTTATAATTACTTATAGAAAAATTATATAACTACAATCACTAAGTTACGGTATCGTAACAAAGTACTATTCTGAAATCCTATTTCCAGATAAGAACTTTCGTCGTGTTTCGAAAGTGGAAAGCTTTTTATATGTGGAAAAAGTGGATTAAGTATAAGAAATTCGTGCGAGCGAAAAGTTTTTTAAGAGAAAACCTTTTCACATCGGATGCGATTCTCAGTAAAGCTCTACTAGAAATTAAATCGATGTGCTCCGTCTTCATGGATTCAAGTTTCTTCGACGATACCGTTATTGAAAAGTTTCTGCTGTTTTATTTCGTAGAAAAACAAGTAACCATATGCATTGAAAAAAAATATATTTGCAACAAATATCACGATGGCCTTGACATATTTTTTCATTCTAGTTTACTAAACTGGAAGCACTCAGAGAGAAATTAGACGAATATAGGAGCTTAGCATTAGATATTATTAATAACGCTTGCCTCGGTTCTTTATTGCAAGCTGGCTATACACCTGATGACTCCAACATAACGATAGAACAAACCGCATACGGAAAACTCGGTATATAAACGTAAACGTAATGATTGCTACTGATATCTTGTTTATTCAGTAACTTTCACTTGACTGTGTAGGCGAGTTCGGTGCTGTTAAATTTAAAATGCCAAAAGATGGTATTCTTAAAATGAGTTACATCGAGCAGGCACGGAAGAGGGAAAAATGTTATAGACTTTCTTGGTACGTCGCTAGCCCTTGCAATACATTTTATTCTATCTATAAAAATATTTTGTATTATAGCTTCATTCATTTGATCGATTACATGCAAGTAAACATGATGCACTCCCTTTTATTACACACGTATCAAGAATTTGTGAATGCTTTGAAGGTTCATACGAAATGTTTGCCGGATTCTGATTTATTGAGCAACGATGTAATTGACATTGTATTAAAAGAAAATCGCCTCTCAACAGATCGTGTTCAGGTATTTTCAAGATGCTAAATTAACTTGCAACTGTATGCAATAATGGTCTTCTGGATTAAGGGGAAAAAGGGGATTATCTTAACCATGCTATTATGCAAGAATAAACTGTGAAACGATGCCATTTTACAGGTACCATATTTCGTGGTGGATTTGCTAATTTTACCCTCTTCAGAAATTGTCATGGATCCGTCGGAGAGCATTTTCCGTTTCGTAATAGAAACCATACAGAACATGTGGGAGGAGAACTTGTACGCTATCAAACCTCTGCTCTCCGATCAGTTTTTCCATTCCTTCACGAGGTACAATTGATTTTCGTCAGAAGTGAAAAGTTAAATGGAAATCATAAGATTTAATGTATATTTGTTCGAGGCCAATGATCAATCATAAGATCGAGGAACGTATTTGCGGGAATCCTCCAGAATGTCACACTGTTCTTAAAATGGATCCCTTCTTAAACTCGTTGAAAGTCGAGTTGGATGAAATTTGGGAGACGAGTTTCAATGCTGTGAAACTATACTGTCAACGATTCAGGGATATCCAGCAGTTTTATATGGAGGATACGACGTTCGATGAAAACATTATTCGGGACAATCGGGACTGCAAATTATTCCGGGAGTGGAGCATTCGTTATAAGAAGGAAGTGGATCTTATCAAGACAGTGATCGATGTTCAGCCACTGGGTATCTTCCTCATTCAACTGGAACGGTTCAAGAACGCCGTTGAAGTTGCCCCCAGAGGTAAATTAGGAGTCATCGAAGCTGTTATGCCTGGGTGAATATATTTTTCCAAAAAGAAATTTCATCGCTTCAAACAAATTTTCCTAAATTGTTCCGCTTGCGTTCAGACTAGGAAGAAGCCGAGTTGAAACTTTATTAACGACAGCAATCGACAATGTCAAGTATCTCGAATCTCATCCAGTGACAACAGAAGAATACGTGGAGTACATACAATTCGTGGACAAAGCTCAGCAAGAAGTAGACGAGATGGAATCTCAATTAGATTACGTGAAGGAGCTATACGACACGATGGAAGAATTTGACTTTCCTATACCATCTGTCGACATGGCGAATTATTTGGTACAAATACTTTTACAAAGACCTTTCGAGTACGATAACAATCTTCTAAATGTTATAATATTGTAATAGGGTATTGGGACTCATTTCACGAGTTTGCGGTTGGCCGTAGAAAATAAATTAGAGGAGAGACCAAAACTGATCAACAAATTCAACTCCCAGCTTCATAAAGACATCACTGCACTGAACGAAAAAATATCAGAGATTCACGAGGAAATAATGGTACGGCAAAAGGACATATTTTTAGAAATATGATCATAATTTTTCTTTCCTTAACAGCAACCTTGGCTTTTGGATTATGCGAGTAACGTGGATGCTTGTTTGAGTACTTTGAAAGAACTGGACGACCGATTGAAAGTGTGCGCGACTGCCGCTGAACAATATCGAACGTATCAAAGAACATTTAGGGTATCGTATTTTCTGTGATCCATTTTAATCACTTTGGTTACATAATTTTACTTTTGCAGCTCGAACAGACGAGGTTCGACAGCTTAGATCAAGTAAGGAACGAGTTGAACTTGCGAGTTTTGTTATGGGAAAGTCTGACCTCTTGGGAGGAAGCTGTTTACGAGTGGTACACAGGCGACTTCGATGCTTTGGACGTTGAACAAGTCACCTCGTTCACGATGCAAACCATGAAAAATATTATTCAGCTGGAACGAGGCTTGCCACCGAACAATATTCTACCAAATTTGAAGGAAAACGTCGAGTTGCTTAGGAACAAATTACCGATTCTGGGATATCTGAGAACTCCAGACTTAAGAGACAGACACTGGAAGAAGATCCAAGCTATATTGAACTATACCTTCAAACCGGATGAGAAGATAACCTGGACCCTGTTTGAAAACCTGGGTGCATTCCTGAAACCCAATGAACTAATGGAAGTTGCCGCAGCTGCTAGTTCTGAAGCCAATTTGGAGAATATGCTGAACAAAGTCGTTAACTTGTGGGAGACGCTGACCTTCATTATCGTACCTCATAGAGAAGGGAAAGATGTATTCATTATAGGCTCTCTAGAAGATGTTCAGACTGCGATGGACGAGAGCAACATTAATCTTCAAACTATTATGGCATCTCGTCATGTTGGTCCCATTCAACCCCTGGTTGAAAAATGGGTCAAGAAGTTGGATTTATTCACAGTTACCTTAGTACGAAACTTTTATTAAACTCTAAATTGTTTGTTTGTCATTATCGTTTAGTTAATTAGTGGTTTACACGATTTTAGGAAGCGTGGCAATACTTGCAGCAACAGTGGATGTATCTGGAGGCGATATTTTCTGCTCCAGATATTCAGCGACAGCTTCCGATGGAAGCGAAACTGTTCATCGACGTTGATAGATTCTGGAAGGACCTTATGAGACGAACTTTTAAGGTGTGTAATTTAACAGTAGTTTGATAAAGTTCTCACCAAGTCTAAATAATTCCTAGGCCCCTTTGGCTATGCCAGCCGGTACTCAGCCAGGCTTGTTAGAGTCGCTCGAAGCAAACAACCAAATGTTAGACGAAGTGATGAAGTGTTTGGAAGCTTATCTTGAGACGAAACGCATTGCATTTCCTCGATTTTTCTTCTTGTCCAATGACGAATTGTTGGAAATCCTGGCACAGGTATCGATCAGAAAGGGAAAAACAAACTGATGTTTCTCGTTTCGTTTTAAAATAATAGTACACACGCTGTAAACATGGAATTAAACGATCAACTGTTGTACAATAGACGAAAAATCCACATGCAGTGCAGAGACATTTGCAGAAGTGCTTCGATGCGATATATAGGTTGGAATTTGGCACGAAAGAAGGCGAAAGCGACAAAGAACCAGAAACTGTCTTGACGACAGACATCGTTGCGATGCTCTCGCCCGAAGGAGAAAGAGTTCCTCTTGGAAAAGGTCTAAGGGCTAGGGGTAACGTCGAAAACTGGTTAGGTCGAGTCGAGGAAGCTATGTTCTCGAGTTTGAGAAGCAGAATGAAAGAAGGAATTAAAGACTTCGCGGCGAAAGGACGCGGATTATTTATATATATGCATCCTTCTCAGGTTACTTCTTTATTTATAAACGTGTCTGTAATAAAACAGGTTCTTTTAACGAAAGCAGAAAGTTAATCAATTTTATACTCACCTTCCTCTTGTCTTCTCCAGATAGTCCTTACCGTTTCACAAATATATTGGACTCGAAATATCCATCTGATCCTGGAATCACCCGAAAACGTGCTCCAAAAGATGAAAGCGTTCGAAGAGAAATGTTTCTCCGTTCAGTATATTTTGCTTTCTTCGAGTTTTACTAGTAATTATTACGAAACCTTTTCTTTTCTTAATTTTGTAGGACTTGAGCGAATTAGCAACAATGGTGAGAGGAGAATTGCCACCCCTGATCCGTGACGTTATAATTAATTTAGTAACGATAGATGTACATGCCAGAGATATCGTCACAACTTTGGTAGAAAATAAAGTATCCTCCAGGTAACAATTCATACTATAAAGCGACGATTTAATTCTTTTTGTTTTTAATGTATATATATATTCCAGTACGAGTTTTGATTGGGTAAAAGCATTACGATATTATTGGGACGACGAAGTCGATAACTGCCTAACGCGTATGAGCAACGCCGAATATTTGTATGGATATGAATATCTCGGTGCTCAAAAGAGACTCGTCATAACTCCTCTCACGGATAAATGTTACTTGTGTCTTATGGGAGCACTGCAACTAGATTTAGGTACAATGACAAGGTTTGACAATGGCAATCTAGAGACACTGCGCTACTGTAATTAATTATTTAAATTGTGTGAATAGGTGGTGCTCCTGCTGGTCCTGCTGGTACCGGGAAAACAGAAACGACAAAGGATTTGGCGAAAGCAGTCGCTGTTCAGTGTGTAGTGTTTAACTGCTCCGAGGGACTTGATTACAGAGTACGAAATAATAGCTTGTTGGCTTTTTAAAATAATCTGAAAATTGTTAAAATGTGAAGTCAATCAAAAGAAAATGATATTTTATAGATGATGGGTAGATTCTTCTCTGGACTTGCAACCTCTGGAGCCTGGTGTTGCTTCGATGAATTTAATAGGATAGATATAGAAGTACTTTCTGTAATAGCTCAACAATTAATTACAATTAGAAATGCAAAGATTGCTAGAGCTGCCAAGTAAGCTGTTACAATAAAATAATGGGCTGTAGAGAATACAAAAACTGTTACTTTATTTTCAGATTCATGTTCGAAGGAAGAATGATAAAACTGGTGATGTCCTGTGCAACTTTCATCACCATGAACCCAGGATATGCGGGGCGCACCGAATTACCTGATAATCTGAAGGCTTTGTTCCGACCATTCGCAATGATGGTTCCAGATTACAGTGCGTATAATCAGCCTTAATAACAGTTTCAATTAGGTCATTAACCTAATTTTTCCGATACAGAATTGATCGCTGAAGTCACTTTGTACTCGGAAGGATTCGAATCGTCGAAAACACTATCGCAAAAGATGACTCTCATGTACACACTCAGCAGTGAACAGCTTTCGCAACAGGATCATTACGATTTTGGAATGAGGTTTTATACAGTGATTTATTAATATAACTGATCTGTTTATTCAAAGAAATTTTCTTCTTTAAGAGCCGTGAAGAGCGTGCTGGTAATGGCTGGCAGTCTTAAGAGAAATAATCCTGACAAGCCAGAAGACGTTGTTTTAATCAGAGCTCTACGAGAAAGCAATATACCAAAGTTTTTGCGCGACGATGCTGAATTGTTCGAAGGTATCGTGGGTGATCTCTTCCCAGGCATTGTCATCCCAGAAGAAGACTATGGTATCCTAAGAGAAACTGCTATCACGGTAAAATACAAACTCATCTTCTTCAATTCCTTTTTTATTCATAAAATACATTTTTTAGGAGCTGGAAGAAGCCAATTTGCAGCCAGAGGAGTGCACCGTAAGAAAAGCTATTCAGTTACACGAGTGCTTACAAGTAAGGCACGGTGTAATGTTAGTTGGACCAACTGGTTCAGGCAAGACTACGGTCCTTCGAGTAAGTAATATCTTTTGCACATAATGAACCTTAATTAAAAACTATTTCCCTTTTAGACACTTGCCAATACGTATAACAGGCTCCATGAAATGGGTGTGCCTGGAAAATGTTATCAGCACGTCCACATGTACGTGATCAATCCCAAAGCAATCACGATTGGTGAATTATACGGAGAAGTAGATATAATGACCAATGAGTGGCACGATGGTCTAATCGGGTCCAAAGTTCGGCACGCTTGCTCCGTTAGTAGTTATCATGAAACACAGCATTCTGATATAATGTGATAACTATTTTAAACATGCAGTTCACCACTGAGGAACATCAATGGATCGTGTGCGACGGCCCTGTCGACGCTATATGGATAGAGAACATGAACACCGTCTTGGATGATAATAAAATGTTGTGTTTGGCAAATTCGGAAAGAATCAAGTTTACTCCGTACATGCGTATGCTTTTCGAGGTGATGGATCTTGCACAGGCATCTCCCGCCACTGTCAGTCGTTGCGGTATCAAGAATATTTCATAACTTCTTCAAGGATTGTGACTGATTCTAAGACTTGGGGGTTTAATCTTCTCGTATTCTCAAGGAATGGTATACGTGGATCCCATGGAGTTGAAGTGGATGCCTTACGTAAAGTCATGGGTGACGACTCTTCCTGAAGCCACAATTAAACCAGAACATCAAGCACAAATTCTAGATCTATTCGACAATTATCTCGATGCGGGTTTAATATTTTGCAGTAGAAATTGCGACTATCCTATTGCACAGGTGGAAATGTGTTAATTTGTTGTACGAAAGTTAGAACAAAACATTTGTAACATTTCTGTATATTAATAGGTCGACATCAGCAAAGCAACCATGACCTGTTCGCTCATAGAGTGTATTCTGAAGGAACCAGATGCGATAGAGAAGACTACGGATAAATCACGGATTAGAATGTTCTTAACTCAAGTCTTTGTTATTACTTATCTCTGGGCAGTCGGTGGAAATATTGACGATGCCTCGCGAGATGCGTTCGAAGCTTTTGTGAAAAAACAATTCGATGAAAACGAGGATGCTTAGTAAGAAATCTCTACGCCGAACTTTTACATCCACGAGTGAATGCACAATCTTTTCGCATTTGATTACAGTTTGCCTTCGACAGATTTATGGGATTTATACGTGAACGTCCAGGCCCATCGATTAGACCTTTGGCAGGATATCATGCCAGAGTTTGTTTATGACAGCGAGGTACCGTTTTTCGATATTCTGGTTCCAACAGTGGATACCGTAAGATTTGGTTATATTATGAAGAAACTAGTTGAATCGAATAAACCTGTATTTTTCACTGGAGATACTGGTTAGTCATATATCTTCTTCAAACCATCATTTTGCAATCTCTTCATGCTTACATAAACCTACATAACATTGGACTATTTTTGTAGGAGTTGGAAAATCAGTAATAACAAAGGTAGTTCTGACAGATTTAGAACACAGTCAACTGTGGGTGCCAATTACGTTAATTTTCTCGGCTCAAACAAGCAGTGGTCGAACGCAAGAAATTCTGGAACTGAAATTGGAGAAAAGAAAGAGAACTGTTTTAGGCGCTCCCATTGGAAAACGAGTTTGCGTGTTTGTTGATGACGTCAATATGCCCAGACTGGATACGTATGGGTCTCAACCGCCTATAGAACTTTTGCGGTATAATTACATTAATCACCTATAGACTCTTATATATTAATATAAATTAATATAAAATTAAACGCAATCATTAAACCATACAGGCAATTGTTAGACTTTCGAGGAATGTACGACAGAGAAAAATTATTCTGGAAGGACATCGAAGATGTCGTCTTTACTGTTGCTTGCGCTCCTCCTGGAGGTGGTAGAAATCCATTAACACCAAGATTCGTCAGACATTTTGCAATGCTACTTATTCCAGCACCAACCGAAACTTCTCTCAAAGGAATTTTCAAGTACTTATAAAAGAATATCCGTGTAAAATTGGATTGGTAACAAAGTTAATTTGCCAGGGCAATTATAAACGGTTTCCTGGAAGATTTTGTAGAGGCTGTTAGGCAAATTGGAGACAGAATAGTGAACGCGACAGTGGACGTGTATCGAAGAATCGCAACAGATCTTTTACCAACTCCAGAAAAGAGTCACTACATTTTTAACTTGCGTGACTTGTCAAAGTGCATACAAGGTATCATGCAAGTCGATCCGACAGTTGTTAGGCAACCGATTGAAATGTACAGGTACATCCGTCATACATTGCAGAAAATTATCTTAAAAATATAATGACGCTAATAGAATTGAATTATTTCTTTAGACTCTTTTATCACGAATGTCTCCGAGTCTTCCATGACCGACTAATCAACGTAGAAGACAAAAGTTATTTCTATAAACTTTTAAACAATATATCCATTGGTACGTTTGGCACGGAGGTGGTGCGACTTCCGGACGAAGCCATCATCGAGAAACCACCGTTACTGTTATTTGGTGATTTCATGGCTTTCGGAGCAGCGAGAGAACAACGCATTTACGAAGAGCTTACGGACATTCCATACGTTAAAAGCACTTTAGAGGTGCCTTGTTAAATCTTCATTCCACAATATCAATATCCCAAATATTGATTTATTTTTAAAAACTGTAGTCATACTTGGAAGATTATTGCTTTTCCGTTGGCAAAGAAATGCAAATCATTTTCTTCATGGACGCCATAGAGCACGTTTGTAGACTAGCGAGGATTCTTAGATCCGAACGAGGCAATGGATTGCTGGTCGGCGTCGGTGGAATGGGAAAACAGAGTCTAACGAAATTGGCCTCTCATTTAAACGGCTACAAGTTTGTAACATAAATTACCCACATTGTATCTTACATAATATAATATCTTCCGGCGTGAGTCAGAAGTTCTTGGCTAGAGTATCGAATGCTTTCAGGTGTTATTACATCGAAGTAACTCGAACGTACGATAAAGCTGCATGGAACGAAGATCTCCGACGCTTCTATTTCGAGCCGGGCACACTCGCTAAACACACAACATTTTTATTCACCGATACTCAAATTGTGCTCGAAGAGTTCTTGGAGGATATCAATAATACTCTCAATACCGGTAGCTTTACCGATGCGTGGAAACAATTCTACGGTAACCAAAAACAATAATCTGCAGGTGAAGTACCGAATCTGTACGAAGCGGATGAGCTTGAAAAAGTTATCATAGCTACGAGACCGGCAGCGAAAGAAGCAGGCATCCCTGAAGCAAACAGAGACGCGATTTATCAGTTCTTTATTGGAAGAGTCAGAAATCAGCTCCACTTGATGATTTGCATGAGTCCTATAGGCGATGCATTTAGGTCAGATTTTTACAGAGGCTAGTCAATCGAGTTACGAACGAAGAAAGTTTTTTTTGGGTTTTACAGACATCGTTGCCGTATGTTTCCATCGTTAGTAAACTGCTGCACCATCGATTGGTTCACAAAATGGCCAAGAGAAGCCCTGCTGTCGGTAGCAGAAAATTCTCTCCAAGTCATCGTACCAGATGATCAGACCAAGCTTATGGCCTTAAGTAACATTTGCGTGTTGATTCATGAGGTACCTTATCTTCTAATAGGAAGTCATAAATGATCACGAGATCGATAAATGTAAATATCGAAGAAAATCTTAAAATTACAGCAAGTGGAAGAGGTAACAGTTCGATTCTTCCTGGAAATGCGTCGAAGATATTACACTACGCCAAGCAGTTACTTAGAACTCTTGAAGCTATTTCAGACCACGTTGAAAAAGAAGGAACGAGAAATAAAATTACTGAAAACTAAAATCGCTAATGGCTTAAATGTTAGTAATATCAAAGTATTCCAAAGAAGTCAGAAGATAAATACTCATTATTTAAATAGAAACTTCACGAGACTAACGAAATGGTGAGCGTAATGAAGGAACATTTAGTCGTGCTTGCCCCAAAACTTAAAACGAGCACGGACGAAGTATCGAAATTAGTCAAAATCCTGGCGAAACAGCAAGCTGAAGTTGATAAGGTGAAGCACGTGGTCACCGCTGAAGAAGCAATAGCAAAAGTACGACTCGCATGCAAGAAGTAAATGATAAATCAACTATATTGCACATTATAACGTTAAACTTTATTAGGTGAAAGCTGAAGAAACAGCACTTTTAGAAGCGGACGCTAGACAAGATTTAGAGGCAGCGATGCCAGCTTTGCTGGAAGCTCAGAAGGCACTGGAGGCTTTGAATAAGAGTGATATCAGTGAGATTCGCGTGTTCAATCAACCGCCTCATTTAGTCCGTTTGGTAATGGAGGCGGTTAACTTATTACTGGGTGAAAAGTACGTTTCGTTAAGTAACAATGTAACAGTTCAAAAATGTAACATTCTTCTAATCCAAAAATTGATGTTAGGACCGACTGGCCAAGTGCCAAGTTAGTCCTAGGTGACATACACTTCCTGGATCGTTTGCTCACGTATCCCACGGATGAAATAAGCGACAGGCTACTAAATAACCTGCAATACTACATCAATCATCCAGAATTTAAACCAGATTTGGTAGCCAGACAGAGCAAAGCTTGCAAGTCGATGTGCATTTGGGTGAGAGCGATAGACGGATACGCCAAGATTTATAGAGTGGTCGAACCAAAGCGTCAGAGGTAAACTCTGTGTAATATTAATTACTACGCGTTGAACTCATTAATTACTTGCACAGATTACAAAAAGCTGAGGGAGAATTGCGAGCGATCGAGGCAGTGGTGGCTCAAAAACAGAAAGAACTAGCTGAAGTGGAGGACAAGATTAAACAGCTACAAATACAGTACGATGCAGCCTTGGATAATTTGAACAAGTTGGAGTCCGAAATGGAACTGGTAGAGGCAAGATTAAACAGATCAGGAAGACTTACGTCCGCGCTGGTGGACGAACGAATTCGATGGGAACAAGCGACACTTGTACGATTCTTACAAAATATAATATAGAACACTATTTTACTTCTGACTTTTTAGGGATTTGACAAACAAATGGTTAATTTAACTGGTGATATACTGGTTGCTGCTGGAGCACTTGCCTACCTAGGTGCGTTCACGAACGAGTACAGAGAAGAATTGTTACAAACATGGTTGACCAACTGCAAAAACTACGATATAAAGACCACAGAAAATTATAATCTTATTACGATATTGGCTGATCCTTACGAAATTCGTCTCTGGAATACTCACGGTTTGCCAAGAGACAAAGTCAGCACGGAGAACGCTATTTTAGTGACGCAAGCTAGCCGCTGGCCTCTGATGATCGATCCACAAGAACAAGTAATTACCTTGAATTGTCCCGTTCAAGATGTTACAGTACTATGTTTATTCAGGCGAATAGATGGATACGGAACATGGAACAAGATAACAATTTGAAAATATGCAAACTGACAGACACGAATTTCTCAAGAATATTGGAAACGTCTATAAGACTTGGGATGCCTGTACTGCTTCAAGAAGTGGGAGAAGTGTTGGATCCGAATCTGGAACCTATCCTGCTCAAACAACTTTTTATCCTAGTACATATATTTTGTAAAACCGTATGATCTGTTTGTAATATATCGTAATGTTTAGGGTGGCAGGACATTAATACGATTTGGCGACACCGACGTCGAGTACGATCAGAATTTTAAACTGTATATCACGACGAAACTTGCAAATCCTCATTACTTACCAGAAATTTGTATCAAAGTGACAATAGTGAATTTCACCGTGACCATGGGAGGTCTCGAAGAACAATTACTAGCGTAAGTGAATGAGTCTGTATTCGTCAGACCACCTGTTTTTATTTAGGATTTAATGTACAATTCAATTATACCGCAAAAGATTAAATAGCTTTCGAATTTGTATAGGGACGTCGTACGTCTTGAAAGACCGGACCTCGAGGAAATGAGAAACGATTTGATAACGAAAATCAATGCGGATAAAGGCCAATTGTTGAGCATCGAGGACAGAATACTGACACTGTTGTACAGTTCAGGAGACGATATTTTGGATAACGAAGATCTCATAGAAACTTTGAATGACAGCAAGGAAACATCCGCGATCATCGCAACAAGATTGATAGAAAGCGAGGCGACCGAGGAGAAGATATCTGTTGCGCGTGAAAAATATCGGTCGATTGCGAATCGAGGATCAGTACTGTACTTTGTAGTTGCAAATCTTGCAGTCATAGATCCGATGTACCAGTTCTCGTTAAAATATTTCAACCAGGTACTTAATTACATGAAGTTTACGTCGATGATGGGCTACACGCTTCATTTCTCGTTCCAGATATTTAATATAGTAATCGACACGAGCGAAAAAGTAGAGGATTTGCAAGAGCGTCTGCAAATATTACTGAACGAAATAACATTAGCTATTTATACGAATGTTTCGCGTGGACTATTCGAAAAACACAAATTGGTGTTCAGTTTCATGCTCTGCATTGCGGTACACATTAACGAAGAAATCGTTTCGCCAGCACAGTGGAATTTTATGATACGCGGGGCTGCACATACCACCAAGGTATTTCGATGAAAAAAAATCATCGTTAATCTTCAATATTCATTCGATCGATTTTGTAGGAAGGAATTCCAGATTATCCAACGTTGACGGTTCATATGTGGTCTTGCGCTAATTACCTGGCGGAAAACTTTGACGTCTTCAAAAATATTTTAAACGATTTGTTCAAGAAAATTGAATTAAATCTTGGATATTTTAAGGCGGTAATTATTCACCTTTTCTAACTTTCATTGCACTTTTAGATCTCACGGGGTGATTTCTTTTAGGAAATCAATGTGATCCCTACAAATACAAGCCGGGCTACACATAACTGGGATACAACATTGAGCGATATCGAGAAGCTGATGTTGTTGAAAGCGTTAAAAGAAGAAGAATTGATTTTTGCAATCACGGCCTACGTGTCGAGAAATCTTGGAAAGAAATTCGTGGAATCACCCATGGCTTCGCTGCAACTTCTGTATTTAATTAAATCCAAATTTATTTCGTATACACATAGAAATAAACAATGATTTGCAACACAATTTTCATAGGTTCGCAGACACGTCGAACAAGATACCACTGGTGTTTATACTGACAACCGGATCAGACCCTTTCAGTGGCTTTTTAAGATTTGCAAACGAAATGGGTTTCTCTACCAAGTACGATTCAATATCTTTAGGACAAGGACAAGGACCTGTTGCAGAAGGACACCTACGAACCGGCACCATCGAAGGTAGATGGGTATTTTTGCAAAACTGTCACCTGGCTACTTCGTGGATGATCAAAATGGAGCAGCTGATATTGCAAATCGCCGAAGAACCAGAGGGTGTGATTCACGAGGACTTTCGACTGTTTCTAAGTTCTATGCCAAGCAAAGCTTTTCCAGTGTCTGTTCTTCAGAACGCGGTCAAAGTTACAAACGAGCCGCCCAAAGGTCTGAAAGCGAATATCAAAAGAGCACTGCACGATTTGGAAGACCAATTTTTTGAAGAACATCGTAAGGAAAAATCAAGTGTCTTTGTCAGAATAGTAGAGAGAACTGTCAAATGATTTAGAGATTTTTCATTTCAGACTTGGGAAAAGACTGGCGCAAAATTATATTTGGAATTTGCTTCTTTCATGCTATTATCCAGGAACGAAAGAAGTTTGGCCCGTTAGGGTGGAATATTCTTTATGAATTTAATGACAGTGACAGGGAGTGCTGCTTATTGAATCTGAAAATATTTTGCTGCTACGATCGTATACCTTGGAATGCCTTAATCTATACTACTGGTATGTTTAGTGTATATGAATGATAGAAATGTAAGAATAATAGCTATGTATACTTGTTTTAGGGGAGATCACATATGGAGGTAGAGTGACAGATAACTGGGATTTAAGATGTATGAAAACGATCCTAGACATATTCTTTTCTCCAAAAACTTTGAGGAGCAGTAAGATATTTTAAGCAGAATAAATTTTGTAAATAATACACTAATACAACGTTTTTCAGATTACGTTTATTCGGAATCTGGAAAATATTACTGCCCCAATTATGATACTTTGCAAGAGTATCAAGATTTTGTAGAAACGTTTCCTATTATCGACGATCCGGAAATCTTCGGAATGCACGAGAATGCAAACACTATTTATCAGGTATAATTAAGCAGATAAATTATGTGTATTTGCTGATAATTTAACTGATGTAATTGTTACCATGAAAGCTGAAAGAAGCACAATTTATTTTGAACACTATTCTGGAAGTCCAGCCAAAAGAATCCGGCATTGATCAAGATGCATCGAGTTCGGACATAGCATACGAAATGGCGGAAATGATCAAAAACAGAATTCAATTAAAAATAGATCCTACGGAATGTAATCCAGAGCACTTGAAAGTAAGCAAACGGCAGAAAGTACAACAATTGAATGTAGATTAAACAATGTTATCTTGTCTTTGCAGAGAGATTCGATGGGAAGACATCCATCACTGACTACTGTTCTCGTTCACGAAGTAGAAAGATACAATATATTACTGAAGAAAATACATATATCGCTAGAAAATTTACAACGTGCTATCAAAGGTTTTGTTGTAATGTCTGAAGAATTAGAAGGAGTCTTTATGGCTTTTGTTAACAATCAGGTATTAATTTCAACCTAATTTAATACCTTGCAGTCTTTTTTAATTTTATATTTGTATAAACTAGGTACCACAGATGTGGCATAATGTAAACGTCTATCCGTCTTTGAAGAAATTGGGAAGTTGGATAAGAAACTTAGAACTCCGGATCGATTTTATTCAAGTAGAAATATTGAAAAATTACAAAAATAACAATAACTTCAATAATCATTATATGTTATAGATCTGGTTAATCGATATAAAGCCGATTTCTTTTTGGATTTCGGGCTTGTCTTTTCCACAAGGATTTTTAACTGGTATGATGCAAACTTGTGCAAGAAAATACAATACTCCTATCGATCACTTGAAATTGGATTTTATTGCCACTAAAGTGGTTCTTGATCAAGAAGACATTGAAGCACAGCACAGAGAAGCTCATAAGGAGGTCTGATATGTTATGTAAAATATTTTATAAGAATTATTACAACAGTAATAATTATTGCCTACAGCAATTATTTATACATTTATAGGTAATAGAAGTATATCAAAATTTACAAGTACCAGAAGATGGAGTTCTGATACATGGACTATTTATTGATGCTGGTAGATGGGATTTTGAATCTATGTTTTTAGTAGATGCAAATATAGGTAAAGAATTTCAGATTATATTATTTTTTATATAATACTGAAAAGATAAATGATCAAATCATCAATTTCAGGTGAAATGCATCCATCACTTCCAGTTATACACATAAATCCAGTATTAGAACTACCAAAAGATGATCCAAGATATGTTTCACCGCTATATAAAACAGCTGTAAGAGCAGGTGTATTATCTACAACAGGGCACAGTACAAATTTTGTTATTGCAGTTTTACTTCCATCTGCCAAAAAGCAGGCATATTGGATTTTGAAAGGGACAGCTCTTCTGATAGAAATCATAGACTAATGTTAATGTTAATGTTATGTAACAAAGTAGTTATAATAATTAAAAGTTGTATAGATTTTATAATGCTATTTGTATAAATACATATTTATTAAATATTTGTATTAAATACATTCTTTATAATATAAAGCGTTATTAGAAAAGTTATACTGAAACTTGTGTAACTTAAACACAATGAACACATTGATAATACAAAACAACATTTACTAATTGCTATTAAAATAATTCTCTCTGCTTTCTTTTTACAACATTAGCATGATAATTATAGTCTTCCTTGTCAATGGTCCACATTAAAGCCATATATATTGTAAGTATGGAAGCTAATAATAATCTGTCTAATCTATAAACATTAAAAATCAACTATTTATATACCTTTGATATGACTATGGTAATATAACTATAAGTTATAAATGTCTTACGTCATATAGGGATATATCCATAGAACAATAAGAAATCCTGTTAAGCTTGGATGTCTCATATGGGAGTAATATCGCAACAATTCTTTAGATTTCATTACCATAGGACTTGGTCTTGATGAAAACTTATAATATACTTGCTTTATCCCAGTTAATTCAGATATATCCATCATTAAACATCCGCTATAAATTATGGACCAAGCTAATACATGAATAGCAGTAAATATAAACCATGTACTACTATTAGATGATGTATTGATATTCCATAACGTAAATGATGATATAGTATGCCACTGATTAAATAATAAATGAAGGGCCATAGCACTGACAACATTGTAAATACTTCTTTCCATGTAATCCATATGAAATTTGCAAAATAAATGTTTCACAAAATCAGTAGCCATAAGTGAGTGTTGTAACATAAAAACACTTAACACAAACATATTTATTATCAACAACCATAATACCGAATCAACATTTTCATCTGCAATATAAATTTGTAAAATAAAATAAATGACATCATTACTTATTTTTAAAATAATATATAACCAAATCATTTGTTAAATTACTAACGCTATTAATAATTGTTGTCAATTACCTTTTTGAGATGAAATGATTATTTCTTTGTTTTCGTTATGAACTGATAAGAAATATGTCAGATTACATAAAATGTAAAACGTATACAAAAAGCTTGCAGCGCACGTCAGTACGCTGACACATTTGACAAACATTTTGTAAAGTAAAATACGTTCAATCACTAACTCAACTTATAATTACTCTACATTGTAAATATGATACCAACACACAGTACATGTAATTACAATTTATTGATAATAATTTTACATAGCTATAAATATCTTACTGTTGTTTATTTACAGAGATCTTAGCTGCCATGAAACTTATATAGACTAGATACAAATATTTATTCAAATTAGCTATGTGGCCTGCAGATCGTGGAACAGAAATTTACATTGCGTGATAAGTCTACATTATATCTTGTTCATGCTTTAACCTATATTTTGTTTCGTAAGAGAATCGTAAAAATTCGCGCATCTCACAAAAGATCCTCTACCACTTGCGCGGTACCAATCTGTAATGCTTTTCACTTCATGGCTATATACACGGTGAATAAAAGTATATGAACAGATGGAAAGATCATAGGTATACATGTTTACACAAATAGATGAGCATTTTATAATAAAAGTTGAAGCCAAATCTAAGCTCTGATTTCAGCCTCAGCTTCAACTTTTATTACGGAACATGAAATATATCCGTGAGAAAGGATAATAATAAAGAAAATATACCAAATAACAGCAACACCCGCCACACTTGTGTTCCACCCCTACTTATAGAACACATTAGAACCAATCAGAGTAGACCTGCGCAGTATAAACGAAAATTCGTCACTAGATGCTATAGTTCCTCTACAAAATACACTATACATAGTCTTGGCGCGAAATTGTATTATTTTAAATATCATTCACACTGGGCGTGTTAGAATACGTAAGTAACACACTAATAAGATCATTTTTATAGTAAAATCCTTACGTAAAATAGAATTTGATGACCTTTATTAATCGTCATTTGCTTTGCCCTTATCTTAATACATTAAATTTTGAATAAATCATTATAATCGAAAGATCAGCCAACGCCTGTCGGAATGAATTGTCATCTATGACCGTGGTGTTTCGTATTATCTGTTTCATCAGTTTGGAATGCAACTTTCCGTCAAAAGAAGAGGTCAGGTTAACTTTCAATCGTGTGGTTTGGAAATTTGCACGTCAACCAACTGGCTTTTGAAAAAACTTGGCTGGTACTTATCAATATCTAATTTGTAAGTATTTAAAACGTATTTTTTATACAAAAATATTTTATGGAAACTATAAAACTATATAATGTTTTGTAATTTAATAATAACAAAGTTAATTGTTGTTACAGTGGGTAAATTACAATTTGTGTGTAACTTTATTATATCTTTTATGAATAAATACTTAAGAAGTATGCTGTGCATTTATTTCTTTAAATATTTTGTTTGAATGTACTCATATAAACAGTAAACAAAAACTGTAACAGTTATTTTTTGAATACTAGAAATTTCTATGCATCCAATTTAATTTTTATTGCATAATCATTGTATTATTTAAGCATTTATATACCTAATGTTCTTATATACTTGATAATATGTGTAGGTATGCCACTAGGTATGAAATTGAAGAAATAGAAGATGAAGATCTAAGAAGTTTCTTAAACATGTAGTAATTATTCATAAATAAATATAAAATAATTCTAGACATGTATATTACATATATCTTGTTGCACGAAATATTTTACTTTTAACTTTTAACATATTTTCACAGTTGGTCCAAGATGTCAAACCCTGCTGATCGTTTAAATTATGTACAAGATAGCAGCAGTGACACAGAAACAGACAAAGAAACAGGTAGCAGAGGGCAACATCGTATTTATAAAAATAGAATGAGGTATAACGTTTGTTATATTCAAAAATATTAATAAGTATAATATTTGTTACAATATAACAACAAAAAGGCATAGATATTTTAAGTATTTTACATTATCAGCTTCCTGTCTCAATAAAGTAGAAAAATTAAATCAAGCGATGACACTGTAACATCTAATCTCTAATTCATTACATTTTTAACTACTTTATTTAAACTATTATATATTTAAATTACAGCATGTACATTAGGATCGTTGTAATGCAGTATGTTGTATGCATGCTTCATTGTTTCATTAGTTAAAGATTAGTTAAAAGCAATAGAATGATGTAATTGAAATCTACTTTAATGTTTCATGTTATTTATTGAAAAATTTATAGAATTTTTTTATATTATACAACTTCACTTTTGCTTTAATTACATGTTTTTTATTATATTTTTTTTTTTTATTTTTTTTTTTGTTGAGAAGATGTTGAAAAGTATTTAAGATATAAAAATATGTCACTTTTGCAATCTAGAAATTGAATTAAAATAAAAAATTATTATAACTGAATGTTTGTGTACATACACTTAACCATTAACTTTAATTGGTCGTTACTTTAGAATCGGTAGATACTACACAATGCCTGTTGTTGAATGCAAACATTAGGGAGGTAATGTTGTTGTTTTGCATGTAGTTGTGGTGGATCTTCCAAACCAAAATCTTGTCTGGTGCAAAGGGATGGAAGTAGTGAAAGGCACTGTCATTCTTTCAATTCTGGCAGACAAAATACAAATGTTAGTCAACAAAACAGGTAATATTTACAAATTAACAGAACATTATAAAGAGAAACTTTTGCTTCATCTCTTTTTGAAAAATAAAATAATTTCAACTTATCATTTGATAATACAAAATGTTTGGATATTTTTATATTTTGATGCATTTCTATCTTTATTCTCTGTATTATTAAAACAAGAGCCCAGACATCAATATATAAGAGGTAGGTCTTATTTACAAATTTACTTAGGATTGTACATGGCTTTCTATGTTTATTAGTTATAATTTGTTTGTTTTATGTAGGTATTAATATTAAGTGATCTTCAGTAGTCACTTAGAACATATTTTTCTTCAGACTTTGCTCTGGAGTTGGTGTGGGAAAAAGTCAACAAAGTCAAAATAGAGATAATTTACCATCTTCTGGCTCTGTTACTGGTATAAACAACCCACAAGCTAGTGATGAACGCATTACTCTTATCGTTGATAATACTAGGTAAATATTATGTAACATAACTTTGAATAATATTTTACATAAAAAATTAATTTAAAAATTATTTCTAGGTTCATTGTTGATCCCGCATTATTCACTGCATATCCAAATACGATGTTAGGTAGAATGTTTAGTTCTGGCGTTGAATATGCTCAACCGAACGAACGCGGTGAATATGAGGTTGCAGATGGTATATCCGCCATGGTCTTTAGAGCTATTCTCGATTATTACAAGGGTGGAGTAATTCGATGCCCGCCGACAGTTGCTGTCCAAGAATTACGGGAAGCCTGCGATTATCTTCTCGTTCCATTTGATGCCAGTACAGTAAAATGTCAAAATTTAAGTAAGTATAGTATTTTAACACGTAAAATTAATAAAATCAGGAAATGATAAAGTTGATAGTTATTTCTTATATTTGATGAACTTTTCTAAGCAAGTAGAAGCCATGACAATTTATGGTAGTATCTTGTGTAAACTATTGTTATATAGTATTTCAAAAAAAGCATGACATTTGCTTGTAATTTAATGGCAGGAGCTCTAGAAATTAGATAATTTATTATAGGGGGATTATTACATGAGTTATCTAACGAAGGCGCGCGGTGCCAATTTGAAGTGTTCCTCGAGGACTTGATATTGCCCTTGATGGTAAACAGCGCACGCAGAGGCGACCGCGAGTGTCACATCGTTGTCTTATTGGAAGATGATATCGTTGATTGGGACGAAGAATATCCACCACAAATGGGAGAAGAATATTCGCAAAGTACGTATGTGAAAGTTAGCTCTTTTTACAATATCGAGGTTCAAAATATATATCCACGCTGTGGTATATTGAATATATAAAATAGGAAATCGATAATTGTATCGTTTACACTCTTTAACACTTTGTTAAACATATTAAGCATCTTTCCGATCAGCATGGAATTTCACGTGTTACTTTATTTAAAAGAAAATATGCTGCCTCTGTTCATTTCATTGTTTTATAACGAAATTCTTGTATGTTTTCACAGCTGTCAACAGCACTGCGATGTATCGGTTCTTTAAATATATTGAAAATAGAGACGTGGCCAAGCAAGTAATGAAAGAACGAGGTTTGAAAAAGATTCGTTTAGGCATCGAAGGTTACCCTACGTACAAAGAGAAAGTGAAGAAAAGAGCCGGTGGACGGGCCGAAGTAATTTATAATTACGTTCAAAGACCTTTCATTCACATGTCTTGGGAGAAAGAAGAAGCGAAAAGTCGTCACGTCGATTTTCAATGCGTCAAATCTAAATCTGTGACGAATCTCGCTGAAGCTACTGCCGATCCAGTATTAGATGCTGGTGGAAATCCTATTGCGATCGGTCTCCTGCAAGCAGCAGACCCAGTGCCTCAACCAGAAATCGTGCTACCAGTCGGTTCAGACGCCGACGTTGAAGGTGCCATAGGTTTACCGGCCGATCAAGACCTTGGATCTATACCACCCGACGAGTTACCATGAATGTTAAGTGTACAAGATAGACTGAGCAGGCACGAAGTTCGGTTACCAAGTATTTATGGACTGCTTTCTTCTTGCGTCAATTTTTAAAGTTAGTCAGACTCGCTTATCTCACAATTTCATTTAATTGGGTAGTCATATTTGAACATCGTTGGTTTTCTAACGAGAAAACTCTATCATATTTTCCATATTTTTATACCGTAAGCACTCGATATTAGTTGAACGAAATTGCTTGACTACAAAAGCGCGCTTCGAACAAGACAAAAAGTTTCTTGTGGGTTAGGCAGGTCTGATTTTGACTCAGTCAAAATGATACATAGTGAAATTATCGCATCTTGTGGATGTTCATCTAGTTTAACAAAATGTCCGCCGCGACTTTTTCAATTTTGTATGTAACGTTAAACGTTTCTAATTACTTGTCAAATACAAAGTAACGATTCGTTGATATTTGCGAACAACACTTGCCGTTTTATACGATTAATAAAGTTGAATACCGTTTCCGAGTCTATGCTTTCTTGTTTTCTACACCCATCATTCTTTACCTATATTCGTTTATAACAATGTTACGTGTGCGTATCAATTTAAACAATAAGCAAATGCGTCGGAAAGGAGGAAACTTCAATTGATTACAGTCGATAAGACGCGAAGTAGAGACGTTCGCGTACGGGAAAAGTGGGAATCGTAAATGTCGTGAGAGATCGAAAGCATCGGGAGTAATTCGGAAAAAGGAGTATGAGAGATCCCGAAGGCGTAACATGGAGAAAACGCAGGCGCGTATGCGATCAATAAATAGGCTAGCTCAGTCGAGGACGGGTGATCAGTAGCGTACGAACACGCAAGCGGTGAGGGTGGTAGCACGTATATTATTGTGTCGGGTGAGGCGTACGAAAACAACAGAGCACCCCTCCCCGGCGGACGGTGTAAAACGGGCTGCCAGCGGTGAGGCTGCAGAGCAGGCCGCTCGTCCAGCATGCAACCACCACCGAGAAAAGTAAGCCGACGAGATTGACATTCGCATTTCCATACATGTCACTCTTGTCATATATATTCTTAGAACGACAACTCTATACTCTTGTCGTATCCTTGCATTCGAGCTTTCTTCCGTCGTTTCCTCCTACTTCATTGATCGTTGCGAGTTCTTCCTAAGTCGAATACTACTGCACGTTGTTAGAACGCCTGCGAAACGTGTACCGAGCATGAATGAGTACCCTGGCGAAAATCTTTCAAGGTAACTGAATCGAAAGCAGTCAAAATGAAAAAAGGAAGAAAATAGGGAACGAAGGGTATAGGTCGCAACGTGTCATGTGTATCGAAGGAAGTACGAGGGGTTGACACTTGCTCTCGCCACGATCGAGATACGCGAATTTGACCGCGTATCGATCTTTAGCGACGTCTTACGGAAAAATTGACGTAAACGGCGCTCGAACGTTGCCACGATGAGAAAATCGATGCGCACTTCGGTCCTTCCTGCGAATCTATACCAAAAGCTGACCTCAAAATGTATAGAACAGGCCAAAGACCTGGTTCGTTTCGGATCGAAACGAACGTGCGTACCAACGGTTAAGTCACAATTTTATTTCCGCGATTTCTCGGTTTCTTCCATGGGCACATTCATAAAATATCGCTTCGTTCGAGTATGTAAAGCTCTGCGAACCCTGAAATTTCTATCTGTCATTATGTAACGGTGCGAGGTTCCACTTAAAATCGATGCTTGAAATTTTGAATGTAGGACAATTTTTTTCCGGAAGCCATGTTTTTTCGTGACAATTTCATGCAAATGTCACGGAAACGTGGTAGTTACGCATAATGAAGGAGGAAGAAACAATTTCCATGAGAAATTCTTGAACCGATCAAAGATTGTAACGAGGCAATTACGAAGATTGAAGGAACGTGTTCTTTGGGATTGATCCTAAAATTCGTAGAACAAAAGAACGTGTTTCAAGGTCGACCGAAATCTTGGCGATATCGATTTAAGAAACTACTGGTTCGGAACAATTTCTAGCTACTTAAATCATAGTAATTGTTCTCCATCGTACAGTTATCTCTGTCCCTTTAAAGATAACAGCATTTCCTGACCCATTTATCAAGGTGCACCAACCGGCCCTTTGCTTCGCTCCACGACAATGAAGTTTCGCAGTTAAAGATCCGGAGATTCCTGACCCACTTCGACTCGTCGAACACCAGCCGTGCGATAAGAATTCAAAAAGATCCGTGAAAAGAGAACAAATACACATTTTCTAACAGTTGTCCAAAAACATACTTCAGTTGAAATTTAAATCAACACGCTTTACGAGTGCTCGCCTCTATTTGCTTTTCGCGCTACGATTTCTTTTTCATCCCCTGTTTTTGTCTCTTTCAACCAACTTCGCGTTCACCTATTTTTTCCTTTTTTAAGGAAACTTCAATTTCAGCGGGATATTCGAAAAAGGAGGGTTATTTAGAAATTTTCGCGAAGAAAAATTGTTTGCTCGACCGATGAGAGATTTTTAAGCTCGAAAACTTTTTCCTTGTTTGTCCTCGTTGGCTCCGACTTGGCTCTTTGATCGATCAAATATTTCTCAAAATAATAAAAGTCTTTATTAAGGTCATGACTATAAATTTTCTTCGGTATGGCCTTCCGCTCGTTGCCTGGACATTTCTTGGCTATATCATGGTGCTTTGGCGAGAATGCTTCGGTTGAAAGCCTGACCTTCTCGTACTATCCAAGCTTAATTAAAGAATCAGCAACTTTCGTCGCTTTAGAATCATATCTCTCTCGCGTCGGACTAATGAAGGCAATAATTAAACTTCGATATTAATTAAATGAAATCGGATTACGTATTTATCCAATGTTTATTCGGCGAATAACAGCGATGGAAAAAGCTTCGACGCTTTATGCTCGTTCAGTGGCTCGAGTTGAAATTTCTGCACGCGGGCGTCAAAGTAGTCACGGAACAAAGAAAAAAAGGGCTTCCCTTGTTACTTGATATTTCCATTACCATATTTGCTACGATCGTTGACGCAAAGGGCAGAGGAAAAAAAACCTGGAAAATTTACATTCGCTCTCGGCAGCGATGAACTAGGCTTTCCCATTTAACGATCCGTGTAACAATGCATAACGTAACGAGCACACAGAAAGTAATTATGTATGAGTCCCTAGACCGTGAGCGTATCTCCAAGCTCTGTGCTTTCAAAAATGCAACGCCAGACTTTCCAACAAGGACAAGAGTGGGTGACTGCAATTTCGACAATTACACAGGTTGTCCCCGTGTGTTAAACATCGGCAATTGATTCGCTAGAGTTCACGGGGTCAATGCGAGCCCTGATGCGTAAGGGAGACGTCGATGCACCTGCTTGTACTACAAAATTGAACTTGACTTCGAACAATGTTACCGCTGATTAAAGCGTTACCCTTGTTAGCTTCCTCGGCGGACAATTATTGGGACGTGCAAGAGACCGATAACCGTGACGGGCAAAGGAGATTGCTTTTTATTCCACGTATAGTATATTTTCTTTTTTTTTATTATACATTTATTTTGTACATGTTATTGTATTTAATATTTTTTTTAGTCTGTGGATAACCGTGACGGACAAGGAGACTTTTTGTTCTATGGACATTTTTTCGTGGTTACTATATTTTATATTTCTTTTTTACGTTTAATAATTTTGTCGATAATACGTTCGTTCTGTTCTTTATTTTATATGCTCGCTAAAAACTATCTTCTTTGTTTAAATATTAGTTCTGGAATAACTAAAAAAGATTCGACTATCAAAATTGTAAAAAGATCATTGTATTCGTACTCACATTTTTTTTGCTGCGTTGAAAAAATATTCAAAACTAACTATTGCAAAATAAATTTAAATTAGTCACGAATGAAGACTCTTGCTGATACTCGGATCTCCTTAATTACAGGGAAATTATACAAAGTTTCTTAAGAATGTGCACGCAGAACAAGCGGCGAAGTTGCAAGCGAAGAACCAGCACGAGTGCGACCTTCTGGAAGATATTCGGTGAGCCTTAAACTTATGTAAAGGAGGATTAGACGAAAGCTCTTTTATATAGCCTAAGCTGCAGTTATTTTATGTCAGCGATTTCGATCCCTTCGAACTTTTACTTTTACTTTCAAACAATGTTCGAAGAATGCCGAATCGTTTACAGAACTTGCTTAACTACTTTAATGCCTTATATGCTAATGTATGTTTCAGTAATTTCACGATAAAAAAATCTGCTATTGAAAAGTCGTATTCAGAGGTAAGATTGCTACGTTACGAAGTATATTTCTAAGACTCTTCGAAATTTTGATTGGCAATCAATGTTTCAGGCACTACTTAAAATATCTTCCGCGTATTTAAATAAAAAGATCCCTAATATTCCGGACCTCAAAGTCGATGGTGGAGAGGAAAAATGGTGCACTTAATTTCTTAAAATTTCGTCGTTAGAAATTTCCTTCAGTTACAAAATTGTTAATTCCAGGAATATGTGGAATGTCTGGCGAACCGTTTTGGAAGAAAACGAAAAGCTCGCCAGGGCGCGATTAGCCGCTGTAGAAGTTTTTCAGCAGCAAATTGCTGACGATGCGAAAAGTTTAAAGATGCATAAAATTCAAATTTCTAAGAAGGTACCATTTTCTAAAACAACAGTAATCGTCGATGAAGTACACACAACACTGTTCTTTTTCAGGCAATCGACCAATTAATGATAGTACAAAAAGAGTTGCAAATGTGTGTACAAGATGTAGACAAAACAAAAAAATTATACTTCGATGAAGAGCATAGCGCCCACGATGTTCGCGACAAAGCAAAAGATATCGAAGAAAAGTACGTACATGCATAATCTGGCTGTTTAATCGATACAGTAAAATATTGATCATTTCCAGGTTGAAAAAGAAGAAGGGATCTTTCTTTCAATCGATAACATCATTACAAAAGAATAGTGCAAAGGTATGAAACTAACTGTCGATATGTAAAGAAAGAAGGTTCAGGTACTCGCTAAATGGGGTAAATAATCTTTGGTAATACCAGGGTTTCGGAAATACCAAAGTCCCAATATCTGAATGTTCCAAAATTGTAAGGTTTTAAGTCCCAATCTTAAACGACCCATAATCTCTTCAGTAGGCATTCGAACCGTCCATTACAATTGTCTGCGACTGCACCTCTGATTGTACTGAATACCCTGTACTTAATAAGAATTATTGTCTCCCGTTAGCGAGTATTATCTTTTTCTACAAATGTATAATATGCGCTTAGAATGTATCATTAATAGCTCTTTGTGTTTAGGTAAGCTCTAAACGGGATGCTTTAGAAGAAAAGTCCACGGGGGCTCGAAACGATTACTTACTTAGTCTCGCCGCTGCCAATGCACACCAGAATAGGTATTTTGTAGTTGATTTACAAAATACTATGCAAGTAAGTGAATTTTAATCGTTACTCATACTCTGTCTTGAAATTTTAATAGAGAAGGAATGAAAATGTCTATTCTCTTGTTTTCTTTAACAGTACTTAGAGCAAGGTGTTTACGATAAAGTAGCAGAATATTTAACTTTAATGGGTCGTACAGAACTTTTGACTTGTTTAGCTACGCAAAATAGTTTCGGTAAAATTCGCGACCAAGCGCAACAAGTGAGTAGTACAAGAGATCAAATTAAAATTCTCCTGAAACTTACTCTACAGTTAAATAGGTGAAAGAGATTACTTTTTCTGTTATTTATTGTTCGTACCTTTCGCAGCTAACTAGGGAGTACAATATACAATGTTGCTGCTTGTATTATCCAGTTCTAAAACAACATATACAATATGAATTCGAAGCTTGCGACAACGATCCAGTAGAGAGGTTTGCAAATAACATATAGAATGTAAATGGAAACTTTTTGCAGTAGTCAAGAAAAAATTTGTTACAGGATAACGGCCGATCATTCTGCTGCAGCTACGCTTGGAAAAGAAGCTCGTCGCTGGTCGACGCGAATAGCACGCGAAATAAGCAGTATCAGGGAAAATAATAGAAAATTACAAGTTCTTTTACAGCTTAAAGAGTCTGGACAAAAGGTTAACATAACATACGGCTAATCCTCCTTCAAATCCTCCGACTGTTTCTCCTTTCATTTTTCATTCCACGTTCAATGATAATTTACTAACAGTTATTCTCAATAACTGTCCTAGACTGATCCAAATGATCCACAAGGTCCAGATATAGACACAAAAATCGATGAACTGAAACACGCGATACGACGCGCTGAGGTAAGATATCTGGTGAAACGCGAATCACGTCAATTCTCTACCTTACCTGTTTACTTGTTCATTAGACAGCAAAGCTGAAGGCAGAAGCGAGAATAGAATGCCTTCGAAACGGTGGAGGTTTGTTAAACATCTGTTGTTCTGTTCTTTATGTGTTTAAAGCGGATAAAATTAATATGGTAAATCGCATCAATTAATCGATACGATTGTTGCGTATTTATTGTTTCTGCAGTGAACGTTGACGAGTGGTTACAAGAAGCTGAAACTCTGAGCGTCCAAGATATGCCACGCTCGGCCAGCTCCCTTTCCGTCAGAACCGATGCATCTGGAACAGCGGTATTTTAATCTACATCGAATAACATATATTCTAAAATCTGTACAATATATTTACGATACATTGCAGGAGCATCCGTCCTCAGATTCGTTCTACGATAGTGACGGAGATGGTGGTAGCGATTTAACTACCGTTGAACGACCGGGTAGTGCACGAAACGCTCCTCAGCAAGAGGAAACTACAGAGGAGAGGCAAAGACACGATAGCGAGGAAGTGGATGGTGTGTACAACACTCTACAAAAAGATAAAATCTTATTATTGGTTCCAAATGAAAGTAACAGTAAGATATTATTCGATCGGCAGCTCTGCTTGAACAGGAGAAGCAACGAATAGAACAGCTTACTGTCGGTTGGGATGACCCAACAGCGGTGAACTGGGATAACGAAGAGAAGGATGAGCAAACTGAAGTTCAAGAAACAGCCGAAGCACCTTCTACACAGCAAATATATAAATGCACCGCCCTTTATTCGTACACGGTATGAATATCAATTTAACTCTGTTATTATTCGCGTTAGAAATTAATCTTAAGAATTTGTTTTACAGGCGCAAAATCCTGATGAATTGTCAATTGTCGAAAGTGAACAACTCGAAGTCGTTGGAGAGGGCGATGGCGATGGTTGGCTACGAGCACGAAATTATCGCGGCGAAGAAGGATTTGTTCCTCAGAATTATCTTGATGTTGAGCGAGAGACAACATCTGGTTTGACTTCGCAAGGACCAGGACTGGTGCAACAAATATCTTTCTCTTCGGTAGATTACACTATCGACGATCACGATGCAGTCGACCCAGACGCTAATCTACAACCTGCTGCTCCAGAGAATATTGTACAAAATCACATAGGGGGTAAGTTAATCGTTGGAGTCTAAAAGGATAAAAGAAAAAAAGTTAATTTATTTTATGAATTAATTTATGGTTTTCTAGAACCGGAGCAATATTGTATCGCTCTTTACGATTACGATACTACGTGCGACGAAGAGCTTAGCTTCCTCGAAGGTGATATCGTAAAAGTGCTGAGAAAAGAACCGCATGACGTGGACGATGGATGGTGGGAAGGTGAATTACGTGGACAACGAGGATTATTCCCATCTTTAATTGTAGAACCTTGTGCTGCAGATGGCTCACCCTTGACTCCACAGGTTAAATTTGTAAATGTGGATACTTTAGAATGAACATAATTGCAAATTTTTAACTTGTCGATCCTTTTTCATTAGGAAAATATAACGCCACCGAGCTCCGCGCCACCGATGTTTACACCGCCTGAAGTTCTAGAATTTCTGTTAGAAGATGAATTAGCGCAAAATTCAATACAAGGTAATAGTAGTATTGTGCGAAGTGAATTGCAACGAGAGAAGTATTCTACCTCTCATATTTTACATAGGGTCGGAAAACAAACAACAATCAGATAATGTGAACACTGAGCAACAGCAGAAAGAACAACAGCAAGAAGGTTTTATAATAAATCTTTCAAAGGACCAAAAAAGTCATTATGGGTCGCAATTCGAAGGCGATAAGTCCGATGATGGGCCTGGTATAGTAGGTAAGCTTTAAATCATTATTTGTTACGTGCAGATTTGAATACACGCTTCAATGAAAACATAATTCTTATTCAGTTGTAGAAGTATCGGAAGATTCAGAAGCCAAGGTAAATAAAATTTTCTTAGACGATAGTAAAAAAAGAAGTTATTAAAAGTCCAGCTATGTATTATCCTTCTCTTAGATGAATGATGAGAAAGCAAAACATCCGCAATCTTTGAACACCGATCAATCTAAAGATGATTTCGGACTTGGTGTTGCACAAATTGTGATTACCGCGGCGACCCCAATGGAAGAAGTTGAACATCCGTTTCCCGGATTAGAGGAAACTGCTGACGATACGGTGAAATCCGCAGAAAGTTCCGAAGCTGATTTACCATCGAGTACTACCACTGATATGAACGAGAGTGATTGCAAAGAGGCCACCGTGATAATGGATGAGAGAGAAGAACAAGAAACTACAGAAGCAACAGAAGATATAGAAGAAAAGTCAACGGTCGATGATCTGCCTACAGATTCAGCACCGTTTCCGGTTAGTAGCAGTTCTGGCAGTGAAGCAGATTCAACATCCGGCCCAAGCACCGCCGATAATTCTCAATCGATACCGTCTCGTGGTACCGTAATCGAGGTACAGGATAATACAGAGGATATTGAAATCGTACCCGAGAAAATGGTGGTAGGAGGAAGGGCAAGTATTCCAGATGAATTACAGCCTGACCAGTTAGAAAAGCTACAAAATTTAAAAGAATCGAATGCCTAGGATTGACTAGACCTCGGAGATCCTGATTATCCTGCCTTAACAAATAAACTGGCTCTTCCGAAAAATCATCAAAATAAGTTTCAGCATTTACTGGAATTTTGGAAATCTCCGGAGGTTATTGGAAAGAAAGACTAACGAATAACGGAACAACTAACAAAATTTTTATGTTAATACTATGTACACAACTTTTTTGCTAGATGATATTCTAGTGAACTATTTAAAGAAGGGTGTTGCGACTTTTGCAACGTATTTACAAGACGTTAATGTACAGTCATAAGGTAATAAAGAAAATTGTCGATACCTATAATAGATGAAAACTTTTAGTTGTTTGTGTACATTTCAAAAGAATTATAATGGTGTTGCATGGAAAAGAAGTTATTGTTTTATTCATCTTTCATATATTTTTATGTATCTTTTTATATAATGTTTATTTAAAAAATCCATATACTATAAATCCCTTCATCCAATTCCATGTTCGTATAAGTGTTGCGTGATCATATAACTTTAAGGCTGCATCCTGAGAGCACCATCCAATCTTATCACTTCTCCATTCAGAAGATGATTTTCAATAATGTGTTGCGCCAGTTGAGCAAATTCATCCGGTTTACCCAATCTATTTGGATACGGTACTGTTTTCGTTAAATATACACGCACTTTTTCTGGTAGTTCTCCTAATAAAGGTGTATCGAATAATCCTGGTGCAATTGTGACCACGCGAATACCAGATCTTGCTAAATCGCGGGCCAGCGGTAAAGTCATACTGACAATTGCACCTTTGCTGGCAGAATATGCTGCCTGACCCATTTGACCCTCAAAAGCTGCAACGCTCGCGGTGTTTACTATTACTCCGCGTTGTCCATCTTCATCTGGTGTTACATTATGCATAAGACCCATACATGATGTTATAACACTAAATGTTCCAATAGTATTTACTTTAAGGACTCTCGCAAAATCTTCCACTTTATGTGCTTTCTTTGTGTTAGGATTATATACCTTATGTGCACAAGCTATTCCTGCAGCATTCACTATGACATTTAGGTGTCCATACTGATTTTCTATTAACTGTACTGTTTCTTCTATATTCTCTGGTATTGTTACCTGTAAAATGATACAAGATTAATTTAACATCAACAAAGTTTGATTTGTAAAAACAAAAATATAAGATCACAAATTATATACAGTGATTATTATATTTCATCGAAGGATATGATTAAAATTTCAATGTCAATTGATAATGGTTACTAATAGCAGTACTTATAGTATACATATAGGAAATTAAGACCAATGACAGTAATAGTCATATAACTAAAGTTAAGAATTATATAATAAATATATTGTACAATAATATACATTATATTATTAATTCAGAATTCAATTAAAATATTTTAATTACTATATTGCTAATGTATAAACTTAATTATTTTGCATTTATAAATTTTTTCTAAACAACGTTTTTTATTAATTCTATTACTGCTATTGGTAGTAGCGATGGTACTAATTTTTCATATTTACATCCATTGGCGAAAATATAGTATTGTTTCCTAAACTTTTAGCAATTTCATCTCCTTTTGACGTGGGTAGATCAGCAAGAATCACTTTGGCACCTTCCCTGACGAATCTTTGCACGGTTCCAAGTCCTAATCCGGAAGCACCACCGGTTACAAGAGTGACCAATCCCTAAAATGCATTACATGTTAATTGTATCTTTCATTTAAATGTATCTTTTTGCTATAATAGTTCTAGAATTTATTGGTATATTTAGAATATTATTGTAACAAAAATTATTAACTGTTCAAATTAATTATTTTCATCATAGTTCATAAAATATTAAATATAATGCATCCTTTGATCGCATAAATGTTTTTCTAACATAATACTGATCATATAAAAAGTAAGAATGAAATTATGTTATATTTCAAATAGTTACACATAATCTAATTTTTATTAACCACTGTTACCAAATAATTTATAGGGATTGCTACTAACAACAAATATATTTTAGCTTGTAGTCTTGTTATTACGCAAAATCAGAAAACCAAAAAATATAATGAATTTTGCTCAAAAAAATAATCATACGAATTTATTTTTCTACATTATTCGTTATTAATAATTATAAAAATTTCATTTAGTACTTTATTATATATATTATTCTTACAACAAAATAATAACAATTGAATGACATTTTATATTGTCAGTGTAACAATATTGTTGTCTTTGAATATTTTTCGTAACATTTTTCTTATGTGTTGTTTAAAGAATACAATTCGTAAGACTGTTACTATTAAAAAAAATATATGTATATATCGTATGTCCTTTTTTAATAATATTATTAACCACTTTTTAATATTACAGGATAAAGTAAAACATATAACTTTTTGTGAAGCATCTCTTCGAAAGTCACAATTATTTTTAAACAAAACTAAGTTTTTTATGTACATATATAACATAATTGTATAATAATATAAATGTGCGATATGGACCACATTTTCGAAAATATTCCTAATACTACATAAATATGCATTATATTCGTAATGATAATTGAACTTTGCATGTAAAAAAATGTTAAAACTTACTTTCAACATTCTGGTAACGTATAAAAAAAGAGTATACTAAATAAAAAGCAAACACTAGGAAAGAGAGTTAAATTCGTTCAATGCGAACGTGTTGTCTCGACTGGATTTACCGACCGACTGCAAATTATCTATATGAAACTTTGAACCATAGACATTCCTCCTTTCAACGTTTACACACACATATGTATATCTTTATCAACGAATCATACAAGAATAATTCAATCGTTTACTAAAGACAATCAATCGTATAATAAAAAAAGAAAAACGAGAGAATGAGTCTTCAATTTAATGTGTTTTAGTCGTTGGCAGTTTAAAGTATTAATTATATCAGAATTTCAGTTCAAGGCAATGTCTGATGAGGCATTTATAAATTCTACATGTGTAAAGTACAAGATATTAGCACATTGCAATTAAATATACTAATAAAATAATATTTATTTCTATTATATTTTAAAATTTTACGTTCATTCTATTATTGACAAGTATTCACACTTATTGAAATAGGCAAATACACTTTTGTAATAGTATTTATAATCGTATTTAACTATTTACAATATTGTAAATTTTATTATAAAATTTTGTCTTAATTATAAATTATATTATATATTGAAGAATGTATTTATTATATTTTGAAATGTAAATAAAATTACAAAATCTGAAATGTGGTTGTTGTTTTTTAATACTAGTATATTCGAATGATTGAATATTCTTGATATTCATTTATTTTAACTCGTATTTAAAATTATTATACATACATGTGTTTGGATATGTATTGTAAATAATTAAAAGCATTATGTTACATTTTTCATAAATACATATATATCTGTTTATATAAATATGTGATCTATTATCTCATCAATCTGATGTTTAGTCCATGACTGTTTTCAACCGCGCGGACAAAGTGCAAATATCTAAATTGCAAAATAATTGCAATTTAAATGCATATTATTTTTTATTTTAGTAACGATAACGTTAATAATATACAATCAGTTTTTTTTTAGTAAATTAGGAATTGATGTTATTGATATTATAGGTTATAAATTGTAAAATATTTATTCACATATAAATATAAATCAATACAATTAATGATGCATATTGCTCGGTTGAATTTGTTATCTTGTAATTCATGTTATAAATTTTATTATTGTAAATTATCAACTCAAGTGTTATCAGGTATTTATACATGTAATGTAATGCTTGTTCATACTCAAAAAATGTTTGTTTAAGATTATTATTAATGTGTTTTATCTTTAGATTTTCCAAAAACATTTAATCATAAAGATGCTGAGCATAAATGGTACCAAATTTGGGAAAAGAATAATTACTTTAATGCTAAAGACAGTCAGAAAGAAACACTGAGTATGATCTTGCCTCCTCCAAATATAACTGGAACATTGCATTTAGGACATGCATTAACTGTTATAGTTCAGGATGTATTAGCTAGATGGTATCTATAATTAACGGTAATTTATTGCTTAATTATTGTGGTATATAATATTTAAAATGGTCCTACATATAGGTATAGAATGAAGGGTCATCCTGTTGTGTGGATACCAGGTTTTGATCATGCTGGAATTGCAACACAAATAATGGTAGAAAAATATCTTTCTAAAGTAGAAGGTGTTTCTAAATCAGAAATTGGGAAAGAACAATTTCTTTCACTTGTATGGCAATGGAAAAATGACAAGGAAATTGCTATAAAATCACAGTTAAAAACTGTAGGTGCCAGTTTGGATTGGTCAAGAGAATATTTTACAATGAGTAAGGTATTTATTAAAATCTTCATATGTAAAAAATTTTATTTTTTTAATAAATAATTTATTCTTTTATAATAAATACTTTAGGACCACAATAAAGCTGTAGTAGAAGCATTTGTATTATTAAATGATCGAAATTTATTATATAGGAAAAAAGATATGATTAATTGGTCTCCTACTTTACGCAGTGCTATATCTGAGATTGAAGTAGAACGATTATACATCAAAGAAAAAACAAAACTTGAAATCCCAGGATATAAAAAGAAGATAACATTTGGTGAAATAGCACATATAGCTTATCCATTAAAAGATTCAAGTAAAATTTTATTTTGTAAATTTTCATTTACTAGATAAATTTCATGTGATAAATATAAAGATTTTTTTTAGAAAATGAAATAGTAGTTGCAACAACTAGGCCAGAAACTGTTTTTGGTGATGTAGCAATTGCTGTTCATCCAGATGATGAAAGATATACAGAATATATTGGAAAACAAGTTTGGCATACTTTAAGGGAAACTTATATACCTGTAATTGCTGATCCCTTAGTTGACAACAAATTTGGCACAGGTTAATATGACTGAAACATTAAAAGTATATAATGTAATGATCAAATTTATGATATAAAAAATTTCCAGGGGCTGTCAAAGTAACACCGGCACATGATCAGATGGACTATGCAATTGCAACAAATCATAAATTAGATATTATTGAGGTAATTGATGAAGATGGAAACATAACGACTGCAGGCAAACAGTTTAAGGTATAAGAAAATTGAAATTAAAATAATTACATTCTGAGCAAATTATTTCAGTGGAATCAGTTTTGATTGTTAAAATTTAATTTTGAAAATATTTCAGGGTTTGCCAAGATTTATTGCACGAGAGAAAGTCTTAAATGAACTCTCAAATAAAGGTGTTCTAAGAAGTGTAAAAGAACATGAAATGTGCATACCGATATGTTCACGATCTCGTGACATTGTAGAATGTATGTCGAAAGAACAATGGTTTATTAGTTGCAAAAATATGGCGCATCGAGCATTGCAAGCTGTAGAACAAGGGCATTTAAACATAGTTCCTGCTATCCATAAACAGATATGGTATGATTATCTTAATAATATTAGGTAAGAAAAGAACATGTAGTATGGAAAAATTAATAGCAATATTTACTCTTTCATTGCAATATTTTTGTTAGAGATTGGTGCATTTCACGACAAACATGGTGGGGACATCCTATTCCTGCTTATTATATTATAGTAGGAGATAAAATTGAATGGATTGTTGCTAGAACTGAAAATGACGCATATATCATTGCACAAAAAAAGTATGGACCTGATATTCAAATATACAGAGATCCAGATGTATTAGATACATGGTTTTCTTCGGCAATTCTTCCTTTTTCTGTACTAGGATGGCCAAAAGAGGTACAACACGCTAGTAGTTAAATAATATGGAAAATGTAACTATTTTGTTTCTATGTTTTAGACAGAAGATTTTAAAAAATATTTTCCCTTAACATTAATGGAAACAGGATACGATATTCTTTTCTTCTGGGTTGCAAGGATGGTTATGCTAAGCTTGGAACTAACTAATCAACTACCATTCCCTGTATGATTTTTTCTTAACATATGCTTCATAAAATTATATGTATTAAAATTTCCATTAATTTATAGGAAGTTTTACTACATGGTATTTTATGCGACGCTTATGGAAAGAAAATGTCCAAAACATTAGGAAACGTAGTTTCCCCTGAAAATGTTATTAATGGCATTAATTTAATTGTAAGTATCAACAATGCACCTTAATTCATGCTATAATTTATTTGTAGTAAAGATTTACTGCAAATAGGGTCTTACTACACAAATGAAAGAAAGTTACGATAAGGGCATTATAAATGAAACGACACTACGTCGAATGTTGAATGCAAACAAGAAAATGTTTCCTTCTGGTATACCAGAATGCGGTGTAGATGCGCTGCGCATGACTCTCTGTAGTCACAATATCAAAAGTTAGTCTACATTAATATGTTCTTTCATCATTTTACGTCATATGCATTATAATAAATATTATAATTATAATTATTTAAACAGATAAAAATATTAATTTCGATATATTGGAGTGTCAAACAAACAAATTCTTTTCAAATAAAATCTGGCAAGCAAGCAAGTATGTTTTATTTATGACAGCTGAAAAAAAATATCAAGAACCAAAAGACATGACAATTATTGATCGTTGGATTCTAAGTCGATTATCTTTAATGGTAACCACTGTTAATGAGACACTCTTGCGACGAGATTTTCATAAATCTGTTGCGGCACTTAAGCAGTTTCTATATTACGAATTTTGCGATTTTTATTTGGTAAGATAATAAAAAGTCATAATTGTAATTAACAAGAATGGAGGAAACATTTACTGTTTAGCTAAGATCTTATATGGATCATTTGTAGGAAGCAACTAAATGGGGATTTAAAAGTGAGGATGCGAATATTGATATAAGTCACACATATGGTTTAAGAACATGCTTGGAAGTATTTTTACGTGCATTTGCACCTATAATGCCATACTTGTCTGATGACTTGTATAATCGATTATCAAGTAAATTTCCAGAATTTCTATTAGTCCCATCATTAATGGAAGCACCATATCCAATGCCAGAGCAAGTAAGTATCAGTTGTATATCTTACTATATCTGAGAATTGTAAATAAACTGAAAGCATGATTATTACAGTATAACAAATGGAGAGACGTTACTTTGGATGAAAAAATAAAGGAAGTTTTACAAATAATTGCAGAAATTAGAAGTTCCATAGGTAAAATTAATAAAATGATAAATCCAGAAGGTAATATTGTTTTACACAACAAAATATAACAAGAATTAATTCATTAATTTTTTAACCTTACGTAATTTTTTTTTATTACAGTTCATATTGTAACTAATAAATCTGAAGACGTTAGTTTTTATAATAATACCATAAACTTAATTAAAGGTGGAAGCAAAATTCTAAATATTTCGGTATTCCCCGAAAATAATTATATAAAAGATGAAAGTAGCATATGTTATCCTTGCGATTCTAATTGTGCACTGTTTATTACATCACAAGTAAGTTCATTTTTATTACATTTTAAATTTCGTATTTATTACATTTTTTTTTTTAGGATCCTGCTATTTTAAAACAAATTGAACAAAATATTTCACACAAAAAAAAGATTTCAAGTGAAATATAATGTAAATAATCTGTACAAAAGGGTATTTAAAATAGTATTCTGATCTTTTTTAATATTTAAATTAAAGAATTAAGACTGTAATACATGTAAAATAAAAAATACAATTACTCATTTTTATCAACGTCCATATGTTCATCATCAGAGTCATTTTCACTTTCACTACTGTCATCTGTTTGCTCACTATCCGAATCCGAACTACTGGAATCAAACCACGCTTGCTTAGATAAATCATCATGTATTATTGTTTTCCATTCGTCTAATTTACGTAAATCTAAACTATAAAAATCATTCAGTGTATATTGTCGGTCTCCATCTTCAAACATGCCGCCATATAAATATAAAATGTTATGCTTCACAGCAAGTGCGGCATTTATTCTTGGACATGGCATAAATATATCTGTTTGACAAATTTCTTGTTCTTGTGTAACAGATGTTCGCGCGGGTCCTATTGTAACCGTGAAAATCCCATCGTCATGAGTTGTTACAGATTCGATAGGAATAGATGGTGATTCTTCCATTTCTTGTATTTCATTGTCATTATCGTCTTCATTTTCACTATCACATTCTTGCTCACCATCTTCTTTTGGTTTTCTTCTACGACGTCGTACGGTCACATCCTTTTTTCCGTGTAATGTCACTAATAATATTCAAATAAAAATGTTAAGAATCTTTATCTATTTATAATATTTGAAGAAAGAAAGTTCGTTCTATTTAATACGTTTACCTGTCCTCCATTGGAATTTTTCTAAATCTAGAGCCAGTAAATCATTATAAAATGTTCCATGAAGTTCTTCATCATCATCTTCATTATCAAAAACTCCGCCAAATAAATAGGCTAGATGTGACTGAACTAAAACCCCTGATACACTACATCTTGGTAATATTTTAATTCCTGATTGTTTTACAAGTACCCATTTCCATTTCAAACCAGTTTGATCATTTTCTGAAACAACAAATTTAATATTATTTAATATTTAAACAAAAATATTTTGAAATAAAGCAAACTACCTACTCTCAGGAGACATTAAATACATGTCTGTATGAACATAGCCTTTATCAACATCCTTTTTGATCCTCTCTTTACTATATCCTCCATACACAAGAACTTTATTGTCAGGTGTTGGTAACATTATACATCCAGACCTGGGAGGTGGTGAAACACCTACAATTTTATGAAAGATATTTACAATATAGAAATTTATTTTATTGAGCTATCTTTATACTTACCAGACATTTCAATCTTATGCCATGTATATGTGTCAAGATTAAATAGATATACATCATTGTAATATTTATAATCTCTTAAATTATCATGAAATCCACCAAAAATTATTAACTGCTTTTTTATGAGAGCCATTCGATGACCACTTCTGGCAGATGGCCCACCAGGAGATCTTAAATGAAAAATAAATAATAAGAAAAAAATATTTCTACTTATTTCTTAGAAGACATATACAACATACAAAATTTTTTCCCATTTCTTTGTTGCAAATCTGTACACCCATAAATCTTTATAGTGATAAAATTGTGATTCTGAAGGACTTGTAAATTCACCACCAAATATCCACAGTTCTCCCTTATTTACATTTGTGGTTACTGCTTGATGACTACACCGTGGAGGTGGAGAACCAGGTGCTTTTATAATAGTCCATTCATTTTTGCTTAAATTATATGTAAACATATCTCCATAAACGAAAGTCTAAACAAAAGAATATAATATGTATAAGTTTAACATATAATGTCAATGATATCTACACTGTATTTAGTATACCGTTCTTCCATCATGAAATTCTCCTCCAAACATAATAAGTTCATCTTTAAATGGGTGAGCTGTTAAAGTACAATTTATACGTCGAGATGGTGGTGCTACTGTTTTTTCAACAACATGTTTTCTTCTTGCTTCTTCTCTCTCAATTTCAGCAATCACATGTTCTATGTCATCCTAAGAAGATAAATTATTTTTTACATAAAAAACAGAAATATCATAGAATACATTTTAATGAATTAGGGTTGAATTAATTGTTATTTGCTAACGTAAATTCAATATTTTATAACTCAGGAATTTAACTTTGAAATATTTATAAATTTCTCTAACCTCACCACGTGCAGCCAATTCCTTTTTCTGTTTAGAGTTTAATTTCTTTTCAGTTTTAAGTGCAGTTTTTACACTGCCACTTATTTTCTTCTTATTTTTATCTTTTTTACCCATATTAAACAATAAAATGTTTTATACTTGAAAAATTGTTTGTGTTTTCAAAGTTAATACTACAGGTGACCCGAAAATTGTATATACATTTAATATAAGTGCCTTTTAATAAAAGTCAATTTGATCAAAAAATGTATTTAAATTATAAATTCAAACTTTATTATCAATATATCAATTGTAATTGTTTCTGAATAAAGGTATGTTTGCATAAATTATATACAAAGTCATTTATTTGTATTAACAAAATGTTAACATATAAACAATGTTTTCAGTGATGTACTTTGAAAGTATGCTGTGTTAAATTAACATTAAATAAATTATATTTTATATGAATATACAATGATATATTTTGTTATCATAGAATATGTTTTCTATTAGTAAAGTAATATTATTTTAAGTTCATACTTTATGAGAAAGTATTTGATTTTACTTTTACTATAGAAAATTAGATTTGTAAATGTTTTAAGAACTTAAATTTATATTCATTTTTATTCCATGTAAATAACACTTAAAAATATATCAATTGGAAGAATGTTCTGAAATAAGGTACACTTCCTTAGTTGAAAGTCGATTAAGTATTACTTCTGTGGCAAACGTCAAAGCTGAAACAGTCAATTGGAGTTTCTAGTTTTCGAAGAAAAAGTGACGTATTAAAATTTGTCCTGTTTCAAGAAAACATTTTATTTATTATATCATATCTCACAGTAATCCTGTGAGATTGTCTCCTCAGTTATTCGTGACATCGTCACCGTTCTAATACGTGTCCATGCAATGTTAGTTGGATCTCTGACTTACAAAGCACTACGTTATTTTTTTAGTGGTCACCACATCAATGTTGTGATTATTTTCACATCTGATTAATTGTATCGTAATCGAGTAAAGAGAAATACTCGATCAAATCATGTTTTGGGCAAATAATTACGTGTCATCGCCTCATATTGAGGCACTACTTAACAAAGAGGTAAAGAAATTAACTTCTGTTAGATAAAGGTATTATTTTACTGATTAGAAATTTCAAAGCTTAAACAATTTGTCAAGAATCTAACCTTTAGATACTATATATTTTTTAGTGTGTTATCTAACGGCGTATTATGCATTTTTTTATATCATGAGATTTAAGTTTTTCTATGACATTAATCATGTTTAAACATTTTCTTCAATCTTTAATCTATGAGTTTACAAAAAAATGTAATTTGTTTTTAAACTTCCAGAATGTTTCATTATATGATTTAATGGATGAAGAAGATATTTTACAAGAATGTAAAAGCCAAAATAAAAAACTTGTTGAATAGTAAGTAATATGAGCCCATCTCTATAAATATTAACTATTTTTAATATAATAATAATTTTAGTTTAACAAGATCTGATGTAATGGAAGAATTAGTAACTCTTACAACTAAAGAACCATCAACAGAAATAGAAGAACGTTGGCGTTACAAGTATCCAAATGTTGCTTGTGAATTATTAACTTGTGATGTACCAACTTTAAATGAGAAACTAGCAGGTATAGAAGCTAGTTGAAGTTTTGTTTATGCAGAAGAGTTTAATTTATGAAACATATAGACTAATATTCATTGTATTTTAGACGATGACACACTTCTGGCAAAACTTTATTCATTTATTGATACGGATCAGCCTTTGAATCCATTATTGGCATCATTTTTTAGTAAAACTATTGGGGTCCTTGTTGCTCGTAAAACTGATCAGGTGATTATATTATTAAAAGTACAAATTTAATAGAACTAATTTTGAAGCTAAGAAAAACATAGTTACTTAATAATAATATTAATAACTATAGTATTATCATGTGACAAACATTAAACATTAAATATTCTTTTTTTGATCCCCCGTCTATAACCCAAACCTATAATCCTATGTTCCTATCTTTCTCTCAGAACTGGTATTCGTACCAGTACACTTGTTTGAAGGTTTTAGATTTTTTGAAAAGTCGTCAAACATGTGTTGATTTACTTTTACACCACTTAGAAACATCTGCAATTATGGATTTAGTATTAAAACTTGTTACTCAAGTGGAAGACACTGATATGCGGCAGAATATATTAAATGTAAGTAGTAATGATTGGAGGATCTTATATAATATGCAGATTTAGTAAATATGACATAAATTATAGTATATTTAGTTGGATATCTTCATTTAAATTTAATGTATGTATCTCAACAGTGGTTACATAGTCAGCAGTTAGTACAAAGATTGGTAAAGTTATTATCTCCTAATTCTGAGGCAAGTAAGCATGCAAATGCTGCACAATTGCTTTGTGATATGATAACTGTTGCAAGAGAACATCAACGTACATCTACAAAACGCACTGAACCAGATCCTATTTTAAATACTCTTGAATCGTAAGTCTAAGAAAAAAACAAATAAATTAAATATACATACATGTTATCAAAAATGAGTGTGATATTTAAAGTAAACTAATTTTTTATTTACAGTACAGATACAGTATGTTTGTTGCTGGAGACTATTCTAACTGGAGAGAAACTAGAAAGTAGTATTGTTGGTGGAATTCAAGTCCTCCTTACACTTTTGGGTCAAAAAGCTAACAAGTAAGAATATAAGTTATTAACAATATTATTGTTTACAAGGATTTACAAGGAGGTATATCTACCAATAGTAATATTTAAACTTCCAGCGCGATAAATGAGGGCGACATTCATGGTAATAATATTGGAGATGAAGTTACAGACAATGAGCAACGCCTGAAAATATCCAGTGCAACCTTGCCTTATTTAGAACAACTTCACAAACTTCTTTTAGATCCTCCTTCTGTAAATATTGCATACAATGTTATCCACTTTTTAAAAGCCGTTAAAAAAATAATATTAATACTCAAAGTACATTACGATTTTATTAATATGCTTTTATATCACAGAAACCTGCTGTTAAAACAACTGCTGGCGAGTTAAAATGTCCATTAGGTAATACACGTTTACACGTTGCAAAATTATTCACAACTCTCATGACAACCGAAAATGTAAAAATTTACGAGTCTTTAGTAGAATTAGGAACATTCCAAACATTATTGGTAAGTAAAATATGTCGAATAAAAGTAGTTCACGATATTGTATGTATAAGCTTCATTTTTTTATTCCTTAAGGATTTATTTTTTAAATACATATGGAACAATTTTCTACATACTCAAGTACAATTGTGCCTGGCTTTAGCTATTAATTGTGATTTTAAGGATACAAATGACATCATTTATAATAATGTAAGTATTATACAAAAAAAATATAATTATTATTATACATAAGAAAATACTTATTTCAACTATTTTTTAGATATTTGTCAAATGCAAATTAATAGATCGAATATTAGAAGCATGGGACGATAATGATAGTAAACAGTATGTTAAATAACAATTGTAAATTCATACTTGATTATAATATAATGGATTTATTTAAATAATCATTATCATTTTTTAGAAATGCAGAAAATGGAATTAGACAAGGTTACATGGGCCATTTAATAAACATTGCAAATAATATTGTTAATCAGCGTGAAAAAAGTGAAGGTTTAGATAAATTTTTAAAAGATAATGTATCATCAGAATGTCTTACTAAATGGGAAAATCTTGTAAATACGAAATTAGCGAAAATTAATAAGACCCATCAAATTATATTGGTATATTTGAATTTTTATATATATTCGCATACTTTCAAGTTAGCGTTAGAATATTTGGAATGTTACTTGAATCGTACTTTACATTTTTTTAGGGTGGAATGGCTCAAACATTTATGACAAATTCCAGTGAAAATCCAGATGAATACAGTTCTGATTCACAAGAAGAATTTCTTCAAACTCAACGAAGTGAACAAGTTAGTACTTTATTATGGATTTATGAAATAACAGGTTGTTAGAATTGAAAATGTTTTATTAACGGGTTGTAGTAAATCATTATTTAATACTTCATTATATGAACAGTTTTATTCGAATTATGTGGGGCAACATATGACATCGCAGTTTATTGAAAATTTTGGATTTCACGACGATCAGTTTAATGACGGTGATGATGCCCTTCAGTAAGTATTCTAATGGATATTTCAACTTATATTTTATTACTAATACATATGCAGTTTGCGTGCATTCCGAAGTGTTTAGTTGCCTATGATTGTAAAGCAAAAGACCATTTAGATGTTGATATTAGGTATTGCAAACAATTGAAAGAAAACTAGGAAAGTAACAATATATTGAAAGAATATAATGTAACGTCATATTTTTGCAACACCCTTTTTTTTTATACAAAAATACTATTATAGTAACTCGGTTGTCCAATTAACAACATTGGCCTTTACTCTCAGTGAGGAAGATCTCGACGGAAAGGAAGACCTGTTCAATAAGGTACAAACAATGTTAACAAGGAATATTTTTTTACTTGTCCTTTCAATGTGTTTCAAATTGGAAAATTACGTTCGTATAGATATGTCAGCAAAAACAAAAGGCGGGCTTGGAGGACTGTAGTGCAGGAGTAGAATGGGGTGATGAAGGTGAACTTACTTTTCAAACTGTGGTGGATAAACGAGACTGGCCATCAAAGCAACAACACAATGATTCTAATTCGTCCGATGAAGACGAGGAAGACCCATATATGCATATGGAAATTGATTTTACTAAATGTATGTTTTTATTTTAAACAGTCATTATGCGTTAAAATTCTATAATTATAAAGCGTTAATATGCGGTATTAACGCTTCTAATCTTAGTTTGGGCTCCAACTGAACCAGCATGTACCGGTACTTCGATTCCTGAAGCGAATCCGTGGGCTGTTGTACCACCAGAACCGGTTGAATCCACTGGATGGGCAAACTTTGATAATTTTGAAAACACTGTCAGCATGGAAAACACTGTGATAGTAGATAATAAATTGTGCGATGAAAGAAAAAACAAAGCGCTGGATGCTATAACAGATCAAAATAAAATGGAAACAACATCCGGAAATGAAGTAGCTGTAGAAGCTGTTAGTACAAATGATATGAAAATTGAAGATTCTAACGATAGTACTGTATCGCACACAGAAACAAATGTAAATCATCAAAGTACCGAAGACAATTTGTATTCTGGGTGTACCGCTGATAAAAATGCAAATCCAAGTGAAATTATAGATAGCACGTAAGTATACCATAATAGAGTTCTTAATATTATTATAATATGATGAAGAATGTAATATATCGCATATACTTTAGAGAAACCAAATGCGAAGAAAATGTAAAAACTACTGAACCTGAATCGACTACGATACAAAATGAACAAACCTTGAACGATCATAAAGTTACCTGTAGTGAAAAGAATGTGTCATCGGAAGCTGTATTACCACCAACAGATGCCAAATGAGAAGTTATTTCTTGAGTATGATATTGCAATAGAACAAAAAAAAAATCATATCAGTATAAATTTGTACGAATGATCAGAATATATATATAATTACGTCCCTATATTTTCATTAGATCACATCAATTGTGCTTCATTGCGTTGGCGTCTAGGTAACAATTTACAGCAGGGTACAAATGCGGAATGAAAAGTAAAAAAGACTAACCAACGCTCAACTACGATTAGTGTATTATTTGAAGTATATGCGTTCCCAGATTGCCAACATTTTGATTCTAGGTACATATACGTGAAATACGATTTTCCGACCTTCTCGATGAATACTGTTATCGAAGAGATTCTTTAGATTGTTATTTATACGTAATGAACATGAAACTTAATTGCAAATGTAAATGAAGCAATCGGAGATTCTTTATATTGTGGATTTGATATATTGCATGACGAGCTAGACAGAGTACAGTTTGTACAAAAACGGAATATCCATAAACTCCAAGATAGAAGAAATTTTTGCTCGATTGCTCGATACTTGGTCTCTCAGAAGTATTATATACCGATGTGTGTGTATATGTACATTTTAATACATATATACATGTATTGTAATGTCTTAAATAATATTAATACAAGGCTCCGCAAAGAAACATCATAAATAATATTTCATAAAGAACTGGTGCTTTTGCTTCTTCGTTCGATAAGGCAAAGGTACTTACGTGCAGTGCCTATTATTTCATTAAATGTATGCTCGTACAACGATGCAATACAAGACAAGATAAGAAATTATGTATTTTTATTACGTTGATGGAAATATTCAGCCAATGTATACACATATAATGTAACTCAAGTATTTCAATAATGAATTTATCATTATTTGCATTCCACTAAAAATTCTGTACGAAACGTTAATAATAATTTCTCAAGATGATCTTCCAAAATGTATAGTATTAAATTGAAGGATTTGATTTAAAATAGTGTATGCCTTGGTTAATATGTATGTATAGGTTTTTAATATGGAGTTTTGTGATCTTTTTTCTCTGATTATTCAACAAATTTTGTTTGTCTTAACAGTTTTTGGTATGATAATATGTTTATAATACCGTACATGAAATATTGTACATAAATAATAAATATAAGCAGTGTTCAAAATTAAAAAAACATTATTATTACTTTTAATATCTTTATTAAGTATTATTTAATATTGCTGGTGCAATTAACATATTGTGTACTGTCACATTGCATCGGAAGAAGACAGAGACAGCGCTTAATTTTATTATTTTAATTTTTTATACTTTATTATTACCTTACAATAGTATAAATTAGTTTAATTCGTCGTTATTAATATTGCAAACATTATTCCATATATTATTTTAAATTAATACCATTGAAGTTTGAATGTATCGCGAACAACATATGATGTAACAGTAATCAAAGTGTTTTTAAACTGATAAATTAATACAGGAGAATATAAGCAAATTCCGTCGTGATAGAGAATGATTGTACTTCGGAAAAACATTATTTTATTAAGTTACTTAAATTATCCATTTTCATGTAATAGTAACATATATTACATGTAAGTATAATATATGGAAATAAATATAAAACTCTTATAATTTAAGAATTAGGTAATTAGTGAATGGTGTTGATTACGATAATAAAATAATTTGAAAAGGTACTGACGAATTATATTATTTAGAAAAAAACACGTTTGATGTACTTATATGACGTACATATTAACTACAATTATTATTTTGATCAGCAAGGCTTGAAGAAGAAATATTCAAAGCTTGTTTCTGTTACCATTTATTTTTCATGTATTGAAGATTCCCGCCGCGCCAACAGACGGCGATGATTTCAGCTTAGTTCAGATCACTGATACTCGTATAGGAATGGAAGTAATCACGATTATGTCATGTAATTCACAATTTCGTGTGATAGGTTTGTAAGCTTTTTATAAGTATGCTTAAAATAATTATAGTTAGAAAATTTGTTTAGTCATATTAGCGTTTAACGTTCACATCAATTCAGTGTACCTATTTATTTAATCTCAAAGTAAGAAAGTAGAGGAACTTGAGTACAAAATAATATTATTTTTATCTAAATATCATTCGTGATCATAAAGGAACTGTTCTAAATCTTTTTTTAAATCGTGAAGGTTATTCTAAAAAAGTAAATTTTCATTACGCATAATGTTATAACACGTAATATATTAATATAAGCATAGGTTATAATTATATATTTATATCCAACCTTTATCATTTGTTTTTATTCTAGTTTAATGGCTAAATACACCTTACGAAGAATAATCAAGCGATACTGGGCTGTAACTTTCTTTCCTGCATTTGCTGCAATTACAATTTATGCAGATTGGAATCATACCAGGCAGTGGAAGAAAAAATTGGCTGAACAGGGGAAGCTGTACATAAATAATTAAAATGACAAATCTTGTAAAAACATACGCCCAATTCATTGGCGCACTAGTAGTTGGATATTCAGTTGGATGGTATTTTGATAGAATGGAAACCCTGAGATTAACAGGTTATCGAGATAAATCAGCATTATTTGGGAGGCAATTGAAACCTGGTGAACCCCCATCTTGGCCATAACTTACTTTTGCTGAATTAGTCCCTTCAGTAAGCATTGCAATTTTCTTGTATGTATATGTAATTTATATTAAACAATAAACTTATAAAAATTGCACCATTATAAAATTTTCTAAATTGTGGGTTATTTCTCAAATCATAAATATTTTTATTATATAAACTATATATTTATTTAAAAAATCATAAGCTTGTACAATTCTGTTTACATGGCTACATTTAATTAATACAAATATTTCTTATTTATCTTATTTTTACTGTTGATTTAGCGAAATATAGTAAATAACCTATTTTTAATATCTTTCTTTTTAACAACTTTTTCTGACTTGCTACTAACTTTGGCATTACATTCAAGATTTTCTTTATTCTCTGTGCGTGACTTTTTTATCATCATATTGTATGCTTTTCTCTTTTTCTGAAGCCATTCGTTTGTTTCCTCATTCCAAGAAACTGGTCTTTCTTTTAAATCTTTATTAGAGTTTCGGCATGAGCACAATTTATTACCAGTTTCTAAATTAAGATACGAATATCTTTTCTCATTTTCTATTCTGCACATCTTATTTGTAGAATCTATATTTTGATCCATGTAACCATAATGTTGAAATTTTGTACTTTTATCCCTTGAAGCAACAATATTCTTAGTAACTCTTTCTAGGACTTTATCTTGTTCTATTCCAATAAGTGCTTCAGACTTTTCATCGGGATTATTTAAATTTTGAGTTTCAAGATTTAAACTGCTTTTATTATTTACATGTTTTATATGGCGTTCACTTGCTGAACGTGTAAAAATATATGGTTTCCTATACATCTCTGGATTAAATTTTTGTGCAGTTTGTACAAAAGAAGAATCACCTATGTCAGCAGATAATGTAGTATCTAAATCACTATAGTCTATTTTAGAAGATCTTTTTGCTTTATTATTACTTTTATATGTAGATTTGGAGTAAGTTGATTTTGTTGCTATTGAATTCCTTAAACTTGATCGATTTTTTACTTTCTTCATTGTAGACGTATTAACTGGACAACAAGAAGAATTTAAAGTATTTGATTTTTCCTGATGAGAATCTTTACAAATAATTCCTGTATTATCTGTATGTTTCTCCAACTGTTCAGTTTGATTACAGGATACATGTTGCATTGGAACATTTTGTGTACAAAAGTTTCGTTTGCTAATATCTATACCATTCAACCTTTCTGTACTATTATCATTAAAGCAGGATTCTTCTTTTTCTCTTTCAGTAGAATCAGCATTGCTTATTGATTCTAAATTATCCTTTTGTACACTACATTCTTTAAGTAAATGTTGCAAATCTTTGTTTTCTTTAAAATATAAATCCAATTGTCTTAGTTTCTGCTTCCAGAAACATTCCATAATTTGGATTTCTCTTTCTTTTTTAAATAATGCTCTCTCACGATTTTGTAAGCTTATTTCTTTATTTCTAAGTACTGTTTCCTTTTGTCTTATGTCCTCTAATTTTTGCAACCAATTTTCTTTGAAAACTTTTTCACTAACTTCTTGAGGCGTAGGCACATTAGCAGAGCATCCATTTTTGCATCCATGATAACAAAGATCTGTAAGACTATCTCTACAGTCTTCATTTTGCTCATTAATTGGTGTTAGTCTATGCATTTTGTGAATTTCATTTGTATAATACACATCATGTTCTTCACAGGTTTCTTCATATTTTGTTTTACAAATACAGAGAGAGTTATAAAAACTATTAGCTGCATCTCCCTTTAACTGATTTACATTAGTATAATTTGCTTCAGCAGCTTTTTCAATGGTTATGCAATTTTTTAGATTTTGCATATTTTCTTCGATACAATTGCATTTACATTTTTCAGTACTTGAAGTTATTCTATCTAATTTATTTGATTTTATTTGAATAATATCCATTTTAGTTAACACAGACTTGTTCAACAATTATTATTTTTTCATAGTTACAGAAAAAATTTATATTTTTTATTTCATTTGTTGTATCCTTTAAAATAAAAATAATTCATTAAAGAAATATTTGACAGTAAACATTGTATGTCTTATAAACACTTTACTCACCTTTTTGCTACAGAATTTTTCGTAATATGAAACATTTAAAACACATACATGGTTGAAATCAGTTTAAAACTCAGCGGTAATGGTAGTTTGGCGGCGGTATTTAGCATATAAAAATAGTAGTCCTGCTACTTTTCGAATTATTTACAAGCGTTCTTGTGTTTACTAAATTAATTCAATAGATCAGTAACATTTAATTTCTTTTAAACATGTTGCTTCACAGTATACAGATTAAATGAAGTTTCGTATACATACAACCATGTCATTACAATTCGTTGTCCTTTGTGTTATATGGCGTTTAAATGTGTGCATTATATACAGTATATACAATATTTGTGTATTATTACATACAAGTATAACATTGCCATCACATATTCTCATAAAATCAAAATCATAATAATTTGTCATAAAATCTACGAAAATTACGGTCGATATTGATATAAAGTTTAGTATAATGTTATTTTATTTAGCTCAAGTCAAGCTAGTAACATAAAATAATCGATGTTTGGTTTTAACGAATAATAACTGTACAGAGATAAATATTTCTCCCTAACAAAAATCTAGAAACAACAATATATCATTTATAGTAAAATAAATTATTTTGAAATAATGTTTAAAAAATATATGTATTTACGTACAAGAATAAACTATATCAAAATTTCTTATAAGGTAAGAAAAAATATATAAAATTAAGCTTTTACAGAAGGAAATAATTAAAATACATAATTTAATTTCACTTAAGAGTTAAAGAAATGTAAGAACTGTTTATTTTTAATTAATACTTATTAATCTTCATTAACATAAGCTTTAAATATAATTAACATACAAATAAAGATGTATGATCTGATAAATGAAATATAAGGATGTTTTGAAAAATTATTAAGTAACATTTTTATTTTGTATCGTTGAACACGAGGAAATAAAATAATCAAGTTGGAAGATATATTATAATTTATCTATATTGTTTTGTAAGTTTCGTAATTTAAATAATTTCAAAGCTTTTCCCCTAATCCCAGATATATTTCATTTACATCTATTCCCTAAAGAGGGCGCTGTTATTGATTCATTAATCCAGGGCCGCCTAGATGGCGCTCGAGACCTTTCCTTACATATAATATAAAATCAGTTTGTTCAATTTTATATCATTACATTTTAAAACATATAATTTATATAATAAATAGTCAACAGATATTTTATACTTCATTTTTAACGGGAAGATTCTTGTACTTTCTTCGTATAAAACCAATTAAAAATTTTCCCGGCCTAATATGGAGTATCTATTGGAATGCGCACGCATATCGATTCGACCAATTATTACGTATGCATTGCCGAGACCAGTACCGTACCTAGAGTACAAATATCTAAAATTATTTTTTTATATTTAATTTTCCAAAAAACAATTAAATAATTTATATCTAATACAATTATAAACTTTGTACAATCCATATAAACTATTTTAGACAAAAATAATATTTAACTGATCTGAAGGAAAGGATTATATTAAATGTACTTCCGTTTTACAGTATTTAAAGCTGATAATTCTGTAAATTAAATAAATTATCAACTTCGAGAATTTAATGATTTTTAAGTTTATAAAATAATTTTTAATGAAAACTGTTAAAATACAAACAATATGAATTCTGATTTTTTGATAATATCAATTTCAAAGAAACAGTTACTTTATTACTGTATGAAGATGTATAATAGATTATGAAAAAGAAAAGAAATGTTATTTGATTATTTACGGGAAAATGTTATAGCAACAATTAGGAAAGTTTGGTTTTAAGAAAAGAAACAAGACGAATAAAAACGGGGTGCGATCGACGTTGGTACGTCAGTGTAGAGTAGCGCCGCATGGAGGGAGTAAGGAGGGTGCATCATTGCAGAGTTGCAGTTGTTCGCCATTAACCTAGGGAGTTAACTTCGGTACTAGGCTTAGCGAGGATCTCGGTGCTCGGTCGCGTGCCCCCTCCCCTTTTTATCGTGGAAAAAACTATTTAGTGATTTCGTGTTACGATTTTGGGTATTTTGAGATCCGGCGAGTTCGAATCGGTCTTGGTTTAGAAAGAATGGAGCAACAGTGGCAATCACCGATAATTACAAAGAGCGAAGTGTTAAACGCGAATTTTCTATCAGCAACGGGTCAGCGTCTTACCCCAACGGGGAAAATCAGCCATGCTAAGACGCGTGTCTATACACAACGCTATCGTAAAGAGTGGGAACAAATGCCCGATTTTATAGGTACACTTTGTTATCGTATAACATTGCTTTTAGAATAGGTTGTATTTAGACACGGGCAAATCATATTCTCACAAGATTATAGCGTGTACCGTGCCACGCTGGATATGCACATATGTACACGTTAATCGGAGTGCTATGCTTCGTCACGGCCTTAAGCAATGACGCTTTCGATTCGTGCAAGTAAATTATTTTTAGAGGGAAGTCTTACCGCGTAACATTGATTTTCTTTCCCGTTACATCTATCTGACGATCAATGGATACCTTTTACGATATCAGATGTTTTCAGTAAATAAAATGTTTCTTTTTTCTTTTCTTCAGATTTACTAAGCAATTATGCATTGTTATGTTATATTTCTTCCATAAATATTGATCAAGAATATTTGTGAACGTTAAATGTACCGTCATCATCGAATTTTTTCATTGCACCTTCGTATTACTACGAATTTTCTTTCAATCTATGTGCGGGAAACGCGGAGTGACCCGTCGCGTCCAATATAACATTACTAAGTACTGTTATAAAACTGTAACCATACTACTGGCGTTAATAAGTTACCAGTAAACTTACTAGAGGGATAACTATGCGTGTATCGTAACGAGTATAGATATCTCCATACGGTTAAAATATGATGTTCAGTGAGATGGCGTATTTAGGGTACTGTGTAGGGATAGTTGAATGAACAAATAATAGGCGCGAAACTATAAGTATCTGTACGATGTTTTTCTGCAGGGTGGTTGACATCCGTGCCGTTTCAACCGACACGTGCTTATTGTTTATTTTGCAAAAAAAATCTCCACGCGCATCGACTTTCTTTATTAAAACATACATGTACAATGAAGCATCAACGAGCAGCGTTATTACACGAAGTAGAAGAAAAAAAGAGAGCTGCAGGTGAACATGTAATGGGAGAAGATGTTGAAGTTGAAGAAATTGATGGAATTGAGGTTGATATTATTTTTTTCTAAGTTAAATAAAATGTTAATTTTTTTAATTAACATTATTAATCATTGAATAAAAAACGTAATAGAAATTAATTAGATATTTTTTGTCAGGCTGTAGAATATGCTAAAGCAGAAATAGAAGAAAATGATGATGAGGTGGAATACGTTGTTGAAAGATTAGAAACCGACGATGAATTGGATGATGGTCAGATTAAGGATCCAAATGCAGATGGTGGTAAGATGGGAGAAGAGGAAGGAGTGCCACATATGCATATGCATTCGGACGAAGAAGATATTAAGCATCCCATAAAAAAGATCAAATTAGAAAGAGTGGTAAGTAATTATAAATAACATAATTAGCTAATAACTTTGATAAAAACTTTTTAATCATTTGATGATTTGTAATATTAACTATTAAATATACAGAAACCATGCGAAGATCCTTTGGGAGATGCAATGGAACATGTGCAAAGCGAATATTTAGAAGAACCAGATAATTCAGAACCTGTACAGATGGAAATGATCGTCGAATCAGAAGACCAAAGCAATGAAGTGGAAGTTATGTCAATTCTTCCTGATGCAGAAGATCCTAATAAACATGCACCAAAGGACTCCCATGAGAATGGAACAGGAATTCACAGAGTGGACAATAAATTAGATAAACAATCTGCAAAATCATTGGTGGATACCATACATAATAACATGAATGTAGACTATAAGTTGCTAAAAGTACCCATTTAAATTACAGTCATTAATGATGTTTCAGGAAGGCGAATGTAAACGAGAGGATTCGGGGATTGTGATGGCATGTCCATTACCTATTTTAAATACAGCTTATCAAATAAACACATCAACTGGACCTACATCTAATACAATCGGCATGCTGCAACCCGTGAATGCGATTCCTATTGCTCCTGCTCACAATAAAACGATTACGTTGACGTCGGGTGGCAAAACCTTAACATTGACTGGCGGTACATTCCAACCTGGTACTCAATACGTCCTGAGTAAATTAAAGAATAAATTTCCTACGTTGATCATGGCTGATAAGAAACCTGCAATTGCAGCTAATCAAGTAGATGACGCCACGAAAGGCGTCCAGACAAACAAAGATCAGCTGGCTGTAGCAAGTACTAGTTACCAAAATCAAAGAAAAGTATGCTCATTCTTTGCTTTCATGTATCTTTAAAGGAGTAAGATATCTCTAGGAGGGATTTTTAAGCATCACGATTTATTTCAGCATGTGCTCGTAAAGAACCCCGTGGTTAAAAAGCCCCGTATTTCTACTCATGTTTTGGATATGAGTAAAGGTCTACCAGTTGGAGGTTTGCAAGTCAGTCTATATAAGTTAATGGATGGCCGATGGACTTTCTTGAATGAAAGGTACTTGTTGCATCCATCTTTTGGAACGAATATTATTTTTATGTTAGAACAGAAAAAAAAATTAATTTTTTTTTTCAGCAATACCAGTCCAAATGGCAGATGCGTAGATTTAGTGGACAACATGAAACAGTTCACGGCTGGACGTTACAAGATTCATTTTGACGTCGATAAATATTTCACACTGAGACGAATAGAAACAATGTATCCGTTCATTGAAATTGTTTTCGACGTAAAAAATCCAGCCGGTCACTATCACATACCAGTGCTATTGAGCCCATTTGGTTATACCACTTACCGTGGCTCTGAAAGATGAATAATAACGAACTTGCGATATCTGTCAAGTATTTTGTGGCTTTGTAAAAATATCAAATTACATGAAAATAAATGTTTTTTACGATTCAAGATACCGAAAATTAACACGTACCGAAACAGTATTTTAATGTTATACTTCGATTGTAATGAAGAAAAATTTGTTCGATTTCTCACTTGCAAGAACACTAATTGGTAATGGAATTTGACATTTCTTTATATAATTGAAAAATGTGTGTCACGAAAGTTAGAAAATTGTAAATAAAAAATGTTATCGAAAGCTGGTCTGACCTTATTAAGAGGTCAAGCAAGCATCTATAAGAAACTGCATGTTGAGGGGGAAGGACAGCGAGGAAAGAAGAATAGGAAAACCGGTTGTTAGTTAATTGTCCTCATTACATAAAAATTAATGAAACGAAATGTAAACAAAGGGCGCAGTTGCATATTTTGTGAGATGCCCTTTTGCGGATGACAACCAAACTAAATAGAAATATCAAGATCTATTTGTACTCAATTTGTATTTATTCTCCCTAATCGATTAAATAATAATTGTAATGGATAATTATCCTCAAATATTAATTTCATTAATTTTTATGTAATAAAGATAATTAATTTGCAACAAAATATTTCTTAGTTTCGTCTTTTCTTCATTACTTTCACCCTTGTTCATCTTCTCTTTCTGCATGTACTTTTGAAATATGTTACAAAATTCGTGTAATTTTATTACCAATACTTGAATAGTGTTCTTTGTCAGTGAGAAGAGAACGTAAGAAATCTTATAAGTAAGATCGTGTAGCTTTTAATAGAATAGTGGTATAATCATAAAATAAGGTTGTAAAATTAATACGGCTGTATGTGAGAAAATATATTTTATTCTTGTACTTTATAAAAATTAATATTGCAACTAGCGAATCAATTTATTCGCTAATTATTTTCTAGTTACTCGAATGTTAAATACTTCCCTTAGTAAAAGGGAAAACATCGAATAACACGCTATCAGTCGTGTCTCTACAAAGCTGATGTGTGGGTCGGTCTGTAAACCATTGAACGTTTCAAGTGCTTTGTTGTGCGGTATTACGAACGATTGTGAATTTATTGAAGGAAAGTGAACACTATCTTATATAACGTCAAAGAATTTCAAGAAAAATGTGTCTTTTGTTATGATTTAAAATAGATAATGTTTCTGAAAAAAATCATGAAAAGCTCGTCCGAAACTACGGTTTAAATCAAGCGGACTTTTATTTTGGCGGTAAGTAGCTTCTGCCTGAATCATTGGGTCCTTGACCTGTTTGACCACCACGATTACCATTTGCGTTTTGTCCAGGACGACCCGAAGAGCCCCCTGCGCCAATACCGCCAACTTCACCAGTACCAAACTTGAAGCTGGCTCTGTTGCCGTTTTCATCCGCTTCGTATCTTTAAAGGACAATCGAAAGGTAAGGTTCCCTCGAGAAGAAACATCATTCAAAATAACAAACTCACTTGACAGAGATCGGAAGACCCTCTGGACTATTATAGGAGAAGCTTCCTTTTACAGTTCGGACCAGTTCACCGTCCACTGTTTTATACATTTCCGTTTCCTCTTTTTGCACCCCGTCTACTGCGTTTCCGCCACCGGAAATCGGCGTCTTCCGGGCTTTGTTGTCATCGAACGGTGTGTTCAGGATCAATCCACCGGCCCCTCGGGCAAACAAGGGCGCTTTTTGATTCGGTGACAGCTTCTCACCGGCGCAACACCAACTGCCGAGAATCAGCCAGAGGATCTACGGACACCAAGCGCTTAACAGACAGACGATAAAAGTTGAGGCTAAACTTTCTATACCGCGTGTTACTAGCCACGATAACTGTGAAATTTAATTTCAGGCGATCGAGTGTTCCTTTCGACGCGGGAAGAAGACGCTGTTCTCGCCTGAGGTGATTACGACGCTCCGTGACCTCACGACCGATGCTAGTACGCATACGGTAAAAGCATAATAATCTCTTCCCGCGTGTGTTACACCGGCATACGTAACTGAATCGAAAGGACACTTTCTATTCGATTGACCCTTCGAACTGGCCATTCTTCGATCGATCGAAATAACATCTCCCGATGCGATGCCTTCTACAACCCCCATTCGCCCGAGGCTCGAAAAGATCAAGTTATTACGGCACAGAAACGTACCAGTGATCGAAACACAGTTCTTCGAGAGGTCATCGTCGCTAAAGATCAGTCACACCGACAGCACTTGAAATGGCATCCCTCGAGGCACACGCACGCGACTGTTCGGATTCGCGACGGTTGTATCGATGGATTTCAGAAGCCGCTAACATCTGTGCTCGTTCAGCTCTGCCAGCTTTTATATACCGTCAGCGTACTCGACTATGACTACAAGGACGATACTTTTTTCCCCCTCTGAGGATCGACGATTCTCTAAGTATGGGATGATCTTCGGCGTTCACTATCCGGACGCTGTGTCTCCGAATTGGAAACAGAGTTCTCTGCTCTGACTGTTCTTGTTTATTGATATGTTCTTTGGTTTATGAGATCGACTATTTTTAATAGGGTCGCTACCAACAGTATGTCGATAGCATTCTGCTTTGCGTATTTGTAAATAAAATGTTCTATTTAATGTATCATGATCGTTATCGTTAAACACATCACTAATAAGTGGCGTGCTGATAAAAATAGATTTCTACCGTTTTCCGGAACCTAAGGTTTTATCATAAAAAATTGTCTGGAATTTGAAGTATTGCTCTTTGCATCAGCGTCCTTGGATCATGCAGTAACAAGATTGCAAATCTGACATACGAGACAGCTAAGCACTCGTGGAATTAGAAGGATCAAACAATTTTATTTACGAAGTTGAAAAGTGTCCAGGTGCTAGGCGCTGCAAATTAAGATCGTTATGGTTGTATAGACGTGTCCAACCATCGTGTTAAATTGGCAAAGATATTTATTATCAGATCTGTACGCATCTTGACACTAGTGTTATTATTCTCTGTATACAAGACAGAAGTCCCACGGAAGAAAGTAACGACGTTTCATCCGCAACGGCAGAATAGTTTTATCTCTCCTTAGGTTGCTCGTGCGCCCGTCATGTACACCCGTTCACAATTATTTTTCTTCCAGGTGCGCGGAGACGGCTGGATTTATCGCCATCCGATTGCCACGCGATCCAAAGGCCAACGTCGTTACGATGGATGAGATTTAGCTCCTTTAAGGGCACACGGGCAAACAATGCGATCTCTGCACCGCTAATAGGATGCGTTTGCTCTTTCGTAGGTAGAACAGAGTCACGCTGACATTTTACCCTTTTATTCCGTGCTTTCCTACCAAACCCATCGCATTCCGTGCCCGGTAGCTGATCAAGCGATCCTTTCCGATCCGTTCTCGAGTGATCGCGATCATTGATCGGAGCACGGTTCAAAGATCAAACGCCATTCGATTCTTCGCCGAAGTAGTTAAAGGGTCGTTGTCCTACTCTATTGTTAGCAAGTACACAGCTTGTTAACCAACTTACGTTAAAGTAGATAAGAGCATTATGAATAAAATAAGTCATTGAAACTTTGGGTTTGACGATGTATTTCAGCAAAGGTAGTTGGATTAATTAGGACAGGTGCAAGTTAGAGCTCATTCATCGAGCTACCCTTCTGATTTTCCGCTTAAAATTAAAAACTTATAAAGAAGACGGGTCGAAAATTTGACTGGTAGGAATTTGGACCGATTTACCATTTAGAGCATTAGGATGTTTGCGCACTGAACGTTTATAAGATTCAACGGTTTCATAATCGATTACATAGAAGAGAGAAAGGACGTGGTCGTTTAGAAGGAAGATACATCCACGGTGTCGCGTAATCCACGTGTTATCGTGCAGCATTCGATATGCGCGCGCATTTTCCACGACGGATTTATCTGTCGTGATTTACATCTCTGACTTTTCGAAACGTTGTTTTATACTTGTCCCCGGCTCTGCCTCGGCGAGTAATGAATAAGAAGTAACAAAAGAATTATGCCGCAACTTCGTAGATTTTTCACGAATAAAATTCAAGTCTTTTGGCTGTTGGTTCAGTGATTTATAGTGTTAACGAACCGACACGTTAGTGGGATATTAACGCCTTAATGGCCGATGACGCCATAATGGCGTCACTTCAAATGCATTGGTCACACGCGGAGGAAGATTTATTCTATTCTTTAAATTGATTATTTTATACCGAACATTTCAATGTTGTCTTCGATGCAATTTGCAGTTTGTAGATGTAATGTCTTGTAAATTATTCTTGATCATAAACAACGGCAGTGAATGATGAAGAAATGCATCACTGTCAGGAGCGAAGAAAGTCAATCGTTTTTGGAAGATGAACGCGCCGATCACCTGTCCGATATTCCGGTCGTCTTCGAGTATAGTGAAAGTGATGTCAGCGACTGTGAGGCAGAAGACTCTTTTGCACACGTGTGGAATGATCTTGTCGAGTGTTCAAAAGTTTCTTTCGGTCAAGTAGTAAGAGTCTTAGTCAGAAGCAACATTTAAAATCTAAAATGGTCAGATCCTCCGAGGAAAAATGAAACTTTCGAAAGTTGATTGGGATCGAATATATTTTTTGCTAAAGTCACTTAAAGATTTTAATCATTGAAGAAAGTGCGATACGTGAATCATTTTTATTTTCTCAATTCGAACGAGTCGAGGGTGGGAGGAAATAATTTTAACTGGGTTTATAGAGTCTGATTCAGTGAGAATATTTCATAAATCATGATTCTGATCGCGCGAAAAGATTAATCTGTTTCGTAACAGCACGTGCGAAAATTGATATCTTATATCAAGAGGGGATTAGAGTATAAGGAAGCCTTAACGATGACGATGGGCCACGCTAACGACTCCTGAAATCGTTGATCGAAAATTCGTTGCAAGATTGTAGAATTTTTTTTAAGCGAACACAGAATTCTTTAGAGTGGAACTTTGAACGCGGAATGTTTTATTACGGAATTATTTTTCATTAGATTTCCTAGCGTCTGTTTAAACGAGGTACCATTTTATTATTTAAAAAAAAAGAACGAGGGATGGAATTTTCAAAAGGATCATATTTTGTTTTCTCTGCTCTCTACGCACAGTATACATGTGGGTGTTTTACGTGCATATACGCGAGCGTGTAAACCTGTAACATACACCTGCAAGAGAACATTTCGTTGCACGAAAGTAGTTCCTTTCTCCCAGATTCACTCTCCTTGCCGTGTCATCTCCTTCCACTTGCTCCGAAATTGCGAGGACGCGAGTAAATTATTCAGGATCTTCTATTACTTACAACTTTATAGTACACTCTGTACCGTACATACATTGCAACTGCGTACAATGAAAGAAAATAAAGGTTTGCCTCCTCCTTCTCTTTCTCTCCCCTTTTCAATCTCACACTCGCTCTCGCTCTTTTAACAATTCAAACGCATCCGTCACCCCAACTATTATCCAGCATAATTTCATAAATATCTGTGTTTCTTGCCCCGGCGATCTAGGAAAATACGCGGATATGTGTATTAAAAAATAATACAGGCACTCGCGCAGGCAAACGCTCAGTCGCTCATGCATTTACAACAAACTCGCGATATTCCTCTTTCCCTCCAGTATTCGCTCACACCCAATCCCAGATTTTGAATTTCACTGCAGCGAAGAAAGGAGACAAATACGATACTCGAAACTTTCTTACAATAGTTAATTACGAGCGGAACCGATCAACGGTTTCGCTTATCGACGAACATCAACAATGACTGCAAATATACGTCATAAATCACTTTATCGTGAACAGGCGCGTTTAGTCGCATTTATTTAAACGTACGTCTTACATTTCGACGTATATGATACACGGTTAAATAGAATAAAAATCGATCAAGCTGCGAAAAGGACGTATTGAAATAAAAAACGCGTTCGACAGAGAAGCAATAAACAATAATTGTCGTACGTGCAAACGCGATCACTGGTAGACTGCGGATGTCTATGGAAATATGTAGCTCCATATTTTTTAACACGTTCCATGTCTTTTCTACCGTCACACTAAAGTCCAAAATGACGTTATTAATAATTATACAGAATCTGAAAATCTGATTTGATTTCTTTTCCGAATTACATAACGGGTACATAAATAAGCATAAGCAAGGGTTTCTTTTTACGTTAACTTCGTTACAAAAGAATTTGATCATTTTATTTCTCCAATTTTGCACATTTTCTTCCCTTATACGTACGCGTACTTTGAATATATTTTTGTATAGATTTCTCGATACATCATAAATACATAAACATCCGTAAGTCTAGTAATCAAATTAAAAATATATCCTTAAAAATTCATCGTTCGTGCGCCAACATTTACAAGCACTGTTCTTCTTCTCCTCGACGGGTTTGTTTGTGCCATTGCAGCAATCGAGAAGTCGTTTTCACGTAGAGCGCAGAGAAAAAGCGTCTCTTGATTCATTTTTTTTCTTCACGTTTGAACAGCTCGGATCGCCGTTAATCACACGCGTACAATTCAAAAAATATCACGATATTTACACAATCTCGTACGACGATCCTGAATAGTTACCCACGCGGTTGGACTGTCGAGCGCCAGCTCGCCTAATTTACACGTCATCGTTATCTTCTTCTTCTTTTGCGTTCATTTCGATGCGAGGTGTAGAAAATAACAAGCGACGAAAGAGAAAAAGAGATCTGTGTGCCACGATAAAAAGCGATCGAACGGACAATAATTAGTACTCTGGTTTGTCGAAAAAATACGGAAACTCGAGGTTTCTGTTTTCCATAGAGTCCCGCGTCGTACGATTCGCGCGTACTCTCCCCTCTTTCTTCTTTTTAACGTTAAAAAATTTCGTAAAAGTTGCCTATAGAGATTTGAGTTTTAGTAAAAACGAGAGTCTATGAATCTATCGGTATTATATAGAGATCGATGTCCAACGAAGTTTAGTAGCATTCCCTCCTTCCCATTTGCCCCGTTATCTTTTGATAAACATTTGAACGTAACTCTTCTATGCAACTCGCTGCGGACTTTCACGCTCGCGTTATCGGTCATTCTTGAAATCACGGTAATTTTGACAGTAATTAACCACAATAGTAAAAGCATTATAAGCTATACAACTACCATTTCTGTATCTACAATATAGAGTTTTATGTATATTTATGTATATATATATATTTTTGTTTCTTATTCTCTCCTTTTTATATAGTCTGTGTTTACTTTATAGACACTCCTTCACTGTCTCTGAAAGGCTATCAAGAGGCTCGGTGCTTTGTTTTTTACGCATGATCAGGTATCCTCCTTCACCGCTGCGTCGATTCTTGCTCGAGACGATTCGTCCCAGTAATTTGCAGAAATTACTTCGCTTCGGTATTCTTCTCTCGCAAAGTCGCGTATCCGAAACAGAAAACGCAATTTTCTCGTCGTTACTTCACAGGGTTAGGAATAGGAGGCATTGCGTTTTCCACGCAACACTCGTCGTCGTGTTAAGCAAGAATTAAGAAAGGCGAACCGACGGATACGATCGTTGACGAAGAAGTCGCGATGCATCTTCAACGACGGAGAATCGTCGGGCCGAGTTGGTTGGGACATTCCGTGCGATAGAGTTTAGAGAAGCTTTCGTCTATTACTGCAGAACACAACATTTACATTTAGGCTTCTTCTTCAGGGTGACGTGTTCGACCTGCGAAACGTCGCCTGGTCCCTGTGCCGTCATTCTAGCCACCTTCACCATAGCTGCTCTCGACGATGGGGCAACCTGCAACACATTTTAAATCACTCGAACGAAGCACATATCTAAGACAAGAGATCTGGCGTATACTTTGTCGGTGTACACGATAAAACGCGTAGTTACGAGAGGATAAGTGAGAATACCTTTTCGTTGACAGGTTGCTGGCTATTAGCGGTTGCACCTTTTATCGGAGTGCTATGAGCGTTTCCGTTTTCTTGGCCAGGTTTCGGCGACGAGTTTGCGTGTCGATTCGTCGAGTTCGCGGACGACTTCAGCAAAGGGCTGGAACTCGAATCGTGATCGAGGGTTGTCTGCGCGTTGCTGGTAACCGTGTCGCATCCTGGCAACGGCGGAGCTGTCTGTCCAGGGGTCGGTGTGATAGGTTTGCCACCTTTTATCAATTCCACTATCTCGTCAGCTTCCCTCGAAAGGTCGCCGTCGGGTCTGAACGGATTATCCCAACCACTGTCCGTGCTGAAAATTGAAATTCGTCTAATTAATTCTCCATTCGCGCGAATTAAAATCATACATCTGCGTTGATAGACACTTTCGTTACCAAAAGCATACAATATCTTTTACGCATCCTATATGTACGCCTTGGAGGACGATCCCCGTTAATTCCGAAGATTAAACGTGTCAATATGTTAATTGATACGCAAATTTAAGAGCACGATAAGACGACGCAAAGCTGAATCAACAGAGGACGAAAGTATTCTTAGAAGCGTTAAAATAACGAGTCGTATGAGCATTAAATTTATTTTCTCATAACTTTCGAATAAAGCACGAATTAACAGGTATACAGATTAAAACGTTAAACTGGAATTACACAACTTGTTGCTTTCGCATAATACTTCCTTTTGTTTCGAGTCGAATACGTAATTGTAAATTAGATTCAATTATAATTGCCACTCCCTGTTAACCGTGACATTGGCCATGATATCGAGTTGCACCTAATTACAGCCCATCTTCTATCCCCTCTTGCACGTGTAACGAACGTATGCACACGCGATCGTTTCAACGAGCGGATCGTACTAGCGATTTTTCGTCGATGATAATCCACGCATGCAGCTCTCGATCTAACGACGTTTTACAACAGCGTTATCCCGACCGATGGTTAGTAGGCTAGCCGGAACCGTTGGAATACGGCCAACTGGACTAATAATGTTCGATATTGCGAAACTGAACATCGGGTTCCTTCGCTTCTTCCAGCTGCGATTAATCTTCCCAGTTCCGTCGTGGTTCGCTACAATGGAGATAGAAACAGCCGATTTGCACGACGACGGAAGCTTTTCAACGTCCGGTCAAGGAGGCAGCCGCGTTATTTATGCGGCCATCGTAAACTTGGTCATTGATCATTCACGAAGGCGTTCGAATTCAGACGCTCGAACATCTGAACGATCTACAGAAAATGAACGGGCGATCCGTGGCTCGGGAATCTGCGCTAACGTAAACGTGTTATAAAACACCTTACATACGCGGTCGTTCGCAATGTGTAATCGCATCGATATGCAGAGTTCAGTACGTATCGGGATGCATAATGAATTGCTCGGTGGACAATCGAGAACACGCGAAGATAACACGCAGAATACGTACACTGTAATGCGTCACAATTAGCCGTGTTAAACGCGTATGTAGCGGTTATAGATAGGATGCACACGATCCACGCCAATGACGAGTCGAAAATAAAGCACGCTGCTGCAGGAGAGGAGCAATCGTTTTGCTCGAACTCCGATACACTCGTGAATCGGGCAAATTTTTTATCTTCGACTTTGACATTCTCGAACTCTACCCTTTGTCGGAAGTCTCAAAGTTTATCGCGCTCCGAAAGTTTTGAGAATTCGAGGAACAACGCAAAATTATTTACCTTTCATTGCCATCCGTTTCCTTCGGTACCTTGATCACGTAATACACGTGGCCTCCGTGAGTGGTCGTCATTTTGCTCGCGATCGCGAATCTACGTCTCTCGATATCAACATCGGACACTGGTCTTGCGAAACAACGCTGAACTTCACTTTCTGTCGTTTACTCAAGGTAGCATTTTAACACGTTCGGTGAGCTCAACTCGCGAAACCGTTCATCGTTGCATCCCGATTACTCACGCCGTCAACGGACGTTCGACCTGTCCATCGAATTATTTCCTCGACCCTGTCGCGAACAAAACTCGCGTGTGATTTTGCGCGCGAACCAACTCGAGGAGGAACGTAAGACTTTATTTTTAAGCGGAATCGTGGCGGGAGATCTTTGCAACTACCGCTGGTCGTCTTTCTCTGCCGTGTCCACCTCTTTCTGCCCTTCCCCTCCTTTCTTCCTCTAACTCCCACCATCGATAATATCGTTTCCATCCCTCTCTCGATGATCCCCTTTTTCTTTGCTTGTCACCGAACGACCACGCAATTTGTTATTTCAGGAGACCAAGAAAACATCGTGACGGGATTTTTTCGAGACCGCCTCTTCGAACTTTATTAGGCCACAAGATCGACTACACGATTATATCTAAATGAACTATGTCTTTCATTTATCTAAGATTGATCTACTGGGAAAAATCTATGCGGTAGTTTCTGCACTTGTCTCTAGATGGATCGCGATACAAACTTTCTCGCTAGTACTCGCTCGACTGGTCATTATATTTGCTTGTCAAAAGCGAGGAAACGAATGAGATCTGAATTGACCATCGATGTGCTAGGTGTATAACAATTGCTATCAAAAGGATTCCCAACCTTTCGTTTACCAGAACGAAACACGCTCTATTCTCCGGTTATTATTCTTCGATAGTGGAAGGGATTACAATAGGCATTGGAATAGATAGCGATCGATGTTTCGTGAAAAGAGGATATCTGGATCGAACGAATATAGAGCAGAGATCAGTGCAAATAAACAAGAGGAAGAGCAAGCAGTGGATTCCATGAACGATCGTAACGAAACGCGTAAGCCGTGCATCGATCCGCGCCAGTCGAAGCTGACCTATTTCCCGGAAATCCTCGACCCATTTACTCCACGCGACTCCCGAGTTGTCTATCGCCGTCTAGCTTCGACAGAGGCTTCTCTTTTCGCGCGCCGAGGGACAATTAACGCGTCAGACGAGTGTCTACCTTTTACGATGATTCGAGTTTATTTGAAACCAAGGTCCGCGGTACACTTCCGCGTACGAATTTCGACAAATCAATAATCCATGGCGGGGAGTCGAGCCAAGATTCGGAGGACATTCGATCAAGCGTTCTGCGAAGCGGAAATACGGTGCAACAGATTTTGATTTGTTCGCAATTAGTTGCGCAAGCAGAGCGCGGTGATAGACGCAAGGTGGCATCGATCCGATTCTGTTTATAACCGTTACTCGATGTACGGCTTCTTCGGAAGTCAATTCGTAGCGATGTAGGTGTAACCGATGACAAAGGTATCTCCACAGAGGATTATAAAAAGGTGCTCCTGTTATAGGAAACTCAAGTCGAGCGAAAACTGTTTAATAAATGCGAAGATTTTCGTCTCGATCGAAAATGTCAGGCTCGAGATATGTAGCAACGGCAGAGCAGTTGCGGAACCACAGAAAAAGGACGGTCGTTCGAACCCCGTAAAAGTATCGGCTTATCCCTTGATCGCGTTCTATCGAGCGGAACAGTCGCAGTATCTTTGCTTCCTGTTGTTATAAATAACGGTAGGCTCGATGCTACCAGCTAATTATACGTCAATATTCTTCCATAAAAAACATCTCGTGACAGAAACGGGATCTCGTACAAGAAACTCGGGTTAACGCCTTACTGACACGTAGCGCTGTCATACCTCAAATAAAAAGATAATTTGTAACTTGGCAACAGGTACTCCATCATTCGATTTAATTCAACGCGTTATCAGGATGCAGACTAACATGCGTGTAATGAGTTTCTATAATCACACTTATTAACGCGTTCTTGCTTAGAGGTCTTGAATCAATCTATAATAATTAATATCGGGTGAGGGACGATAAATTATTTCTCTAACTAACTCGTTTGACGTAAGTGATGTTTCAAACATATGTTAAGAGAAAGGTAACCTTGAAATGACCTTCACCTCTACAGTGTAATTCCTCTCGAGAAACAATGACATTTTTCCAAAGTTTTTTCAGAAACAAGTTAATTGGGACATGTGATTTCTGTTTGAAATGTCTTACAAGACCTCGATCTCGAGAGGGCTTGAATATCAACGCGATTACGCTCCAACCCTCTCGTATTTGTTGCCTAAACGTCACGCTGGAAGAACTCCGTTCGTGAATTCGTTATTTCGAGCTCTGACATTTTCAAGATGCCGATTAACGAGCGGCACGACCTCGCTACGCTCATCGCGGTTGCCATCGTCGCGTCAGAGGTAAAATACGTGTTGCGGCTTCTGTACACGCGCGATGTCCGCCTCGTATTTGTCGCTCGTGATTCCAACGATGGGGTTGCCCAAGGGTGACGCGGCACGAGGGTGAGAGCATATATGGGTCATGGTTGGAAGCGGGATTCTCGCGCGTGGCATCTTCTTTATACGCCACTGAATACAATACCTAGTCTACGCTACTCTGCCTGAAAATATCTTCTCGAAAATTTTCATTCTTCACGGATTTCGTGATATCGTCGGTGACCAAGGAAAGAAAATTTTCAAATTTAAAAATTGAAAACTGGACCCCTTGCATATGTGGACGTTCAGTTCTTAAATTTATCAAAAGTCACACATGTAGACGTCGTTGCTATGTTGCAAGTTCTACGATTTATCTGAACAATTATCGCAGATTTAAAACGTGCGAAATCAGAAGATTAAATCACTTCTTGTTCTAATCCGAGATAAGACATCTCTGCAGAGATTAAATCTGTTGTTCTAGTTTCATGGGGTAACATTCGAACGTGCTTTTAATGCTCGATCGAGGCACGAAAGCGTGTTGAACGATGACACGATTTTCTAATACGAAAATCGTTATTCGATGAGCAACGGGTGTACCACCTCGATAAAACTTCGCAGACATCGCGGCAATGGGCTACTAAAATATACACGAACCGGGAGATCTGCGAGATTTACCAAGGTAAAACCTATTAACATTACTATAAACGGAACTGTGTCGTTCTTTGAAGTTGAACACGCGTCGTACGTTCGATTCGAACGCTTAATACAGAGAAAATTGAATCGTTTCCAGTCGCTTGGTCAGGTCACGTTCCTCGTTACAGGCTTCTCTTTAACGAGTTCCAGTTTAATCCATTGTTTGGCCCCTACCCTCTCGCGGCGCGATTTCAACGTGAAAGAGTTGCCGATTTCACAGATAGAACTTGGGAAAATATAAACGATTTCTAATTTTCGTGAAAGGTAATCCTTCGTTTTAGAAACACCTACGTGTCTCAAAAATAACTTTCATTGTATGCCCATAATTTTAAAACAAAATAAATGTCACAGGGCTGGAAAGGGTAAAGGTTCCAGTCGATATGCCATGAGTGCTTTATGGCACGAAATTGCGTCGTATTTTCCTACGTTTCGAAATGCGATGTGCAACGATCTTTCTCAAGGACTCTGCACACATTCGGTCCGAATCTCTCGATCGGGAATTACACGAGCGAATATTTGGAAAACGTAACGAATGTGGGCCAGTAGAATTTCTTTGCTAGGAAACACAAAAGGTAGAAAACAGTGGGTGCATCGGGTGCGTACGATTGCGCCATCGCGTAAGGCTGCGGTCGCCTTTTCTGCGACTGCGTGGTCGCCCGTATTCGCTGATCGGGAAAATTCAGCCACGGTGAATACGAGAGGGAAACTCGAGTGCGAGCTCCAACGAGCCGCCAATAAACAGACATGTAGGGCAGTGTGTTCGTCGCGATACACCAATTGATATTTCCATCGCGGTGACCCGAGTGCACCGGCTCTCGTTATTCTAGCCAATTTGCACCGGCTATTTCACGAAATTGCGTGCTAACGCGCTGCTACGACGTTCCTTGTGCATTCCCGGCGACACGAGCAGACGTGTTGTTTCGAGTTTTCGAAATTAGAACGTGGAAGCCTGCGGAATTTTGCATGACAAAATTTTATCTCAACTCTCGAAACTGGAGCGGGCGAACTTTCATAGAATTAACCTTCGCAGAATGTTAAACGTCGCGATGAATTCAGAATTTACAACTTCGATCGATAGCAGTAGAATTTGGAAGAATTTAAATGCAGACTCGGAGGCTTTAATTTTTAGTCGAACGTCTCAACTTTGAGAGAGGATCATAAATTTTAATGAGCTGCGAAGACGAGAAGCGCTAATTTCTACTCGCGAAATGTCCTCGATTTAAGACTTGTTACGTGGAAGGAGAAAGATCGGCGACATTTTCACGTCAATTTCGTGAGTTTCTTTACTGTGAGATGGATCATAGCTCTGGGCGAACTTTTATTTCCCTTTGGAGTCTATCTTTGGTGTCCTCGTAGACACGCGTCTGCTCGCAGAATGCTGCCGAGTTCTATTTTGAAGAGCCACGGTGTCCTCGGTTCGCGTCTCTGGAGATTTACGGTTGCTCGGAACTATGCGTCCATAGATTAACGTAAAACTCCATCGTTTTTCATTGCATTTTCCCTGCTAAGCGACGCGAGAACGACAGAGAACGCTTTGCACTCGAATTTTTGACAACATAGCGACACAGACACGCGTTCGTTTTTTCTTCTCATATCGACTCGCAGTTTCAAAAATGAAGTTAAATAAACTCACAAAAGTGTTTCATAAAATTTGCCAGTTTTACAGACAAGACAAAGTTCGAACGACTGCCATACAGCCGTTAGATATGCATATTTATTATTGGTTATATGCTGGAAAAATACCTGAAAGGTTACATAAAGCAATTGAAATTCCAATCACGACGGAATAGAAATTTTCCTGAATACTTGAAGGACCACGAGTTTCGGAACATCTGCAATTTCATTTGATAAAAGATATCGAAACTGTCACTCGAGTTAATTAAAAAAAATACTAACTGAGTTTAAAGATCTACCGAGAAGAATTAAATAAGATAAATCTGCTACAAACGAAGTAAAATATTAAAAGCATGAAAAAATAGTGTACAGACCCAGTTTCGAGTGCAAAGGGTTAAAAGACCGAGGGAGTTAAAGACACTTTCCTGCCTACTCCACATTCTATCGAATTACCCAAATGAACCGCTCCAGCACTCTTGAAATTTCTAATCAAGAAATCCTTGAGCGAGGATTACGGAATTGCACGCGAAAGAATGACGGTTCCCAAAGAGCGTTAGATGCAAAGATCCAACCAGCGATTTCTCCGCTTGCGGAATGTCGGAGGCGAAGATCGAGACCGACACGTTCCAACATCGTGCGATCATCTCCGAAAAAATCGAGCAAGGGTGGACCGTGGAGAAAGGGAAGGCGTACTCGGCCGAGGAATACCAGGACGGGTCCCCATGAAACGCGGTGAGCAGAGATCACGGGACACTGCGTGAAAGAAGAAACGCACTCGCGGTGGTCTCGCGATCGAGAGCACGGTTTGGCGATGCAGCCGACAACGACAGCGACAGCACAACTGGCGGCTGTCCTACCGCACCTCTGCACATCCACCCACGCTATATCGATCGTTCCTCCTCTCCCGCCTAAGCCTCCACCCCTCTTCGACCTCTTCCTCGCTTTTCCGCCTTCGTCGATAGTACCTAGTGTGCCTCGTGGTGGCGAACGCCGGTACTGTTAATAGTACCATTGCCGATGCTATTTGTACATTGGCTCGACCATCGAGGACGAGCGGTATTACCGACGATCGACGCTGCCTTGCCATCGACACCGGAAGACACGCTCGACTAAGGAGAAATCCGTGAGAAAGACGAACTGGAGCACCGGGATCCACTCTATCCGTTAGGCCGCTCTTTTGCTCCTCTTATCTACTTCCACGATTTTTGCAACTCGGAATTTTCCTCTCGATGTGATCATTGCGGTTGTAAAAATTGATGGAAGATAGCGTAAGAACTGTATGCAAATGGTACACTATCCTACCGTTATCTTTACTCGTGATACTCATACTGAGTCTTCGATCTCGATCGTTACGTACTATATAAAGTATCGATGGGTTGAGAGGTACCGAGGCGGACGAAAGAAAGTTTAACGCGTAAACGATATCGGAATAACCGTAAAGGTGTACCACCTTTGCACATCGGACACCTGATCGACTCTAGTACTCTTGAAATTATACATATTTTACAAGTAACAATGCAATATTGATGTTCATGCATATTACTGTCAATCTGTTACTGTTTGGATACTGCGCTATTGGGTCTTACAGAACTAAGTTTAATCGCATCATTTCATAATATCTATATTTGCACACTGCAGTGAATACTTATATACTTTCAGCATTTAGCAGAAACGTCTCTTTGAAATACCACTAAGTTTTCTAATTTATTTATCAAGAAAGAGTACAACTGTTCTTATGCAATTTATCAAAATGTTCCTCCATTAATATAAATACTTAAAGCAACATTAAAGTCTGAAATATTCCAGAGATCTACAAATGCGATTACTGCCAAATCTTTCTGTAATAAGAAGTAGGGCATTAAGAATCGAATCCTTAGACATTAACCTCACATTCACGATTCTTATTGGATAGAAGTTCTAGTTTCTACAGTATCGGAATCGCTCTGTATATTCTTCGACGAATTAACTTTTAATACTAAAGCTATTGATATTTTCTTACATCACTGAAAAGATGCTTCATTCGATGAACCGATGACGAAAACCATACTTGCGTGAACGGAGTAGCGTCAACAAAGAGCGTAGGAATCCAGCGCAAATAAGAATTAGGACAATGGCAATCGAATCCGAGATTCTTACTAGAATCTTGGTGGCCTGATTCTGGTTTCGGTTTAAACGAAGCACGACTCTTCTCTCCTCAATTTCTCGAGTCTCGTTAGCTGTATTCTCGAGGTGCTTAATTACTATTGATTGAAAAGATGTACCGTCGTTCTAGAAACGAGGATACACTTCGAAACCTACTCGTGCGTTATTACGAATACTTCGGATAAATACTTGAACTTAATTTTAAATAATTTCTTAGTAGCAAGAAATTTAACCTAACTAACCGTAAGACGTTACACAACTACGGTGGAAAGACAGTCGTGAAAAGAATTTCACCGAGAGTATAAGATTCTTGGTACATTAAGGACGATGGAAAGCGACAACGCGTAAAAAAGGAGTCTTTTATCTTCGGTATCCGTTAGAACCGGAGGATTACGCAATTAGCGAAGATAACCATTTACACGGTGAGCTAAGACGAATAATAGAGGAGAAACTCTATGGGCTTTTGTAAACGTAGCTCCGGAATGTTTTCCCATCAGTGTCACGTTTTCGGTACGCAATCAACGTGTTGCAGGTGATACGCGGGGGTTATGTAACTCTCTAACTCGTGACGAAAAGGTATTCCGCTGCTAATTGCGAGTGAATCAGGAAACTAAAATCGATTCCTATTCCGTGGAAAATGCCTTCTTTATTAAATCTCGATGATCAAAATGTTAGTTTAACTAATCGATCGATGAATGTATGGATTGAACCGAATTCCGAACACTTGTTGCTGGCAACCCTTGCACCTCAGCGTACGTGATGACAGGTCGATTTTTAGGACTTCGTAAATAATGTGTTTTAGATACTATTAGAAAAGAGTCATTATGATTCGTATTGCGATTTAGTAGATCGGTGCAAGTGGTTCATAAATGGAGCAATAAACAGAGAGGTCGAGGAGGTTCACCAGAGGTCTGTCGTCCTAATTTACCACCGAAATCTAATCTAATCTATTAGCGAAGAATTTAGTCATAACTGTGGTATGTGTGTGTGTATGTATTATGTAATTGTATGATCGACATGGGTGCATAATATGAATGAAGCTTGCGTATGGTATGATTGAAGTTTGCATGTAATGAAGATTGCTAGAAGATTGTCTTTTTGGTGTGATCGAATGTTTTCGGGGCAAAGCAAAGAGTGCATTGCTTCGTGAGAGATTGTGAGATAGAGACGTGAGTTTGTTAATTCGTGAAGTTCCATTTGTGTTGCATTTAATTAATTATAACCAGTCATACTTTGTTAATAAATATCATTAATCTTTCTAATTATTAAATATTATTATACATAACAAATGCGAAGTTCTTCTGTTGCGCCAAAAGTGTAAAAAATCGCGCCACCCTATCGATTGCACCCCGTCATCCGCCATCCGCGAGAATCTTCTGCACAGTGTAAGCGAATACTCGGCTTGAAACGTGAAAATGTACACCGTCACTGTAAAACGATACGCCAAGAGACGAATTGAAACCGAACGAGCAACGGATGAGAAGAAAGACGTACGGAGCACGATCGACCAGCAAACGATTCATAAAACGATCGCGTCGCAATAGAAATGGCACGCGCGAACGCGTAACAGTTACTCCGTTAACGATGTCTATATCGAGGTACGTTGCGCGCGTATGCACGTAACGGAGTTGCAAAGAATCGTAAGTAAATTGGTCGAAGCGTAATAACGTCGGAGAGAGAAAGGGCACCGTTAAAAGACGAAGGAAACGAGAGAGAAGGAGAGACCCGAGGGGACGGTACGTCACTTCCGGTCCATTAAGAGCAACACGGGGGTCACTGGTGTTGCACGCAGGGAACTAATTACAAGAAAGATAGTGGCTCTCATCCGAGATAGTAGAACGAACAAGATTTCTCGATAATCGATAATCATATTTTACTCCTTTTCACTTCTCCTACCACCTTTCATCGCGTTTGTCGGCGGTTGAGAGAAAGCGAGCCGATCGATAATTTATACAGGATGACTCAAGAGCACATCATAGAACACGTTTCCTGAAAAAGCTCGAATAAATTACTCCCAGTAATTTACTCGGTTAAGATCGCGTTATCTTCGTACTCGACGAAGATGTTTCGTGCAAGGAACGCATAATGCGTAACTTTCCGACTTGACTTCTTATGATACCGGTCTTGGACACTCCGTAGTAGAAAGAGGATAAACGGTTACCTGATTTGCGTGTGATAAGCAGGGTCCGTGTGTTCGGTGTGCGTGGTCAGGAGTTCTGCTCCAACAGGGTCCATGTCGATGGGTTGAATCCTCGATATCGCGATAGGCTGCACCTGAAATACGCCGGGCGTTGTCGGTGAAGGTTGTGGACCTAGCAAAGAGACGCGTACCATTTCCCTACCTTCGCTGTAAAAGAAAAAGAAACATTTTACGTAAAATACGAGGTCGTGAGAGTACTTTGCGCGAAACCGTGATCGGACAAGTTAACCCCCTGCGGTATTTTGCTAGATTAACCTCGCGTTACCATTCCCATTTCATGGAAATTAATTCCGATCGGAGTGGTACTCGTGAAGGGTTAACTTTGACTTTTGATACGGCGATATTCCGTGGGATCGGATATAACGGTACGACTGGTAAAGGTCGTGAAACTGTAGCACGAAAACGCGATTAGCTAATGGTAATTTATCACGAGCAACTTTCTTCTTTGGTAACGCTCTTACAGTCATCGACTATTTCGTTGCCTTCACGTGTTGCACGAATGGCACCCTGCCAAAAGGGAGTGCTGACACTTGCCAATTTATCGGATTACTTGATCGCCGAATAGATAATCATCGACGTCGATAACGTCGAGGGGCCACCTCTGAGGCTTCAATAATAGAAACTATTTTCCTCTATAATAACAGCGCTAAAAATAAAATTGCTTTCAATACGAAATTTAATTTCTAAAGCGAGTTTACAGGTAATCTGGTGAAGCGCTGCACAGGGAATTACGTTATGAAGGCACAATTTGCCGATGAATAAATTCCATTAGATAATTTAAAAAATTTTGAATAACATCTATAGTATTTTTTGTTCTCGCTGAACTGGTCGTTCGAGTACGAGGGGTTGACGTGAGTCAAGTTTGAGAGTCGTCGCTCTCGCTGCAATTTGCACCCCTCGCGAGAACTTCTCGCACGAGTTTTATTCTCGAGTGGACACGCACCCCGAAATAATAAGCGCCAACCGCATTTCGGCGCTCCGCTTTTCGAATTATTCTAGCATATTCTCGATGTTGGAAAAATCTTCCTCCTACAATTCCCTGTTGGCAACTTCCGCTGGAGCGAAAAAAGCGGAGAAGGTAGTTTCACCGAGCAATAAGAACGAAAGAAACCGAAAGGACCGAGAAACAAAGCTCGAAGTCTGGCTCGAAACCGGTTTCTCATCGTGCCACGGTCACGCGCGACTTTTCATCCTGATGCAGCCGGTTACGAAGAAATCGATCTTGCGACGATAATACGCGAGTGTTACGCGCGTTGAGCGAGAGAAATCGACCCACGTATGCACGCTTTATCCAGTGCTAGACTGCGTTTACGCGTCACAGGGGGAGACAAGAAAAAAGGAGGAATAGAAAGTATTTTATTCCAGCGTCGTCTCCGATCTATCGTGGTCACTCTTTTTTCCCAACACCCACATTCGATGCGTTTACTTCGTTAGAACTGACGTCATCGAGCAGTTAAACACCTACTGTACGATTTAAAGTTCAGACCTTGAGCTCGTGATATCATCCCGCGCCGTAGTGGTTCTTGGTATGCCAAAACATTTTTGCGTATTTACCGCACTCTTTTTCGAGTCCTCTTTAACCGGCGTCCTCAACTCTTCCAAGGCCGCCGAGACGATTTAAATTTAACGTTAGACTCGTTCTTATTTTTGTTGGACTCTTCGGTGCGCTAGAGTCGAGTTCAACGTACGTTTATCGTGAATCAATTAGATCGAGAGAGCAACGTCTTACGTAAGAGACGTTTTAATAAAATATTAACCTAATTCGCGGCGATTATTTTTTACGTTAGAAAGATACCGTATTGGCATCGATCATTCGACGAGCAAGGGGCGGATAGTCGGTGGATACGTGGGCGCCATTGCGTCTATAACCCGACGAGGTCGATTCTGTATACTCGCTTCGGAGAACGGTCAATGATATCAAGAATAACATCAATTTCTAAGCGGTGCAAAAAAAGTACGCTCAAACTAGTGGCAATTTCTATCTTCCATTAATAACAAAATTATCATTAACACTAAACCTACCGGCTTATAATGTGTACTTAATTTGAAATTAAAAATGAAGTTAAAAAATAAATAAACAAACGACGAAATATAAATTAGTACACACATTTATTCTTTATCTTGATGAAAAGCAATTCTGATTTCAACGAATGTATTTTAACAAAATGTCTACCTTATAATAAGAAACTTGTGGAGCGGTCATTTGACTGGTTTGGTAGTTTTAGTGTTAACAAAGTTTATTACGGATTTATTTTATCGACGTCACACTTCTCATGGATCTCATAAATAATTCACATAGATTGGTTGAATGTGTATATTATCATTTATTTGCTACTTGTAATATAAAAAATATGTATTTCTCACATACTACGTCCTATTGCAATACATTTTATTGAGAATCCCTTTCTTGATCAATTTTGTAAATTAAAGAGCAGGTAGGTGAAGAAAATTGAAGAGTGCAATTTAAGTACTTTACCAAGTAAAGAAACCTCCAAATGAGTTCAGAGGAAAATCTATGCTGGCCATGGAATTAAATGGCGAAGAAAATCGTGCGATTAGAAAGTAGAGCAAGATTTAACGAGGACGATCAATTCGATAAATATTCGATCCGTCACGCGGTGTAAATAATCGGCTCGACATTGCGAACCGGTCAAGATTAACTTCACTCGGTGTTTTCCATTCTGGAGAGCAACAACGATCGTGTCTCGCTTTCTGCTCGTGCGTATTTTTAACTCCTTACGCTCGACGGAATTTATGTAACGATATATAACGCGTATGCGATCGGCTGTGGGGGACGAGTGTGCGAAAAGTCAAATGGGATCGTCTCGAGTTTGTGCACCACGACTCGCCGCAAACACCCACGCGCGTCGCATCAATTTGTATTCATAACCGGCAAGGAATTTATTGCTGGAGCCGTCTTTTCGTCTCTTCACCGAATTATCGATAAATTCCATTACATAATCTTTATAGATACAACGATTTCATTACTGCGCGATTAAGTTCGAGTGGCACTTCAGAAAAAGCGGGTGGACAATTTCGTGAATAAAATATTCGATGCAATATTTTTTAACTTCCATTCGGACATGCTAATGTAAAGGCTGTTGCCTATTTAACAGCACGGCACCTGAACGCTATCAGATCGACACCGATACATTCGTATTATGTTCTCTTGCCATTAAGAGAATGTATCAAAGTGAATTCAACGCAGTTTAGATACTTGAAGTACGAAATTCATTGTAACGTGCGCTTGTAGTAACTTGTACTATTTCCTACATCATCAAATTTCCTATAACAGTTTATTTGACAATAGCGTTCGACATGTACTAACATGCTACGCCTGACCGCCCGACAATACGGTGCTTAAATTTATATTGTGACGAAGCTGAGAACAATCGTCCCACAGTTATACAACATCGAAACGATTTTTGTATCCAGCCCGTTACGAAACATGAGTTTTACATATCGCTTCCTGGAAAATCGCTTCTGTGAAATTTGAGGAAATATTGCAAATGTTTAATTGGAGGAACTAGTTGAATTTCGGTAATTGTGTGTACGCGGATAACGCACGGTTTTGTTAGAAAAATCATGATATCCAAGCAAAGATAACGTCACTATCTTTGCGAGCTAAAGATTCGACTTCGCTTCGATAAGGTTTAAAAAATATTTTGTCAAGCTCGAGTTCTTCCGCGGAACGGAGTAACTTTCTAACAAAAACGTTGCACTTTTAGAAAGTTTAGAAACTTGAAAAGTATTTCAAAATTCTGAACAAGTATATTAATTAGGTGATTATCACCGATATCTCGAGTGTTGTACAATTGCACAATTAGATATAAAAAAAGAGAAAGCTGAAGATACCAAAACTGAAAGTTTCGGTTTGAAAATGAACCCACTGCACCGGTGATAATTAGCCTCGTAATCTTTACACGAGTATCTACTCGTACAAGTAAATTAGGATACTAATTCGTGTTATATGTTAATATTTCATTGTGGAATATCAGTTTCTCCGAAAACTAGGCTAGCTTGTGCATAAGAGTAGCAATGAAAGCAAAGCACCAGGTTAACGCGAAAACGTTACCTGCTCGAGTGGAGGTACCGGTTTTAACAAAAGGAAAATCCAAAGGTTCCGAAAGAAAGGGTCGGTAGTGTGTCAAGATGGCTCGTCGCCATGGTAACTGGCCAGAGAGTACTTTGCTCTCTTTTACATTTTCTCCTTCTCCCCTGTAACTACGACGTATCTCCACCTTCCCCTTTTTATTAGATACATCAGTTTGTCCCGTTAAACGAGCTTTTGAACGAGGGATCGATTGACCAGAGTACGACACACGATACGATTCTCGTCGACGCGTAAATCTCGAAGCGCGTGCGGGACTCGGCGATAAAACGCACGCGAGCTAATCTTCCATCGCTGCGCTTAAAATAGTTCGAAAAACGAAGGGATGATGGGACGAAAAGTCGTCGAAACAACCTTGATGCGTTCCAAAGAATCGACCAATCGAACTCTCCCCTCCGAATCCGTCACGATTTCGTCGCAGAAACAAACACGAAGTAATTGCGTGCAAACCTACCTGACAGATGAGAATCCGTCAGCTTCCCGTTGCCGCGGCTCGGGAACAATGACGCGATGCTCCGGTAAATACTACTGGCATGCAAGTTCTTTTTACCCCGGTGACCTTCGATCAAGTTCAATCGGCGTGATGTCGCACGATATACGCTACACACTCGCGAAAACGGAAAAGACTGTTGACCGTTGCCCGGGCACGACACGTACTAAACTTCGAGCGTTCGGCGAAACTGAGCTGGTACGAATCGCGAAATCGATCGTAAATCCTCGGCACCACGCCTGTGCGTTCGTAAACCTCCCTCGCTCCACCTGGTCACGCTCCAGACTGAGCAACCAAGCAAACCTCGTACGGGACAAACAGCGACGCTGCTGCGCTCTCGCGTCCATTTCGGCAAACTCCTTTTAACCTTACACACGCCCCGATACATTTAAATATCAATTTCGATACTTTTCTTATTCGTTTCGTATCGCAAATGCGCGACAGTTTTGCATGCTCTTCGCATCGCGTAATTCCTCCAACACGATAAGATACGTGAAGTATGCTGTCTATTTTTGATTCGTTATAATCTACGTATTCGAGGGAGTGGGGAATGTCCGAAATTCTCTTGGACATCCCGGCCTATGACCTAAATTTCGCAATAATTGTTTATGGTACGGTTATTACCTCATTGTTGTAGCTACAATGTCTCGTTTAAGCGTACAGTAGTGCTCAAACGTAGTAATGTTAGATCGATACTGCTTTTCATTTGCATAGCTACAAGATAGCATCGCGGGTAAAGATTCATATTTGCCAGTGAGTAAATTCTTTTGTATGTCGTCATATCTTACCCACGGGTAGCCACGGCGTGTTTTAAACCTTTCCAGGAATGATGTCAATATCATTACCATTTATGTTAACGTACCGCTTCTTGCTTTAAGGATCCTTATTAGACAGAAGCTTGTTTTGCAGCGTATTCGTGACTGAAAATGTAGTGGTATGCTCTCTCAAAAAATTCTGCGTAGTATTGTTTGTTCGTATTAACGAAACCTGATCCTAAATGTAATTCCAGAGCTATCAAAAATCGTCATTAAGTATTCCGAGCGTGCTGTCTGTCGTTTAACCGGATCAAACGCGATAATGATCGTGCCGAGCGATAAGTAGAAGTCTATTAGGAAGACCGCGCGTGGGCGGAAGCGTCTAAATCGCCAGACTACGACTCTAGTGACGTCTGATTCCCCAGCTTCATTGATGGAAAGCGGAGAAACGTTTTCTCCTTTTCTCCTTCGATAATAATGCTTAATTTTCGCGTTATCAATTTGAGCCGGTCAAATAATTAAATGGGACACTGCCGAATACTATTAATAAATCATATTGCGACGATTAAAGACCCGTTTCTCGACGTGAAAAAAGTAAAGAGAAGCAAACGGATCATCTAAAAAGTATAGACAGACTGTCGCGTCTCTATCCCCATTACATCGTGAAATTGCTAGTTCGATAATCGTCGATGACTCAACCACGCGTGAGTCATCGCAAGAAAAACAAAATTCCTATATATTTCATTTCAGTGCTGTAAAACCATTATATTCGAATTACCGAGGTTCATTACGACAGAAACGATACTAAACACGACTACGTTTAAACGATTTTTGGGCAAACGACCCACCCCTACGATAGTTTACGAGGTACTACCGTGTGTCAGCAGCAGCTGCGTCACGTGACACGCTAGCTCTCCGCGCATGCGCAGACGAGTATATAAAAACGTGGCGCGAAAAATTACTTACTCGGTATCAGGTACAGGAGCAATTAAGGAGGGTACGCGTCCGTTGTGGTCCAAGAAACGATTGATCTCCGGCTCCTCTTGAACAGGTGTCTCGTATACCAGAGTCTCTACCATGGATCCTTTGCTCGAACCAAAGGAAACTCTGCAAAACATAGAATCACCGTTTCAGCGTATTCTTCGCAAAATGGAAGAAGCCTCGGTACGAGTGGATGCGAACGCAGCATAGGAACAACCATGGACGCAAAAGAAAAAAGTATCGGTCTTGCGTGGAAAGCGGTAAAAATAGTTGCCGTAAACCTCAATTTCCTATCGCGTGACAGCACTCGAAGCGAGTGAATCGGACACTCGGTAACCGCAACAGCGGGCGGTCCGATATCAAAATCGAAATCCCGCGATCGAGGTATCGAATTACGGCGATCAAGCGCGGCCGAGATTAAAGCTACGATCGTCTATCTTGCACGATGTACGCACAGGTTACTTCAAAAACGTTGCAGAAAAATGTCACTCCGTTTATCGAACACTCGATCATTATTCGTGTAAGAGACAATTTTTCTATTAGAAATAAAACAACCAAATTACTGTAGAGCCGATTGAATTTTTTTTTCCAGAATTAAAAATTTTTTAACACTATGGTTACATTTTTTTTCTATTCCTTTCTCGAAACCGGGTTCTGTTCCAGACTCGAGCGGGTGACGGCATGGTGCTGCCACGTGGCGGGAAGGTTACCCAACGAAGTAGCTCTGGACAGGGTAATACAGGGACAAGAGGCAAAAGAAGCGGTAGTCACGTGGCTCCCCAGTGACATTCTGCAAGTACTATCAGCCTCGTAGACGCGCATGAACTCGGACAGATGTGTGCAGACCCTTTTCGACTCGGGTCCGATCTGTGTCACCACCTCAAATTGTTCCCGATGACGTAACCGTAATTGCCGATCGTCCACCCACGCGTCACTTTCTCGTTTTCTTCGAAAGCGGAATTTATCCATTCGGATCTTACATCAATGAACACACGCGATCGTCACGCGCTCGATACATTAGTCAAAATTTACTTACCCAATTAGTGTACTCGTACATTGGTCAGTAAGCACGTAGAAGCATCGCAACGCAAATAAAAGAACGAAATCGAATAGAAAATAAATCGTGATAACCTTCGGATAATTTTAACGACCTCACGGTTGTTTTAACGATAGGAATTTGGTCCGCGTCAAAAGTACTGGATAGTTTCATCGAACAGCTAATCAAGCAGAGTACCATGTGGGAGAAGCCTCCTCCCCTTTACAACGTCATCGTATAATGGTTGAATTTGTTTGAGATTCGTTCGAAGGTTGTTTCGTTCGTCGATAATTAAGCTCGAGTTAAAATTTTCAATTTCCGAAGTCGTAAACGTGCAATTTAATCAACGTATCGTTATACGACTCCATCGTGTGCGTATTCTGATCTATGAATGAAATCGACGAAAATTCGAACATCAAATTAGGCGCACGACAACAAGTTAAAACGTAATATCTTGAGAAATGACGAAATACACGCGTCAGAATGATGTGCTCGTTTTCGTGGAAGTAACGTCGGCTATAAGGTCTATACGCGTTAGGCTTTGATTCGAGCAGGGACCACGAGACGTGGAATGGCCGTGACCTAGCCAACACGTAAATGTCACGAGAGCTTCAGCAAGATGTGTCGTAAAAGACGACGTATAAACCGGTATGGTATAACCATCATCCACGGACGTCGAGAACTTCGATCGTGTGTGTTTGCTCCCCAAAGCATTGTTCAATGAAACGTATTTACATACGAATCGTTAGTTGAACTTTCTTTCCGACGGCGATAATGCCGCTACATATTTAGAGAAGTCGAAAAAACTGCATGAGTCAGACTGATCGTCGGTGAACCGTAACTTTTCTTTCTCGAACGCGAGAGGTGTTGTTCCGTTGTTAGAAATAGAAAAAGACGGGGCTGGTACAATGGCTGTTTTTCGATCTGCCAGGTAATTTTAACTCGACTAACGCTTCCAAAGACGTTCTACCTTGACAGTGAACGGAGTCGTCACGACTTTCCGCCACCGTTCTATGTTGAGCCGCGTTAAATCAGCGCCCGTAAATCATTTCAACCTCCGGTTTTCTACGCGTGTATTTTTGCCTCTGACCAGGTGATTTGAAAGTTTCGACGTTTTGACGACCGGCGTCGTTTCTATCTCGTTACCCTTTACTCCGTTTCTTCGCGGAAAGTTCGTCGTATGATCGAGGTAATAAAATATAAACATTCCGCGGAAAGGAATCGAAGAACGATAAAAAGTTTTTACAGTTATTCTTTCTTGTACGATAGGAAATCGTATCGCGATCGAATAAAAAATCAATTGCAGGTGTAATATACAAAGTTTTATCTTGTTGGATATCTACGATAAAGTGAAAAGAACGATAAGAACGATCGTTCAAGGTTAGAACGATAGGCGTCGATGGAAAATTGCCAGAAATAGCAAAGAATCCGTGAGAGTTAATCGGTCGCGCGAGTTTGATATACCTCGAGAGAAGGTTAAAGACCCGGCGAACCAAATTAGAAAGGTGGTCTAGAATCACCTCTGAACTCTTTGCTACGTCATTATCTCTGTCTCTATCCCCGGATATAGTATTGCTCCTTTAAATGGCAAGATTCCTACCTTTCCAAGTGACAACTTACCGTTCTCTCCATTTCTCTGCTCCGCAAATGTAGTACTATTTTCAGCCGGAGTTACGATATTGCCTTTTCGAACGACAATACGCGAACTTAAACTACCGACCGGTACAAAGGTAAGTAACGTTCGCAATTATTTCCTTACCTCTTTAGACTAGTGTGCTTCGCTCCGTTGAAGATTTTATTCTTCCGATCGCTCCCGACCGTGCTGGCCTCGCTGTTGATGCTGTACAGGCTGTCATCTTTAGCAACCTTCGACGCGTGCAAAGTTGATTTTTTCACCACGGTCCCGTTATGCTTCGGGCTTTCGTTCGTCAGCGGCTGTTGCTGCTGCTGTTCGTCCTGCACCCGCTGATCACCGCCATGCTCGTCGATTTTCGAGACGATCATGGTTTTGGCCGTGTCGGTGTACTTTTTCGGTGAAACAGTGATTACGTTGCCAGGTGGCCTCGAGGCGAACGAACGTTCTTTCGGACTCTTCTGCAACTTGCTAGCACGAAAGTTGCCTTGACTCGAGTCTCCCGGTGGTGGCTTGTCCTCCGTTGGCAGCATATACGATAACATCGTCCTTTCGCCGTTCACCTGTGAAAAAAGCCAACCAATTATGACGACCATGAGCTGACTAATCATACACCGACTCCATAACGCGACATTTTTTTGCTCCTTTAACTAACACCGCTATATCCTGCCAGCGCAGCTTTTATCTTCGTGTTTGCTTTGGTCGCTAACGCTTACAATTATTACAATCGGTGTTCGTAAGAGGGGGTAAGACAAGGTCTAACTCTTTTTTCGACACTTCTAATGTAAGACTAGCACAATGATTAGTTAATGGTCGAGCTACTCTGATTCGTTATAAATCTCGTCCTAACGCTCGTCCGGTCTAGATTGAGTCTGCTCGAGCGACTCGGCAAAGAGGTCGCGCTTGAATTACCAATCGGAACTAATTACGCCGACAGCCGTGAGTTAATATCTGTAAACGCTCCAACGATCTCTACGAAACGCTTTCTTTTCCGTAACGGATCGACGTGGTCGCGTAACTGTACAAACGCCGTGATGTACCTCCATTCGAACGAATCGAAATCCCATCGCGAACAACGCGTCGATTCATTGAAAATCCCTGACGGGATTAAGAGTTCTTCGCCGGATGATCGTTGGTGGAGCAAGAACCTTTTGGACCGAGTTCAAGAGGTTCCTTAACGGCTGAATTTCTGGCAATGAACTATATGTGTACACAGGGGAGAAAAAGGTGTAGAGGAGAATAGAATGTCCAGAACCGTGACGCGAATCCAGGATGTTTGGTGATCGTGCTCGACAAGGTTGAGTCGTGTGCAAAGGATGCGTCAAGATACTGCTACTATCGTGGAAGGCGTTCGAGGAGAAAAGGATAACACCGCTGAAAAGGACATCGGCTTACGTGTACAGCAAGAAGTACATTATGTATCTTCGGTCTCTAAAGACGTTCCTGAAAATTTCAACTCCATTCTCATCAACAATTACGCCACTGCAATTTCCCTTACGGCGTCTTTAAATAATTAACCCCCAAAGACGAAAGAACCAACAGAGACGCGGTAATGATCACTTGTTCAAACAAATTTAAAGAAGAAAGAATAAAAAGGGTTTCTTGTATCCCCTCGTTTCGGTCGAATATTTTAATTTCATTTCAGACTTGCCTTTGAACACGTAAACGACGACGACGCACGCGAGCGTGCACGGTTTGATCGTTTTCGGTAAGTCACGAGTTTTCCAGGAAGAAAAAAGAGGGGATCGAAGAAGGGATCGATCGTACGCGGAAGAAAAGGTATTCCGGCAGGGTTGCTACGAGAACGGCTGAATGCAACTGGCGAGGGACCACGAGGAGAGGAGAAAACCGAGCCAGAGGTTAAAGAGAAATGGCGGCGCAGAGCGCTTCTACCTACACCACCGTGCTCCAAACTTGTACGAGCTTTTGCTCGCGAAACGACGCCTAAACTCGTTCGATTACACCGGGCAGCCTGCAATATACATGCATGCAACGTCTATATCGGAACGGCCGTTGCTTTTCTGCCTATATCGACTCGCTCCGCAACGATCGAGCCACGTGCAACTTCCGAATCGCACTCGCTTTCCTCTTTCCTCGCCCCTTTTTCCGATGCACTCGAGGCTCCGTGCGCCGCGCGGCGTCAAACTTTCATGCTCTCGACATTTTTAGTTCGTACTCGCATCGCAAAGGCTACCTCGGAAAAGATGCGCAGTTGCAATTTTTCGTATCAAAGGGAACAGAAAAGAATTTTTAATTCGGATTTAAATGTTAATCAGCGAGAAGCGAAACACCGAGGACCATTTTACTCTTCAGCATACTTACGCTCGTACCAAGAAGCTCTCGAGACGGTGCTTTTCAGGAGAGTCGCGTGCTGGACTGGCATTTGGTTTATCTGCAAAGCAAACAGATATTTTCTGTTAGAATATCAACCGATGCAACTTTAATCCGTTACGTTTAGCAACTTCGAGCAAACTTGACGTAACATCGTGTTTACACAACGAGTACTCTCGTAAAAACGTAACCTTGTTTACGCTAAATAAAGTCTTTAGGGAGAACCGATTCGAGAATTATGTCCTGTTATCAGTCTTCCACTCTGCCGAGCGTCGGTAGCACTGTGCAGGATGATAAAAGAAAGGAAGAGCGTTTTGTCATGGAGCAGCTAGCAGACTGGTAAGGTTAGCTAGCAGGACCGCGCTTTAAGTGCAGTGAAAGATTGTTCGAGCGATTGCTGGAGAACTCGAGGTAGCAAAAGCGAGATATTAGCGTTCGCTTCGCTGGACTTCAACAAAGTCGTACATACAGGGTGCGACTAAATAATACAATGGGTGTTTCAGATGTAACAAATTCACAAGTTTCGTAGAAGGTAATGGATCGCTGAGCGAGGACTCGCGAGAAAGTTGGTACGGATGTCCCTCTGGTGACGAGCGTCCTAAGTACCGTTGCTTTGGTTATTATCGGCGTTACGAAGACTATTTTCTCGCGTTCGAAGGAAAGCTGCTCGGATAAAGGTGGTATTATTCGCGAAGCGACGAGATGCTCCCGCGGTACGCTATCTTCAACCCTGGCCCGTCCATTCACCACTCTTTTTCCAAGGTGCAATGCGTCAGCAGGCGTGGCAGGGGACGAACGGGAGAGGAAGCGATCTCGCCGGTTGAATAGGCACCTGTTTTCGCAGACAGGTGACACGAACACGAACACGCGTACAACGCAACCCTGTATGCAAACGCGTGAGAACCTCGGGAATAGAGCGAGGGCAATGACTCGTAGGACAGCGCGGGTGCGACGACAGACGAATGTCGACGTCGAATGGAAGAAGCTTCCTCGACGTCTTTCTTGAAAAAGAGTACCTTCGACCGTCTGCCTAAGCTCTCCTACGCTCGGCGGAGGTATAAACCTACCTCTACTCGAGGGACCCGCCCTTAGAGAATCGCGTTATTCCGTGATGCGTTTTTTTCGTGTCTCGGTTTCCTTCCTCGTTTCTCGCTGCTTTCCGAGAACGTACACCCTATTGTTACCAAACGGTTAAGGCGGCATTGTCTACCAACTTGTTGATGCGCTCGCGGAGTGTTTACGATAAGCAATTAGGAATACGATGATCGTGCAGCAGATCCGCGACTGTGTTGCACGGCAATTGAGCGTAGTTCGGTGCATCCACTTGTTAAATTGATAAATTTGCATGACTCGCTATTCACGGACAATCGTTGCACGACGCACGAACGATTACGCTCGCAATAGTCTCTCCGGTTACGAGGATCGCACGCGATTCGCCTTGCGTCCCGACGAACGTCAGCTTCGATCGAGGTCCGCGTGATTTAATTACCGCGAACGAAACTAGCTACTCGCTCGGTGAATTAGAATCACCCCTTTAGAGCAGAAATATTAATTTACCGTGGGGTAATTGCAGTCTAGATTACGGCACAGTCTACGGTCCAGTGTGCTCGACAAACGCTCCGAGTTTATTTTCTTCCGAGAAAATTGACCACGCGATATTCAGGGACACCCCGTATATTCCATTAAATTTCAAGTTCCATTCACGAGGTTGCATGGCAATTAGGGTGGTCGCTCATGCGAAAAATTCGCGACAGTCCTCGAAGCGATCAGTCGAGTCGGTACGAATCAATCCAGTGGAGCTTTTGCTGTAAATATCTGCACACCGGCGTGCCATTATTTATTAGCGAAATGACGCCAGCTATCAAAGTATTAATTAACCGTTAGAAAAGATAGGATAGTCGCGACGGAAATACGTTAACAGACGTCTAAAAATAAGAATGCTACGAGAAAATAAAACGGTACACGATACCGCTAACAACCCCATTGCTTTTCTAAGGTTAAGCGTATCGTTGCACTCGTTGAAATGATCCAGCGTACAAGTATACATAGTTCAGACAACGAAACGATTCGAAAACGTTTACTTCCGGCCACGAACTTCTAACGTTACATCGAACGAGATTTCCGGCACCGTGACTTCCTGCCGCTTAACAAGTTCCGTGCCTTTTACAACTTTGAAGACGCTTACGAAACAACGAGCGCAAGAGAAAATAAAAGTCGATAATGCTATCTATAGCTGATGTGCTTATTTGTTGCACGGCCAAGTTTGTTTGATCGAGGGGAAAAATTTACGAGAGTAAATTCTTGGCACGTGCTATTCAAGCATGTTTAGATTAAAGATTTAGAATAGAGACGTTCCTCCTGCCTTGAAAATTTTTTTCGGAATAGTAAGAATCGGCAGGAAGAAATTTAAGGAATGCTTCGTCGCGCATTCTCGTTCCTTGTTAACCGTTTGATAACGAGGGATGAAAAACGTCATAGTCCCAGGATTATAATTCATTTTCTCTTGTTTGGACTACAATGCCCCGACACGAGCACGATTTGTCATTATAATTTAAAGGAAGATTAGACCGCTCTACGAGTACAGTATATTTTATCCCGTTTCGAGCACAATCTGCGACTCGTTGTCAAGGGAAAGGAGTTAAGTACTAGGTTGTCGACAACGTGGTACGCGAAATAAATGATTCTCACGAGTTGTGGGAACCTCTATACACGCATCCGACGCGATTCATTCGCCGTAAATTCAAAACCGCGCCTCTAAAGATCCTCTGGTTCCCTCTTAACTCGACGATAAATTTTCATGTCACGTCTTTATTTTCTTTTGTTCTACCACGAAATTACGCCTCCTCTTATTCCTCTGCGTCCATACTCTCGATCTCCTTCGTCCGTTCCTTCATCTTTCTTCTCCAATCGAGCCTGTTCATTTGATCGCCATTGTTGTTTCAGCCCACTTACCGGTATTATCCTCGCGATTACTTTTAATACGATTCAATCGCTATCGCTCCCCATTGTCCATCGATTCGCCCCGGGATCTCGTGCTGGAGACTTTTTAAACAACCAAACACGCCTTTTTATCTTTCGGAGCCGAGCTAGCTCGAGGTAAAACTTGTCACGACGATCGTGATCGCGAAAAGAGGGAAAAGATATATAACGGAACTCGACTTTAACATCCGTTTCGCGAACGCTGCTCTCGATAGTCGCACACGGAGGATCGAGCGGAAGACGATTCGCTTACTTCTAAACCGTGCAAAAATTTCAGCAATGTTTTCGCGTTCCAATTGAACGATATAGTCGGTAATAAATATTTATGGATGTCGTCGTTCCTAGAACTGCTCGAACACCTCACGTATTTTCTCTTCCACGTTTCTGGCCGGTTTACTTGGCCGCCTCCTCGTGGTCTCCCTTGTTCCTTTTCTTGCTTTTTTTTCATGCTCGACGTGTCTCTGTCACGGGTATTAACGTAACTGTAGTACCGAGCGAACCGTAATACGAGCACGCTTCTCCTCCTATGCGTTAGAATCTTCTGGTACACGTTAAGTCGCCAGGATTACGGATCCTTAGAGTAGGAAATTTACAGGGATTTGCCCAAAAGATAAGCGGCTTTAATTAATTCGAGCAACTTTACTCGAATTAAAACTTTCAACATTTTTTAATGCGCAACACAGAGGATTCACGTGTTCTATTTCTGTTTGAGAAGCAGCGCGTTACATCCACGCCTCGTGATTAACGGTTCGAAATGATGCTGTATCCGATGTGTCAGTTGCATAGCAACCAGTCCAATGTATTTAAATAAATCCATTTATAAACATTAGTTTTCCTACCACCTTATCATTTGCGGATAACTGTAACCAGGAGCGCGATACTTTATTTGCAAGAAAAATTGAATTCTTCCAGCAAATAAGAAAGCTGCATGCGAACGACGATTCATTCTGAACGCAGGCAGGAGAAACAAGTCCTCGGATAATTAGATATCCGATGTCGTTCTCCGTGGTTAGCTCGCTGGATTTTTTCTTCTCGCCCCATAAGAGTGGACAGGATCGGCTTCGTTTCCACATCCGTGGCGCATCGATCGGTTTATCGAGAACATCCACGATCCTCCGCGATATCGAGTCGTCGTCGATTCGTAACTCGTTCTAATCGTCCACGGACGACCGGGCAATTTCGCCGTCGTCCACTTTGTCGCGTTTATCGCGCACACGGAAGCGTTCTAAACTGATTCGCGCGAGTTACGATAAAACAATAACCGTGTTCGACGCTCGGCAATATGCAAGTTTTTATCATTTTATCCTGCCGGTGTACGTCCCGCGTATACACCGATCGATCGCCGTACTCGCTCAAGTGGCCATTAATTATTTCGATACACGGGTTCGTCGTTACAGCACTTGCGTTTAATCAAGTCGTTCGCTATTCATCGTTTCGTTCTCCGTCGCGCGCGTGTACAGGACGCGTCGAAAAAGCGCAAGCGAAATATTTCGGAGCGAATCGACTACACGCGTGTTTCGGTGACAGCCAGCGAGACGGGGAATTCGCGAACGAGACGACGTACTCGCGTGCATCTCGAGAATGTGGTGATAGCACAAGCTCGGATTCACCCCGATTACCTTTCGCGCCAACCCCAGCAATTTCGCCAACTTGCAAATCAACCGAGCACCGCTTCGAAAGTTTGCCCGACGGCAACGTCTGCGCGTCAAATTCTGATCCGCGCAACGTAAACCGATCCCCAGAAGCCTAGTCTCGTTATTTCCCAGTCACACCTCGTGCATGTACGCCCTTCGCAGCGAAAGGGTTAATCTTGACGAGCAATTGCGAAATACCCGTGTGCAACGCGTGCAGGGTGCACTGTACCGTGTCTCGAGGTCGGCCTATACGGATGACGAACCCGTACGCTGTACGGGTTCTGGCAGCTGGTTGGGTGCCAGCGAACGTCTATGCTTCCCGACGTTGTCCGCTGGCATTAGAACCAGGAAGATGCGCGAACAACCGGGGACGTCGTCTCTCTTTCCCTTCTATCTTATCGTGAAAATCGACTCCAACCTCTCGTTATCTCAACCCCCGTCGCTTCTTCCGGCTTCTACTCGAATCGATGATTACGCGTCGCTTCGTGGTTACACGCGGAAACGAGCGCGTAACGAACTGGTCTTCCCAACATTAGCTATTTCGCCTGGTTAGCTCGATTTTCTAGCTGAACATTTATCCAAGTTTTCTTCAAATGCGCTCGTAGATAGTAATTCACGTTCTAGGACTATGGCTTATTTGTCAGGCGTGTCAGTCAGAACTAATTAGAGCTACGATATTAACACTAAACCTACCGACACATAATGTGTACTCAATTTGAAATTAAAAAATAAATGAACAAACGACGAAACATGAATTAGTACACATATTTAGTCTTTATCTTGATGAAAATCAATGCTGATTTCAAGGAATGTACTTTATCAAAATGTGTACCTTATAATAAGAACCTTGTGAAGCGGTCATTTGACCGGTTTGGTAGTTTTAGTGTTAATACAGACAAAAAAATGTGAAATGTTATGTCAATATGTTATGCAATCGTTGAGTATGCAAATTATAATTGGACTTGAACTTCAAATACTAAAAATTCGAGTAAAATTGATCATGGCCGAAGTACGAGCGCGTCGCGAGTCTGACTCGTCAAAATAGTGCAAGGGGTTAAGATTAAACGAAAATCTTAATGTTTAACAAGCTACAGAGGAAAAGTTACATCGCGATGTACCATTAACACATTTTATACCGTAGTATGAAGTAGACGACGTCTTACAATTTTGAATGGATGAATAACGATCGTGCGACACGACGACGTTTCAATCTCCCCCTCGATGGAAGACAGACCGGTTAGCAAAACGTTTCACGCGTGTTTCGCATTCGTGGAGCGTTTTTTCGCGAGCGCCGCAAGAAGCGGAACAGTTAGGGAGCAGGTGCGAAGAGATGGCATGTAAATCGCGATTACGTTCGACGGTGAACGTAATGACGCGTGCACGCGACATTCTCGCTGACCCTCGTTCGCGTAATCAAGCCCCCATGAACCCTCTTTTTCTTCCCATAACAGACTGCTTGGAATTACGTCTCGTTACGAATTCAACCGCGTTGCTTTCGTAATACCTTTTTCCCTCTTCTCCGCTTTCGTTAACTGGAACAAGGAGCGGATTTTTGCTCGTTTCATTCGAGCTCGTGAACAGAATTTTATAACAGCTTGACAAATGCATTATAAACGCTATCGAAACATTCGCTTCCGAACAATGGAATTCGGATCTTTTTCCTCGGACAGAACTGTTCGATTTAATCAACCGCGTTCCATAAAAGTATTAGCACAGATAGAAGCACGTTTATCCAAGTTGAAAAATCTGCATACTCAGCTTATCGTACAACGCGCTCATCAGGCTTCGCTTGTACCTTCCAGAGGCCAACAGGAAGCAATCTTGCTACACGACTTCCGTGGAATCGTTCCATCATTCAACGAGCCTCTACACGCTAACAGTAACAAACGACTACGCATTTTAGACGTACAATACTCGATGCTTTTGTTGGTCGTTTCTCGTCCGATTCAAAGGCGTGGAAACGCTCGTGTGAACCAGTTATTTTCGCGAGTAGATTCTGCGACGTTAAGCAGGAACGGGCGATAACTCGGAATGCGGATAAACCGTGTTGTTCGAATATCCTCCGCTTTGGAGAAGCGTAGGCGCGTAAAGTCAACCGTTGGAATTGGACGGGTCAAGTTGCAACGATGCGCCACGCATCGTGGTGAGGTAATCCAATAAACTCATTGCCAGCTGTCGCGAACCTTGCTCGAGGCGATCGAGAAAGCCCTTACTCTTATTCGATTACGCGTCTCCTTTCCCTTAACTGAACGCAACAAACGATGTGCATAGTACATTTCTCTTATCATCGTTTTTCGCCAGATTTTATCGCGGTCGAGTACGAAAACGTTTAGGGCAACCCGAGCGCAAAACCATCTCCTTTTCCGACATCGCCATTTTCCCTGAGGAAGCGTACCATGCATCTTAGTATAGCGATGTCCATCGATACGATCACCTAATTAAAGAGAGACGCGCAACACGAGTATAAATACCAGGACGTTGCGCCATTGTTTGTTACGGTACCGTGCGGTGCTCTCGATCATTCGGGCCAACGAGAACAACTACGGCAAATCGTACGGTGTACGCTTAACATATCGTGTCCTGTGTCTTATAACAGCTGTCGTACGTGAGCAGCGTTTAATGAGAGGACCCGCGGTTTCCAGCGGCTACGATGTTACGCATGCAAGGTGCGTAAACCCGCGGGTTGACTCATCGAGCTGCTAACGGAGTAATCGCGGAAAAAACGCGTGGCTCGAGGATTCAACTGTCCATTCACGAGTCGTCGGGGAGGTGAAAAAAGTGTCGGTAAAAACGGGACGTAATCGAGGCACAACGATGATGGACTCGTACAAATTGTAGGCTGTGTTCGAGGAAAGAAAAGCAAGTTACGTCGGGAAGAAAGAGGAAGATGATCGTGAACGTCGCGGATAAATCAACTAACAGGATGTTCCGACGAAAGCTATTTCGTTCAAGGGGACATAAAGTTCGGAGTTTAAAAAAGATTTCGAGGAAAAGGTCGTTTTGTTCGGGAAAGATTCGTTAAGAAATTAGTCGAGTCGTTAAAGGAAGTAGTTAAGAAACGATAGCGTGGGAGAGGGTTTTCAGGTTTCCAGGAAGCTGAACGCGAGTCGAAGTTATTTCGATCCAGCCGTGAACGTGGGTCAACGTAACGAGACGATTTCCTAAACGCTTACGAGCTCGACCATTCCGCCAGTTATCTTTGTTGACTCCCTCGGCGCTAAGTACTTCGTTAACCCTTTCGGTAAAGCTTTTTTCCAGCAATCAAACGCTAGGCAATTAACTCGCAGATACAGCGCCAGGAATAACCAATTCATTAACTGTATCAACACGTTCACGCCACACGTTCTACGCTTTGCGCTACTTCAATCAGCGGACGTGTAAACAAGTCGCCGCAGCTTAAATGGTTGAATCTTCGCAAGAGATCGCTTCGCGAAAATACAGCGAGCCTCCGCTAATACAAAATCGAAGTTTCTCAAGGTTGAGAACAGCCGATACCACTCGGATCGCATGGCGATTACTCGCGAAAGAAAAAGCGGTTGCGTGCAACTAAGCCGACAGGAAAAACTATTTCTCCGCTCCGGAACGTGACGCATCGGCGATCAAACACGACGCGAATAAAAATACACGGTCGAGGAAAAAAGGGAAAAGAAATTCGCTCGGAGTCAGGTCTTTTGACGAGTTTTCGAACGAGTCAGCGATCGCGTTTCGCTATCGGGCGATCCGAGGAGCGCGCGATGCTCGCTTCAGCGATTTAATTCACCTCTCGCGACGCCTAATTTACGGTCGCGGAAGCGTACGGTACCGCGTGCTTCCCATAGCTAAGGTTCTATCTATAACGCTCTGCACGCGGAGCTCTCGGTTGCACGGAAAGGGCCGCGAAATATCTCTTTGGAATTGTTTCGCGCGACACCCGTGCCAACGCTTGGAATTCTCAATCGTGAACGTGTTCGCGAATTAACGTCGTCGTTTTGCCCGTCGACCGCTTCGAATAGCCGTTCTTTCGACGCAATTTTCGATTCCGGTTCCGTTAAATATCAACGAACCCGCCGGTTTTGCTCGTGTAAAATTATTTCAGGCCGATGGTATGCGCGAGGCGATTGGCAAAGATGCAACGGAGAGAGCGCTAAACGTAGCCCGGATCCACGTCAGATCTTTCTCGTCAAGGGCAAACATTTTGATCGATAGAGACGCGTTCGTCGCGAGGAAAAACGCCGGAGCCGAGCGAGCTGCGGCGCAAAATGGGTACACAACTTGCACCCACGTTGCCGCGCGAGAATGTAACGTGCATACGTCCATCGAGCGTTCTCGAGTTAAGTCATTCGCCAGAATTAGAACCTTACTGGCGAATGATGGACGTCCGCGTTTCAAATTCGATATATGCGCCGATTGCACAAGAGCGCTTCGTACAGCGAGTTCGAATGCAATCTTCGATTCGGATAAGGGAAATGGTCAGGTTTATGGGTCTTCTAACGAGAACGCTTTTAATTGCCTGCACTCTGACCGCCTGGAGCTCTTCTTTATTTTTATCTTATCGACACACGGTTCATAAATTGATCCTTTAAACGGTAAAATGATAACTGTTGCACTCGCAAACTTATTATGGTTAGAATTAGTTGGGAGGGAGATTGCGAGGAAACTTGTGATCTGATCGTATGTGCGCAAATTGTTACGTATTTTTCAATATCTATTCAGAGTATTTGAACGAGAATAATTTGCATTAATTATCGAGCTGTATCGGAGTAAGATCGATACGATTTGCATGTCATTAGATCGTGCGTAAGGTTATGGTTATTTAAAAATCCTAGAACGATTTAATAAAATATTATTTGCCGAAAGAGCATAAAGTTGCCAATGGTCAAAAATGCTGGCACGCCAAGTTTCATAAAGATAACGGTGTAAATGAACAGCGTAATATGTAGAACGTAAAATAAAACATCTTTTGCAGAAGGTGTGCCAATATTTTTCTGAATCGTTGCATTTCGAGTCGGCTTAGAAGAAAATCGAATAAAGTACATGTACATTCCAACATGCTTCGGAAATACTTGTTACGCGAATAAAAAGGATCTAAATACGTTACAATCTTTATTGACTCGATTAATTCCTGTAATTTTTCTCTGTTTCGAAAATGTTCGAATAGCAGTGCGCTAGTTGAAAGCTATTCTCTTAACCGATCGACGCCGCGCGTTCCATTCAAAAGTAATTTCTCGATGCAACTACTCGTTATTATTCTTTCTTTTACGGTTCATCCCACAGCGGCCTCCCTCTCCCTCGTTTTCTCTCGAGTTATTAACGAGATATACCTTCCATCGTGCTCTACGCTCTACAGCCGTGTTAACGACGCTACTGTACGCCTCAAGTGCCTTTCCCCTCGTTCCTTTGTTCCCTTTTATTATCGAGCCATCGAAATCGTTTCGTACGATTACTCGTCTGCGCTCACTTCCGTCTACGCGGATGACGCGATTACGTAAGCTGCTCTAGTCGCTTTTCGATCTAATTTTGAGCGCGGTTGCGTTCTTCGAAACTCGCCAGCCCACCTTCGCGAACGAGAATCACTGCGCACTCGATCTGTCGGCGGAAACGATTCTGACGTAAAAGGATAAATATTGCTACCGTTCAGATTCCACGTACGATAACGTCGGACGTCGCAACTATTTAGATACGCCTCGTCCGTCTTCCGAAAAAGGTGATCGATCATTAAGCCTTTCGGTACCGACAGAATCGAAGACTTAAATCTGAAGGAAACTAAAAAAATTTAATAAGGAAAGAATAAATGCCAAGTGTATTTCGCAAAGTGTTGCTAACAACGATAGACGCTAAAAGAGTTAAGCAAGAACGCAGGATTCGAAGGCGGTAAAGTAGCGAGAGTCACGAAAGGCACGCATTAGTTTACTGGAAAGGGCCCTGCGCGCGGCAACCCGTTCGGCCAAAGAAGCCCGTGCAGACCTGAAATAGCTGACGGTTTCGTATCGAACCGAGGATTACCACTTAATGAAAGTTAATGAGGAGTAGCGAGCGGAATAAGTCGGTCGATCGAGTTGCGCCCAAGTATGCGGCGATTAGGTACGAGGCAACGCGATGCAACGCAACAGGGGCAACGACACGACACGTCCCAAGTCGTCTCGTCTCCGAGACAGGATGGGCAGGATGCATCGAATTTCAAGCACTTAACACAAAGATCGCCACAACACTTTCCCCCGGTCGCTACCCTTCCTTCCTTCCTACCTACCGCTTCCTTGTTTCTGTTCATCGACTATCCCTGTCCGGCTTTCAGCATTGTCGCAACGTCGCTGACCCGTGAACCGATAGGTAGGATAGGTTAGCCGAGACTATCGAATTTCATTGTCACTGCACCCTCGAAAAGCAGCGTTCGATCGCGACAGGTGCGGCACGATTTACGGACAATCTCGTTCGATTCCCGTCCGGTTAACGAGCCGGAAGAAACTCCCTGTAAACGACTTCGTGTCGTGTCATTTAACCCTTTTCGGATACCTGGCGCCACACTTCCCGCTAAACGATTTTTCGGCTCGTGCCTCTAACGCGATACAGTCTCTTTAAGCGGCGATTCCATTGTGGAGGAAGGAGATAGATTTTCTGCTGTCAGATAAAGCTACTTGGAAGATGGACGAACACTCGTGAAATATCGCGGATAATCCCTCGGGGGCCGAATACTCGAAGTCGCGAGGAAAGTTAGCGAGTTAGGTTAGCGGTGTATACTTGGGAATGGTAGGATTTGCTAGGAAAGAAGTTTGGATCTAACAGTGGACGCTCGAAATATTGCTACGATATTTTTCTGTAGGATGCAAGTAGGAAAATTGATTTTAAGTTTGGTATACTAAAATCAGTTCAAGGGCATTTCTGACCATCTAGGCTGCCATACCCTTAAAAGCGATAGGTTCTAATTGGTATCTCCCTCTGAGCGACGAAGAGCAGGTTCAAATTACCACCTCTTAAAAGGGTAGTATTATACCCCGGAGCGGTGAGCCCAGCACCCTTTGTAACGACGACTAAAACGCGAAACTGAGCATGTAATAGTAGCCATTCGCAAGTTCCGTATTTATAAACAGAAGAAAAGGAGAAAGGCGCCACCGTCTGTGTTCTGAAACGCGTTGCATCCCTCGCGACGGTGACGGTCCCTTGATCGAAGAGGGAATGGTCGTAGGGTGGTCGGCTGGCTGTTTCGCGTGCACACGCACCACGGCAAAAGCAAAGAGGAAGAAATCGATACGACGCTTGCGCACTTGAAAAATTAACCCCGCTGGAATCGGCGTCGTTCATCCTACTACTCGTGCCTAGGGTTCTTCCCATACCCTCGCCAGCGAACCGTTTTCGTTATCGAAACGGAGGGCACCCCCGTCGCCACTAACTCACCGCGTTTTATTGCCATCCAAACGCTGCCGTTTCGGCGTCTGACTTCTGAAACGCTACCGGGCCAAATAGACGATATACTCTCGATCTTCTCGCCCGGTGTCGCCGGCCTCCTGACACACCAAACTTTAACCTACTGATTCTCTAGCAGCGGCTGACCCGGATATATTTTGGCTCGTGATCGAATTACGGCCTAGACAGACGTCCGATATCTTTCGGAGAACTATTCCTCTCCGCCCCGTAGAGACGAACTCGTAACTCGATAATAGACGATCGGAGGAGTTTGTTCAATTGGAACTATTTGCGCGAAAAAGTATTCGATCGCTTAACTCCGCCTCCGCGTCTCCTTGGAATTAATACGCGTAGCGGCGAAGCTCCACGATATAATAACCGCGACATTTCTTTGTTCCGAGTGCTCGAAGAAATGTCAGAGATATCATGCTAACGATGCGAGCTGTCCTTGAAAAAAGTCGATACGCTTTCGAGAGGATAAGCGATTCTGCCGGCGTTATCACGGCATTTGACTTAATATCGAAGAAGCGTGTACTTAACACCGCGACGAGTAGGTGCGCAACAAAGCAGTCGGATATGAAGTATCCGCAATGGAGCCGTTTCAAAGTGACCTACCGTGCATTGCGATTCTACGAACAGAAAAGACAATGAATTGATAACGCGAAAATTGCTCCTGTAGGAGACCGAAGCAATCTGGAGAGTGGTTTCGGAACGCAACTCGCGGAGGTACTTTTAAACGGGAAGGAAGAATTTTGAGAACGGGACCGTGTACGAGTCGGTTGCAGAGAATTAAGTAGCGAATAAAAGAGGACTACAAACAGATCGGAAGCGAGTTGCGAGCGTTCGCGTAGTTCCAAAGTCCGCATGCACCCGCTTTCATTCCGTTTACGCGTTCCTTTTATTTCCGTCGGGACTAGTTTTCATTTCCATCCTATAAAATCCCTAATAATCCTTACGGAAGCTCTCGGCTATAATTCTACTCATACGCTTTTCCGATATAAAGTTGCAAAACATATCGCCATCGCGGTATTAAAATCTATATATTGCCCACAGCTTCCTATATCACCGCCCCGCTTAGTGGACCGAGTAAAACGACCAATTTGAACTTGATAAAATGCTTGTTAAATGTCGTATGATTGACTCGTTAAAAAGCTATAATAAAAGAAGGTCCAGAGACGAATCGATGGAACGATCAACGAAACGGATTAGTCGATTCGCAAGTCATACTTTCATAGATAACGTAATTATGGATCGCGAGCATCGATGAATCCGATACAGGATACCGGATAAAATCGTCGTCTCGAAGATTGATTTCCCGTCGATGTCCGAACACGTCGGACCGGCTCCGATTCAACGAGCATATCCGACCAGTGGTTTTCGTTGTTTGTTCACGTGTAACGTGGCACAACTTGCCACAAGACTGTCGTTTTTGCTCGATAATTCTATTCGCACGAACAGCACGCGATCAACCGTTTCCTCGCGCGTAAACTTTCTTTTTCACGCTCTCGAATATACATATGTAACATCGATACTTTGGTTTCCACCGGGACTCTACAACTCATTTAGTATCGGAACGAGCTACCTGAATATTTCGATTACTCCTCTCGCGGATGTCCGCGATAATTATTTATCAAAACGTACTCCGCAAATGCGAAAACCGTGTCAAGACGTTATCGGCCGTTAAATAGATGCAGAGAGAACGACGCAACGAAACAGGGATTCGTGGAACGCGAAATCACGTAACAGATTTAAACGTATTACCTCCAGTAGTATCTGGAGCAACCTGTTTGAAAACATGGCCGCGTATTAGAAACGTCCCTGACTCGGGATGTAATTAGCTCGATAATAGTGTTTCCAGCTCTATGCATTTCAACCGAAAGCCGATTTGCTGATACGCCGAGGGAAAACGATCTCGACCATTATCTCTTTACATGCAGTAAAATCGGTCAAATTTTACTCTTATTTCAACGTCTGTGAATTTTCAATTTACTCTTCGAATGTGAAACCATTTCATATTCCGCGTATGAATACGCCTTATCTTTATCGAATAAATAACCGTGTAATTTTTCAATTAAACCATGATTAACCGTTCCGCGCGCTTTCTTGAACGTTGAGCGCGCACAAGTTTTAACTCGGAAATCGCTTGAAAATAAACGAACCGATACGAGCGAGTTGGCGAGAAAGTTTCTCGTCTCAGATTAAGCGCGAAACGGCTAAATTTATTCAACTTCGAGTCTCGTTACGCTTTGTATTAATGTTTCTACGTACACGTACGAGTTAGGTTATGCAATATTAAAGTGACATGACCAGTTCGAGCGTTGGATCGTGTTACATCGAGGGTACATGCAACGTGCCACGGTTACTTTTAAAACGCGATATCCAACAGAACTCATCGTGATCGTGAATCGTTCTCAAGGTGCGACGTTTTAAAGCTAAAAGCTAAATATTAGACTCGTCGCGTAACGAACGAGCATCATTCAGCATCGTCGTAATTACAGTTCTGAAACAAAAGGCTCCTTTACATCATGCCGCTTGTACACGGTACACGCGTCGTTTCGTTTGACAGTCACGTGTTGCGTATGTTGTTACGACATCGTTTATTGTCTCTTCTTATCGCTTCCGCATAAAATATTCACGTTCGACCGAACGTGAACGCGACGATATTTGAGTTCGTGCAGAGGCAGAAATCCGTGAAAACGATATCGTTAGAAGACGTCGAGACGATTGTACGCGCGATTCGAAATCGATAGGAAGAGTCGAAACGAGATAGTGGGCGAGATCAAAGATTGGAGAAAAAATGATTATCTCGATCGATCAGATGCAGACGCGATAACGATTTGAATAAAAAAGCAGACTCACCGATGGTAGTCGAGAGGTCGTCCTCGGGAACAGCTGATCCGGCTCGCTGGGTGAGTGTCGCTTTCGTTGAAGTTTCTTAATCGTGATGGGTTAACCTCCAAAAGTGGCTGCGCAATCGAATCGGCGGGGCGGAGATGTGTGATCGCATGGAACGCGCTACGCGTTACTTTTTTTGCGTGTCTCGGACGAGAGACTCAGAAAAGTCCTGTCGGATCCACGGTACCAGCGAAGGGTGGCCGTTGCGTCATATATCGTTGCCAGGCGAACGGGACGTAACCCAATTCGCGGCTGGCAGCTTCTGCTTCGGCCGTCTCTCGTCTCATTCTCTCTTCGTCCTCTCGATTCTCAGAACATTCACTCACAGCCAATTTGACGATATTCGCACGAGACACCGTGTGACTCACTGTAACATCCACCAACTAGTAAACACACCGCGTCGAAAAGTTAGTGGATCATCGAGCGACATTGCTTCCTCGATAGGGCGATTGATCTTGTCCGTATTTTTTTTTTTCGAGAAGAGATCGGCGCGAGCCGATGCTCTCGAATGCACTGTCGAACGCGTGTATTCGGCTAGTCCTCTGTTGCCACGAATTTCGATGATACTACCATCGAGCAAAAGGACGCGACAGGAAAAGCTATCGCGAGCGGTGGAAACGGCGGAACGAGAAAACGAAGCGCACCCCACACTCGCACCAGTGGAAATGATACTGCGGCTTAGCGAGACTCTATCCCGTACGTACTGTACATAAACGCTAGCGCGCAGACGCAGAACGATCCTGCCTGTCAACCACCGAAATCTGGTCGAGTCTTGTCATTCGTGTATCTTTCGTTCAAAATTATTTAATGAAACGACTAAATTAGTATTCTCTTTAACAACTATGTGTTTCGTGAAAAGAAATCATTGAAAATTTTTCATGCTTTTATTATTAACTTCTTGCATCTTTAACGTGTGATTTAGAAGTATTTGTACAGGTGGTAGAGTTTCGGTACATTTGTCTAAAAGTATTTCAGGATTTAAAATATATTACTAAGACGCTTCTGTAATTTACAGTGTTTTAAATATTAAATGTTTGCTTTTATTCTTTTCAAATATAAAAGTTGAATAACGCGAATGTTAAATCACGTTTTCGTTATACAATACATTATTATATTAAAATATAAATGCCAACTCTTTAACAACTACACGTTAATGTAGTATATAATATATATATATTACATTTTTGTTTTATCGTTTTTATGACTGTAATTCATACCAAGATCAAATTCGTTTAAATTGTTCTTTGATTTCCGAGTAACTTCAAATAAATATTATTAATGTGTACATGATTTATGGCTTACATAAGGCAGTTTCTCAAAAAATAATACAAATCCTACTCCTTCGATTATTCTCGTTAGTAGAGGATGTATAAAATACAATATTTCAAACTTTACAATTGCAACCATATAAAAGCGTTTTACACGCTGAATCACACAAACGCGAAGAACAATTAACTTTACATTCATTTATTTATTGTTCATCCTTATCCTTAGCTCCGTGTTTCAAAATTCGTGTAAACTCTATGTAGTCGAACATCGATCCTTTGATTGGTGCTTCGCGATACATTTCATCGACATCGTCGTCTGTGAATCTACAGATACGAAAAACAATAACGAGTTAGTTGCTTTTTCATTTTATCTTCAATTATATATTTTTTATTAAACCAATTACCTATCACCCATTGTTGTAAGTAATTCTCGAAGACGCTCTTCGTTTATATGGCCAGTATTTTCCTCGTCGAAACAACCAAAAGCATTTTTGATAACATCTTCCGGATCTGTACCCTGAAGTCTTTCACCGAACAAGGTTAAGAACATCGTAAAATTGATTGGTCCCGGAGCTTCGTTCATCATTGCCTCTAAATAGTCGTCAGTGGGATTTTTACCTAAATAAAATTTAAACATATTATGCACAATATCGTAAAAGAAGAAATTTCAAAACTGCGTCGATAAATTACCTAACGAAGCGAGCATGTCATGGAGATCTTCCTTATCGATGAAACCGTCATGATTCTGATCGATCATGTTAAAAGCTTCCTTAAATTCAGCAATTTGAGCTTGATCAAACATCGCAAAGACGTTTGATGTCGCGCGTTGGGCGCGCTTCTTTGTCGTTGCACGACGTCCAGCTGTTTTGCGCGAAGACATGGTTGTATTCTGTAATCAGAAACATAAATCGTTTTCTAATTATATACATAAAACACATACGAAAACTCCTTAATTTTTTTAAAAGTTTGCTGGGTAACAAAAATATACGGTATCATTAAAGGATACCTATTGTAACGACGAATACTTACTAAGTTCACCGTTATCGAGCTACTATTTATTTTTGGATAATTAAGCCAGGGAATCAGGATAAAAATAAGATCGTCTACGTGGTTGTTCAATAAAGAGGACATCACACTCTACGTACACTCGTATCTTTGTGCAAATGCTTGCTCATCGTTCCGTACAATAAAACTATATTTTACCGAACAATATAACACAAAAATAGCAGGAATGTTTAAACAAGCGTTACACTTTTTGAAATAGGTATCACTCCATGCATCGTCGATTTATTCTATCATCCACTTTAAAAATAAATAGTTAATATGATACTAAACTTACTTCTTGAAATTTATTTATAAATGTTATTTTACGAGCCTTTGTTTTAAAACTTCTGCTTTGCTATATTTGTACTGTGTACGTACAGGCTATATTTGACTTTTGCAAAACTTCCTTCAAAATCATTCGACACTTCGTAAACTCATTGGAATACGTGATACAATGAGTTTAAGTAATAAAAAACGAAAATAAACGTGCAATTTAAACAAATCAACGAGAAAAATATCCCTTTCGATACAATAACAATGGCCGCCTTAGTAAGCAAGAGAACTGCTGTCAAATATTTCACGTTGTTCAGACAGTCCCTCGGACAATTGAATCAATGACTAAAAAGCGTCGCATTGATATATTAAAATAAGTACACAAATATTCAACAAACCTGATAAATATAAGCTTCCAAATAGCAAAATCACGAGATACAGAACAGGACAGACACTCGTGCACCACTGTGACTCACGTTACGCGTCACTCTATGCTTATTCACCACACCCGGATAGGTGCGCCATCTGGCGAAAGATCCCAAATGCAGTGCACCAACCTTTTCTAGTCATGCTAAAAAAAATTAGGCCATGAAAAAAAAGTTCTTTTTATTACCAGAGCCGCCCCTAAAAACCGAGAAATGGGGCACTCACCCCAAATCCTACTTTAAAAAATATTCACATTCTCATAATATAAAATTTACTTCACAACTTTTTTGAAACAGATTTTTATTATAGCGATGTTTTCTCTTATCATTTATATAGAATTTAGCTATTTACAGGGACGGTCTACTTGTAATGATCGATTCTTTCAACATTCGAACTCATTCAAATACATCGACATTTTCATTTTTTAATTAAAAAAAAATTCCTCTTTTGATCCAACTACCTGTACCTATATTTACAAAAAATTTCACTGTACCGAAATTGTCAAAATGTCGAATAGTACATGTAGAATAATTTATATCTTTTTTATCGGAAACGTATTCAGTGGTACGATGGTGGACCAAGTAAGCCTCGAGGAGATACGTCATCGTACGAACCGTAGTTAGACCGGAGCAAGCTGTTCACGGAGAAATCATCGCCTTATAAGGATGTGAAAGAGCCCGATATAGCTGTGTCGCAATCTTGTTTACGGTACATTTTTCGAACGCAATTACAGAGGACATATTATTGGACCTACTTAAAAAAGTACAGGATTTAATTTCGTTCACAAAGGATTCCGCAAATATAAAATAAACAGTGAAATAAAACAAGAGCATTGGTTTCTTTATTCGCACAACCAACGAAAATACGAATTTATGTTACAAATGATAATTCTAAATCAGGGTAAACACTCTATATACATAATAATACATGAATTTAATCGTCAATTAACTTCGAATGCAAACAAATAGGTATGACGATACATGGTTACCATCCGTCGATAAAACGCGTTATTCATCATTGGTATGGACAACATTGGCGCGAATTTTTTCGTGAATATCTTTTTAAGATCACTCCTCCTCTTTACTTATTTACATAAATCGGCGATGCGCCGAATATAATAATATAAATAAAGACAACAAAGTTTCGCGTACTCGTATCCTCCTACCTGTACATAAATAATATCCAATTTTAAGGGACAGATTCTAACTTTTATATATAGTTCGAACTATCGCACAGACACTCCGTTGATGGTAATGCCGTTTCTGTTTGACACTGGTTCCGCTTCGTAGTGTCCCGTTCTACCGTAATGTCTTCTCATGTTGGTGCCGTACCTTCGATGTAACGAAAGCAATTTATCACAACTTTCGTTTTTTAATTTTACAAGATATGTTATCTACTTACCCATAAGTACTGCCACTGATACTGTACGGATTGTCGTAAAGACCGTCTTCTGGCACATTTTCGTACATAGTGTTAGGTGTTCCATCGTTGAGAGTAGCGTAAGACATGACAGCAGCATTTTGGTCCTCTTTCCTCTCGGCTGCTTGAACGTTCTCAGTGTTTTTCACTGGCGTAGCTTTCCTCCTAAATATGTTATATGTTATATCAATCATATTGGTAGATTGGTTATTGTCAGAAAAGTTACTTTTTTACGTACAGTCTTAGATAAACGAGTCCAAGTATAATTAATATAAATATGATCACGCCAGCTCCAATACCGACACTGGTACCTACTCCTTGAGATTCTGCTACCTCGTTAGGCATAACTGTTGAGCAACGCGTACAAATTAATGTTTGAAGGATCTTGTGCCAACTCGAATATTTATTTAATTCATTAATTTACGTTCGCATCTGGGTTCCTCGCCACTCCACGAACCGGTATCTAGACACTTTCTCAAGAATGGTCCTGCCCTCTCGTACTGCGGCAGACAATGGTATTCTGCAGTTCCTCCATAAATCGTCGTTCCATTTACTACTATCACTCTTCCATTTTCTATGGATCCTGGATGCTTACAGTCCACCGCTGTTAAACAAAAGCCTCGGTTTCATTTATGCGAATGGAAATTACTCGAAGATGAACCAGATGATTGTATATTTACAGAAACAGGCGGGAGGGCTTCCGCTCCATGATCCATTTTGTAAGCATATTCTAGTCTCGTTTCCTTCCATGTAGAATCCGCGTGGACAACTATAGTGCGCCACTCCTCCCACGCTGTGAGTGGAAACTTGAGTAGACAATACTCCTTCTTTCTCAGGATCTTTGCATCTAATTTCTGAATGTTAATAAGAAATCCGACGTTTCACTTTTTAGATAAAAGTCGATAACGCATATAGTTTAATTACGCTTGTGAGAATTACCTTTACAAACCGGAGTGTCGCTGCTCCAGGTACCGTTCTCGAGACACAGTCTCCTTGCGAATCCATCCAGTTCAAAGTTTCCGTCGCATTCGTAAAGCGCAGCTGCCCCATAATAAGTCGCGTTCGAAGTCAGGGTGTACTTTCCATGTTGAATATGTTCCGGCTTGCCGCAATCGACGTCTGAGAAATTTCAATTTCCTCAAAGTCAATTATTTGCAATCTAGTGTTTGGTTAAATAGATCAATTTTGTAATGTCTCTTACAGACACATCGCGGAACTTCGCCACTCCATTTTCCATTGTCCTCGCAAGTGGAAAGAGGTTCCCCGACCACCTTGTATCCCCTTTCGCATCGATATTTCGCAAGAGCGCCAATCTTGTAGGAAGTCGCACCGGTATTAGAATTCTCCGGCGTTCCGGTACGAATCAAAGTCCTGCCGTACATTCGATCGTTCCCAGTCACCGAGAGTATCCCATGGTCCGCGTACACGGGTTCGGGACAACGAATTTCTGCGACAAAAGCGTTACATCGGTGTTGGTGTCTATTGTCGCGCGTCTGTGAAATAAATTCTATGTACAAGTTTCATATGCTCGAATACCTTCGCACTTTGGAGTCGCGTCGCTCCATTGACCATTGTCTAAACAGTATCTCCTCGACACTCCGTTTAGCCTGTAGTTTCTCGCGCAACTGTAGGTGATTTCACTTCCGAGATGCGTCGTTCCATTCACGTATTCCGCCGCTCCATTCAACATGGGCAAAACATTCCCGCAGTCCACGTCTATGAAACAGAACATCGTAAACCTTTCTTTCTTTCACCGGTTCAAATCGTTGACAAAACTTTTGCATACATTCGCACGTAGGAACTTCTCCAGTCCATTCGCCGTCTCTGCCGCACGTGTGTCTGGCTTCGCCTTGAAGTTGATAGCCTGCTTCGCAGTGGTACTCGATGGAACTGTGTACGTTCAGGTCGTACCCGACCACGTAACTTCCGGCAGGTACATCTGGCTCCTCGCATGTAATCACTGTAACGAAGTAATTTTGAAATATCACCAGGAAACTTTAAACGGTTGTGTATATTGACTTACATTCGCACGACGGTGTATCGTGACTCCATTTCCCCTCTTTGGTGCATTCTTGCTTCCCCTCGCCCACCAGCCAGTAGTCTTCTAGACACGTGTACACCGCCAAACTCTTGACCGTGGTGGTGCCATTAATTAAGGTCACGGAACCAAATTCTATCTGGGCCGGCGCTCCGCAGTCGACGAATCGGCATTGAGGCGCTTTGCCGGACCACTCTCCGCCAATGTCGCACGTAAGGACCTTTCGAAATTCAATCAGATATTATAGCGTTCGAGATATTTAATATTCCGTTCGTGCTGATTGCGCAAACTTTTTTGAGACTTAATTATAAATAATACAACCGTAATCGACAGAGACAGACGTAATGGAATTTACTCTCGAAATCGCATTACGCTTCGAGCATATTAAACGAGAGAAAAGATTCATCGAGCTTTGCTTACGAAATTACTTACATTGTCCCCAAATAGAATAAAACCATTCTGACAAGAATAAGTGGCAGTAGATCCTGCTCTTCTTCCGGTGGTGGTTACTACTCCTCCGTTGACCTGTGGTGGTTCTGGACACCAATCAACTGCACAATCGGAAACAATATATCGTGTAACGTATTTTGCGTGCCTTATGTTATGCAATAATATTGCAGCTAATGTTGCACGGTTATCGTAAAATAGATTCCGTACATAAACACTGAGGTTGATGTCCACTCCAAATACCGCCGTCTCCGCATCGACGTCTGGCATCACCCAACAGCGTGTAGTTTTCCTTGCAAGCGTAATCGGCGAGCGCACCATGAGTCGTTCTTTTGTCGACCAACGTGATTGCACCGTTCTCCAGCTCGGGTAAAGGACCGCAATCGACGACTGCAAGCATTTAAAACGCGACGCTGAGAATACGCGAGGCGATTACAAACGAGCAGCTGTATTATCTTTATACCGACAATTATGCGACTCGCGTGCGGTTCAACTTACATTTGCACGTGGGCGCCTCGCCGCTCCAAAAACCATTTACCTCGCACGTTCTGTTCTTCGATCCGATCAACATGTGTCCGTCAGGACAGACGTACTCTATGATAGAGCCAATGGTTCTCTTGTTTCCAACTATGGTCGTGTTCTCGAACTTCCCTGGGCTGCCACAGGTGGGTGGTCCTAGAAAAACAAGGTAGTTTACACGATCGAACTTTTCCTTTTCCTCGCTGCATATCACGAGTAAATATGCGTTTACTCACTGCTTTGGCATATCCAGTGTAAATAGTCGAGGTTACAACCGACATCGTTCCATAGCCAACTACGGCCACCGTCCAACACCACGCAATTCTGTTCGCCGTTGTAGTTGTTCGGTTGATCCTTACCCCACGAAGGTTTCTGAACAATCTCTCCTACGAAAGAATAGATATAACCTTTGAAATCTTAACGGAAGCTTATCGGCACAGTACAGGGTCTTTAACCTTTCGCCAAGAATCCTACAATCTAAGATAATCTCCTCGTCTGCTCGATCCAGACGCAACAAACAATTAACGAAGATTATACGTTCGAACACAGACGTTCGCGGGTGTAACTTCCCGTTGATTTCCTCATAGTCGTAACTTTCACGTTCTATTTATTAGCGCGTGCGGTTGCGTCGACAGTCGACCGTGTCGAGTCGATCTTCGATTTCGTAGACTTCGATGACCAATTTCCAAACGAATCCCTAAGCGATGCTTCGTAATATAATTACCGTGTAATTACGAAGCAAATCGATCGACCCGACTCGACGAATTTCAAACGACATTACTCAATCGTGCCCCATCGACCCTGTTCCCATGAACGCCACCGATAAGTCGTGAGAAGAGAAAAAGTCTTTTGACGGTAAGAACAGGAAATACGAAACGAGATATTCTCGAAATATTCACCGTCAACCCATCTCCAGGTTCGAGCCGTTATCAACGGTTCCTTTTGAGCGCCTATCCAAACTAGCTGCGTCTTCAGTTTATCTTTTCTCCTTTCGAGATTATTCAGTATGTACACCGGCGAGGCACCCTGTGTTCAAAAACATACAATTATGGCAAAGAAAACGGTACATTCGTGAACAAATTTAATGATGTTCGTTATAGGAACCTTGAAGCCGTGCACGAGATCCCCGCCTCTGGTCCGACAATAGTTTCTGGCTTCCTGAAAGGAACCACCTTTCTTCACGATGAACTCGTAACAGGTGGAATTGAAAGCGGCCAAGTCAGCGTCAGCCGGTGTTCCGGTCTGGGCACACCTGTCCGTCGAGAACTCTACGAAAAACCAGGTAGAACTTTCCTACAGGAATTTTACTTGACAATTGGTTGCCATCGGTGATTCGACCTCGTCAATTTTTTGCTTACCGTCCACGGCGAACACTTCCACTTCGCACAGACTTAGGCTTCCTTCGACGCCGACTAGCTGCAAGAACACGTACTGTCCGATCAATGCCCTGGCGCACACGAACGTCTTCGTGATTCCTTCTTCTGCAAAAATCAGTTGGTTCATCGTTATGCCACTTTCGCTAAGGAGGATCAGAATGTCGCAACGAGATTTCACGTTTTCATCGATCCTCGATCGCTTACCTATCGTGCCAGGAAACCAGGCGCACAAAGGATTACGCTGCAATTCCACGCTGCTGTTTCCAACGCGAATTTCAATGTCCTGCAGAGGTTGGTGGCCTGTCGAGAAACATTTTTTCTAATCTCGTTTCGACACTGCTTAGTCTAGCAAAAGCGTTAAGCAAACGGAGCAGAAGTTTCTCCGTGGAGAGTTTTCGACACAGTTTACTTTAGCGTATCTACCGATTGAGTTATAAGTATTCGAAACTGACAGAGTCACGTTAGCCCGTTCTAAAGCAAAAAACTTGACGCTAAGTTAAATCCGCACAATGATATCTATTCGATAGTGGCACCATTCATCGGGCGAAGGATAAACATGCAAGAAATAAAAGAGAAAAAATTTACCGCAGCAACCTCTGGTCGTTACTCTGACGACTTTTACCGAATACGACTTCAGAAGGTCGACCTTCCACCAAGGACTGGGCTCGCTTTGGGTCTCCGTGCATCTTTTTCCATCGTGTTCGGTGCTGGAGTCGCCGTCGTTGCCGTGGCCGGCGTCTCCTCCTCGTACGGTCGTCGATTGATTCGTTGGTTTGCGAAAAGCAACGTTCGTTCCTGTATCGATGTAATAACACTGTTAGAAGAGTTGCAAACTTTCCGATAATATCCGCGAAGCAAATTGCGTAGAACCGAGTCAAAGAAGAAAGGTGTCGCCCGTTACGAGCAAGTAACAAAACGTTCATTAACGGCAGGATGCACTTAGCGTAATAGAAAGAAACGATTATCCGGTGTCGCAGCTAGTTTCACCGAGTCCTACGTACTTTGCCTTTCAGAATCTTCCGGTTTCGTCGTTTTTTCCGCATTCCCGTTGACTTGGTCGTTTAAAATCATTTCCACGCGAACCGCCTTTGTGTCTGGCTGTCACCGAACGGATCCTCGGTTGCGTAACGTTCAGACACACGATGTTTTGCCATTCGCGAACTTTCTTTCGAACCGATTTTGCCGGTAAAAGTGAAACGTTCCGTCGACGAAACAAAGAAAAAAGACCAAAGGTCGGAGACGTAGAATTTCGATACAGTTGCTTCGTGGCATACACAAAATCGCTTTCTATCGTATTACACGTTCGAGACAGAAAAGTAACTCCGCATTGCATTTTAAGAAGAAAGAGTTCAGTTTCTTCTTGATCGCGGAGCGCAGCAATTCTTTCGCGAAGAGAAAGCCGCGTTCGATCTTGTCTTTTTCTGGGACGCGTGATCGAATGCGTCGTATCGATTCGATAAATGCATCGCAATTTTCGTTCACCGAAATTTTACGACGCATTTACGGGTATTTTTATACATTGAAATTGATCAAAAATTATTTTGTGGTTTTTTCAGAAGTCAACGTACTGTTATAGTTAGTGTATGACTTAAACGATTAGAATTTGTAAAAAGAGAAATGAAACGCTTACCGCAAAATGGTAGATCTCCCTGCCATTTCCCTCGAGAGTTACACGACAGGCTGCCACTGCTAAACAACCAACAATTGGATCGGATAATCGAAATTCTTTGAACCTCGATGCGCACGATGGACATATTGAACACGAGAAGACATATTGTCAACCATACAAATTACATGAAAACGGAGAAAGTCTGTAATAACTACAGCTATAGATCGTGCTATACAAACGCTCGTTTCGCTCGGTTGCAAATGCTACGTGCATGCAGTCTATCTCTACATTTTACGAACGAAATTATGCTAATGTTTATATTCCTTCCGTGCGATATCAGTAGTAGGGCACTGGAATCGTGCTATAAAAATGTTTGCGGCTAAAGTTATTCTCCGTGAAACGACTGACAAATCATTGTATAAAATCGCATTCCACTTAGGAGGCAGTCGACGTTGACAGCCAACGTTGTAAAGCGTCAATTATACTTACCCAAATAGTTCGTATCCGGCATCGCAGGTGTACGTCGCCAAAGTGCCAACTGCTAATGATTCGTCGGACAATGACACCTTGGCGTTCATCGGTACCGCTGGATGACCGCACTTCAATCCTGTATTCAAGAAAAATTCCGTAGTTCAGTCGCGACCATTCGAAAGTCAGCTTGCCTTGAAATTAACTAAATTCATTAACCGCTAGGTTAGCCAGTTTAGCGGCGTTTGTAATGGCGTATTAAAGCACTGTTCAACATTTCATCGTTTTAAATTACCAAAGCTGCCGTTTCGATTTCTAGACTATGATTCATGGTACACTGCACGTTCTCCGGAGGAACACTTTACTTTTTGCTTGGAAAATTATACCGTAAAATAGTCACTGTTCACTGTCGACGAATTACTGATCTTTTCGAGTAATTTTTAGTAGGTTGTCGTTCAAATAATTTATTACAGATTTCAAATTTGAATAAACATTTGAGGTTCTTCATATGTTCGGTTCTTCCAAGGTTCTTTTAAGAGATCAAACTTTATTCTTAGAAAATTAAGGGTTGACTTAAGTTACGAGGGAATTTACTAAGAATTTTTTGCCAGTACTTCCATAACTCCTGGGTTTACGTTCGAATTCGCAGAAGCCCCGTACAGTTACAGCAATTAACAGTGTAGCAAGAGTCAACCTAAATTTGAATCGTAGTCCCGCTTTCAATTCAAATCCAAACACGATAAGAAACAACACTCGATTGCAAGACAATTAACGGTTTTTCTTTCTCATTCAATTTCTTCTGACTTTCGTTACGTAATACCTGTCGTTAACCGGAGGAGAGGTGTCAAGGGCATAGCCCCTTTCCGTATACCGCTCGAGTTTAGAAGGTATCGTCCATAGTTCGCTTTCAAAGTAAGCAAATCAAACAATGACTACGACGCGAAGCGAAGAGAAACCTTGGACAAAATCCCACGCGTCTTTCATTATATAAATTCTAACAGTCGGGAAACTGAACGTACGACGGATTTTCTCTGTCGTCCGCAAAAGGTTGGAAATTAGTAGGTCGAGCAGAGGATAGCCATAAAACTATCGAGCTATGGACGCTACTGAGCATCGTGAAGATCGTGTACGTCGAAGAAAAAAAGTTCCTTCGAGTGAAAAGCGCGGCTTAGCGGATGTCTGGAAGTTTGCCACAGAACACTCTCACGACAAGTCTTAACCGCAGATTCTTCTCTATTTCTACATACTGAACATTCGAAAAATAGTCGAATAGTAAGACACAAAGGTATTCTTCCGGACGATGATCAATCGGCACGGAATTTGGAGAATTTCTGAGAAACCTGGACCCGAACGAAATCTTGGAGAATTCAAGCGTTCCGAAGACTCGAACGCTATTGAGAAGTTGATGAGATCGTGCAAGATTAAAAAAGCATTATTCAAAATCCCGCGTCCTGATTCAGTTTCCGAATAATTTTCTGCAAATAGAGACTCTATCTATATATCTTGTAATATGCAGTAGCTCAAGGCTTGAAGTGTCTGACCAAAGCTTTGAAATTTTGAAAGAACCTCTATATCCCGTAAACAGGTGATAGAATCGTAAAAGCAATTGTAAGCGTGCGTGCAGTCGCGCGGCTCGTGAAACGAGAAGTTTCCGCCAATGTTTCAAGGCTGATCACGAGAGATGGCCTTTGATTTCCAATCAGCGATCTTAACGATCCCAATTTACATTTCCATACAACGTTAGTTGATTCTTTCGAATCCCTGCGAGAATCCGTTAATTTGAATTTGAATACGAAAGTCACGCGCGCGATTTGATCGCGGAGTGAAAGCTTCCTGTTTTTTTTTTATTCGATTGGAACTCTCGGGAAGCCGGCCGTTTCTCATGAGACATCGGAGCTACCGTTTCGTGCGAACGAGTTAATTAAAGCGAACACAAACATGTTCGCGCGTACAATCGTTCGCGATTATTTCGATTCGAAACGCATCTTCTCGTGACGCGTTCAACCGAGTCCACAGCGGCTCACTTTCTATATAATTAAAATCATTTCACCGCGTGCTCGAAGATAAATCTTCTTAATTAGAAGAAATTGCTGTTTGAGAACAAAGGTCGTCGGATCTTTAACTTGACTTTTGTGCGTTTTATCGCAAAAGTAATCGGAAGAATCGTTTAACTTCGTGCCATTAATTAAGAAAGTAGTGATTTCAGCATTGAAAGTCTGGCACCATTAGATGGCATAAAAATAGATGGCGTAAAAGCTGCTTGGAGGGTATGAATTTAAAGCAAAGAATGAAACAATAATTGGATATTTTGCAAGGTTAGAGTTGTTCGTTAGAATCCAGAATAATAAAATTTCTTCAACGTCTACTGCGGATGGTTAGACGGGTTCCGAGAAAGAACCTCGAAGAATCCAGATCCGAGAGGAGACGAAGAGGTCAAGAATTCCCGGTTGATCGTCCGATCGTCTGTGTTGCGTACGTGTAAGCACGTTACTAGCTTTAGCCTGTAGTCTTTGGCATTCGCCGATCGCTTCGTGGGTCTGGGTCACGCGGTTACAAAACTTTGAAGCCGAAATAACGGTACGACATGGAGCTACTTCGGATCGGGACTACTCTACCAGTGAAGCGTGTCACGGTACAGTTCTTGGTTTATCGCCATTTTCCACTATCTTCGATTGTAAAGCTACTTGGAATGCTTCCAATCAACATTCCTTCCTATTTCGTCTTGGTTCGATAATCAGCTTACTCTACAACCAGCACCCGGTAATTCCTTCGAATTAGATAGCAATGATCCACCTTTGTAATCCGTACCGACTTCATATTTTATCATGTAACATTGGAAGAAACATTTCGCGCGTGCTTTTTGCAATAATTATGCCGATATGCATAGAGGGGAGACACAAATACAGATATCTGGCTGCACACCTCGTGTGCACCGATGCAATATCGCAGGTACAAAAGCGATTGTCAGGAAGTTGGAAAGTGGGCGGGCCTATTTGCGATCTATCTTGAAAAAAGGAAGAAAAAAGGAGAGAGGCATTGTTAAAGATACACTCGACCATTCTTAGACTTAATTCAAACTTTTTCCATGTTTTTCGGTGCATTTTTACCGCTCGAAAAAGTTACCTACAGATTCATTCATAATTTTTAATTTTCTATGAAGAGTGTTTTTGAAACAATCATAGTTCATCGTTAATCGCTGAGAATATCGAACGATTTCTATTTTAAATGGTTAAGTACCTAATTTGGCAGCGCAGAACACTGGATATTACATGTCGTCACGATTTACGTAAACGAGGCATCGAGAGCGAATTTAACAACCGCCTTATACCAAGTCATCGAAGAACCGGTTAACGTCGTTATTTGATACCGAAAAGGAAAATCCATAGAAGTAACGGGTAGCCGAATTCGTACCGAAATTGATCGACCATCGGTTTCCATCGATGAGGAACAACGGGAAAATTCTTTCACGACGTTTCTTCATCTATTGTGCGACGCACGATAAAGCACGCGCTGCACGTGTCTTCGCGATCGATGACCGTTTGCGACATCCGCAACACGTCGGGAAATAAAAATCATCCCGTAATCGTTCCGTAAATATCGTACAGAGACGTAATAGGAGAAATTGTTGCGAACACAGTTTGAAGAGAGCCGATGCAATTGTATAATCGATGTGTAGCATCAAATTGCGTTACACGACTAAAATACGGTCGACGCGTGGAGCATGCTGATCAAGAACCGTAGGAAGTGGCATGTCGTTTGAAATTTCACCTGTATCGGGCATGGTGCCCCACCCATCCAGGGTTTATCCGAGCACGGGTTATCGTTCAATTCAGAGCCTAGCTAAATCGGTCGGAGCTAAATGTTACGACGCTCTCAGCTATTAACTCGACGGGGAAACGTGGATGAAAACGTGCAAGTTCGAAGCGTGGCTAACAGCGAGACACGCTTCCTATTTAGCGGGAACGAAAGAAAAGCGTTCACCTGGAATCTCGAGGACGCTTTTACCTCCCCACTTTAATCGAGCTTCGTGCTCTATCGTTCATCGACTGAATCGATGTGTTATTCTTCATCTTCTATGGTTTTTGTCAATGACAATGATCGTAGTACAGATTGCAATTATGGTTAAAAATCGGTAGTGTTTCAAAAATAGTATTATTAAAACAAGTTGATAAGTTCGATTAATGTTAAGGAAGAGAGCTAACTAACTAGAGAGCTCTAATACTGAACAGTAATGCGTTAGGACTATAAAGTTAAAAGTGCGAATACGGTGATTGGATTGCTTGAAAATTTGCCGCAGGTACTATTGGTGTCTATCACCACCTACGAGTCCCTGGAATGGGATCGGTCAAAGGCGTGTGAACTGGACTCTCCTACCCATATTTTATACTTTAACTTCTACCTATCACTTTTGCAGACCACTCCATTTATACGGTAATCATGGGAACAGTGCTTCGATCATTGTAGCGTATCTCGTTCCGTTCAAATTATCTCATTCTGACGTTGAGCCTTGTAGCAATCTTACGTTCTTTATTCTAACAGAAATTGCAAGAATAGATAGCCGGGAGATATAACATACAAAGAGTTAATAATAATAGATATCGAGATGAAAACTTTCTTTCTTTCTTGGTTCCTATTTTTATCCGATGCACTCGAAAACAAATCTAATTTGTATTCTTCTTTAATTACAAACCTCCGGAAAATTATCTCACGTATTTAATAACCAACATCGAGAAGGGTATTATTTTCAAGCAGCAATTATCTTTACACCGAGACGTACCCTTCCACCGCGTTTTTATCCGCTGTAAATGAAAGTTCAACCGAGCGTTTCTGAAAAGCTATATAGTTTACGGATCGATGACGTAATATTCACCGTGTCGTACTTAATAATTCTTTATTCAAGCACAGACTCAGTCTGACGCGTTAAAAAACGGGAAATATATTATTTAAAAAACATTTGCCATAGGTCCACGTGTTCCCAATGAAGTTAATGCTATATTAGTGTCTTTCAAAAAGTACTACGAAAGCTGACATTACAGAGCCGTTATTACACGTACAGAAATATAATGACTATACCTCCAAGGTGTTTCATGTAGGTCAACTAGGAGAATAAGAGTTACAAAAGGCAAAACTCGCTTCGATTGACTGCCTTCGCTGCGAGTCTTGCTTCCTACGTTGCGAGACCAGTTTTATTCGAATTAAAACCGGCGAAATAACGAGTCGGCTGGGGTAGAAGCACGAAATTTGAACCAGAGAATAGGCTAAATCGGTCTGCATGGTTACATGCTGCACCGCGTAAATCCCCGATGACTAATAACGTTTATGAAAGGTTTTGGTGAAAAGTTTCCGCAAAATGAAAACGCGCCAACTCACGGTTTTCTACAATTAACATATATTCTGTCGATGAAGCAAGCGTTAGTCACGTGATAATAAATATTTGCTGTTTGGTATATTCAATATACCGTGTTTAATGTGTGACATTTGGTACTCGGTACTTAACATTTCATGTTGGTCCAAATTACAATACGTACACGTTGCACACCGTGTGCAGCGACAGGGTTAAATTTCATGCGACAGGGAACACGTTAAACAGGAAGGGCGAATGCAAATGCACCCTATATCCTGTGTACGGTCAGTGGATACTTTTAAATGGTCCGCTGAATTTGGGAACCGCACGTAATATTTGCACGAAACGGTTATTTTTAGCGTTAACCATCCTTCCCTCAAAGAACAACTGTTGCACAGCGTGGGATGCTTTGTTCGAAGAATGATGGTGAAAAATTTCAGTGGAATTCATAAGATTTCGTCGAAAACAATACGTAAAAACGACCAAGAACCTGTGCGTTTTATTTTGAAGGAGATACACCAGGTGACCTCGAGACACCAGAAAATCCGCGTGGACGAGAATCGAGTGGGCGGTACCTGTTTTGTACGGTATTCCTGTATCCTTTTCTTACTACTGCCGACAAAATAGTTGGAAAATACCGAGCCGTCGATTTCGACTTCGAATTTCGAAATATTTGAACCTTTCTATCGACGACGTGGTTCAATGGACTCCGAGATCGCAAAACTTCCTGCGATTTTAATGCATTCGATTCGTGTTTAACGCGTCGACTGCCATTATGAAAATGGTGGTCTTATTGCGACACATTATAATATCAATTGTTACACGTACAACTTAGCTTTTTACTATAAGTTATCAATTTGTTTCCCTTTCCCCTTTTTACATCGTTAATCCTGCTGCTGGTACAAATCACCCTCATGGCGTCAACGTATCACAACAATATTCCAATCAGCGAACTGAGCACTGCCTTTACGTTACCGGACAATTATCGAATTAACCAAGTTGAAAGATACGTGCCTTCTGCGCCCACGACGAGGATCCCCAAAAGGGATAGAAGAATCTCTCGCGTCATCCTCGATATATCGTTCCTTTGCCCTCGACGAAAGGCGGGATTACATCGAAAGCGCACCAACTTTGCTCGCGATCATCCACAAGCACGTATCCGCTACCGGCGAACACTTTACCGACCACCACAGAAACTTTCACGAGAAGTTTCTTTGTTCGACGCGTGCCACCGTTCAAAATTTGCTTCGACTGCAAAATATATCTATTGTTCTCGATTTAAAAAAAATGGAAACTAAACAATAACTTTACGATCACTCTAAAAATGTTCTACAGGCGTGCTCTTCGATGGACAAGTTTTTGGTCACCGTACATAAACGCGTCGTCATTTCGTTCTTACACTACGTGAAATTGTACTCGCGATATTCCATCTTCGATTTACGATTCTTCATGGTTCTCAGCGTGGACGTCGTTCTTTCGTTGCCCATACGGAGGGCGCGGAAACGTTTCTCCAACCGTTGCCGGAGAAGTATTACCAAAGCCACCACGGTCGAAACTAGTTCGCGAGAATTTCGAATTTGTCTCTTATGGAAGACGGATTTAAACGCGACTTTTGGACGGCATTTTCGCTGACCGAGTATGACGATCCGTTCCCTTCACTAGCCGTCCGTCGAGTGCCACAGGCCTCTCGGCTCTCTTCAACTCTCCTTCGACATTATGAAAGTACGGTGTACCGTGCTGCATGTAACGTGCATCCAGCTGGCCACCATGAGGGAACCTATGCTTGACTACGTTCCTCTCGATTTTTCGCTATGCTATCGGCAATGATGCCTTGCACCACCCAACTCTGCTTTACTTTCCTTCGACGTAAATATTTCTGCTAATTTATTCAGACATGCGGTTACAAAGATCAGCTGCTAAAAGGATAAAGTTCATGTACTTTATTCCAGAATTAAAATATACGACAATTACAAAAATTGCAAAAATGTTAACATAGGTTTGATTTTCTTGATCGAAGATTTCAAAGGTATTACTTATCTTCAAATTTCGTATAATAACTTTGTTGGTTCCGAGATCAGGAAGATTATTTGCGTGTCCACGAATGTGACGCGTTTTTACCGCAGCGTGAATACTTGTATGCGTAACGTGCCCAAGGTAAAAGAACCAGCATACGATCAAGTAACAACTTTTACCTGTACACGGTTACAGAAGTTGCACATTAGTGAAATAGTTCTGCAAGAGAAGCGACCGATTTAGAAAGAGCAGGCGTTTCCTGGTGCGTAACTATCTCGTGTACCAAAAACGTCGAAATCGATATCGGCCAGCGTGCTGACTCTAATTAAATGACATAGCAGGTTGCATATTGAGCAATCTACCGAATAGTTCCATTTGAAAATGCAGCCGCAATGGAACACAATTAAAGGACTAGTTGAAATCGGTACTAGAATTCCTGTACTTAAAACTGTCGAGTACACTTGCTTGTCGGCACTCGCTCTCATTCGCTACAATTTTAAAAATGCGCGCGCGTCGAAGGCGCATTTTCCTTCTCATTAACATCCTTGACTGCCGCCCCGTTTACCTTGACAAATGCATGAATTATATTTTGCTCCATGATCCAAATCCGCGTGCGTTGTTTTTTCCTGTTCCCCTTCTTTCCTCGTTGCTTTCTATTTAAACGGAGACATTGCTTTGTTACTTTCTAATTATTATAAATAACAGATGCGAGGCAGAAATGACTGAGTTCATCGGTGTTCTCTTACTTGTGACATTACAGTCGACGTTGCGTTGGAAATGGAGTTTTATTTTATTTTTATATTGTAAATCTGTGGTGGTAATGTTCTCTGTATGAAGAAACACCCCATTGTCTAGGGTATCCAAACAGGGTGATAGCAAGGAAAAAAAGGATTGAAAAACACTGTTATAAGGTTACACCGACTTTACCGTTAAGCCCCACCTTTCTGTCTCTCTTACCACATCACTCTCCCCACCTGAGTCACGATGTCTCTTGCGTACGATCGCGTTTCCACTTCTACTCCGTTCGGCTTCTCTCCTTTCAACCTTTCTCGTGTCTCCTTTTCTTACCTTTATCTTCCTTCTATCGCTGTTCTATCCCTCTCTTTCCCTCTTTTTCTACCAGCACACTACGTCACTAGGTGCTCGGGCCCCTTTCACCTCACTGAACCTCGTGTCTTCTCTTGATTTCCCAAAGAAACGAAGAAAGATACGGTAATTCGATCAAACAACGGGCAGATGAGCAATTTCGTTTAGAATTTGCACAACTGAATTAGTCATAAACATCCGTTCGTATGATTTACAGGTGTTGGCAATTTTAATGTGTTTTCGAATTCTGCGATTTAATGGACTTTTGCTTGTGTAATTTTTATTAAATTTACATATAAAAAATCCTCTGTACTGCTACATTCATAAAAATGACAAACATTGCTTAACTCGTATCTCGACTATTAACACTGACTGTGATAATAAACGAGAGTGTTCCACAATCTCGTCTACGATATTTCTTAATTTTTACAACAATAAAATTAAACATTAACAGGAAGCAGATTTCAAATCATACTGCTACGCACTCGAGTCAAGTTGAGCCAAGTTTGATCTAGAATAGGGGTGCCCAATTTCACAACCGATTATCATGTAATTAGTGTAACAGAATTTTACAATATCAATATTAATGAAACTTTACCTTCTACCTGTAGTCATAAATAATCATGTTATTCGTAATGTCATACAGTTCTTATAATTTATGATCCAAAGACCCTGTTTGCAAAAACAGGTTATATTGCTATACAAATGTGTACTGCGAAAATATGTAATGAAATGGAGATGATAAATAAAAGATTTAAAATGTTTCGAATTGGACTATTTGGAAACTCGAGGTACAAGTTGCGCGTCACTGATTGTGAGTTCACCAGGTTCGAGGTTCGACTCCTCGTTCAAAGTACAAATGGCGGCATCTGGTCAAGATATTCCGTATTAAATGTCCTGTTAAAAGACACAACTACAGATGTACGTAACCGCGTACACGGGATTCGTTTCGGTTTTTGCATCGTTGAATTCGAATGGTGAGGTATGCACGAGGCGGGTTGCGATGGTGCCGGTAACTGTGCTTCGCCGCCAACGCGAACTCTGTGATTTCCATATCTTATACTAATTTAATACTGAGAATACATCGAATAACAAGGAAACATGTAAGTGATGAATTTGCGATGCTTTATGTTAAGAAATTGATTGTTTCGAATCTTCAAGATTTTCAGTATCTTAATAAAACAATTATGAAACATTGTCATGGTTTTTATGCGTTATTATACTACCTTGTTTCCTACTAATTATTATTTCCTATCCTTATTATTTGTAATTTGTGTACTTGTTCCTGCAATATTACTAAAGTTACTTAATTGTATTGATAGGTGACTAAATTCTTTGCAAAATCCAAGACTTGATAAAGAATGTAAATATGGCAGAAGGCGGAACAGAACCAAAGTCCAATGACAATCAAGTATCTAAACATCAGTTAGAAGTAAACGAGTGTCTTGGTAATTGGCTAGTGTACTTACAGGTTTGTGTATTTATAGTATGTTCCTTGTTTAGGAACACAAAAGTAAATAAAAGCTTTTAATATAGATGCTCAATGGCCTATGCACAGCTGGTACAAAGTTGGCTCAATCGTTACAAACGCTTCTATCTGTTCATGATACGGTGGCACAATGCAGATTGACTGGACAATGTCTTGCCGGTTGGGAAGAACTCACAAGAGCTACGTACATAGCCAGCAATACAGTAAGGAATCATATTATTGCTGCGTTAAGAGATCATGAAACTCGAGAAAACGAAGGAGATAAACATGTAATTATTTTAAGTGGGTTTTTACAAATGTACAAAATGCTCCTTCTTAACAAACAATATTGTTTTTTAGGACATACTTAGGGATAATTTGTTAACATTCATAAACTTGCAATATCAGTTCTGCGTGGCTTGCTGTGACTGTTTAGGTAAAATTCAGAATTTCTTTGTGTCTTCGATGCATTTGTTACTTGTTTCTGATTTACAAAACAATTCTCTTAGGTGGAATGGCAGAATGCTCCTGTTCACAAAGCGGCACTGCTGAATGTGACATTGCTTCTCTTCAACAATGCTTCGAAAGACTGTATAGTTCACCACCACCAGTGTCTTCATCATCGACACAACAGTCTGTGCAAAATTGTCATAGATCCCCTTTACCGTATCCATTGTTTCCTCTGCAGGTAAGTCTGTTGTTGTAAGTGAAGTATTTCCATGATTAATTCACACCTTCTTATAAAGGTTCAGAGGAGATGGTCCGAAACCGCAGCCGCAGAAATGTCCGGTGAAGTCTCGGAAAATCCGATGAGAAGGTGGTCTATGCCATGGGATTGTAGAAATATCACAGACTGGCCACGACAAGACGTTAGATTTCGATTAAGGGTTCCTCATCACGACAGAAGTAGATCAACTACGCCTGATACAATATGGAAGACATCCACCATGGCTAGTCAAGATGGCTTGCAGGAGGCAATTCAATTGTTATCTTGCAAACCAGGTATACGCAGAGAAACGACTGAATGTTATTCGTCGTCATCGTTTATTAAAAGAATAATCGTTATATATTAAATTTATTACATATCAAATTATTTTAACATTTTCGTAGGAGTTAGGCCTTTAAATCAGTTATCCGCTTACACTAATCAACATATTCCGGGTGTCACCTTAACAACGTGTAATTTTGAGGCAAATTACGATTCAACGATCTGGCCTGGATCTCGCAAAGTAGGTTCGTTGAGATGTTGGCCACAAGATTCTCACTCAAGTGATCATTCCGATCAATCGGGACGACGCGAAAGCGACCAAAGTGCACACAGTGGAGAACACAGAGATTCGGGTACAATTTGATACGTATCGAAATTTATTTAGTCCTTTTGCTTTTCAATAATTTAATTATTTTACCCTGCATAGAACAAAGTGGAACCAGTGGTAGTCACGGAGACAGTAAAGATAGTATTCATTCGCATAGTGACCATAGAGAAGTGGAACCCGGTAAGTATATGCATTACTCATAAACCGATTGCCAATAACTAACGAAGACAAATGCATACGACTTGATTTTTTCCCATTAGGTACAGTAGATATATTACCGTCTCGTAAAAGCAGTTCTTCAACAGACTCTTGCATATCAGCTCATAGTCGTTCGGGTTCTGAGAGCGCCGGTGGTGGGGTAATGTATATTTACAACATAAAATTGTTACTAATTACTGTTTTATACGTTGCGTGTCTGACGAACATTAATCATTTCAGGAATGCGCGAGATCTCAGTTGTACTCGATGTGGAGTGGCAGTGATTTGCCTTTCATTAAATTGCCCGAAAGCAATGAAACACAAGACGAACATCCGCCCGTGTAAATGCTCGACATCGGCAAATGAATTCTATGTCTTTCTTTCGAACGCTATCGTTGATGATTTTTCGAAGACGATTAAAATCGTTCTGACCATTATTATATCTACAAGCGCAGTTCAGTAATGCGCGTTAATAGTGCGTGTATGAATTAATGTACGTGATCGTTAAAAAATACGCGTCAAACGCGACCTTTGATGATCAATATAACAAATGTAGAGTCGAATGAGTGTGTTTATATTATCGCGCGACACATCGGTACATAATCATTCGAAGGATGAAACATATTACATACATAGTTATTTATAAAGGTTTTTAATTATTCACGCTAATTTATTCACGAATGATTATTTAATATCGATTGCCGTTTCCCCTCTCTAGTCTGTCGATAATTTATCTGGGGAGAGTTGTTACTTTTTTTGGAATTTCGTTATCGAGTTCCACTCTTCGGTCAATATCGTGAAGCTTTAATCGAATCTTCAGTTTTAAGTATCATTACGTTAAGTATCTAACGCTAATATTGTTAATTTGTATTACATTTAAATGCATGAATTAGAAATTATAAACTGGAACATGTTCTTTGCGTTCGATTCTTTGCATTGTCTCGATAATATCGTGCATATGGCGTATTCAAACGCTACATTAAATCATATCATATGTACAAATTATACTTTTTGTAACTTGATTACTTCACACTCAATATCATGTAGACACACCATGTACCCTTCGTCAACGTTTAATCATATATGTTCTGTTCTATCGATGCAAATCGATGGACGTTAAATTGCGACCCATTTTTGTATATAAAATTTGATTTGCTAATCGATACACTTTAAAAAAATTCTAAGAGACCCATCTTAGAACTTTTCGTAAAAAATTTCAAAGTTCGTAAACATTTGAAGAAGTTGTAATGGAAAGGCATGCTTGGATCGCGAAAGATTAACATTTCCAACAGCGCACGCACAGTCGAAGAACAGAAGTTAAGAGGACAATGCGTTTCGTGTACGTCAATCGAATTACGAACGATTCCTTTCGGTACATGTACAATCATATGGCACAAAACAAAACATTGACACGATAGGGCTACTTACATACATATTTAACACGTAAAAACGAGCGATGACTAACGCGCTAAGCCGCTGGAGTCACGCTGCGATCGCAGTCAGTTCGGAAGGGTCATTTGAATTTGCCCATCGTTTCGCTGCATCCGTTTGTTGAAAAATCTGGACGGCTACAGTTGACGTAGGCTTTAAGCCTTTACAGACGGTTGTTTGCTCATTTCAAATCTTTCGAATACACCTCGCTACGAACGAATCCCTTTTCAAGGGAGCACGAGTCTATCGTTCAAAACATCTTCGTTTCGAAAAGGCGAAACGGTCGTCGATCGTGACACTACGTAACAAGAAACTCGACAAACGTGCGGAGAAATTGTTCACGGCTCGTTTCGTGAAAGTATCATCACCGGGAATGCACACCGTCGAAGAAGAGACACGGCTAGTCGATCTCGACCTCCGTCAAATCGTCCTCGTCTTGACCGTAGTCGTCGTATTGGTCCTTCAGATCGTCCTCTTCCTTGTCCAACGGACAGTGTACGCATCTTGATTCGTTGATTCCGTAATTGATACAGGTGTCCCCTATGCACTCGCAGCACCCATCGTGGAACCATCTGTAACTGGTAGCACCCATGCTTTGGCAAGACGCCCGACATTTGTTCCACGAGTTACACTGTGCCATGAACGCAACGGTACAGTTCACCGTCATTACGTTCGGTTTCAACGGGTGCACCGCCTCTTCGGTAGTTTCTGGAAAGATGCATCGATTTCCGTAAAACAACGTTCCAACGGACGAGAACAAGAGGGAGCCAAGAAAATTACGATACGTACGCATATGATATTTCATCTCTTTCTCGGGTTTCGGCGTGAACAGGGATATGTCAAAGTCTACCGGAAACGTGAATGTGAGCCAACGTTCGTGCGGATCCGGTTCGGTGGTTAACGCTTGGAACAAACCTGGCATCGGTTCACTGAAATCTTCCACGTGAGATTTCTTGCTCAACGGGTTGTCCGTGATGTTTGGTTTCGGACAGAGGTCTGCAAACAGCATATTGCCGAATGTAAACGCTGTATATTTTTAAATAGATAATTATAGGCTACTCTACCGATGCACAAAATAAGGTAACAACTACGCGTAAGAGTCTTAAGGCATCGATAGTGTTATTCGTAATCGACGAGAGATGTAAGTGGGTCAGAACAGGCCCATTTGCATCTCTTTCGAGTCTACAAGGGTCAAACGACTCTTTCATCGATAAGGCGTTAAAATCATGGAAATTGTAGGAGGTGGCTTACCTACGCACGAGCAGCACTCATCGTAGAGATAACTGAGGCAAGAGAAGCATTCCTTACAACAGGTACAGGTAACGAGGTCGCACTTGCAGCTCTGCGTGAGCATACACTTGCTCACCACGCTGGCGCAGATCGCTTCGTTGCAGGCTTCCGAATGTCTCGTTATCACCGCCACAAGCAAGATTCCAACGATCGCGATCACCGTACTGCTCCAACTCGTCATCGTGTTCTGAACATTAATACCCATCGATGAAATCCTTTCGACGTAAAGACCGCGCGGATAAAAGTTCTTTACGCTCGTAAAATAAAACCTGTCGCCAAGCCCCGACTTTGTAGATAATTGCACGCCGTTAGGGGGAACAGTGTACATTCAGTTTACGCGTAAAACGTAGAAGATTATCGACGGTAATTGAAACGCCAATAAAATCGCCACTTCCTTGAAACGACGCAACGATCAGTAAGAAGACTGCTATCGCGTTCTACGGTAGACGGTGAATCGCGTACGCTGATTATGACCATGAAGCTCGATTAAGGTTATTAAGAATATTCATGAACGTGAGTCAGGGTGTCATTAAGGGGACGCGTGCCGAAAGAGCGAATTTTTGAACCGGCACAACTTCGAAAATCTTCTTCGTTTGCTGTGAAACGTTCGCTCGATCGTAGTCTAACTTGACATTAAAGTCTTTATGAAAATCTCTATGAAATTGATCGAAAAAGGATATACGATAAAATAACTGAGTAGAAATTTAAGTTTCTATCAATTTTTAATCCTGTTAGTACACAAGAGTATTTAAATATACGCAATAAAATTTTTACACTTTACAGAAAATACATAGTTTGACGTGTTAAGAGGATTAAAGAGAGAAGTCGAAACTTAAATAAAATCAGTTGTCAGCAGTAAAAGTCTATCACCGTGCGAATCCAACATTTCATATGCATCACCTAACGTCAATTAAACCGCTATTTATATTCCGCATAATCACGTCCTACGATGTTCCGAGCGAACTATTATCGGAAATGAATTCCGATTCAATGATTAAAACGAGTCACTTTGATCGCTACCTCGTGAACGAACCCTTTCGAAATCCTTTCTTCTCGTGGAAGGGCGAAGATCAAACTTGGACAGACATCGATTGAAAACACGAGTTACAGTTTGAAAACCGTGCGATTCTTTTAGAAGCGTGTGTCCTGCTCGGACGAGCTTGAACCGACTAACAGGATCGAGAAGCTAAAACCTCGTTTTTCACGCAAAATCCCCACTTCCGGGCGTTCGAAAGGTAGCGGCTGTAAATGAGTGCCGAGTAGATTGGTTTTACGACGACTTCCTTCAGGTAATCGTTCCCTGTCCACTTTCCGGATAGCGTAACTCTCGCGCCACCCTTTGACAAGCGCCACTTGGTTCATTGTTTTCTCTAAACTAGAACGACCGAATCACGATTCGCAACAGGTGGACGCGGAAATAGTGTCGGATCTTTCCAGAAACTCGACTTGAAAGATTCTTCGCATCGATTTCGAATTTTGAATCGAATGGAAAGCTTAATCGTTTAGTGACGCTGTACCAAAAAGAATTTTCGAAGATGGTCAAGATGATCTCATATCTTCATGATCTAAAAAAACCCTAGAACTCGATCCCGAGAGAGAAAGTTGATCCTTCAAAACGATATTCCTCGTTTGGTTGCAAACACGGCGGACGATGTCGAAGAAACGAGCGCGATTTTTATTCCTCGAGGTGGCTAATTGAAATGCCGCGGATGTCCTATGCAACGGAGGAATCGCCGTGCGCATGGAGACTAGACGTTGAATTGTTTTAGAAAAATTCCAGTTGAATCGAAGCGTAAACTGTTCGTCATCCAGGGACAAGACGCGCTCATGGCTCACAGCCTCGCCTTGTTCTGCCCCCAGGCGGTGAAATAACTTCAATAACAAACGACGATCTTCTTCGTAGAAGGCATCTTCCTACGTTCGCTCGAATCTGTTTGTTCTTCTACATCCTCTTTCTTATCTTTTTCGTCTTTTCCTACATTCTTATAATTCTTTGATCGTTTTGTTCGTCTTCGCTTGATCATCGCACGTTTAACATTCCTTCGAATGTAGCTTTACTACCGGCATCCCATACATGCCTAGTTTTAAATTCTAAATAAAGTAGGATGCTGAGTAAATAAGGGGTAAACCATAAAATAATCCTTCGATCAATATGTTTATATTCCTCCTCATAGTCAAATTGAATTCTATAATTCTATAAGTCAAATTTCGCACATGCCCTCATCGAGCTAGATCTCTCGTGTAGAGTTAATTTATCTTTTTGGCGGGAGAAGATAAGTAATCGATACAAGGCTTACTAATTGCGCGAGTATTTTTAGAAGAAAGATACCGAAAATGGTTTCCCGAAAAAGTCGAAGACTTCGTCTGGTCCACGATTTCAAAGCAAGTATTCGTAAAGTGTCTTTCTCTTTCCAAGAAGCGATAGAAAAGAAAACGACGCGATCGATCGTGAAATGGCCGACAGTAAACGTGTGCACGCGGCCAAGATAGAGATTTCTTGCGAAACCCGTACCGCTTGTGTGGCAACGGGAGACACGCGGTAGGGATCGGATCGAATATCTCGCGAATCTCCTAAAATATCAACAATTGCGTTCTATCTAAAAGGTTTCGATCGACGGAGCTCGTGGTTCGAGCTACTTTTGGAAGATGTTGATCGAACCACGCCATGGATTGAAGCGTAGATAACTGAATGGTTTCAAAATATGATCAAGGTTGATAACTGATCGATTCTTGGTGACCGTAATCGATAAACTGTGCATATGATTTTCCGACGGTACGTAGATGCATTTTTCAATGCTAAAATCTCGACCGTTACCACCCCGATTAGGTTTTGGAGCGCAGGTGAAGTTGCTCCGATGGCGCGAAATTTACGCCGCGAGCTACCGTGTCCCTGGACTCTGGTCCACCGTTTTTCGCAAGATAACAAACAAACAGGAGCTCAGCTCGTCGATTCATTTACCTGTCAGTCCTGTATCGTGTTCGAAGGAGCGAGCAGCGGGTAGAGAGCGGTAACCTATGCGCGGGGAACTATTTTAAGCACGCGCAACCGGTTCGCGTTGCGACTGCTACGAAACATATTCTCTCCGCGAAGCGCGTATCCTTTCGTCGTAGAAGCGAAATTCTCACGGAGAAACTCCAAATCTCTCATCCGCCCTGGCGGATTCACTCGGTTCGTCGCTTTGTCGCACCAGCCGAAACGTGTATCGCACTTTCTCCTCGTATCCGCGCGAGTCCGCGACCGGTTTGTGAAATTCCAAGCGGACGAATCGCGAGAGACGAGCGTCGAGGAACCGCGGACGACACTGCTCGCGAAGACCAAGAGACGATTAACGAGCGCGGAAGAAAGAAGGTGGAGATGAAAAGGTATCCTGAAGATCGACGAACAAGAGATCCGTGACGATCGCGACGAATCGAAGAGCGACTCTCATTGGACTGAATTAAGGAAGGACGTGGACCGAGAGAAACGGAGAAGCGGAAAGGGAAAGAGGTGGAGGAGAAGGAGGAGAAGAAGGAGAAGGTGGAGGAGGAGGAAAAGGAGGTGTTGGCGATGGTAACGAAGCGAGAGCAGCTAGTACGGTGACGGTGGTGGTGGTGCAGCCACTGCTGTTGTTACCGTAAAGTCGTTGCCGAACACGATTTGTTGGTGGTGGTGGTGGTTGCTGATAGCGATGGTGGTGGAAAAGGAGAAGAGAACGAGTCTTTAGCTGCGCTGCACTACATAATAAAACAGTGTTATAAAAGAAATTGTTTTATAACCTTGTTGCCTTATGAACTTCTTGTCACCGAGTCTCGAGCCTACTTTTGGGTATCGTAACGACTCCGTAACTAGATCGTTCCGCATTCCCTTATTAATAATGGCGTCAGACACGAAGGATGTAGTTCTGGTATCAACACGAGAATCGTTACATTTTTCCGAATAACTTTGTCGCGTTACACGTAGACTTTCGCTCGCGCAGTCTTCTAGACTCCGAACTACCAACTGACCGAGGACTGGTTTTCAATTTTTTCCTGACTTTTTGTTTTACCTGTAGCCTCTTCTCTTTCTCTTCTTATTCTCCTACTTGTTCCGACTTGCCCACCCGTTCCTTTCTTCTTCTTTCTTCCTTTTTTTCCTCTTGGAGCTTCTTCCGTTAGATCATCCCTTACCGCGAAAGTCAGGCTGACACACGAGCGGAAAGCACGGTCGCTGCTCGTGGTCGTCGATAGTATCGGTAAACCGGGTACCACGATATCGCAGGTATCTCGGGGAAAAAGCGCCCGAGCGTGGAGAACACGAGCCAGAGAACTCGTTCGGATTATCCATTCGAATCTCTTTGAAACTGATCGCTTGTACCTCGACTGAGATCCATCGAAGATACGCTAAATGCTCGTTTACGACGAAATTCACGGCGAGTTATTTCGCGCGTTTCCGTGTACGTTGCCGGAAAAGATTGGATCCAAAACCCCGACACGACGAGAACAACTTTTCTTCTTCCTCGCTTGTTCGAATCGTGGAAGGACACGCACCGTGTTCGAGAATGCTTGCTACCAAGAGACACGAGTTCGTCGTGAAACCTCTCATTTCCCTCCTACTGCAATCAACGGCATTTAAGTCTGAGTTTCGAAGCGTTTAAGCATTTAGCTGCTTCCGTCCATATCTCGACGTATACCAAGAATTTTTTCCGTGTCGCGAGACGACTCCCCAGAATTTGCTTTCTGGCAGCACCTTTCTCGCTAAACCATCGCTTCTACATACAACAGACGAATCTTCCAGTTAATCTCTCTGATAAAATGTTCGATGTAAAACAATCGAAGTCGGACGGCTTGAAAACGAGAAAGACGAGTACCAACGGAAGATCGAGGGTACCCGTCCAAAGCGCGCACGCGTGACTCTGCAATCCTTTGGGACGTGTTTGTCCACGCAAGAGAGACGAGCGCCAAAGACAAAGAGGACGTAGGATAAGAGAAGAGGAAAAATGCGTCAGGTATACAAAGGTCGTTAGCTGGAAGAAAAATTAGCCGTTTGTCGGAGTTTCGTCCATAGATGGGTCAATCAGATACGAAAACACTTGTCGGGGCGGACACTGTTCGAAGGTAACAGGCCTGCGAAGGATCGTAGACACAGGTATACTTTTGTCCTTAATGACCGTTCGAGGAATTCAAAGGTTCACGGATCGTCGAATGTTCGTCAGGGGTGGCCGCAATAGTTCACGAGTACTCCTGCCATTTTCTTTTTAGGGCGCGCGTAACGCCAACAAAGATAGTTAAAAGAATATCCCGTAACATTCACCTTGATTTTTCGACTCAAGGTCACTGGAAGTACGAGAAGTGTCGAGATGAAATTATACGTAATAAGATGCCTAAAGGTTACCGATAAAGTAAAAGTATATGTAATTATAAGTTTGACCCAGTAAAGTGAACAAAGAAAAGCATTTACGAGCGGTGCAACGATATGACGCGACAGTTGTAATCGAGTCGAAGAATAGGATCGTTTCCGCTCTTTGGACGGTTGGCCATTATCGGGTTAAACACAATAAAGCAATAAATTATGGTCAAACTTTTGGCTCATCTTCCGTAACAAGTAACTACTACTGAACAGGACGATTTTGTTATACGACACAGGTATCCAGAAGCGGAGGGCGTGGTTATAATTTGTGCTGTATATTCTATTTCTATACGCGTGCATTCGATCCTTTCACTGACTGACCGTTTAGACTTCTCTCGTGTCGGTCAAGGTAAAATTGCAAAAACATGCCTTCTTTTACTTATTTTTTTTAATAATAAATAACTAACACCATTATCATCTAATAGTTGATACACTACAACAAATTGTAGCATACCCGAAATTTATTGTGACGTACTAAACTTCTACTAGTATGAAAAATTCGAATCAATGTACTTGATATCTCGAACAAAATAAAGTGCACGTAAACGCGATTTAAAATATATACCATATTGAATAAAGTGCTTTAAAAAATTGCTATTTGGTAACATTTGATAAAATAACGATACAGCAGGTGAAAGTTTTACGACAACCTCTGTTGATAAAGAAGCAGAGAACAGATTTGAGTAAGCTACCGTAAACGTGTTCTTGTCGCCATCTGTTGTAGCAGCGAAGCAACGTTGCGACAAGCGTTGCATATGTGAAAGCATAAATCATTACATATACACCAATCAGAACCAATCAGTGGTACTGATCAGTACCAATCTTCTGTATCTATAGCTTCTTGTTTATATGTGGTCATTCGTGATTTTTAAATTTTCATCGTGGTTTTCCCCGTTTAATATCGTCGCGGACATATCAGTGATCGTAGAGTTAAGTCAAGTGGCGAACTCCCGTGTATCTTTCTAGTATCAGTGACAATTCTGCTACCGAGTACGTCATTATCTATTTTGGAAACAAACATTTAACCACATACCAAGGTGGTCTTTTTTATTTTCGTTCAAATAGCTTTTAAAGAATTCGCTTTTATTCTCTTCAACTTCCGTTCTTATTTTATGGTTATTATATAAATACGATTGTGATTACTTACTCGCGTACGAAGATCCGCAACTTTTCATTGGTTAGAGTTTAAACCAGAATCTTCTGTTGTATTCGATGTAAAATTCATACATTTGTACTTTCACCGCGGCAATTGAAGTAACGGTAGACCACGATATTAACAATTCTTTGTACCTGTATTTTTTTATACGTGACCTCATTTGGACAGGTCAATTTAAAATTTTTCAACGTTTTACGTTTTCTATTTTTCCGAAATTTTTTGTATTTCCTATCTTTCCTATATAGAAATTATATCTTTGAACGATTGCGGTAGTGTATATACATAATTATTTAGTGGATCTATTTTAAATGATCTTGATTGTTTGATTGGTAAATTATTGTAGTTAGTGACACGTATTCAATAAAATTCTTCGGTCGTGAACCACATCAGCGTAAATATTTCGTTACTGCAATTTTCTTCTCTATTGCAACATCTGTTGCGCGTTTATTGCCCTAGCTATCTATATTTTTTTCGAAAACGCAATCAATTAAAAATAAATATTTTGTTTAATGTCATATTTAGGTATTTCTGCTGTAATGTTTCATAATTTTGTGTATTATAGGATCATGAAGTACTTCTTGTTTCTTCTAATAAGTGTCATAGTGCAGTTATCAGTTGCACCACCTGTTAATCAGAAGAGCAAAGATGGAGAACACAAAAATGGAAACGATGGTCTGGACATGTATTATCTGGTATGTTTTTCATTAAGGAAGTAATCTATTATCTATTTAATAATTATACTTAGAGTGAATGTTTTCTTTGTAGGATGACGAATACCGCAGATACTTGATGGAAGTAGTTCAGGTATTAGAAAGTGATCCTGAATTCCGCGCAAAACTGGAGAAAGCGGACGAAGCAGATATTCGTGTAAGTGGAAAGAACAGTGTAGCAGAGTTAGATAGAAAAAACAAAATTTGAGCTACTATGTATTTATAAATTATTTTTTTAACTAGACAGGGAAAATAGCAGAAGAATTACAGTTTGTGAATCACAACATCAGATCAAGATTAGATGAGCTTAAGAGAGAAGAATTAGTAAGATTAAGGCATCTTGCAACAAAGGAGAATGAATTGAAAAATGATTTAGACATTGATCATTTAAAGATAGCCGAGCATTTAGACCACACAAATACACGCACATTTGAAATACAAGATCTTAAGAAGCTAATTGCAAAGGTAATATCAGACCATCATGTAATTATTCACCTATATGTACACTGCACTTATATAGATATATTAATTGCTGTTTGATACAGACAACAGAGATATTATCAAATGCAGATAATGCAAGACGAGAGCAGTTCAAATATCATGAAATGGAAAAAGAGTATGAAGAACAAGGAAAATTAAAACGTAGTGGTATAATCTAAATATATACAGACCCTAATCATGCATATGATAATAATGTCATTTCACAACTTTAATGTTATTATAGATATGAGCGAGGAAGAAAGAAAGAAGTACGAACAAGAATTGAAAGCCTTGAAAGAGCAACAAAAAAAGCATGAACCTGTAAGTTATATGATATATTTCGTTCATGTACTCTTATTATTTAGTACATGTTCTTCACAGGTACATCATCCAGGTAGTAAGCAACAGTTAGAAGAGGTATGGGAGAAGCAAGATCACATGGAACCCGAAGAGTTTAATCCTAGAACATTTTTCTTCTTTCATGGTAATACAATTTCTGACAATTATTGATTGTGCAGACATTTAATGCTTGTTCGAATATAATTTTATGCAGTGAATAAATGTTAATACTTCAGACCTTGATGGTAACGGAGTATGGGATCAAGACGAAGCTAAAGCTTTGTTTTTGAAAGAATTGGACAAACTTTATGTCCAAGGAACATCCCACGTTGATTTATTGAAGCGTGCCGAAGAAATGGAAAGAATGCGGGAGCACGTATTCAACGAAATTGATCTCAATAAAGATGGACTTATTAGGTATATATCTGTAATTTTTCTATATTTACAATTATTTTAACTCGATTGTATCATCGTTTTAGCTACGAAGAGTTTCTTGAACAAACAAAGAAGCCAGATTTTCAACAAGACGAGGGCTGGCAGGCATTAGACGAACAAGAAATTTATACTCGAGATGAATTTGAACATTTTCAAAGGCAGAAAGAACTCGCTGCTCAAGCGATGGTAACTACATAAAATATAGTAAAATTCGTAATGGAGAATAGTCTTGACAAGTGTAAATGTTTTTACGTTTTGTATAGCCTCTTCCACAATACGGACACGTACCTGAGGGCGGAGTTCATCCCGCAGATCTAAAAGCTTCAAGTCAGCAGAATCTTCCACAACAACAATTTCAAGATCATTCGCAGCATCATCAGCAGCAAGGAAATGTAGTACCCCAACATCAGTACCCTAACCATATGCCGATACAACCAATTCACGATCAATCTGCTCAGCAGCACCAACAAAATCAACATTTCCAAGAACAAGTACCGATGAACCAGCAATATCAACAAATGCAAGGACAAGTTCCCGTTCAACAGATGCAAGGGCAAGTTCCCGTTCAACAAATGCAAGGGCAAGTTCCCGTTCAACAGATGCAAGGGCAAGTTCCAGTTCAACAAATGCACGGACAAGTTCCAATTCAACCGATTCAAGCTTCGGTTCAACAGGAACATATTCCTGTTCAACAACACCAGCCTCAAGCGTCGAATTTTCAACAACAGCAAAATATCATGAATCAAGTACCACAGAACGTTCAAAATAACGTTGTACCACAACATAATAATCCAAGTCAAGCAAATGTGCAATCTGCGCAAGCTCAAGTACAACAGGAAATTAATAGAAATGTAATACCATCTGCAGGGAAGATGTAACTTCGTTCGTAACAGTTACCCTCGTAACATTCGGCGAATCCCCACGGCAAAGGTATAAAAGTGAAGAAATGGAAATACGTCTTCGATTTGTAACGAGATTCGTAAACTTTACCGCTTTACAACTATTTTTCCACGCCGTTCTCCATTTTTGTTATTACGTTGATTATAGGATCTTTACAAAACGTATGCAAAGTTTTAACGTTGTGTTTACCATGTGAGACTGGTCAATTTATTTATCGTGAATGTAAATAAAAGCCGTTTCCAAGAAAAATACTTCTATTTAAAAAATATCCGCCCGTTCCCTCAGGTCTTTGATTAAACAGAAATTTATCATCTTTTTTAATATGCAATTTATGTTCTAATGCTTTTGTCGAGCACGACAGTTGGAACATTGCGTGCATCAAGAGATAAAGAACATAGGAATAGGTTCGTTGTATAATTCAGTGAACAAGATCGTGTTTAATTTCTCATATTTATTATTGCATACTGTTTATGTTAGTATATTACTTAGGTATACGTGCCAAATAGCAACTTAAATGTATGATTGCGTGATTCATCTGTTTGTTTCACCCGTCAAGCACGGATAGGTAGATAGGTGATAGGTAGGTAGGTAGGTAGACAGGCAGATAGGTAGATAGGTAGGCAGGTAGGGTAGGTAGGTACGTAGGTAGGTATTTAGGTACGTAGGTTCGTAGGTAGGTAGGTAGGGTAGGTAGGTAGGTAATGTAACGCTTACTCCACTATATATAGGGTGTATTTATAATTATAGCATATGTCAGTAGAACGTCATCTTACATGCTAATCAGTAATAAATAAAAAGAGGAATTCGTAATTGGTGACAGGTTCTGCTTGCATCCGTGACTAAAGTAAACTTGTTTCCAAAGCCTCGACATCTGAGGTGCTCGGAAGAAAACGAAAACAAATATCGTTTCGCGATTCGTCACGGGTACATACACATATTTCAAGCGTCTCCTGTAAAAAGACACGCGCGCAACTATTCGTACGGGGGTGTCAGTTTAATCAATTTGACTATCTACTAAAAAAGAAATACTTTGTTGAACGTAAATAGAAATAATAATAATAGTAATAATAATATTAATAATAATAATAATAATGATAGTAGTAATAATAACAATAATAATAATAATAATAATAGCAGCTACAAACTGTCGCCATCTGCAGAGAAACTTGCGCTTACCGCCATTCGCGGACAGCGGGCGTCTTTCTATAGGCCGCGATGATTTTAAACGAATCGATCGAGGGATTAAAAACAGAAACGAAGACAGATCGGTTCGGTCCGCGTTCACAAGATCACGGCGATCGAGGCCGAAAGACGAATAGAATCGCAACGATTCGAAAACATCCTAAATTTCGAGGTAAGAACTGGTCAGAAATTGGCCGCGATCAACCGCGACCCTGAGGACGCGTAACACATCGTTCTTTTCGATTTCGCTGTTCAATTATCGCCGAGGCCATTGGTCGGAGGCCGAGGCGCGTCGGACTTTGTTTCTCGAGCGCTTTTCAAAAATAATTGTTGTACCGAAGACACCGTGTTTCTGCCTCTCGTTGCGTCGACCAATGTCTCGCTCGGAGCGCGATAGCGGCAAATTCAAACGAAAACAGAGGCTCGAATCTTAAATAAAAAATATTTGTTTACGACCGGACAAATAAATATATTACAAGTTACGATAACAAAACACGAACTATGCCGAATAATAATGGTTGCATTCTCTCTATTTACAGTAAACGCGCGGTTGTGCTTGTCTCTCTGTCGCGTAACGTACCGTGTGTGTTCTCCTTTAGTGTACTTGTTTTAAGAACGTCTTCTTTTCCTCGCTTTCCCTTCCCCCTCTCGCTTGTTTTCCTTCTCTCGCTCGTTCGTTTACATTCTTTTCCACACTTGCGCTCCTCTCGTTCAAATCTCTCGCCTTTTCTCCCACTTTCCTTGCTAACTGCTCTCTTTACCTTTGCCCCTCTTTCCCCTGTCCCACTCGTTCCTTTTCCATGGACATTTACATGTACGTGTAGCATCGTATGGTGTGTGTATCTATGTACGTGTACGTGTGTGTGTACGTGTATGTGACTGCACCGAGCGCGTACGTGAGACGGTTAAGTGCGCGTGTGTCGGATATTGGCCCAATGGCCAGGTATGGATGTGTTGTGTGTGTGTGTGTGTCTGTGTCTGTGTGTATATACGATTAAATAATCGGGTTTCGAAGAAATGTGCGGTTCTATTGTTCGACTAATAGTTTTCCTGTAAATTAGGATGCCATCTATAGATTATTCTCGAACGATCGGCCGTTACCGCAGCAGATAAAAGGAAAACACGCGTCGACGAATAAGCTCGTATTCTCTGTTGGCTTTCGTCGTGGATCTCGACCGCGTCCCTTCCGCTGTCGTAACGTCTGCTCGTGGCATTAACGTCGTTACGCGTTACACATCCTGTAAACTAGTCGTAAATCGCGGACACGGGATTAGCTACGGTTCGTGTTATCGCCTTTATCGTCTACAGAGCTTGCTTGGATTCTTCTTAATTTGGTTTTTCTGTTCCTTCGTGTATACAAGTGTGTGTCTCGTGTATGTCGGGTCGATCGTTATTAATAATACGACGTATTACATTCTCGAAGCTAAGGCGAAAATAAAGGAAAGATTCGGCGCGTGCGTGATACATTTCACCTTTAGTTTTGCAGATTCCCGAAGTAGAACAAACGTTACAAATCTGTAACCGCAGTCGAGTGTTCCTCGCCTCGCTGGCAAATACATTTCGCTCGTTCGTTCGCTCGCGACAAACTATTTTCTTCTGCCTTTCCGATTCGCGTTTTCAACGGACTTTCATGAGTTGCCAATTTCCTCGAACCGTCTAACCGATCCCGACTCGGAAATCGGCCAGACGGTGTAAAGCAGAATGAGAAAACGATAAGTAAAACGAGCGAAACACAAAAGCCATCGCGACAAATGGGAAGGTTGTTCTCGAAAGTAGTATACCAGTGTCACGCCCGTCCGTCCTTATATTGCCTCGATAAAAATTCTAACAGCTACTTTGTCTTCGAACTCTAAGGTCCTTACGTTTCTCTAAATTTAATTTCTTCCCGTGAACTTTTGTTTGCGTCCTCGACGACATTTTTTTTTGAACGGAAAACTGCATCATCATCATCATCTTCATCATCATCATCGTCATCGTCGTCGTCGTCGTCGTCGGTCGTCATTATCATATCATCGTTATCGTGAATGTTTTTCAACGTAAAACGCATCCAGCAGCGACCTTATAGCGTCAATATATCAATTTATGTATATATATACTTTTTTGTTTCATATATAGATTTACTTTACTTTGTGTCCTATATCAATAATAGCGTATTAGATGCATTTTTGTTGTTGTTGTTCACTTACACTTTATGTATGTAATATAAGTATCTTTTTTGTTTTCTTCATCATTTGCTCACAGAGATATATATATAATATATATCAAAATGCGTAAACGAAAGATTCTCGAAATGTCCGTTTTCCCTCCGGGTGATTCAGTTACACGCATTTCCTTTCCCTGACTTCTCTTATTTTTTTTGTTGCTCTTCATCGCCGCTCATTCTCTCTCACTCGTACAAGCGAATCGAAAGAAACGTTTACGAGAATATGCCATTCAGGGTATTACCGGTACTGGTTTGTTCCAAAACAGAAATTTTGTCCGGTTGCTCGTAGATTCTGTACATTCGCTCTGCACAACACGCACACAAACGATTCGTAGACACATTGCGTAATCGACGGAGAAAATCATCCCCTTTCGATCCCGTGCGATTCGGTCCGAATCTTACAGGGTCAATAAGGTACATTTGGTTCGTTCGAAAGGAAAGCCAAAAGTTTTGTTCGCAAAATATTCGAGTTCCTCCTTTGATTCTATCCTCGACTATAAACCGTGCTCTTTTTAATCCTCGTAGACATCGCGCAGCGTCGCTAACACTTCGAGACGAGACGAAGAGAATATCGTACATAAGAAGAAATATTTATTTTACGCAACGTCCCCACAAATATAATTCTTTGCATCTTTTTTTCTTTTGTCACTGTACTCTGTTTCCTAAATTTTTATTTTACGTTTCTTCCGTTTTCTTTTTTTTTTTTGTTTTAGCTGTTCAGTCACAAAACAATTCTCATTCGGTGACGGGAAATTTCGAAATGATTTTTCATCACGTATAAGTGGTCACGGTCTACGGGACACGTTAAATTTCTTTTTTTTTTTTTGGAAGGCACTTACTACTTTTTTTTGTCTTTAATACAATATTAATTTTAATCTTTTCCACATTCTCGCTTGTTCACATGCCCCATCCTTTTCTCTCGCACACCCTCTCCCTAATTCTTTTTCTGTCTTTCCGCTAATTCTTTCTCGCAATTTCGTTCGCGGCTCTTTGAACAAATATATTTCTTTTTTTCTTTCTATCTCTGTCATTCTCTCTCATCCCCTAGCTTTGACTCACGAATATCTTTCGTTCCACCCTGCTGCTGGTTTCGTTCAAATTTACCTTCTCGTTGAACACATTAAGCCTAAATCGTAATAAAATCTTTTAGAATCGCGATCTACTGTTCTCTTTTTCTCTTCCCCTCGTTCCTTTTTCTCCGCGAAAACTAAAATGAAAGCGCTCGAACGGCACTTTCCTCGTCGACGAAACGTCTATTTTCTTCTTTTGCACAAAAATTGTTCGTATCAAGAATAACGCGTTTTTTTTTAATCCCGAAATTTTCCCGAATTAATTGTCTAATTCGCCGATAATAAATTACTAATCGAGTCTCTCTCTCTCCTCGCTCTCTCTCTCTTTCTCTTTCTTTCTCGAAACTCTCGAAATTATTAGTTCTTCACAAACCGCGTAAAGCTTTGATAGGGGAGTGGCGCGAGAACGTTTTCCGAAAAATTTGCCTAGACAATGGATAGATAACGACGGACAGAGCTAATATACGCCCCGTTCTCTTTTCCTTTTTTTTTTTCTCTCGAGCAAAAGCGAAAAGCGATGGTCTTTTCCTTTTACAGAAGGCCACTTCGAATTCTTATTTTTTTTAATAGTTTTTTTTTGTTTTTTGGTTTACCTTTTAACACCTACAAAGAGTCACTCGAACCGGTGTGCCAACTTTAAAAAATTTTTGTTTCTCTCTGTTTATTTTTTCCCCTTTGTTTTTAGAAAGTTCCGTTTTCTCTTTTTCACAAACGCTCCCTCTCGTTTCTCTTTCGTCTCATTCGCTCATACATTCTTTCGCGTCCTCTCGATCTCACGTGCTCTCTCTCTCTCTACTTCTCCGTCTTTTCCCCTTTCCCGTTCCTAAGATGACCAGGTTCGAAACGAACTCGATCGTGGACGTCGCACGAAATCTCTGAACGCCGGTTCGTGGCAAGAACGACCGAGGAGCAGTCGCGGAACGTCCGAAATAGGTAATCTCGAACGAAACGTTGAGGTCGGTTTCGGAAAAAAAAAAAATGATGTCCAAGCGTTTGTGAACGGTTCTCGATCGGTCGGGTCAGAGGAATGTTCGCGGTACCAACGTAACGCGGTTCTCGGTTCGACGACTACTCGGTACTCGTCGTTCTTCGATTGTCGAGGATCGAGGGTCCCTTCGCGAAAAGTCGTGTACGCGTACTATGTAAAATTTTGAAAAATAGCACGATCTTTCCGAAAAAATGCATTCGCTCGAACACTTGACGCACTCTCACTCGTCGCGTCTGCACAGTTTTCTATCACTTTTTCTAACACAAGCACGCCTCTTATCTACGCGTTCTCCAGTTCCAAATTCAATGGATTTCGCAATGAGTGTCGCCGTTTCATTTTTGTCTCGTTCCCTAATCTCTAAACCTTATAATTTTTATACTTGGCATACCCCAAATATGGCAGGAAGGCAATTATTACACTTAATAAAGTACAGCAATCGGTTTTGTTCACCCTTTCGCGCGCAAACGCGTTCGTTCGAGCCGAACAACCTTCTTTTCTTCTCGATCCATAAAGATAATTTCGTCGTTTTCCCATTCGACGAACGGTCGTTAAGCGAATTTTGTACACGTTCGTCGGTCCCGCGGCTACCGTCGCCTCGCGTTCTCGCGGAAACGCGACAATCTCTCGTTACAGTCGCTTTCGAGCCGCGGCGAGCCCGACGAATTCGCTCGTCGATCGCGGATTCGCGATCCCGTCCGTTTTCGACGCGAGTAGTGGCTCGCGGTACGCGACCGTTCACCAATCGCTATACATTTGGCATATTAAACGTACGGTTATCGTATATGCGTAGATACATATATAAATGTCGCGCGAAGCCAGCAAACTTGCTCGCGGATTCGATTCGCTCCTTTTTCCATTCTAGCGGATAGCTAACGGAACGGTTCCTCGACCATAGGTGGGTCTCGCGTCCGAGTCGAGAATCGAGCGATCGATGCTCGAGACCGGAAGAAAAAAGATCCGTTCGAGATTCAGGAATCCGGAGCGAAGAAATCGAGAACGTCGAACATCGATCCTCTCTCGAACGACTCGCGCGCGATTCCTCGTCCTACGAAAGTCCGTCTTTTCCCGGCCCTCTTCTCTCCATTTTGATTGTAGATCTCGCGCGAGATCAGCCTGCTATAACGCGCGGCGTATCGCCACGAGGACGTCTCGCCGCGAACCGTTCGGAACACCGAATCGCGAACACCGCCTCTTCGGAGATTCGACAGGTTCCGCGGAAAGCGTCGAGCGCGCGAACGCCGTTCGCGTATAAGACGAAACAGAAGCCTGCTAAAATCGCGACGACGATGGAAGCGGAGCCGTGTCCGGTCGATCCGATTGGCATCGATTTAAACTGCTCCTTCGTCCTGGACTATGCGGCTGCTGGCTCGCTTACTATTCGCAACGAGAGTCCGTTAGGGGCTCCAGTTTAACAGGGATCTTGTCCTTGTCCTTGAGCCCGTGGGGACCTTTCACCAGATCCGCGATGTCCTCTTGGAAGAGATTCTCCGGTCGCGGACTGACGAAGCTCCGCGCTGGCTTGTAGGTCATTCCGCTGACACCGATACCGACTTCCACGCTGCTAGGTATGTGGCTAGGGTCCATCAGGGAACCGAGCGGACTCGCCAGGGGACTCTCCATCGGACTCTCCGGCGGGCCACCGGATCCTGGACTCGACAATCCCAGATTTAGGGGCGAGTTTCCGTTGTTCCCGCCAAGTCCACCGCCACCGCTACCGCCACCGTTGTTGCTGCCGATACCGGCCGCGCCGCTATTGGTGTTGTTGTGATGATGCTGACTGGCCTGCATCGCTGCTTGGAGGTTCGACGAGAGGCTCGTCGACAGGTTCGTCGAAAGATTAGTCGCCATCATGTCGTGTTGTTGCGAATGCGCCGCCGCTACCATGCTGCACATTTGGTGTCGTAGACCTGTGTGCACGCAAACAACGCCAACGTTACGATTCGTTTAAACCCAGAGTTCTCGGAACGCGTACAGTTCGCGAGGACTCGTTTCGGACTGCTCGAGGAGAGTAGCTCTGCAATTAGGATCATTCGAGAGAAAAGGTGTACGTTGTACTCTCTCGCCGTTCTCGGAAGGCGTATACAATATAAGTACATAACGTATACGTATTCTTATGGACAGTCATGCGAGGACTCTGGTGGCGAGTAGGAGAATTATCGACGCAGAGGTAAAAGATTCGATGCAAAGTTACCTTGTGCCACCGCGGCAACCGCAGCCGCGGCTGCCGCTCCAGGGCTGACCGCGCCTTCGGGTCCGTTACAGGCAGCGTAATTCGCCAGACTCGGATACATCGAGGTCGTCTCTTCCTTCACCATGTGCGGAGAGTGGCCATCGCGGAACACCACGGCCCGAATCACTCCGCGAATATGCTCGTCCGGCCACACGCCCAACAGAATCCTTTGCGGTCTGCCTCTGCCTTTCGGGCGTAGATCTAAACAGCCACGAACCGCGTGAATAGTATTTGCCTATCGAATCTGTCCGCGTTTCATCGCGACCGAACAACGATCTACCGTTTTTCTCCATGGATCGTGTTCGATTTGCTCGAGAAAATATCGCCTCGCCCGTTTCCTTTTTTAACCTATTCGCTACGGCGAACACGCGTTCTCGCCTTACCGCTCTACCTCCACAGGATCGCGTTAAGAATATGCAACCGTTCGTCATCGATTTTAATCGTTTCCGGTATTTATGCGTGTAACTACGAGATTTCCGCGCTGTTCGGAACAATCGAAACGATCGAGAAACGGCAGTATCGTGCAACTTTTTTAAGCGAAAATGGCAACTAACACTCACCGGCGCCGCCATCCGCGCTAGGTCCCAGCATATTGTGAACTCGATTGGCGTACAGAACGAACGTCGGGTATGGGATGTCGTATTTCCTGCAACGAAATTCGCATCAAAAAATTATAAGATCCGATGGAAAAATTGATCGCGATTCAACGTAGCTAGACGTTACCACGTTTTGCTCCGTTGATTCGTGGACGAGAAGAACGTTAACCTCTTGCCTTATGCAAAATACATTCGACTCGCGTTGTACACAGCACTACGCTATTTTGATCGTTATCGTGCTGTACTGTTACACGGTGCCAAAACTTTCCATTTTACGTGTCACCTTATTTCAAACTGTTATATAATTTCTCGAAGCGAAGAAGCTTCGCGCTTTTATATGCAAGTGTCGCGAAAGAAACGTTAAAAGGCAAGAGGTTAAAACGCGTCCTGGGATTAGCACGGTAGAAATAATCGTATCCGATAGAGGAGCCGATAATACGAATTCATTTTACAATGAAATCCTTCGGTTCGCTATTTCGAACTTATCTTCGCGCGGAAGCTTCGCGTTTCGCCTTTAATTTGCAATTAACAAGTTCGTTCCACGAACCGTTCCTCGGATCGAGCGCTCTAGCGTTCGCACAAAGGGAGAGAAACCTTTAACGACGAACGGCTTGTTATTACGCGCATGCGATACGCGTTTTACGACACGGTTGTAAAAGTTTTTAAGCCGAGACCCGGCTCACCGAACCCATACGGCCAATTGTTTTCTCCCTGTTTCGAGCCGTTTACATCCGGCACAGGTTCTTGCTCGGTACACCGAGATTCTCGCGATTAAATCGTTTCATTTCCTTCGAAACTTTAGCCACCGTTTATTTATTTCTACGCGGGCCGTTTTCTCACGACGCAACCGTGACTATCGCTCAAAAATTCACCTGCCCTCGTGGACCAGAGAACTAGAACCGCGGTAAAAGCTGTATCGTTACGAGACCGATCGAGGGTCCACGAGTTTTATGCTGCTACGCTACAAAATTTTCATAGAAATCAACGCGTTCCCTTTTGTCGGGCTCAACAATTTTCTTACGTAGTCGTAAAGAATAAGATTACTGGATTTTATGTCGCTATAGTTTATATCGTTGTTCGAAACTTTACGTAAGCGGTTAGTGCCTGTATTCGAAATGTTCTATTACGAGAGTATCCGTTTTTAAAAACCTAGTCTATCATATTGGAAATTATCTTACATACTAACGTTGTTCGTCGGATGGTTTCGTTACAAATCGGTCCGATGAACCTTTTACGGTTTAATTTGTCCCGTCGCGCCGCAAATATCCATCTAGTAATGAATTTCTTCTCGACGCTTCTCGCGAAATCGGTTAAAACGCAAATCCCGACGATTCGTTTAGTTAAGCAGCGTCGCGACAATCGATAATTCTTTATGCGGTTAATCGTCGAAAATTTCGTTTTATTCGGGAACAAGAATATTCGGTTGAAAGTTTCATCTTACCGCGCGGCTTGACTCAAGGACAATCCTTCCTTCAGGACGCTGAAGATCGCTTCCGCCATGGTTTCCGGCCGCCAAGACTTGAGCGGCCCACGCTCCCGGAAGCGCAGATTGTGCACCAGACTCTGATTGGTGTTCCAACACTTTTGCCACATGGACTGCAACTGATACTGGTAGCTGTCTGCTAGTTTACGCCCCCCGCGGAAAAGAGAAAACAGAAAAAGCACAGCGTTAGTAAATGTCTTGAGAGAGTTCTCGATAAATAAGCGTATCGATCGCGATCAACCCTTCGATCGGTTCATTCGCGGTAGTGTATACGTTTCTCTCGTTCCAACGAGAAAATCGAAATCGATCGAAGAGTTGATCAGCTGATTGTCGCGAGCGTGTACAAGACGAACGCGTGAGTAGTCGCGCGAGCAAGCGATGAAGAGATGCCGCTGGAAGGATCGAATCGCGAGGAAAATCCGTACGCGTTTCAAAAAGCAAAATGACCATAAATTGGGTGTACAAATAACCAGACGCAGGTAAGTGTCGATGGGTGTATCGAGTCGCTCGGTTAGGTTCCTTCGTAGCTGCTCGGACGAAGAGTACCTGCGAACAAACTGTTGAAAGACAAAAATTGTGGCGGGGAACAAGGGCAAAGAAAAGGAGCAATAAACGTTAAACGTGTCGATTGTATTGTCGGTATACGGCATACGATCGTTACAGAATAAAAGAGACAGAAGAGTGTTCGTAACGCGGAACATGGAGGTTTGGTCGTCGATAGAAAATTCATATTTTTTCTCTCGCTTCTTGTTCTTTGCTTAACGGTTAAACGGTAATTGCGAACCATGCGACCGTTTGCCTTCGCGAGCTCGCGTCGCGATACATGCTCGAAATATACCGGCTACGCGCCACGGACGGCTGGCCTCAATTCGCAACGATTATTTAATAGTTAACTTATTGGGTTTAATTGAGCATCCTCCAATTTGACGATTAATACAATTAATTGGAAAGAAGCGCGCGCGTGCGCGTGTACCGAGGCGCACGCGTCTACCATCGAGAGACCGCGAGTCGCTTCTCTTCGCGTTGTTCGTTTTGTTTCGTTCCGGTGAATCCATCGAGACGCGTTCGTCGACTAGCGAACCTTTCGTCCTACTATTTCGTCCTACAATTATTTTTACATCGACCCTTTCGAAACGAAACAGAAATTTCTTCCCAGGCGAGAAAATACCCGGCAAAATAATTATTTCAACCCGAATTATCACCTCTTTTCTACCTTTTCTCCGATCGTTTGTTCGTTCTGTTTGTTTGGTCGCGGGACTCGCGAAATTACGTTATCACGCTCTCGCTGGAATTCTCCAAAGTATCGTAATGTCGGTTTCCCGTTATTTCGCGCGAAAGATCAATTAACGCCCAGACATCTGCGCTCGAGGAATCGCGGGCTCGTCGTGCACGCGCGCTTCACAAAGCTAAACTATAGTTTCGACCGCGAAACGTGAAAACAAAACGGAATGAAACAGAACGATATTTTGACGCTACTTAATTCGCTAGCGCGAAACGACGGAATTACGATACGACTAAATGTTCGTTGGGATCAAGTTCACGGGCGTCGAGTATTCTGCCAGGTTTTTAATAACGTTCAAACGAATTCCTACTTCCACGATTGTATTCGGTAATTTCGAGCGTACAAAGTATCCCAGAGGTTTTTCCTCGAAAAACAATTCTACACCAGATCTAATCAAACACTGTTTCACGTTTGCCGATTGTTACGTACAGGAAAAGGTGCAAAAGTAACTTTGTACGTAGAAAATTCGCGCGAAGAATCTATAACACGATTAACGAAAGTTTTTCGATCGAATCGGCGATTTCGAAGTCGTATCGAGGTACGATCTTTGGCGATTCGTGACCGTTCCGCTTCTTATTACCGAGCAATTTTGTCGGGGAAAAACTTGGAACACTCCGTATATTGGTACACGACACTGTTCGAACAGTAAAATATTAATTTTTTTTGCCCGTCTGCAGAAACGAATGTCATTCAACCGTACGCGTTTGCGCAACATCCGCTAATCGAGTCGAAATAGTTTTACCAACGAACATACGCACACACGAATTATATTCCCCGAGAAATTCGAATAATTTTCAATGTTTCGAAGTTTGTTCGCGACGAGGATCGTCAAAGTCGGTGCTCGAGCAAAGTTATTCGCTTCCAACACCTTCGTAGAAAGCAAATATTAACACTTTGACGGTCGAGCGTTTCACGGGATCTATGACTCTTCCACCTAATTCTGTGTTCCTTTTTTTACGTCGGTTAGAAGCGTTAACAGTACGCTGCAAAATTAGCAATTTTTAAACGACAGTTATCGCGGGACACGTTAGATAGAGTTACGCGGGTTAAAAGATACGCGACACCGTCAAAGCGTTAAGTCGTTGCGAAAGTTTCGTCCGATTTACGGAAAGCTTCGAGTAACGTCTCGTGCCGTGTTACAACATTTTTTAACGGCAAAGATCGAAAAAGTGGCTCTAATGCTTCGAATTTAACCGTAACGAGTTTTCTCTTACCACGAAAGGAAGTTAATAAACCGTAATAACTTTCCGAAACGATCTTAGCAACGTTGCCGGAGCACGAACGACGAATCGTCGAGTTCCTTCTGTACCGCGAGTAGAAAATTATTTGTCGAAAACGACGAATCGCGACGACTCGTGCCACGGTCAGTGACACTGTACGATCGTGAAATTTTGAGATTCGTCGATATCACAATTTTTCCGTGGTCGAAAGCGACGTTTTCGCGTCACGATCGTCCAGCGTCGAACGTAATACGACGATGGCCGAGTCAGCGATTCGAAAACAAAGGATCGAATTCGTTAAATTACACCGAATGGAAGACGGTCGAACGGAAAGGCACTTTCTTATCGCTAGAATAATCGTTAGCCGCGTAATACGTTATTATTGCTATTACCATAAACGTCGCTAATAATCAGCGTTATCGTTATTGCTAACTACTTACTAACGCGGTTATCGGTCCCGTGACAAAGGCACAAGTTTCGTAGAAAAAAAGAAGTTTCATTTCGCGAATGACGGGAATGCTTAATGGAATGTTAACGATAAACGGTCGTTACCTCGCAAGTCCGTATCGAAAGACTTTGGAACGACCTTACGCGCGAAAAGGCACGATTCGTGAAAGCGCGAGGTTTCTTTCGTTTTCGGGAAGAAAAAATCGTATCGTCGTATCTACAAAAAAAGAGAAAGATAAGCTACTGATCGTTTTCGTTTTCGTCGTTGAAGTAAAGCGAGACTATCGAGTGTTTTTTACAGAAAGCCCACCACCAGCGGAAACCCGAGAGACCGTTAAACACGAAACCAGGATCGCGTTTACGCCTGAGCTTCTCGACGAAGTTCAGGATCGCGTTCAAGGATTTTTTCGTGCGTCGATTGTACGGACTGACGCTGATGTCGCAGCAGAAGTCGAGCACGGCCGTTTCCTCGCTCGAGTTTAAGCCCGCTTCCTCGAGGACCATCATTCTCTTCGTCTTTCCCAGGATGTTGTCGTACAGTGTGCCTTTCGGTATACCGTATTTCGTGGACGCCTGGGTGAAGCGCATCTTCTGAGTGACCACGGCCTCGATCGCTTCCTGGAGATCGTGCCGCGTCCACGTGGGCGCCTTCAGCTTCAGCAGGCTCGAATAGTCAGCTAGAAAATAGTCAGGGATTTTTCCACTTTTTTTTGTTTCTCTCGACCGATGCACCTGGTGGCTGCGCCTAACACGGATCGATCGATCTTGAAGGTAGCTGGCCGACGGAATACGCAGTTCACCCGGGACTACATTACGAGACAATGTCCAGCGGAAAACCCACCCTTTTCCCTTCTTTCTAATTCCTCGATCCAACCCTTTCCCTTTTTCCTTCCTCATCGTATCTCTTTCTCCTCCTCTCTTTCTGCTCTCTTTGCGCAACTCGTCGATCCTCTTTTTTCTTTTCCTCTCTTTTCTTTTCCTTGCTTTTCTTTTCTTTCGTTCTTTCGGTTTTTTTTTTCATTTCGTTCCTTGTTTGGACAAGAAATGAAGGCTTATCGCGTCGAAGGGACGGTAAACGCGAGCGTGAACGCGCGAAAAGGACGGAAAGAAAGGGACTGCGACAGAGCGGCGAAACGATGAGACGCAGATCAAAGTAAATCGTCGACGAAACGCGTCGATCTTATCGAATAAAATAAATAATCGCGTTCTCGAGCGGAGGCGTTAGAAGGCTTAGAAGTAGCTACCTCGTTTCGCGAAAGTCAACGTCGACGTTTGTCGCCGAAATGAAATTACCCTCTTTTGTTTTCGGAGCAACGTTCCGCGGTCGCGGCTTTTTAGACGCGCGGCGACGATCCTCCGATAGAAAGGCGATCGATAACGCGGCGGAGAAATCGTTAAAAGATATCGAACCGCGAAGGTTCCGCGCTCTATTTCCTGCACCAATCGTCTCCGTTGTTTACGAATATATCGACGTATCCACGATTTCCCGTTGTTCTCGAAACGAACTACGGAACCCGAGGGGCCTCCACTCCGGCACGGACAAAAAATCGGGTCAAACTCGCGAGAGATTAATTCGCGGATAATTCGAATCCGGCAAGGTATTACGCGCTCGTTAACGAAGATTCCGTGCAAGCGAGACGAGTCGGATGCTCGAACGACGCGAATCGCGAGCGCGTTATCGGTGCCATGAACGGCTGGCCACTTGCCTCTTTATCTAAATCGTTTTCCGTATTAGAGCAAACCGCATTCTTGCTCTTTATCATCGACGATAAAGTCGCGATCCTTTTCTGCGCCTGCATCGCACCTACACTCCTTTCCTCCGAGCTCGTTCTTCCTGACTCTCCTTCGTGTCTCCTCGGTCACGTGTTCACGATCTTCTTCGTGCGGTCCGTTTTCTTCCAAGTTTTCTTCCTGAATTTCCTCGATCGACGTCGTCTCACCGTTACCCTCCGCCGTTTCTGTCCCGTTTCTTTCCTACCCTCGTCTCTTCTTTCTCTCGGCCGACACGTCTCCGTGTCCTAACCACGCCGATTCGCGAGCTACCGATCGGCAACGCGTTACCGATCTTCCGTTGCGCGGATACCGAACGTTATCGCGACGAATGAACGAAATCGCGGTGATACGGATCGCGTAACGCTATTCGTTTCCTGAAACGTGCCGTCGGAACGGCGAACAACGGATTAGGTAGACGTGGAAAATTTTGTACAACTTACCTGCTATACTCGACGTGGAGGCTCCGAGCCAAGCGTGGGACGACTCCAACAACTTGGCCTGAAACACAAAAACAACGGCGAGGTTAATAACGATCGTTGCGTCGAGAAGAAGCGGAGAAAAATGTCGAGACGACGGAAACGGTAGCGCGCGGGCAATACCGCGGGGAACCGGCATGGCAGGCGGTGGCGCTAACGAGAAAGGGTTAACGTTCGAGACGGTTTCTGAAGGGAAAAAAGGGTACGGCGAGGTGGTCGAAAGATGCTCGTCCAGAGGCTCGCGTCTCTGTCGACAACTTTACTAATATGCGAGTTTTTCCGGATCTCTAGAAGGGGGTTGCGAGACGCGGCCGAAAGCGCAAGACACACGCAAAGTTGGCTCATTTGAAAAGTTTTGGTCGATGGCTCGCGATTTTTCGCAATACCGAGATCGGGGATAGCCTACCGAGACCTCTGCTCATATACCGCTTCGAATCGTTTCCAGGAGCCGCCACTCGGCTGCTGACTTTCCAAATTAATTTTTAAGGGTCCAAGGGCCGAAGCTTCTCATTTGATACACGCCTCGATCCTCTATCAAACTCGAAACCGGCCACACCGCCCCCTTGGCCCTCTTCTTTCGCTCGTTTCTCGCTCTCTCGCCTCGTTTATTCTCCGCCGGAGGATAACCCTACCCGAATGCGACTCTAGCTTCGCGGTTGCGTCGCGGCGAAACGAACAGCGTAAAACTCGAACGTCGCATAATCAATTTGGACGGTACCCCGAGTAAGCGGGTAATAAAGAAAAGGCGTGCACGCGCCTCGGGATAACCGCAAAACGAACGACGCGCACCGATGGCTCGTGACGCGAACGACAGGGAAATCGGGCTTGCCAACGATGTACGTACAAGTTCATCGCGCACCGAACGGTGTATTCCGTGGCGCGTGCATTTTTCATTGTCTCGTGTGTCTGTCGCGGGGTGCGCCTTGAAGAATGCACGTCGCGGTGCACGCTGCACGCGACCGCTGCATTAACGAGAAAATTGCTCGTCGCGTTCTTCCGACTCTTTTCTTCCCCTCTATCCGACTCGTCTTGTTCGAATCGCGACGTCGAAACGTCCTTCGTTCCGCGCAACGACGATTTCGATCTTTACGTTCTATGCAAGTTGCATAGGGCCGCGAATCGATTCGGTCGCTGGGCGAAAAGGATACAGGCACCACGGTTACGAATTAACGCGACGACTGTCGCGGTAAAAATGACCAGGCGCAGCGCGACCGGTCAAAGGGTGAAACGTAATTGGTGCAACGAGAAAAAACGAGCAACGATCAAGAGAAGAAGTCAGAGGAGGACGAACGGCGCGACGCGACGGTCGGCCTAATTAAGAAGGGCCTCGAATTTCCCGTACATTCTCACGGAAAATCCTTCCAGCTAAGAGAATTTACGAGGCAGTCGTCTATCGTTGCTAATTCCTGCAAATATTTGCCGGGCAAGGATATAGGCGTGGGCGAAATGAATAGGCGTCGGAAGGACGCGAGAGGGACGAGAGACAGAGCATAGAGAGGGACGGAGAGAGAGAGAGAGAGAGAAAGCGTGGATGTATGCACGGGGATTTGAGCGAACGCGAAGGGACGGGAAGGAGGACGAGGACGAGAACGAGGACGAGGACTAGTCGGCTCGCAGGCTCGTTCTCTCCTTCACCGGTACCACGGACGCCCCAGCGACGCCCCAGCGACGCCGCGCCACACCGTTGACGTCGTCGAGGCTGCCGTCGACCGGCTGGAGTTTCACGCGGCAGAATGCACCGCGCCACGGCAAATTTCTAATCAGATTAACGCGGATTAGCAAAGTTCGTTTGTTCTAATGAAATTCGTCTAAATTAACGTCGGAAGAGGGAACGTCGCCGGAGGAGGAACACCGGGATCGGGTGAAAAGGGTAGCGGGGAAACGAACGGGATCCAGAGTCGGAGGTGAACGGCAGCCGACGAAGAAGCAACGCGTCTTGCTCGGCCTACTATTTCCTCTTCCCGTTTCTATCTCCTCGCTCTTCTTCCTTTTCCGATTCGACGTTCGCGAGTTCCTACGCCCGATGCGGATCAACGATTACGCCTGTAATACGACTAACGCGTCATCGATGCACTCGTGCCATTAGCGCGCCCGCTACCTCCACGCGCGTGGATGACAACTGCGGTGCCCTTGTCAAAAATATGTATAAAGCGCGGAATATGTTTCCCGCTTTAATTAATTGCAGCTGCTTCTTTAGTGTCTTGTCTCGGCTCGTGGCGTGCGAATTATACGCGAGTAATTGTTATATGTCAATATAATTGTTATATGCAAAATAAGAATACATAATTGTCGGGTTGCCTCGACACGTGGCCGTTGTTCCTCGAGGTTCAACTGGTAGGGGCTGGCAATCGAGTTGCCCGGAGAGAAACCTACAATTCGTTCGATTCCGTGATCAATCGAACGAACAAAGGCTCGCGACAGCGTTTCGGAAGAGGGTAAATTCGTGCGTTTAGTCGATACGTTCGCGATCAACGAGGGCGATCCGATTAAACGACGAGAAGAGACGGAGTCGAGCAGGCGCGTTAATTGTCGTCGGAACGATTCACGCAAAAATACGCGAATCTCTGCGCGCACGCACAGCGATCGCGTGCGCGTATTCTCAGCACACGCGAGTCTCTCCTCCTCTCTTTGCGCGTTCGTTCATATTTTATTCACGGATATCGCGCGTAAACTATTCCACCGATAGTCTCACCCGGTTGCCGCGTTCAAGTTTCCCTCTCTGTCACCGACCGCGCGTAAGCGAACACAAACAACGCGTGGTTTATTCATCCGGTACACGAGGATGCGCCGAAAACACCGGAATCGAGCTACAACGTCGAATTCACGGCAAACGCTCTTCTTCGAGAAACGCGCTGCGATTAAATCGTTAATCTATACGACGATCGATGATCCAACTTTCGTCGATCTTTAGTTTCTAATTTGTAAGTCGAAAGTTAGGAGGGCTGATTGGGGGAATCGAATCGCGAAGAAATCTCGTTCAAGATTCGCTTCCAAGTTCGATAAACTCGTTCGTTTCGTAACGATTTTAACACGCGATCTGGCAATACGGCGAAAAAGAAAATAACGGGATAATTTTCAAAGGAGAAACACAGAGGGTAGAGTTTGAGCACGCGTATGTACAAATCGTGCAGAATTTACAGAGAGGTAATCGACGCGACTGGAGGTCGGTCCGTAGAACACGAGGACAGGATAGCGGGTCCTGTTTGACGCATTGACTCGTCATTATCGCTTAACGAATCGTCCTGTCCGATCGGTAGGACGCTTTTTAGCGAACGGCTTTATTTGTGTACGATCCGGTGGTAGTCGTCGTTCAACGAGCAACCGTTTCTCCCCCTCTTGACCGTTTTCACATCCGTTTTCACGAGTAGCTCACGCTCTTTGCCTGGTCACCACTTTTTCGTCGTCCCGTTTTATTTCATGCGGGACTCTACAGGTAGTCACGTACGATACACGCTCGATCCAAGCGACCGTCCAGATAAATCCTCCTCTCGAATAGTCGCGTCCACGCGACGAAATATGTTGCTCCACCCTCCCTCTCTTTCGTCTCTCGAATTTAACGCGAATCTTTCTCTAAAACGTTTAGCCGCGTTCGATCCGATTTCATTCGCGATTCGACTTACTCGACCGACCTAACCCGCGCCCTTTTTTTCCCTTTTAGCAACGCGGTACCTTTCAACCGTATCGTTTTTGACTTTTTCATTGTTACCGTATTTTATCGAACTAGTGCGCGTACACGTTGGTTAAATCGTTTCGCCGATACCGAAACGGTTCGAGCGGAAGGAAAGACTCGGTATATATATTTGCGTTTCGATCGCGAGGGCTTTCTTTCCTTTCGACTTTAGCTCCTTCCCGTGCTCTCGACTCCTCGCGAGCCAAAGATAACGACCGCTCGGAGTCCAGCGCCGGTATAAATACGCGTTCCGTGTATATTATTTCAGCAAAGTTGAGTGGCCTCGCCTCGCGATCTCGCGAAATCGTTCCAACTGTTTCCTCGCCGTGCAAACGCGAAAAGACGTCTTGCTGTACGAAACGCGAGGAGACCGACAGAATTTTACTCCCCGTTCGACGACCTGTCAAGATCGTGATGTAATATATAAGGAACGGATTATCCGCTGAATAATGGTGCCTAGACTGCGTTAAGAGGCAAGCAACCTTGGTGGTCGGCGAGCGAGAAACGCACACGCGCGCGCATGTACACGGTGTTAAGAAACTAGTTATCGCGGCTTACAGAGATGATTCTCCGAATCATGTTCCTAAATTAATTGGCTAAAACAGCGCTGGGACGGCGTTCGTAGATAACGAAACGACCGCGAGTATATCCACGCTCGTTTGCAGATATTTTCTTACTTTTGTTCGTTAAGAGGATAAGCGGTTTCGAAGAAGCCACGCGCGACGTTTGCAAATGCGCGAATGCTATAGACCTCCGTCGTATAGAGCTATAAGAGTCGCTGTCACTGACCTAGACTCTAGGTTCTAGAGAACAGTGTACGGTTAAAACTGTAGTTCCTGTCTTTCAATGTTTAAATAATATCGGTGTCTGTTTATAAGGCCTTCGTATTGACATTCAATACAGTGTTCTATAGATTGTCGCAAATGTTCTATAGTAAAGTGCTCTATTAGACGTTCTACCGAAATGGAAATTCTGCCATAGAAATAACCTATCTATCGAAATATTAATTTCCCTCGAAGTCGCGGAGTAGGAACGCCGAAGGTGGTCCATTTTGCGCGTGGGACTTATCGCGACGTATCGGTTGTAAAGCATGACCGTTAGTTTCTTAACACCTTGTAAGCAGAAGCACGCAGCCACGCGTGTCCCGGCGAACTTGTGGCTCTGTTCCCTCGGATCGGGGTGTGTTCGATGCCGTTAGGAATAGGGATAGAAACGTGTACCTGCGAGGATGGCGAGGATGACGAGGATGGGGATGCGGTGCAGCGCAAAGCGGAGTCGAGAGTAGAATGGCGAAGAGAAAGGAGAGAGCGAGAGAGAGGAGGAAGGTGGATCGAGCTGGCCAGAGAGCAGAGTTAGCGCGATGTTAGCTCGCACCGTATGTAGATAGAGTACTGAACTATGTATTAGAGTCGTGTACCTTCCACATAGATATACCAGGGTTTGTATAGTACAAGATTTGCCATTGGCGAGGCCGCACTGAAATCCTGGCTAACGGGTGCTCTCGAAATCCAGCCGAAGAATCGAAACGATACTTTACGATCCGCGAAAGCTGCTCTGTCGCGGGATTAACCGATCCGCGCGAGCACTCGTAAATTTCAACGATTTCCTTTCTCGCACGAGCGCGAAGCTCGCGTCGACGGTTCGACGAATTTATTTCGTCGCGACTCGGCTCCGATGACCAATCTGTTCCGTCGCTTTTTTGCCCTCCTAAGCTCGACTCGCGAAAGAGTAACCGCGATATCGTTCTGCCGATAATCCGCGCCGTTGTACCCCCGCGTGTCTTTTACTCGCGACGGTACGCGATCAGTTAACAATTTACGAACTATTCGAACCCTTTCCGCTCGGCGATTTCGTTATTGCCGTTCTAGCAATCGCGGCAACACGGAGATAAACTTATGAAATACACTTTTTCCTAGATTTTACGATTCTCGTATTTTTCCGCGTAACGGATCCGATTCGGTCCCTCCTCGTGGACAAATCCTTGCACTGAATCGTATAAACGGCGAACGAGTACTCGTAAACCAAGCGTGGCAGCATAAAAATACGCGTTCGTAAGGAGCGCTAACAAAAGGAACAAAGACGAGAAAGGAGCAAAGACGCGAGAAACGAACTCGACGCGAAAAAAAGGGACAGGCTCCGTTAACGCGACGATCTACGACGAGGATCATGCTCCGAAAGATGCTCAAGATGCAGAAGATTCTTTTTCAAAGAAGGGATCTCGAAAGCGGTCGAGAGCAAAGAAAACGACGGAGAAGGGACTCGTAGGAGGTACGCGGGCTCGTAACGATAATTAAGATGAATAAGAGAGAAAGAATCGAATACACAATGGAAGGTAACGCTCGTAAAGGGTAATACGCTCGATTCCGTGAAAAAAGAAAGTTGAAGAGGTAGAAGGCAGGCCGGCGAGGAGGCGAGAGGAGAGAAGCGAAAGCAAAGAGAGCCCATGAGAATAAAAGAAACAACGGGCCAGAGGGGAAAAGAGAGACGAAGAAGAGGATGGAAAGGCAGAGAGCGGAGAGCAGCGGCGCGAACGACCGTAAACTTTAAATTTACGAAGTGATATACACGCCAAACATCCGGTAGATATTTAAACCCCGGTTTCACTAAACTCAACAATAACGTTCGCTGCTATTTTCGGGGCTCGCGTTTCGTGATTCTCGCCCGATCCCTCTGAGCCGTGTCATAACCGTTTAATGCGATTCGAATCGGACGAACGTACGAAAATTATTGGCCCGCGTGAAAAATTGGCTTTAGCTTTTTCTCTACGATCGACGTTACAACGACCCCACGCCGCGTTGCGTTATTACTATCTCGTTTCGATTGCAGTTTCCTTTCTCGTGGAAATCGCGAACAAATATCGAATCGAACGCGTGTAATGTACCGTAAATTTCTTCCTACGAATAAATTGCTATCAACAGGTATTTCAAATATTCCATATTTTATACGATATCGCGTAAAAGAGCAGCCACCGATCGAAATGTCTTTGATTCTCTCTTTTTTTTTCACCGCGAAACTTTTCTGGTCGAAGCAAATAATTTTTCCACTCGGTTTCGAGATACCTCGATTCTTTATTGCTCGACGAACGGTTCACGGGCGCGAAGTATTTTTTTATTTACTCGATTACATCGTACCAACGCGCTTTAGAAATTTTACTCCACCACAGTCTACGCGAACCTGTCTCCGTCGGTTTCTCGGCATAAATTATGCACCGTGTTGGGAACAATAATATCGCGATTGATAACGTATCGAAGTGGTCGGCCGCGCGATTACGTCGCTCGCTTATGAAAATTTGAAACTCGATTCTACTCGAGTGCGGTCAACGACAAATTTCGCTTCCCTAGAGAGAAAATATGCCTGCCATACGGCCCTTTCGTTCACTGATTTTTACAGACCTTAGGGATTTGGAGATTAAGAGCTTGGAGACCTTGAAATTTTTATCCAAAGAAGTAGAGTGCGAAGTATCAGCCGTATCTCGGTCACCTAGATCATCGTAATCGTCTCGAAATCGTTCGAGATAGCTTTTCCATGCTGGCATAGAGTCGCAATTTGAAACTTTTATTTATTTCGTATGCGTCGTTGATTTTCCGTCGCGATCACAAATTCATTATTCCTTATTTAGAGTCGGCAACTTTTGCCAACTCGCTTTCCGTAAGTTATTCGTAGTCGTTTTGCGCCACGGTACGTCCAAAACGTGGCGTTTCGATCGAGCAACGAATGAAATATAAACGCGCCTCATTCCGAAGGATACAATGTATATATTGTAACGTTAAAAATTAGCCGACTTCGGAAGAACGCGTGTCAGCGACAGGTATTCGTAGGAGGATATTTCGCAGCAACGATAAATCAGCGTCGTCGAGTGGAACGACGTTGGAAAAACTGGTTCAAAAAAACGTGTAAGATCGCGAGGTCCGGAAGCTCTGGTTCCGGTTCGCGTATTCGCGGGCAATTAACGTGCCTGATTCTAATTCGAGCCGATTAAAAGCACGACGTCCCGGCAATATCGTTCGAGCGATTTAATTTAATGCGGGGTGCCGACTCGATTGAATCCAAATCGATTCCACCGCGACTCGATTCGATTAATCCGGCCGATTAATTCGACAAAAACTAATACGTTCGTCGGATTGCTTCGAATTATTCTAACCTTGTTCTTTGGCCAACTTGCGTCGTTACGACACGAAGCGTTTTAACTTCGTCGTACAAAGTTTCGCGTTGTTAAACGAATCGACCGGTCAGACGCGTGTCTTTAACCCTTCCGATATAACATGTTTCCTCCAAAGTCGAGGCGATCCTTTCGTGGGCATATCGAACAAAAACCGCTAGAAAATTGGAGCTTCGGGTATAAGAGCGCTGTCGAGAACGCGTTAATCGGTGACTCATCTGACCCTAAAAAAGCTAACGGCAACGTTGGCGTATTCGAGAGAAAGAGGACACGAAGCGTTAGTCGAACCTTGTTAACTCGCAGTAGAAGATCGAGGATACGGAGAGTCGTCGTTATAGGATCGGAAACGTAGTTTTGCGCGTAGATTCGCGAAACCGTCGATTGATTATTAATTTCGACGAGGCGGGGATGCATTTGTAGTGCGTCCGAGTGGAATCGGAGAGGGCAAACAGGCGCAGGGTGTCGGGGGAAAGAGGATAGATAGGGGTGGACTTCTAAATTCATCACCGGACGAGGACGTTGCCCTCCGGCAGGAGTAGGAATATATATTTTTTAGCGGAACAGGCACCGCGATTAAAGAGTCGAGAACAAAAGTCACCGTGGAGGCAACGTAATTCCATCCTTATGAATCTTCTATGCTTCTCTTACCGTGTACCTCGAACCCAACCGTCATATTCCACGGCTCTAACGTTTGTACGCCATCGCGCTATCGATCTTGATTTCTACAAACTTGTGCATAATTGTCTGTCTTTCTTTCGATTTCGATTGTTCTTCGCGGTTTCATTTATTTATGCGACTCGCATGCGAGGTTATTTAGATAAATACGAACGGACCCTGAACGAGCGAATTCGGCAGGCTGTCGATTGTGGAGTCTAGAGCTAAGGGGAGGAGGGTAAAGCGGGATAGAGAGCTGTTTCTCGGTGATAAACGGTGCTATTGTTTAACGATCTCTTCAGGAGAGAGGTTAAGTTTGGTCAATTTCGTCGGGCGCAACAAAATCGCATACTTCGCTATGTTATAAAACTTGACGTATAGTTAAAGTTTGGCTCGTAATAGAACAACGTCACGTCTATTTATTTCGTTCCTTGAAATATCGCGAGCGTACATAAGAAAAACTAAAAAAACTTACTTCCATGCTGTCGTAGTGTAATAGCTAGAAAAATAAAAAATTCATGCCCTCCATATGGAGTCACTGGCCTCGAACGTATTAAGTATACAACTGTACGTTTCTTACCTAATAAAATAAAGATGTTCATAACTACGCTAACTTTTATACGCTTTAAAATAGATATTCCGTTCTACTCTAGCCGGTGGGGTAACGCCGGGTATTGGAACATTTACGAAAAAAAACATGGTTCCTCTCGGTCCGAGTTATAGAGCAAGCGATCCCATTACTTCAAGACGATGGACTATAGTTCTCGGCAGAGCGCTTCGAACCTACCGTCTCAAAAACACCGTAATCTCGCGTTCGATATACGTATAAAACTATAGGCAATTGGATATAACGTATACGGAACGCGTCCCATCACGGTGCATAAATATTTGTGATACGTCGAATTGAAAATGTAGTCGAACTAGACGCCGGTATCTTTTAGATAAACGTTTTCGAATCACGGCTTACAATGTTTCCAGTATCAACGGCAAACGACGGGTCATTCGCGAATCGAATACTCGACTGTTCGGTACCGTGTACAGTCTATAAAGGTATAACAGTCGTGCAATATCGATTTTCAGTCATTTCTATGAAAACCAACCGAGCAGAAGAAAATTTACAATACGAAAATACGTACACGTATTAAAAAAAAAAAAAAAGAGTAGATTGGAAAATGGTCCAGCAGCGCGTGGCGAGAGAAAATTGCAAAAAGAAAAACTGACAAACGAAGGGCATAAAGGGCAGCGTCTCTCGTCGCTTTTTCCTGCAGATCGCGCGAAGTCATCGGAAATAATGCGATTAACTCTCGAACCCTTGGGGAAGCGAACGGGGAGAGATGGATTTTTTTACCCAACCGCGTTGTCGTTCGTCGGTGATACTAATCGGTGCTGCATCACTGACACGCTATTCAACCGCGATTCGCTTATCCCGCTTCATCGACGTTCCGATCGTTCTCCAAGAGCACTCGATATCGCGTGGTCCCTTCGAGAAAACGAGGATTATCCGTCAATTCGACTCGATTCACGCAAATCGAATCTTTTCGTTCGGTCAATCGATATCGTGTTCGACTTTTTTCCACTCGGTTAACGAACACGACTCGTGTACGTTGCTCTTTCCACGCTTTTCGCGAACGTCAAACGCGACATTGCGAGAATTAAACCGACGAACTAGTTAAATAAGCTTATCCGGAACCTGACAAGTTTCTTATTTTTATAAAATTCTGTCCTGTCACGCTGTGCCGTTTTCTACCGTATTAGTAGTTAATATCCTCTCCTCTCGAACCGACGTCCGCTTAGCGATGGTTACAAATTGATCGTTAATTCGCGAAAGATTCCTATCACCGTGATCGGATACTAATTCGACCCGTCGATGTCGATCATCGAGTCCTACAAAAGTACTTTTCCCGATGTTATCGCGTCGATATTCGAGATACGCGTAACGAGACTACCGAAACGTTACACGTAAGCTTCGGAATCGATATATTATGGCGTTTTATATCGATCGAATTGTATTCGGTTTCGTCGAGGTTAATCGAAGAAACGTTTACGCGACACGTAAATCTAATCTTTTTTCGGGACTTTTGGCAAGCGCGGTAGGATCGAAATTCGTGAGTCGAAAGGCAGGCATCGAAAGACGCGACTCGACGTTGTCTCCGGTGACGTTTAAATCCGGAGAAAGAAGGAGATTCGATCGGCGGAAAAGCTTGTTTCATCGGCTAGATAAGTGGTCGTTGGTCGTGTAAGTTTGACGGAAGGAGGTAGGTGGATTGGTCGGGCGAAACGGGTTTCGATCGACTTAGCGGTTAGAGGATAGGCTCGAGCATTATTCGTACGTGCCTGTGCCTCGGTTACGCGGGCTATCGATTCCTTGGTCGCTTGCCGGGGGTAGTAACGTTTCCCCTCGAAACACAAACACAGGGCCTAGCTCGCATGCATGCGCGATGCAACCCCATGGTATGCATTCGATACGCACGTAGGTAGCTGGCAAGAGGAAAGAGGTCCCTGCATCGCACGATCGATGTTTGATTGCACTTTACATATCGCGTTTCTCTCTTACCCTATCCTCGCTGCCTCTGCTTTTACCCTCTCCGCTCGTATCCGTTGCCCTCTTCGACTTTCTCTTTCGCCGACTTCTTCGAAATCTCTTCCCTTTTATCGTCGCGATTTCGATCGACCTTCAGGTTTCTTTCGCGGATCGGGGCACACCCACACCGCCGAACGCTCTTCGCATCGACGCGCGTCGTTACCCGACGAGAGATTCGCGACCGACACCGTGCTTCGCTATATCGCGCGGATAATTAATCCGACGAAATTAGACAGAGGCCGAAGCGTGCAGCGGCGGCTCGGCGCGGGGCGGTGAAATCGGCGGTAGCGGAGGCGAAATCGTTTTTTCTCTTTCTTTTTATCTTTTTTTTTTACCGTAGTTTCGCCGAGAGACGGCTGATGGATGATCCTCCATATATTTTGCACCCCGCAAGAAAGGTAAGACAGGCTTGGCATCTATCACGAGCGAGTCTATATCGCACGGTTCGCGGCGAGCATCTGCCGCGCGAGGGCTGCGGAGGGGGAAGAGAGTAACGAAGGGAGAAAGAAAGAAAGAAGGATATTAATAGCGAGAGAACGGCGCGTCGATGGTTCCATGTCGGTAGATCGCGATATTAACGGCAAGGAATGTTTATAACTTTGATAACGTGCTCAATAATCTATTTGCGCGGGTAATACATTACGCGGCTGGATTTTACCTCGGGCCTCGGAACACGGGGGGCAAGCGAGCGCGCGCGCGTGCTAATGGCAAAGTTCGGTCGCCTCCTCGTTCGTCGATAGGGGTGGACTCTGAAATAATAGTTTGGACGCGCGTAGGTCCACGCGACGCTTACAACGACGCCGATAATCCGTCAGGACGAGCTCGACGCGTCGTCGTATTCGGTCTACTCGGTTCGGAAACCGGCGAAAAATCTCTTAGGATCGATTTCATTCGTTGGTCGCGCGAACCGTTCGATTTCGAAACGCACCAACGCATCGCGGAATAACGCTCTTGCCGTAACAATGCGAAGCTGAAAGTTCGATCGGGAACGAGTGCGTAAACCCCCGCATTAACACGCTCGATATAAAATAGTTGGTTGCGACTTACGGCAAACAATGACCGATTTCGAAACGTAGAAAGTCTGACGCGATCCGATGACATAAAAGTAACGCGAAATATCGCTTGTGGCATATCAATTTCGAGCTTAAGGTTCGACGAAGATTATTACGTAAACGTTTCGCCGACATCCTCCGGTGTTCTTCGTGGGAACGACCGATTTACGACTTATCGCTAAAATCGCGTCGATCGCGACGGTGTTAAAACGGCGTTCATCAAAGGGGATTTTGGGCTTCGAATCGACGCAGATTTTTCGTTCGTTTTCGAGGGTCCAGCGTCGAGTCGGATTCGCGCGAAATCGCGCACAGACGTCGCGATACGTAGCCAAAGGCTGGAGGAAAGGCGGGATTTTGCAGCGAACAGCATAGTCGGAAGGTTGCTCAACGCGGCGGCGTCGTGGTTTAATAAGGAGCTATCTATAGCGAAGCATTATGTTACCTCGATACATCCGTGAGATGAGACGTTGCAATATTAATGCGTCTCATGAAATATTCGTCGCCGTCTTGCCATTCATCTCGCTCGCGCTCCGTACATTATATAGAGGGCGCGGGAGGAGGGCGAAGCGACGAGGAAAGGAGAGGAGAGGAGAGGAGAGGAGAGAAGAGGAGGGTGCGAGGGTGGAGGTAAAGCTGGAGCACAGGCTTCGCAGCGGAGGCCGAGGAAGGACCCGAAGAGAGCGAGAGGAAAGCGAGAGGAGAGCGAGCCGAGGCAGGCGCGAGGGGAGAAGCATCGTCCTCTCCTCTGCTATTTCGCAGCACGGCTGCCAGTTTCGCGAGCCGACCGGACGACGCCAGCGATTTCGCTCGCTAACCTACATTTTACGTCGCGCTTCGAACGTCTCTCGTTCACCGGCCGAGAGAAGAACGCGGACTACTCGGTCGTTGCTCGGCTCCCTGGAGCCGCGACGTTGCTGACGGGTTCGCGCGCTCCAGCGCACTGCCCTTCAAAACTGCCCGAAAATTGCCGGCGCTGATCTTTCGGACTTGGAGCGCATGCGTTCACCGACCGCGAACGAGTTTGTTTCGAACAAGCTGTCCACGACACCCGTCGTATTTGCTCTTTAGCGAATCGTTTGTCGGCTCGTAGCTTCGCGACGTCTCTTTTTCGTGTTCGAGGGTCCTAGACACGGTCCCGAACGGCTCGAAGGGCGAACGCGTCGCACCGGTCGCGACGAATGCTCGAGGTAAACGTCGGATCGATCTTCGAAACGATTCGACACGGTGGTTCGCGATAAATTTTTCATCGTTCTCGTTGCTCCCACGGGCGAGCCGCGTAACTCACGCGGACGGAAGCTCGCGTTCCGGAGGAGACTCGCCGAGAGCGAAGGAAGAAAAGAGAGCGCGAAAGCTATCGAAAGGACAGGCGAAAAAGGGGAAGCACCGCGAAAGAAGGAGGGAAAAGAGCGGTGGTAAGGGTTGTCGAGAGGGGTATGACGGAGGTTGTCGGCAGCGGGGTGAACAGAGGAGGGTGTGTTACCGGGAAAGAAGAGCGAGGGTGCGCGAGGGCGAATGCTAATATTAAAAGTAATATTTCTCGGGCAGTACGCGGCGTAGCGCGCGGCTGGAATCGCGCTCTCGCTCTCCGCGGTTCTATTTATTTTTAATATAAATTAAACAATTTATTTTCCAGCGACGCTGGCAAGGGGAACGGTTGCCGAGCAGGCGTGTCGAGGTCGAGGAGGGTGAGGCAGGTCGAAGAGAACAGGGAACGAGCCGGCTACTGAAATAGAGAAATAATGCCGGGACTGCAATATCGAATGAAATATCGTCCGCGATCTCCCCGCTGCCGTGCCAGAAGGAAAATACAAGCATATTCTTTCCGTACGTAGCCGCGGAACGCTGCGTGCGCCTGTAATTTCCGTCGCTACGAGAGAAACGCTATTTACTTATGTTCTCGGTCGACCGTACCGGCGCTCCTGCCGAAGAAACAAAAAGAAGAGAACAGTCGTTCGCTTCACTCGCGGATCTAACCTCGTCAATGGGGCGAGTCGGCGACCGAGCTCGATTCGAAGCTTCCGCTAGAAAATTCGCGTATAATTTTCGAACGCGATTCCAATTGCTCGCGAGAGCAGCGGGCTTGATTAATTTAAACGAAACGTCTCGAAGGATGTGTCGTCGACGAAAGAAATTTTTGAGACACGGACATTCGCCTCCGCGGAGCTCCCAGCCGACGACGAGATCTTTCGTTCCTCGAAATTAGGAACGCTTGAAACTTTGAAAAATCTTGAACGACCCACGACCGTCTCGATGAATCTTGAATGCTCGGGAACGGCTCTTGAAACGTTAAAATCTTTCAAGCGAGCATGTAAGTTACACGAACGTTTGAATGAGTAATGCGCCTAACATAATTACTACGTAGGATGTCTAAGAACGGATAATTCCGCTCGAAAATAATATTCAAAGGGACGGTCTATAATTTCGACTTACTATTTTTACGAGACAAATTGCTACAAGAAATTTCTATAAGGATCAGAAAGATTCTAATATTCTCTCAGAATATAAACAATTTTCGTAGAGATTGTCGCTTTTAAAAGTTTTCGGTGGTAAGCCGTTTAAACTCGAAAAGGCAGGAACCTTCGACGATAAAAGCGCAAAGAAGAAAGAGGAAAGCGATTGGATGCCCTCCGAGACTTTCGGTCGCATCGATCGCGCACGAAATCGTTAAAAGATTCTCCGAGTGGTCGTCGGCGTTTAAATATACACGCGTTTCGCCTTGGCATTGACCCGCTTAAAAGGAAACGCCTCTCCGAGGAATCGAGGGATGCCAACAACCGGCTCGGCTCGTCCTAATTATGTCCGTTCCGATATCGACTACGAACCATCGTCGAAATTCCGGTAGCCGTGTTCGATCTGTCGGAACGGATCGAGCCGTAGAAACCGGCAAAACGAAAATAAAACGGTGAAAGTCGTAGGGAACAATGGACGCGGGGAACCGGTGTCGGAGGTAGCCGAGTCACGACGCCGCGCCAGTTTACAAAGCGTACCGTGGCGAGATTGTCCAGCGAAAAGGCTGACTGGCTGGCAGGAGGGAAGGCAATGCACTTTATGATCGAATATAGCGAACAGTCGAGGGGTAGAGAGCAGACTTTCTATGTATAGCATCGACTGAATCATAAGCGACGCGTACGCTCGTTCCGACGAGTCTCGCGCATCGTACGCGTGTACTTTCGTTTCGACGCTCGTGTACGTATACCTTTGCTGGTTTTCACCGCCTCCGACTGTCCGTCAACGGCAGTTGTGTCCGTTCCTACCCAGACTCGTTTGTTCGCGAAAATATTTTCTTTCGGCGAAAGATCGGATCGAACGAAAGAAATCCGCCGAGTCGGGAAAAGAACGCGTCGAAGAGGAGAAGGAGTTGGATCGCGTTCGCGTAAAGCGAATCGATAAGCATCTCGGAAATCAACGTCCGCTTTACGCGGTTGTCAACCGCGCGTCGCGTTCGCGGGTAATCGTGAATGAAAAACAATTTGATCGCGAATCGAGAGCGCGTGCATGCCTTAACGCTTGGCGTGTCGCGTTTCTATTCTTTTTTTTCCCCTCGAGCATCGATAAGGGCTCGACGAGCGTGTCGCGGTACAGGCCGTAAAAACTCGCCTCGCGAAATACGAGGAGAACGGTTTTAACAGGCGTATCGCGATCGGCGTAACGCGCGTTACCGCGATCGCTGACCGATAACCTTTATCTCGATTACTTTATTCGCGGATGTTGATCGTTCGTTAACGAGCCTCTTCCTCGATTTTACGCCAGTGTACGCTCGCAACGACGCAGCCGACGTAGTCGAAAACGATGGGCGCTGTCGTCGACGACGGAAACGCCTTCGAAGGGTCGAGTCCTCGCGTTACTTCCGGAAGTCTAACGTTGCAATTTTTCAGACAGGAATCGCGTGCACGGCCAGCCGTGCTTAATCCGAGCGTAATTACGATGCGAGAACACGAGCCGAGGGGTAGAATCAATTTATCGGCTTAATTCGACCATCGAATCGTTTCCCACGCGACAAATTTTCTTCGGCGTAATCGTATCGGCAGCGGAAGATCTTACGACGTTATCGAAAGCGATCGAAAGGGTCGTGTCGGTTTTTCGCGCGCGTGACTCTGGCCGAGGTAAAAAAGAAACGTCCGAACGGATAATTAAACGCGGACTTTCGAGAGGGCAAACGCCGACAAGGATCCCTCGGGTGGCGGACGCGAATAAGAATAAGAGGAAGAAGGTCGCAATATTTTTTAGCGGACCAGTTTGGCCCCATTCGTCTCCGATTCTCTCGTTCGATCTTCGTGCTTCTCCGCTCTCTTCTCGGCTCGGTCTACTCTCGCGCTAATGGTGTTGTGGCTATTACCGTGACGTGCTCCGCCTTTAATAGGTGTCGGGGCTCGTTTCTGAGCCACGATAATGTCCGCGGGCACCTTCGGCCGTGCGCGCTAATTACTCGACGATCGATCCGTTCCGGGATCGAAGCGGGTATCCGATGCTCGGACACGGACGCTCTCGGATGTCCTCTTCCCCGGGTAATCGCTCGGACGGCCCCGGGACGGAGATCGGAAAAGCCTCCTTTTCGCCGAACGATCGGCTAAAAGACGGCGAGAACGCGTAGATCCGGCGCTCTCGATCTCCTCGGTCTTTCTCGCTTCGTATCCCAGGACACCTCGAATCGTTTTTCGCGCGTATTGTTTTTAACTTCCGGCCGATAAGACTCGATTCCGCCCACCGGGCAGCCCGTAACCGTGCACGTTGCGTCCCTATCGGTCGGTCGGATCAGAAGCTTCGCTAGCGAGCCGGAGCGTTCGCAATATCCTGTTCCCATCTTGGCCTCGGCGCAGCGTCTACTGTCCTTCCACCGCTTCGCGGTTTCTCGCCGTACACCTCGCCGTACACCTCGCCGCTTCAAGAAATATTATTTAAGCGCTTCCTGCCATATAAATAGTCCGTACGCGATGATAATTAAAGTCTCTCCGGGGGACGGTATCGTGACCGACGATCTATCTGTTCCGGTGTTGTACCGATACGCGCGGTACGGCCCTCCTCCGTTTCTTCCACGCGGGCTCATTTAAATATCGGCGTCGGTGCATGCGATTCGCGAGCGTTCTCGCCGCCGAGTCTCGGACGGGGATCACCGGCTGGCCGGAGAATCGAACAGGGACCGGAATCGATCTCGACGAACTGCTGGCGATCGTCGTCGTCCGGTAGGGATCGTGTCGAGGATAGGCCGAGGGCGACGAGGGAAAGGAGGGCAGAGCGGAGTGGCAAAGCGGAGGGTGCAGGAATGGATCGGTGAATTTCTCGAATAATTAAGTTAGACCTCGGTGAGCTAGGGGTGGTCGCTTACCTACCAACACACAGTCTCATACATTATGTAACGGTGGTGGTACATGACGCGAGTACACGCGCACGCTGGAATGGCAGAGTGCGGCCGAGAAGAGGGAGGACGAGGAGCGTAGAAGGAGAGAGGAGATACACACGTACACGCGCTGTCGTTCGTCGACGCGTGGAAACGTAGGTGAACGCGAACGGTCGCGGCGCTGTTTCTGACCGGGCTGCCTGTCCGAGCGCTTTGGGAAACGCGTACTTATACGCGCGTAAGCGTACGTAAGCGGAATGCTGCCGCACACCAGGACGAACGGTCTCTCCGTACGTCCACCCTCCTGCGACTACTCTCGTCCTGCCTCGTCCCCGGCGCCCAGGCGCCCCGATGCCGCCCCGATGCCGCGGCGCGTCGGTGAAGCTTGCTTGCGCGCTCGCTCGCTCGTTCGCTCGCGCGCCCTACGCTCGCCGCTATTGGATATATACTTAATGAAGCGTAAATAATTGAGTAATGTGCTCCAGGCCGTTCGATCGACGTTTCTATTGGTCGGTATTAATCTATTCCGGCGCATTAGCGGCCGGTATCTCCACGAACCGGCATGGACCGCGCCTAAATACTATCCTGGACTAGCCATCGGCTATGTTTCTGCCATCGACCGCTCGCCACGTTAGCGCGCGTTAAACACCGGCTAAACTCACCGACGGTCTCTTCCTTCCTCCCTTATAGTCTCTCCATTTTTTTACCGACTCTGTCGTCGTTAGTTTTCGACTCGTTAGTCTCGTTGGTCGTGCAAATTTTTCTCTAATCCCTCTGCGCGCTACACCGTTTCCTTTAATCCCTACGATTAGGCTGGTTATTAATCGGGAACATTCGTTTCGAGTTTTTCGCGACTCTAACTTGCGGCGCGCAAATTCGACCGAACGGTTCAGTGGGGACGGGAGGCGCGGAAGCGTAAAAACGTGCGACGACCCGTTTTAACGCGTCGTCCCGAAGCCGAAACGGGAGTTCGTCCCGAAATAGAAATCGCGAGGGAAGGAGAAAACGGAAGATCTCGCGTCGCAGGAAGGATCTCTATTCTGGCGGGTTGACGGTCCGTTATAGAAATCGAGCGAACTATTTTCGAGGGCGAAGGAGGAATTTACAGGGAGACGGCGTCGCGACGGGTCGAACAGGTAGCTCGTCGTAGACGGAGGAGACTGGGTGGTTGGTCGGGCTGGTCGAACGAAGAGGAGAATACCGAGAGAGGGAGGAGGATAGCTCTTACTATCTTTGGAAAAGTCGCGCGCGAATCTAACGAGCGGAGCCACAGGTGTTTTCCCCGTGAATATATATGGAGCTCGCGTCCCCCGCCCGCGGCTCGCTCGTTCTCCGCTCTTTCGAGCTGTCCTCCAACGTGCACCGTTTTCGATTCTAAACTCTCCGGACGTCGACAAACGTTGCTTTTTTTCCATCGAATCGTAACCACCGCGCCGATTCGACGATCCATCTGCTCGCGTCGAAGCAGCGCTTTACGACTCGTCGATCGAAAGCTTAACGAAGACGACTACCCAAACGTTTTCTACTTTTCTGGATTTTCTAGCAGGACGAACTGCGCGAGAGATCAAACGATTCTAAGATCAAAAATTCCTTTCGCCGTTTCGCGATACAACCGAGGCTCGAGTCAGTTTCGAAAGTCTCGAAACTCTCGAAGGGGATCGAAGCAAGAGGAACGACGATAAAGTACCTGTGGCGCGGTGGATAAAGTATAAACGAATGGACTTTAGGCGATCCGTGTAGCGACTGTGCCGGTACACGTACGTCTGGAACAAATTGATATCTCGTGTTACGATATCCGCGAAGGGTGACGCGACAAATCATTCGGTAAACGTTGTCGCGTTGGCGATACGCCAGCGGAAGCCACGATCATTCGATTTGGAGGATTCGCCTTCGGGCTGGTGCCGCGGTCGTTCGCTATCCGGTGTAAGATAAAACGCGCCAACGAGGCATTATCGAATACCTTTGATCGCGAATTTCCAGCTGCGATATTATTCGAACGAACGCGAGCGGACGAGGCACGCGTTGGACGTAGCTGCAGGCAGAGCGTGCGGTCGTATCGATACGCTTTATCGGGAGGATAGATATTTTCGAGGCATTCCACGCATCCGGTGATCCTAGATCATCCCGGAGCGGGAGTGGGAGTTTAGGGGGGGCTTAGGGGAGGAAACGAGCACGGCAAACGGAGGATGGAGGACCGAACGCGAACCGCGAGGGTGTTCGAGTCGTGGAGAGCCGTGGCAAGAGGGGTTGGCGGAGGGCAAAGGTTGGAAACGCGCGTAGCCAAATGCGGAATATTAGCTGGTGATTAATTATTAATAGTATTGAGTGGCTGCTAATAGATATAATGTTATTGAACCGAAATCAGTTGTCCCTGGGCGAAGAGGTCGAGCCTCGAATAATATCGAGCGTTGGCGTTGCTCGCGAAAACGTAGGGACTTTTTCCAAGACCTCTTTTTGTTCGCGAGAACCTTGTCAAGACGAGCGCTTATTACGAACGCGAATACCGGAAGAACGAAGTTTAGTCCGTAAAGCGGGATCTCGATGACTCGTAGTTGTTTGCTCGGAAGAGGCGTCGGATAAACGACGTTACCGTCTCGTTCGTTACCGGGATACGATCCACGATGAAACTTTGACTCTCGCGTACTCCGAATCGATTCGCTTTAGCGTTCGACGATGACCGACATCTAGCAGCGACCCGACGTCGACGGTTTCTTTCGGGGGCAGGGGAAAACGCCTCTCCGCGAAATCGAAGCTCGATCGAAAAATAATTTCGCGGAATTTCTCGATTCTCTTGGCCAAGAAGTTCCGTTCTCCCTCGGCGCGTTCGTTCGTTTCTTCTTTTCGCGCAAACGTCGGAAAGCCGAAAGGAGAGTCTTTCTGGAAAGAAAGTTAGCTGGCTGTGGCGGTATAATACGGAATACCGGTAGGGTTTTGTAGGAAGGCGCGGGAGAAGGGTGGAGGGTGGCGGGTGGTCCCAAGGCACTTTCTTTGAAGCCGGCCGAGCCACTTGGAAAGGGTGGCACGGACTGCCGAGTTTGGGGCAGGTCGCACATCAAAGAGCGAAATACTTGAAGCCGAGATTCCCGTCCTCTCTCTCTCTCTCTCTCTCCCTCTGCGTTTCTCCTTCACAGACTCTTCCTTCTCTGCTACCTCCTCCTCTCTCGTCGACGTCGTTGTCGTCGTCGTCGTCAGTTTCCTCTTCCTCGTGGTACAGCCTCCTCCCTTTTCGACTCGCTCTCCGTCTCTCTCGGTTCCTCTCTCTTTTCCTGTCTTCATCGCCGTCGTCATCGGCCTAGCGCGTAGGGCGTAGGTGGAGGCTAGGTATCATCCTCCCTGCGTTTCTCACCGATGACCTCCGTTCTATTGTCCGCTCTCGAGCGAAAACGCCCTCTTATTTTTTGCATGCACCGGAACAAGTCACCGCCGCTGCCACGCCACCAGTCATTCAGTGTCGAGGAGGCAATAAGGGAGCCGGCTTTAAACCGCGCAACCTCTTTGCCGCGAAAGGCCTCCCGCCGCCGCTTGCCCGCTTTGCCTCGTGTTCGCGAGCCGCGGTACTCGCGTACTCGCGAATCGATTCCGCGACGACGGCCAACCCTTCCCCTGTTCTCCGCCCTCCGCAGCCTCGCGAGCAACAATTTTCCTTCCAGGCAAACGTACCGACTCGATTCGACTCGTTTTTTGCGAGCGCTCGCTCGGGACGAGTTACCGTTTCGCGTTTCGCGTTTCGAGGACGCTTCGGTACGAGAGGGTGAACGCGGCCCGAGCGAAAACCGGCAACGCGCAACGTTCGAGAGCAATTTTCCATCGCGACAATAAAGAGACCGCGGTTTGTTTATTATATTATATCGCGTTACGCGAACGAACCACCGTAACGAGCGTTATTATTCCGGCTTATACGATGCTGGAACTTCGTTCGAGCAATTTTTATTATTACACCCCACCCGACCTACCCTCCACCATCGAGCTCTCGTTGGCGCTCGGATTCTTTTCGGGCGACCGCGTTCCTTCGCGTTTCGATTAATAAACTTTTAATTCCGTCGAACGTGTTTTTATACGCGGCTCGCGCGCGAATCCACCGACGCGATGCCGGACGTCGATTCGCGCGAACGAAAGGGACCGATGGTTTCGACGTTAATTCCAAAGAATAATGTTGTTTTTAAATTCGAATCGGAAACGGGTGAAAACTGTTTCCGTCGATGATCGTCGGCTGTCCGTATTTTTTTTGCCAACCAGACCCGGCTGCATTAATTCGTAATTGGTCGACGTTTTTACGCGCCAAGTCCGCCGATCGAAAAATAATTGTTTCGAGTTTGCCAGTGTTTTGCGTTTTAGATGGAGAAACAACGGCAACGACGATGCATCGACCAAGGGGAGAAAAGCGAGGGAGCGGGGCAGAGAGAACCGGGAGAGAAAGAGAGGGAGAGACAAGGCGAGGGGGGAGAAAAGCTGGCTTTTTCGTGGCTTAAAATTAATATGCATGGACTCGACAGCGAAACGTTTATATTGCCGGCTTGATTTCGTTTTGATACGCCGACAAATTGCTCGAGTCCGTTCGTTCGTCTATTCGAGGCGATTCGACGGCGAGAAAAACGCGGGAAACGAAAACCGTGCCACCGTGGTTCTCGTTTCGAAAAGAGAACGAAGAAACGTCGTGTTCCAGCGACGATAATTCACCGATGTATCGAACGGGACGGGAATGGAAAGGGTGTAAAAAAGAAAAAAAAAAAAATAGCGACTCTTTTTTTTTACTTTTTTTTTTCGGGGGAATTTTCACCGCGAGACAATATTCGACATCTGGCCCGAACGAAACGGCCGATTAAAAATTAATAACGAATATCAACAGCGGCGGGGCCAGTGGCGCTTCATTACCCGAAATTAAAAATCGTCGTTCGAATCGGGAATAAAAACTGGTCGTGGCAGCTTCGGTTCTGTAATTACAAATATCCACATGGCGCCTGTGGAAAAATCGGTAAACAGACTCGTGATCGATGGCTGTACCTCCCTCCCTGCCCACTTTTCAGCCCCATCGCCGTTCGCAGCTTTTTTTTCCACGGTGCCGCGGAATTACCATTGCAAACGTCCGGTGCCTGTGAAAGTCCCGAAACGTATGGGCGTTTCGATATGATTTCCGAAATAAAAAAAATATTCCGCGATACGAGAAACAGAGGCGCGTAGAAAGATAGACGGCCGGTTGATCAATCGGGCCTCTATTATATTCATGAATCTCCGGTTTAGCTAACTCGTCACCGCACCGTTTCGATAGCGGCGCGAGATCGTAAGGATCGGAATCGAAAGGGGTGATTCGAGACGACGCGATGCGACGCGCGAATCGTCATTCCACATTTAGCGACGCCGACCACACGGGGACGCGGTGGTTGTCGGTGACACCAATACCGTGGCGCGATATTAAAACGACGGCCGGTGCGAAAATAATTACATTTCATAATTGGCTAAAATATCAGAAATGAAAATTAGTTTATCGAGCGCCGCGTTAATAATTTCGCTTAATCGAAGCGACCGACGGTAGGCAGCCCGCCGCGCCGCGCCGCTCCGCGCCGGATGATATTCGTGGCGCCTGCAGGGAATCAGGTGTACGTCGGAATAAATCGGCCGCGAATCGACGCTCTTCCGCGTCTCGTCTTTCCCTTTTTATTCGTCTTTATTTCCTCTTTGCTCGAGCATCCAAGGAAAAGAGGGTGCTTTGACCGTTATCTCGTTACCTTCCCCTGTCCCTCTCGCTCTTCCTTCTCTTCTTGCTTCACCTCCGTCGGAGAACAGACGTTTATCCCTTCGCGAGCGAGCGTAACTTTCAAACAACGTATCGCAAATTGTTGCCTTATAATTCCGCTTTATTCTCCCGTCTTTTACGGCCGTATCGCGGCAACTTGTAAAACGCGAACGTATCGAATTTAAATCTTCGAAATATTTGAATTAACCGTTCGAAAACGGAAGCGAACGCGATCGTAAACGGTAAAACGCGTTTCGACTAGGATCGAGCCGACGCGGCGTCGAAACTTTTACGCGATCGCGTAAAATTTGTCGACACAGAGAGCGAGGAAGGGAGAGAGAGAGAGAGGGAGCGTGACGGAGAAAGGATATTTTTGCACGGTTCGAGCTGTCACGTCGAAAAAGCGTAATTGCGATCTTGCGCGGTTCGCTCTTTCACGCGTGTCACCGGCCCTTCGGCTTTTAATCGCGATTATCAATTTCGGTGCAGAAAATAGCGGTCGTTTAATTGGCGTATGACACGCTTACCGATGCGGTAATTTAACGTCAGCCCGGCGTTTACCCGATCCTGGGATCGCTGATCCTACGCTCGGTTCGCGCGGGATGATCAAAGTTTCACGCGTGGTCGCCGTTTCGCCCGGACCAGATCGTCCCCGTTTAATGAGTTTGTTTAGTAATAATTACCAGGCCGATTCCCGACGACGCGCAACGTTTCCGCGATCGAGATAGCGCCTTTCCTCGCGTTTCCTTCGCTTGCGAAACTTCCCTTCGATCAGGATCCGATCCGATCGATCGCCGCTCACTTTTTTTCGGACCGAATAATGTTCGCGCGATCGATAATGCCCAGAAGAAGTTTTCGAAATTGCGCTTGAAAATGTATGGGCTTTACGGGGATAATACACTTACACCGGTATATCATTGAACGCGGGTTTTACGAACACAATGGGGTTCATTATTTTTAATTAAATTTAAAATTATATCGCGCACCAACGCGACCGAACGATATTCCAGCGTGCATGTAATTTATATTTATGCATCGTTGATTCATTTGCGCGGTTTAAGTTCGCAACAATTTTTATTCCGTTCCTCTCCCTCCACTCTTTAATTACACAAAATGCCGCGAAACGCCGAGCGTTTTGTACGCTGAACGAAGGATTTGCAACATAAATTTAGTTTTGCAAAATAAATTAACTTTTATTCGTGCAAATTGAATATACAGCCGCTTTATAATGCGGCCGGAATAACGTATCGCGATTCGCTTTCGGCGTTTCCGCCCTTCTCGTCTCTCTTTCTCTCCGATCCTCTCTCCCTTTTCCACCCTTTAGCCCCCCTTAACAACGTCAAAAGGAGCAAGCAGGAGCCGCGATTATTCGAACGATCGGGACCGACTCGAAGAGTAAACGACGACGATGTACAATTAGAAATTCGCGAGGATCGAATGAATGAAATCGCGGCGAAAGTTTCGACGTGGTCACGGGCGAACGCGATTTATAGGCGAGAAAAGAAAGAGAGAAAGAGGAAACGAAAGAAAAAGAAAAAGAGGGGTAGGCGTGTTATCGAGGGTGACGGCGGCGGCTGACGGCGGAGACGGAGGCGGTGATTGGGCCGAAAAAGCTTTACGGTGATCAGGGTAAAAGCATTTTTAACGAGACTCGCGTGAAAATCGTTAGTTATTCAATCGGCCGGGCTGCGGAGGCCCATAACGAGCGCGAACGGATTGATTAAGCCTAAGCGATCCTCGTCCCGGCCCGTTCCGTTCCGTTTCGTTCCGTTCCGTGCTTCCACCCTCGTTTCTTATTTTCCTCTCCTCCTTTTCTTTTTTTCCTTCGTTTCCCGCGCCAATTAAACGCGCATCGAAAGTCATTAGCGTACCCCGTAGGTGCCCGGCAGAATTCGATCTCGAGGAGGCCACAGGCTGCAGGGAACAGAGGAAAGAACCCGACTCCGCCGAGGGATACGTTCTCTCTTAATTGGAGTAGCCTTCGACACGACATTTTTTTCGTGAATTTATGCTCGCTTTTCAAGCTGTGTACGGAACGCGTATGCTTGTTAACGCGTTGACAGGAAACACGTGTGTACTTGTTCGCGTGCGTGCGTGCGTTCCGTGCGTGCGTGTCTCGCTTGGCGTAACGGAATCGAAAGTAAACGTTTTGTAACGATTTCGAACGGCGAGCCTCGTCGAGATGGTTATCGCGCACTTTTCTACGCTCGATAGAGGAACACGACGACGCTCCTCCTCGCCACGCTTCGAGTCTCGTTTCTATGTTACACCGACGTTTACGGGCCGCCTTTATCGCGCGTGAATTCGCATCTTCTCCCGAGGAATACCGTAACAACGGAGAAACGATCTTCTTTCGAGATAGTCGCAGAAAATAGGAGAGAACGATTATCGCGTATCGTTAGCATTTATTTATGTTACGCGAGGGTTAGTAAATGAACCCGACTGCTCAACGGTGCCCGACTGCGACGTACGAATACCTTTCAAGATAAATCGGTTAACTTTCCAGCTAGCGTGCTCGCTTTAAATTATAGCCGATTACGCGAGCCTGGACGTTCAAGACAGATCATCGGAATAATTCCTCTATTACCTTGTTGCGTATCGAACGGTTAATTAGAAAACGTAAGTAACGCGAAATACGCGAGTTCGTCGTCCGAAGAAATCGCTTCGTTAAACGGATAAGGATATCGTTCGAGTTTAAACGGTGCACGAAATAAACTTCGTTTACAGTTTTCGGAAATCGAAGCCGCGAAACCGAGCCCGTTACGGTGTTCTACCTCGATGAAATATCGGATGTATCTCGGAGGAGAAAGCGGCAACGAAGAGATTTTTCTATGACCGCTCTGGGGTGCGTGTCTCCGCGTACTCTTAAAGACACGTCAGCGGGTCACGGTTTATTGCCCTACGAAGTATATTTTCTAGTTATTTCCGCGTAGCCGAGTCCGCGAAGTAGGCCGAGCCAGGTGTCTCTCGGTGGAACGAAATAAATTCCGGAAAGAATATAGACGACCTGACAAAAATGCGAAAGTGCGAGGCAATTCGTTGCTGCTGGTGCAGACGCGTGCGCTCGCGAGCACGCAGCACGCGTGCTCGCGAGCGCAAATAACGGTCAGTATTTTGCAGTAATATTTCACCGGAGCAGTTGGTATTAATTCGTAATATGTTACCGGCAAACTATACGAAAGCCCGCGACCCCCTCTCTCGCGCTTCTCTCGCTCTCTCCTCTCGTCGACCCACCCCTCGAACACACCTCGAACACCCCTCGCCCGCGATGGACATCGTCCCGCGACTACCCTAATATATGGTCCGGTATTATTGCAATGCAATGGACAGAATACTGTCAAAATTTATCGGCAGCCGTTTTTCATGCGCCGCGTCAAATGAGCCGAGCGATTAAAGCGCGTGAATTAGCCCCGAAATTTTCGAGCGCTGTCGGCCGACAAGGAACAAATTGAACCCGGGACTCTAATAAACGAGCCAATTCCGACCATCTCCAAACCCTCTCGATCTCAGACAAACCGTATCTTTCTATCCTTCGATTCGTACGCGTTTACATATTAAATGCTGGTAGACTCGATGCCTTTTATTTGCTTCGGCCACCGAAAGAGCGTTGCCCGAAAGACGAATCAATCCTTCGTTCGCCGTCGTCGCGTCGACGTACAAATTTTCCCTCTCGTAGGAAAATATCGGTACGATCGTTGGTGGGAAGGGTTATCGCGTGACATAAACGTCTCGTGTAAGACGTTAAAAGAACGTTTACAATTTCGAGTCGGTTATCGGCAACGATAGAAATACGGGAATTATCGCGCGTTAAAATTTCATTTGGCGCGTTTAAATTCGTTTCGTTAGAAAGGTTCCGTTTACAACCATCGACGAGATTCTCGGCTTTTCCATTCGATCGCCGTCTCTGTCCGTTCGCGGCGTTTCTCGGCGTTTCTCGGCGGCGATAAAGACGAATTAAAATACGTCCTAATCGAGTAAAGTAAATTCAAAGGAGCAAAGTAGTATTTAAAAACGGTTGAATCGAGCGGGAGAACGGTGATAGCCAGGAAACGGTCTCGATCTCCGTTTCCTCGGTGCCTTCACGGCGCTACTACCATCTACTCTCTCTCCCTCCGCCCCATCCTCGTTTGCCCTTCTTTTCTCCCGCTTTCTGTCCCTCGATTCGTTCGTTCGCTCTTCTCGAGGAGTTCCTTGCCGTTGCAATCTCGGACTAAATTGCCAATCAACGGGGTATTATTTTCCCGTTAGTCTCCCCGGACGAGCAGCGAGGCTAGAAGCTAGTAGCCTCTACGAAAGATGGAACGGCCCGTGGAGAAAACCGCGAGCTATCGATCCTTCCGTTTTTTCCTCGTATCTACCCGTCGACCGATTCGCGAATCGACAACCTCCTCTCGTGCCCCCTTCCGTTTCTCGAAATTGTACGCCGCAATCGCTTTCCAACGTCTCGTCTCGTTTCTCTCGCAATTAATCGTAACCAGGACACTCGTCGCGAATTACCCGGAATTTCTATATGTATAATCCGAGAGCGCAAACGAATTCGTGGAAAGTCCGTTATAAACGCGACGGTAGCAGCGTCGGAAGGTTCGGCGAACGAAAAAAGTGAAACGGGAAGGAAGGATGGAAGAGGGAAATAGGTGGAAAAGAGGGTCGCTGGGCGGAAGAAGAAAGAAATAAAGAAATAAAAGAAAGAAAGAAAGAAAGCTGAACACGACGAGCGAAGGATAGAGAGACGGGCTCGTACGTTTAAGTATAGGAGCATGTACGTGCCTACGCGTCTTTTTATTCTCGTGGCTGCGCGACGGATAGCGGCAGAGGGACAGGACAGGGTAAACCTCCCTCTAGTGGTCTACAGAAGTCAGTACAGCGTGGTCTAGGGGTTTCGCGTTTCAACCACCCTCTTATATACTAATTATCATCGTCGCGCAGTCTCTTGATGTAAATGCCTGAATGCACCGGGCGTACCGAGAGGAACGGGCGTTGCGGGGTGGTTGCGGCTGCGGTGGTGCCGTTGCTGGTGGCGGTGGCGCGAGAGAAGAGTCAAGGTAAGGCGAGGCAAGAGGAAGAGGAACGAAGAGAGAAGGGAGGAGAGACTCGCACGGGTATTTTATATAAAAATACAGACGGCCGCTTCGTTGCTTCGAATACGGCAACTGCCGACTCTCTTTACTGCCTCCCACCCTCCTTCCACCCGCACCCTCCGCTACCGACCCACCGCCGACTGTCTCCGTCTTCGCGCATCGCCCCTTCGCGTTCTCCTCTCTCGCTGAACGAACTCGAAGCGGGTTAAGAGAACCCGACGCTCGACGGTTACGCGTTTAAAGCTAAAGAGGATATCTTCCTCGAACTTTCTCGATCGCTCAGACGGTTCGTCGCCGTCGGATTTCGCCGGATTCTTTCCGGCAAAGACACCGATTCGCCGACCCTCGTCCAACGCGTTGTCTGCCCGCGACCACGAATTCGAACAAAAGCTCGAGTATCTCCGTGCTCGTGGATACGCGTCTACATAAAAGCGCTCTAGTAAATAATTTTCGAGGATGTAACATCGATAGGAAAAAATACGTCCGTATCTCGGCAATTACGGCGTAAGCAAGCGCAACGTTTTTTTAAATCCGATTCCTTTTCACGATACGTTGCGAGTCTTTCGACTGGGAATATTTAAATCGATGGAGCGACGCGACTAACTGGAAAGCTTGATCGATCGGTGCACGCGGGTCCGGATCGTTAATAATCGCGAAAGTACAGGCGTATCGCGTCGACGGCGATAGTATTTCCAGGTAATTCGATTCCAGAGAAACCGACGCGCGGTAGGTAGGTATTTAAGCGTTTTCGAAACGATCCGATCGATATCCGGTCGATCGTAATCGACCGAGCGCCGGCCAACGGATGATACCGAGGTATCCTTCGTAGAATATTTATCGAGTCGAGCGCACGAAATACTTGCGGAGTATCGAAGCGATTCCGAGTTTACAAACGCCATCCGATTCGGTTTCGTTTTCATCGAATTAACCCAGACCCAGTTCGAATCCGATTCAGAATCTTTTCTCGTCGCTCCGTTAACTTCGTTTTCAGTCGAGCGTACGCGCGCTGTACCCTCTTTTCGCGAGATTAAATCGAGAATCGGGAATAGATCCGGTCCCGCGCAGCGACCTTCTACCGTCGTATATTTAACGCGACAGCGAATTCGGATTACTTTCGCGGCCAAGCGTCTCTGTTCGTTTTGGGAGAAGGAATCGCGGAGGAACGTAGGAAGAGATTCGAGAAAAGTATCGGAGGGTTCGTCACGGTTTGGCGATCGTGGCCGTTACGCGTCGCGAAGGATCCGTTGGCGTCTGTCGGGCAAAGAACGAGTTCGAAAGCGGAGGGATCGTTTCGGGTGCTCGGTCATTACCCAGATATTATTATCCGTCAGAGACAATGGCCGATACACATCGATCCGGCAATGTCGGACGATAGCGGAAAGGGAGGCCGCGCGTAACAGAGCTGTCTCATTAACAACTTGTAATGGAACGGGCCGTATCTATTGGCGGGTGTTTCGGTGCGTTGCAACAGAAACAGAAACAGGAACGTTACATAACGCGGAAAGGGGAGAAGGATAGCGCGCGAGGGAAAAAGAGGGAACAGGAAAGAGTAAGGGGCGAAAGGAGAAGGGAGGGTAAAAACCTTCGAGAATAGACGATACGAAAACGAGCCGAACGGTCGACGAGCGAGCACGCGTCGCGATACCGAGCGGAGGAGACCGGGAAACGAATGCGCGCACGTCCGATGGATATGCAACTTCGCCATCCGCGCATCGGGCCGCATTGTACACGCGCCATTGAAAACAACGAAACAATGCGTCGAAGCCAGGTTTTGTCCCGTGACTTCTCGCCCGTTTCGAAGCAGACCGCAGCCCGAAAAGAAGACGCGCTCGCGCGATTCCAACCCACAAGACTCCACGCGATACAACACGAGCGCCGCTTCCTTTATCCGACCGTGTGTCTGCATACGCCAAATCCCTAACGACGCTCCTCCGATACGACCCCATTGTCTATCTTCGACCGTCTTTTCAATTTTCGCGATCCTTCTTTCATTCCCTGCCACCCTCTTCGCCTCTCTCTCTGTTTCACCCTCGCTCGCGCGTTCTCCCCTGCTCGTACGGCGAAGAGAAAACCGATCGCGATGGATCTCGGTTCGATCGGCGCCGCGAATCTATCCGCTCGTAGGGAGATAAATGTTCGAGTCGTTACGCGAAAACGGGGATAAAGAATCGCGTCCACGCGTTAACTTACCGCTGTCCGAGGTAAATAATTTGGAAGGAGCAATTGGTCGGTCGGAATCCGCGACGGGTTGGCACGAAACGCGCGGCAACGTTTCGGCCGAAATTTACGATCGGTCGACGCGATAAACGTCTTCCGTGGTGCTCCTTTTTTCGACGCTTCCGCGGATTAGCGAACCACGAAGCAAGCCGGTGCGGTGGTACGCGGTGATTTTTAGCCGGCATAGAACCGTAGCTCATCGTTCGCGATCGTTAGCCCGCTGAAACGGCCGGACTATAAGCGGCCCGATAAACTGTTTTATTTTATTCCGTTGGCTCGGCGCGCGCGAAAAAACCGAGCGTCGCGCTATACCAGCGAATCGTTTTTTTCCATGCTGCTCGTTCGCATTTTATTTATTTCATTGGTCGCGGTGCGGTACGCGTGGCGAACCGACACGACGATTCCGATGGCTATCGAGACCGCGGTAATTGGTGTCGTCATTTGCGGCGAATTGGCCGCAAAAAAAGGAAACGGACAGAAACGATACGTCACGGTGCACGCGTGCAAGAACGCTCGGAACTCGCGTGAAATCGGACGCGTTTACACTGGCTTTCTTCTCGCCGGTTCTTCTATCCTTTTTCGCAAAAACGTTTACGTCGATCGTTCCGCTCGTTCGCGACGCTCGAACAAAGACGAGAACCACGGACAAGTTAGGAGCGTAGAAAAACCGACGACCAGCAAAAGAGGGTGGTGCGCGCGTTTTGTAAGAAAATATTATGCGACTTACGTCTAATACAAAACATTTCGAAACGCGTATGTTTACACGTACGACGTAATGCGCGCTCGAGATGTCGCAAATATTAGGTTACCGCTACTTTTGTTCCATCTTCTTAGTGCGCTTACAGACAAGAGTGTACACCTTTCGCGAAACCTATATTTTATAGGGTATAAATTTAAATCTATATTTATAGATCGACGAATACTGAACGCGGTCATTTCGCCGCGATAAAGAACGCGAAGGAAAAGTGTCTAAAACCCGCGCGACGTGTCGCATCGATCGAAAAGAAGCGAACTCTGGCCCGTACGATACTTCCGTCGCCACGAGGTTCGGATCGGCTAAATATCGTTGCCACCTGTACGCGAGGCCGTTGTACAAGACCGGAAGCGTCGAATCCGAGCGGTGACGGCAGCGACCTGGCAACCAGGATAAAACGCCAAACTGTTTTACCACGACAACGTGCTAACGATTAACCCAGGCCAGCACACGCGTATCGTCATACCGTTTCGCGATACTACGTTGTATACACCCTCGTGCAGAATCTCTCTCTTTCTCTCTCGGTGTTCGCGCACGACCTCTGCCACGCTGTCCGGCATAAACGCGTACCGTGCATGCCTCTCTTCATCGTCCTCCGCCTCTTGCCGCTTTCACCTCTGCGTTTTCCTCTCTCTTCGCCGTATCGTCTCTTTCGCGCCAACCAAAGCGTGTCGCCCTCGCCCAACCCTCTCCGTGTATCTCTCGTCTCTCCTCCACCTCCGCTTACTCCTCTCCCTATCCCGCCATTCTCTGCCATCCTCTCTTTCACCCTCCGACGAATCTCTCTTTCTCTCTCGACACCCCCGACACCCGATACTCGACACCCGATACCTAATTATGTTAAACGCTTCCGGATTTTGCGGCCGGATTATGCGGCCTCGTTGCCCTCTCTGCCTTTCTCGCTCTCTCGTCCTCTCGCCTTCTCTCTTTTACCGAATATTCGTCTCGCTCCCACGCCCGGTCTGCGCTATTCCCTTCCTTCTCTCTCGTTACCGCTCACGCCTGCCACCGAAAAGGATTTATAGCTACGAGCGTTCGCGCGAAACCGAGGAAAATCGTCGCGTCTCCGACCGCTTTTCGGTGCGCGCCCTTCTGTTCCTCGACTTTCCGTTGCTTCCAGAAATCCTGTCAAATATTTAGCGAACAGGGGATCTCGCGCGCGAGAAAATCGACCGACGTCGGATCGAGATAATCGCGGTTAGGTATGGGCGTACCTTCTCGTGATCGGTAGTTTGCCTCCGAAACGATAATAGTACGATAATTACGCCTACGCGTAAAAATTGATCGCGCATCGAATCCCTCGTACCGCGGAATAACCGTCGGACGAGGGCAATTACCTTCGCGAGGAACGCGGACGTTACAGCACGAAATCTGAGAAAAGCGTAACACCACGATTCGTCCATCGTTCTCGCGGATAACCGACACGCGCAAAAATGCGAACACGAATATCGGAAAGGGTAATTTTAGACATCTCGAAATACCAGTCGACTGCTTCGGTGCTGTGAAATCGTGAATAAACCAGCTAGACGAGATCAGTTTTACAATGTTCGTGTCGCGAAACGCAACGTCGTTCCTCCAGCGCGGCGTAACGACATTATTGTTTGGGAAGGAACGCTTTCCTGTCCTTTTGTTTTCTTATAGTCGATGTTTCCGTAACGACCCACGAACTTCTGGAATACAGCGGAGACCGAGGAAGAGAGAGAGCTAGAGAGGAGGGTGTCCCAAAAGAATCCGCGGAAACGGCTGAAACAAAGGGGTTGGCGCGAGCGTTTTAATTTCTCGGTAATCGCGAGGCAAGTTTGGCGCGTGCCAGATTCCACCCTTTCGGCACGACGCCCGCTCGATTCCGTTCCCGCGTTGGCCCTCGACCGTCCAAACCGACATTCCCCGGAGTTGCGATTTTCCTGCGGATGCGTACCCACACCCTTCTTCCCTTTATTCCCTACCTCTCTTCTCTACTTTTCTCTCTTTCCGCCTCATCGAAATCTCTGATTTTGCATGGACAAACGTCCAACGAGCAGTATCGCCGATCGAGCAGCGCGCCAACAGTCGATAACAAACTTTGCAAATAGACAGCATCGCGTCGGCAGCGATCGCTGGTTTTCGCGATCGCGTATTCTACGTAAGAAAGTAGGTCGAACGCGCGAAATAAAATTGTTTCGCAAGTAGCTTCAAAATCGATTTTTTAAATTCGTTCGGTACGCGACCACTTGTTCGAATTTTTGCTCGTGTTTATTGTATCGGCTTCGATGCGCTATAAGAGGAAATCCACTTACGTTTCGACAGTTTTATTTTATTAGTTTAATTCTAGCATCGCGTACGTGTACGTCGATGGACGGAAAGGAGACGTATCGCTGATCTTTCTATTTAGGACTCTTACGTTTCTGAAAAATGCGCAAGATTCGAAATATTACCGGCGGCAAAGATTAAAGTTGGAAAACCTTCCCGACATGAAACTTCAAAAACCCTTATTTACGATCCGACACGTTTATCGGTCGCGTGTTCGGAGATAAAACATTTAAACGAGTCGTTTAAAATAAATAGCGTTCGAAGGTAGCACCGTTTACCTTATAGAACTGACCTACATTCGGAGCGACATTGATGCGATCAAATTCTTAATATTGTATCTGTTATTTGATTCCACATTTTTCGGGTCGGCTAAAAAAGTTTCGCTTAATTATAAATACAGCGCCTGTTCTTTTTACCGTTCTTCCAACACGGCTCGCTTTGCCGCACACCGCGCGACGAGTTTCCAGAATTTCGTTCGCTATTGCAGACGAAAATTCGCTCGAACGTTTTCGTCGGTAGTTTCGAAACAAATGTATAGCCGGCTAACAAAGTCACGCATACGTGCTCGCGCGGCGTCGTTGCACAGGAGTTACGCATTTCCGGCACAACCGGAAAGAAACTACGCGTATAAAACGTTCGGTCCGACGTTTCGTCGTTCGACGGGCCTGCAGCGAAGGAAAAGAAACGAGACTGGCTCGGTCTCGATAACGAATCGACGCGATACGAGATCGATTCCAGCGTCGAATATACGTACTCTCGGAATTAGATAATGCCGGTGACACGAAGCTGCGGAACGATGATACGCGCTACTCGAGGGATTATCGTGGCCGTTACGGTTTTGTTTCGATGCGGCTCGCGATACGTTTCATTCGAAATGCCACCCTTTTCTCCGCCTTTTCACGAATCCTGACAAATCTGCCGGAAGATCCGTTCTAAAGCCGGGAACACCGAGCCACTCCGTGAATCGAACGACGTTTCGCTTCGAAGGTAGCCGGACTTTTTTACGACTTCCCTCGGGTTCGACGCGTTTCCCCTGTCGCGAGCCAACAAGACTAGTTTCATTTTTTTATTTTTCTATTTTTTTTTTTTTTAAATATTTCTTTCTCCGTTCCGTTGTTCGAGACTTCGCGTCGTGACGCGGCTCGGCAAAAACGCGTCTGGAGTGGCTCGCGCTCGCAAAGTGTTCAGGAATAATTAACGTTTGTTTTACAACGGCCCCGTTCACGAACTTCTCCCGCGATTTTCCTCGTCCGTGCGCTCGTACCCACGCGACTTTCAGTCCCCGCGAATTTCGTTCAGAGGAGTCACGACGAAAGACGGAGTACTGCCCTCGTTAATCCGTTAATTTATCGAAAAGTTCCTTTGTCGCGCGCTTCTATGCGAAATCCTTTGTCGCGATCATAAACCTACGACGTTCTGCCTAATTTACTCTGTTTCGTATCGACAACAATGAGCTTGGACATTGCTTCGTTGTCGCATCATTTGGAAAGGACCAAATAAGAGACATCGAATTTCGGACTGTTACGCAGCCTCCGTACGCGAGAAATCTTATCGTTGCACAGTGTTTCTCAAACGTACATATTTTCAAGAAGACTCGCCATTATTCACCCGTCATCTCGGTCATTTTTCAAGCAGAAAAGAATTCTTACTCCCCTGTACGCGCAATAAAACGTTAATTTATCTTGTACGCGACATATGCTAACGTAATATATTTTCCTTTCGCTCAAAGTTTTAACGACGCAATTAAAGATCTTCCTCGATGTCATTCGGACATCTGGGATCGGATCGTCGAGAGGTTTCTGACCCAACCACAGTCTCCGCGATCGAAATCCTTCTTCTACAGTTTCCGAATTACGGAGCGCGTAATTCGCGGCTTGCGCGGGAAACCACGGTGCAATGCAATTCGGTGTCGCGGAGGAGCGCAAGAAGAAAGCGGTCGGTTTTGTCCCGCGGTGGCACGCGCGCGGACGGGGACGATATCCCTGTTTCTTCGGGTTCGTTTTAATTGTCGACGACCGGTCAACGAGGCGTAAACGTTGGCGCAACACGTGTACGGTCGCGTTAATTGCCCGATAAAAATCACGGCACGCCAGCCGAGGCAAAGCGGCACGGCGCACCGGCGCGGTGCGGCGCGGTGCCAGTCTAGGTCGCGTGGTCGTAAAATTAAAAATGCCACGCTTCCGTCGAGGATCGCGTTAGTCGACCATTAATTCATTAATTATAAGGGCACGCGTGTGTCGCGACCATGCAACGCCCGTTCAAAGCTGAATCGCGAACGGCGCTCCCCTTCTTTCGTTTTAGTCATTTTTTCTTCCACCTCTCCTCGTTAGTCGGGTTGTTCGACGTTCGTTCAGCGTAGCTCGCGCCAAATCCGTTGCGACTCGCTCCGGACAGTGTCCGGACGGGAAATTCAGGGTCGTGCGAAACGAGTAAGGACGAGTGTTTTTCGCGTCGGAAGAAATTGCTCGGTCGTAAGAGAAACGAACAAAGACGGAACCGCGACGCGGTTTCCTTTGCCGACCACGTTTCTAGCGCGATTCCCTCTTTCTCCGCGGTTCTTTCCGCGACGGAGCTCGAGCGGGACGAGGAGCGCAAAGGCAGTCGGGGTGGTTTTACGACGAGCGAAACGCGCCGCCCTCTCGCTCCCGCTGCCGAGACATAAACTTTACGGTGTTTATGAATATTTATATTAATCTACATTTTATGCCGACGTCTACGCGGCACTGCGAATGGAATGTGCGTACGGGCAAGAAAGAGGAGACGAGGCAAAGTGGCGCATCGAGGTGGAAGGCGGAGGGCGAGGACCGTGGCAGCCGGAGCGGAGAAAAAGGACGAGAACAAGAGCTCGAGTTTTATCCAGGCTACGAAGGAGGTACCGACGATGAAAAACTTGGATAATAATTTACATCGACGAGCGACCGAGCGTCTGCGCGGTAATCGCTTTCCTCGTCGAAAAACGGAGCTCGAGCGTCGAAAGGAAGACGCGTTTTCGAGAGACGAGAATCCCGAGTCGCAGGACAGGCGATTAGGTTGAACCTCGGCTATTCGTTGGCGTCCTGGGAGCAACGGCGACGGGCCGGTAACGATAACGGTAACGAGCAACGGAACGGAACAAAGAGGAGAAGTCGAACTACGGCGACGAGGACAAGGACGGTTCCAGGAGACGAAACGGGTTCGCGTACGTTGGGGTACCGCGGCAACAGGAAGTCTTCGGTGTTCGGCAACGACGCCAGATCGATATACCTCGAGGAGACTAAGGCTCCGCCAATGGCTATTATCTCACGCGTATATATGCATCGCTCCGTGCATTGCTTGGTACACTGAATTCCCCGTACACAAATACGCGGCCGCGTATGTCTATGCGTTACTTGAGCGCACCGGTGCGCGTATCTCCGCTCGCACTCCCCCGGCCGCGTCCTCGCGCGCACCTACACGCGTACGGCCGCCGTGAGGACGCGCACACCGCGGAGTAGCGAGTATAACCGGGCGGCCATCTTGGATATTAGCCAACCAGAACAATAGTATACACAATAGTACGCGAGCTAGCGAGCAGCGTTTGGTACCACCCCGACCCTCCGACTTCTCTCATCCCCTCGTCCTGCAACGGCCGACCCATCCTCCCGACCCTCCTCGCGTTTCTCCACGACCGACTATTCTCTACCGCCACCTTCCGCCACCTTCCGCCTGCTTCGTCCACGATCGCCAGGATCGCCTCTTTCGCAACCCCTACCAGACTTGACTCGCTCGTTGCCTCTTAAACCACTCGCTACCAACCTACCTACCTATCTACCTATCGTCCGGTATCTACCACCCCATCGCCGTCCGTCGCTCGTCTCGTTCGCCGTTTTTCCTTTCGGTTTCTTTCTCCAATATCCCCGCCGTTCTTTCGCTCGTTCGCTCCTGATCCGAGACCGCGAAACAAACTTTATCGCCGTCGAATCGCGAGAACCGGTACGCTGTTGGATGCCAGCGAGATAGGAATCGTGGAACGGGACGCAGCTGACACCAGCCGAGGAAAAACGTTGGCCAACTTTCGAAACGAGCGTGCCACAGGGCGAGAAACGTTTAATTCGTTTAAACGGTGGGAAAAAACGCGAGCTGGAAAAATTGCCGCGCGAACGTTTCGCTTCCAAAGTTGCTTCTCGCTATCGATCGAAGTGTGCATCGTTTCATCGTCCGACACCGACGAAGGATACGCGCGTAGGAACACGCTCTCTCTCTCTCTCTCTCTTTCATTCCGTCGCGTCGCGCGTCGCCGGCCCAAGGGTTCGTCGACTTTCCTCCGACGCGAAATTTTGTTATCGACGCGAAAGGCGCGAAAGAAAGTTAGTTCGTCGCGTTTACGATCACGTATTTTTCGTAGAAGAAGACCGTCCTTGTCGAGAGAGCGAAAGACGAACGCGCAACCGTTGTGTCGTCCCGAACCACGGCGCTCGGCGACGACGAAGACGACGACGACGAAACGTTATTCGCGAACGCACCGAAATTTCTTCGTCGACGAGAGAGGCGAAAAAGGCAAGAGACGAGGGCGAAGGCCAGGAAGAAGGGCGAGAGCAACGTCGAGATAGAGGGTGAGGAGGAGGACGACGACGACGGCGACGGCAGCGGATGCATTTTGCACCGACTGTACATCCTATTCGCGCACGTGAATATATTAGGGTGGTTCTGCTCCCCCTTGGAACTCAAACACATACAAATTAACGATATTACTCGTACGTACGCGTGCTTACTGTCTGCGCTGGTCCGACAGAGACGTAAAACGCGGCTGGTACGGTGGTGGCGTATAACGCGTGCTTGGAAGGGGTGGAGCAGCCTACCGAGCGCGCGCGCGACCCTGCACACTCGCACACACGCGATCGCGTACGTTTTACCGGCGGGCTTGGTGAGCGTAGCCGAGCAGGACGGGGATGAAATATTATAATACGTCACTTGGCAACTGTGCCGCGCCATCGAGCGGTGTATACCAAGTTTCAAATACGCTAATTCGAAAGCCACCCCTCGCGCGCGTTCCCCGTAACGCAATCGGAGTCTCGGCGCTTCTTTTTTCCCTCGAATCGTCCCCTCCTCCGTTCGCTTCTCGCCCGACCGCGTCGTTCCATTCGCGACGAGCTCACGCGTTGCCGCGTACCGTTTCGAAGATTTTGCACGCGCCAAAAAGAAGAAAAAAATCCTGACTCCGCGCGACGTCTCGTCGCGGTTACGTTTAAGAGGTTCGCGGCGATGAATGGGATACGTCGACGAAGGCGCTACACCTTTACCCCGTGCGTTTCCCCTCGGGTTTTTCGGTGGCCTCGTTCGTCATCCGGCCACGGCTTTAAACGACGAGGCGCAACGAGGACGAGACAGTATTTTACACCCTCTTCTCTCCGGTGTCCGTGGCCAAGGGGAATCGCAACCCTACCGGAGCCACTCCGGCAAAGAGAAACGCGCGCGCTAAATTTACCAGCAGCGAGCATCGCGCTCGCGGAAAAGCCATTCGATACGACTTTGTTCTCGCTCTCGTCTCGAGTTCGCGAGACACGAGATTTGCCTTCGAAAATCGTCGCTCTTTCGGAGGATACTTTACGCGAAAGACGCCCGGTATACCGTGCCTATTCGCGAGGGTGTGGTTTGATTAATGACCTATTCGATAGCCCTCCTCCCGCGTCGCTTCCTCCTCTATCGTCCTCGCGCGGGGATGCCTCGCATCGAGCGCACTATCGAATTCTACGTAAATACACTCGTACGGGAACGTAAGCCTGGCTCGTCGGCGTAAATGCGCCTATCTGCTCGCTCCGTGGTCCGTTTCAGAGGCTAGAGGGTAGGCGGAGAGGCGCCAGGGGGTTCAGACAGAGAGAACGACGAGCGGAGGTGGTGGAAGGGAAGGGCGAAGGGTGGCGAGAGAAACCGAGAGAAACACGGTACGGTCGTGCACTTACGTAGACGCGAGGGGGTTGCGAAGGGTGGCGGTGCGACTAGTCCGCGAATACGGTGCACGAGACGCATTAATTTTACAGCGAGGAATATTCGCAACTTTGGCAATTTCGGCGCGTTCGAACCCCGTCGGACGGTCGATTCGCGATCGCGAGCGGCAAAATGCTTTGACAAATTTGCCTCGATATCTCTGGAAAGTCCGCTGGCAGGCTCGAGTGCGCTCTAATCGAAAGGAAACATGGCGTCGCATATAAATAAGAATTTATAGACGATGAAAAATGCGGACGAAAGTTGGAGTTTCGCTCGAGTTTTCCCACCCTCCCTCCTCCATCCTCTTCTTTACTCGCTTCCTACTCCTCCTTCTTTCCCTCTCTCCTGGCCTCTCTCTCTCTTTCTTTCCCTCCGCAACCTCCGCGGCCGTTTCGTCTCGCCCACCCTCGCCGTACTTTCGTCATCCTTCTTCCCTCGCGCTCTCGCGGCCGCCTCGCCGAGAAAGAAAGGGAGAATTTACGGGACGGGGTAAAAGTTTTGCGCGAAAAGCGAAAACTCTCGCTAATGGCTGTTTTTCTTGAGCGGAATACTTAAAAAATAAAAAGGAAAGGAAGAAGGAAAAAAGGAAGAAGACGAACGAAACGGAGGAAATAAAAACGAGAGAGTTACTCCCGCGGCAGCCGCCCTACACCGCACTTTACCCTCTTCTCTGTTCGCGGAAGAAGTAAGAAGGCGTAATTTGCCGCTATTAGGCGACACCCTTCCTACCTCCTTCTTCTTCCTCGTCCTATTTTACGCCTCGACTACGCGAGAACACCAAACTATCGAGATCGCGGCCGTTTCCTCCAGCCTCGAGTTCCAGTCTCTCCAGCGGCGTCGCGTGGACTCGAGACGTCCCGATCGAAAAACGGGATACGCGTTTCGAAAAGTTGACGATCGAGCGGTCCTGTCCTAAAAAACCGAATCTCGAGAAGGGGTAGAACACGATCCCAAAGTGTGACCCCAGCAGCCCATTCAGCTGTCACCTCGCATGCCCACGTTCGAACGTACGCGGTACAAGAGTGGCGCGTACGCGATTTCATGGATCTCGTAAGCGAGCTAGAGAGAGTTCGCTCTGGTCGGCGAGCAACTTTAATTATACGGCTACGGAACGAGGAGAGCGGTTCGATGCTCGGCCAGCATATCAAGATAATGGCTTCCATCGGCCGATGGTTCGTATATACCAATCCGCGGTAAGGGGTTGCGCTTGATTTCCATTGCATCGCGTTATCCCTCGCCGGTCGACCGACCGGCCGACCGACCAGTCGAGCGAAATGCTCTCTCTGCCTCTCCCTCGTCCTCGCCATCGCGCCATTTCGCTCCTCTCTCTCTCTCTCTCGCCGTCTCTCTGGCTCTTCTCTCGTCCAGAATCTACCGTGGCGCCTCCGACGTAGCGAGAAATCGCGGATCGGTATCGCGCCTTACTCCGCTTCACGAAACGAATTCGACGCTCATGATATTCCGTGGATTCCGGCTAGGCCGATTTAAGTGCAGCGTTTCGAAAGCATCGGCTGCCCCGACCGGGGACGGTGGACAGAGGCAGGAAAGTTCGAATCGCGAACGGTCGCGGTGAAAACAATTAATTTAAATGTAATTTTCCACATTTAATTCCGGCCACGTTGCCATGAACCTTTTACGATTTTTTTTTTTTGTTCAATGGAAACGAATTAATTTGCCGCGATACGATACGATGCGATACGCCCGCACGCGCGTAGAATCGCACGAATAATTTACTGAACGGAAAAAAGGAGGGGATTTTAATTATTTCAACGGTGAATTTTTTATCGCTCGTAATTCGAATACAAATTCCTTCGCTGCTGACCGATCGGCTCGACGCAAATTTCCCTGATTACCAGCCAGTGATTATTAATTACCGACCGAAAGAATTCGCTGTTTCTATCGTTTCGACGTTACAAACCGATCGAGAAGGAAAAAAAACGTGAGGAAAGAATCGCGCGAAAGCGAGACGTGCCAAAATTGTCGACTCATTCGAGATTCGTTCGTAAGGAACACGTCACGATACGTCTCTCTCTCTCTCTCTCTCCGGCCACGATTTCTGCCAACGATAGAGAGATAATGCTTTACGCCACGAGTTTGATGCGGCTATAACGTGGACTGTATTAGAACAAAACGTATTCGGTGGGAGGACCGAGGATGGCACGTTGACGTACGTCAATTTGACGCGCACGCAATACGTCAAATTTGCCGTACCGCGTCAGATTCGCTGCCTCGAACGTGTTATCCTCGCTTCTCTCCCTTCGTGTCCCTTCGTTGGCGAGGGAAAATACGTGAGCGAGCACGGATCGGGGAAAAACGGAATCTTACCGGGGTAAAAAAGGTACGACGGCGGCGTTAATCCGGATCGGTGGATCGTCCATCGCGGCAAGAAACGATTCGATGGTTGCTTAACGCGCGTAAGGAACGTCGTTTAAAAGGCGTCGGACGATAAGCGGGTTACGGGCGCGAATAAACGCGATTCTTTCGACGCCCGTTCCGTTTAGCTTCTTTGCGAGCAAAGCCGCTTACGATTCCCAGAAAAATAATTACACGCTCGCCAATTAATTGTGCTCGAGCGACGATTACTTTCGAGATCTGACCGGACTCGAACGGGAACGATCGAAAAGACGGTGGAAAACGGGAAGAATCGAGAAGGCGGACGAAATCGTGGAACACGTCACGCGGAGACGTACGAGGAGCATAACGCGCACGAGTGGCAGGCCTCTACACGCTGGAAAGAATCCGTAGTGTAAATAAAGACCCGTTCGCAACGCTGGCGAATGTTTGCCGAATGCATTAAGGCGGTAAGAGCAGTGCCCGGCGGATAGCTCGTGACGCGATGTATCGCACAGCGCGCGGACGGAAGGAGCGGAAAGAGGAGTCGCACAGGGTAGGCAAGGTGCACGGGCAGCGGGCTAAGGGGCGGACGGTTAAAAGGGCCAGGGGATCGGCGACGATGCGGCTTAAGGCCTATGTACCGCTCGGAAGCTTAACGTTTCGAGGGGCAAAGGGGTTGAGGAGGCACACGGACGACACGGTCTCTGTCGCGCGCGCGACCGTGTATCGAGCGTAGGCATACGCGTACACCCGGGGCGAGAGGAGAGCGGCGGCAGCAGCCCGCGAGCGAGCGAGCGAGTTCGATTCGCGTAGCTCTTGGCCACCGGCGCAGCCTCGCGATCCCTTTGTCTATGTCTTAGGGCTTACATATAATTCCGTGTTTGCGGAAAAGATCGGGAACCCGTATCCGCCAGAGAGTACCCGCGTCTCCTACCCCATCGAGAGAGAGTGAGCGCGCGCGCGCAAGTTCGTGTGCACGGATTTTTAATATGTCGTGCCGTACGTGGATAAACGCACGAACACGAGAGAACGCGATCGCCGACAGAGACGTTTCGACCTTCTCCTACTTCCCTCCGCTTTCTCTCCGTCTTCCTCTACTCCCTTCTATACCCTATCCTCCCTTCCCCCTCGCCGAGCCGTTCTATCGCGCGGATCACCGGCGAAGCCGGCATAATTAAAAATAGCTCTATTTTAAAATGCTGATCGCCCAACCGACCCCTTCTTCCTCGCTCCGCTTCCACTCGGTCCCTCTTTCTCCTCGTTTCTTCGTAATATACGAGCGTTCAGCCGGTAGTCGACTCGCGCGTGTGTACCCTCGCAAATAATTTCGCGACGAGTTCGCTCGCGATAGACCATCGCGCCGTGATTTCGTACGCAACCGGATCTCTCCAGGATCTCCCGCGAAATGAAACCGCCGTCGGAGAAACTCGTCCCTCCGCGCCCGGTTTCTTCTTTTTCTCCTTCTTCTCTCCGGTTGCTCGTTGCCGAGAATCAGCCGATGATAAAGGCGCGATATTAGTCGGCGTATTTATAAATTTCAGCTAGTTTGGAAGCTTATTTTCTTGGCCGGGTCGGTGGCCCCGTCTAACTCTAACGCTGATATATTTTCCAGGAGCGCGAGACTGCGAGGGTAGGAAAGAGAGAAGGAGAAGAGCAAGCTGGATGCGGTAGGTTGGGCGTAGACGAGGCGGCGGAGATAGGGGGTGAGTTATAAATTATAAGGCATTAGGGGGCCGGGCTGACTCCGGTGGATGTGCTCGTCGGATGTGTAAGGGGATGATTATGCCTAATGGTGAGATATTACCCGGCTGGTATTACTTGGACACGGGCGCGGCCGTGTTCTAATCTTTTCGACAGGATTTCCTACTTTTCTGCCGTAGACGAGTCCGCGAACAAAATAATTCGCCCCCGCTCGGCGGCGGCGGCGGCTCGCGACAACGCCAAGGGCTCGTTGTCGACGGCGAACCCCGGCTAACGAACGACCGAACACGCGCGATGCCCATCGGATTTCACGAGTTACAAGAATTTTTCCGCGTTCGCGTCGTTCGCCGTCTTTCTTGCTTTTTTTCCCCTCCGCGCGCGCCGATGTCCTCGCGGAGCGACTTTAAAGGCGTCCGGAGGGAACTACGTTCCGGTTTCGTAGTTTTCGCGTCGGGTTAAACGTGACGCACGACTCCCCGACTTCCGCGAAACAAATTTTCGTCGCGGCGCAACTTACTTTTCCGCTACCGCGAAAAATCACCGAGCCAGTTACGAGAGTTACCCGCGCCGCGTCGAAAAACGAGTTAACGCCTCGTTCGCGGTCAATTTTTTCCCGCGGTCAGCTAATTTCGGCGGCCGACGCGAAATCGAAGACGAGCAGGAAAGGGAGGCCACTTAGCGAACGGAAAAAGAAAGTGGAAGAAACGCCGCACCCTAAAGCGGGCGGAGGCTCTCGAGAATCGTTTTACAAGCGTGGTATATACTTATACGCGTATATGTATGGATATATAGGTCCGTAAACGTGGGAGGGGTAGTTAGAGCCGTTAGCTAATATCTATTTCTTCGAGCGCCATTTTTCTTCGGTTCGTAAAACGCGAACTCCGCTCGATGGGTGCGGCTGACACGCGCCTACCGCGTAATACTTATCGCGGGGCTAGCTCGAACGCAGCCGCGTTTTCGCGTTTGCTCGAGAAGAAACGAGACAACGAACAAACGTAACGGGATATCGGCACGACGACCGACCATCGTGGAATTTGACGCTTCTCTTAATTATTTCTTTCACGCTCTGCTCCGCCTCGGACGAGCGAGAAAGCGTCTTTCGTTTCGAAGAATCGGCGGCATGTACTGGTTCGGTAGTTTAGCGTTGTATGTACACGCGAGTATATATCGCTGCAAGGTTCGTTATTAAACGGTGGAACTTTGAAATCGCGTTAAAACTGTAACGCGCATTTACGACGAGAATAGAGGGGAACAAGGTTGCTCTTCGAATCGATACCACCGCGGCTAAAGAATATTTCTCCTTCCGAATAGGTAGAATTCAACTTTCGATCGATGAACGTCCTCGATGTTAATTAGCGGCAACGAAATTTTCTGTTCGCGAGCAAACTTTAAAAACTTTCTCGTCGATTTAATTTACGAATAACTTCGGATCGATCGCAACGATTCCGAAGGAACCGTTCGCCGACTTTGATCGCAATTTCCTTTTCTATCGGTCACGCTGCTACCGAAACGTTCTTAAACGTCGAAAAGGGAAAGGAACGTTTCTTCCGTCGACGCGGCCGTCGGCCAACGAACGAGTCGGGGCTTAGCAAAAATGTCGCGTGATTATCGGCTACGATTCTCGCGCCTTCGCGAGAATCGCTTGATCACACAAACTCGAGGTTACCGCCGGAGAAGAACCACGTTATTTATAGGCGAGCCAACGACCACCGCCCGACTCCGAGATACGAATCAACCATTTTCTAAATCAGTTCCGTCGTTTTGTCCTCGTAAATCAAGAAAGTCTCCCCACCACTGGCCAACACCGTCGCCAATTATAATTAACGGTTCTTCGACTAATAGACGCCGCGCGGAATCGCGTCACGCGACCTTTCCACTCGATATCGCCTCGCCCTTCCGCGAACTCGGTTCGACGCTCTTGGTCAGCCTCGATTCGCTCGAACGCTTCGTCTTCGAATTCGATCTCGATTCTCGATCGATTAGTGCGCGCGCGATTTACAAAACGGAACGTGTCCGAGCAAACGACGTGTACGTCGCGCGACGTTCCTTCTCGACGGACGCGAGATATCCGATTCAAGGTCGAGTTTCCGAGAAACTTTGTAGCCGACGTTTACCCCGGCGAAGGTATTCTCTCGAGTAGCTTTCGAAAGCGCGGTTCCTGAACCGAGTCGACTCCGATAAAATCTCTCGATTAACTCGCTGCTAAGACGCGACGAAACTATTCGCAGAATTTCGAGACCGAGCACGCTAATAGAAAATCTATTCCAGCGTCGTCGACGTGTCTCCGGTGGTAATTTTTCGACTCGCGTCGCTCGCGAATTAATCGAAACGCCGAGGGAACGACGCGTCCTACGATCCTTACGATCGGCCGGAACATAAATTAAAGCGGAATCGAAGCAGCTGGAGAACGAATAGCGAAAAGAAATACGCGTATCTACGGCAGGTGCGACGACGTAACGGTGCAACGGTGTAACGGTGTACGGACAATCGTACACGAGTAGGCGCGTACGCTCGTACGCGCATCGAGCTGGCACGCATACGCATACGCTAGGCGGCGGAACAAACTTCGACATGAATTACTTAGATTAATTTAGTTGGGCGGTAGGGTGGTTGCCTGCCTGCCGTTGTTGCTTACTCTCCGACCTTCTCTATAACGCGCCACGATACACCCCCGCGACCACCATCGCCAGCAACAACACCACCACCACCACCAACCACTACCACTACCGCCACACCACCACCACCATCACCACCACCCTTACTACCACTAGGTGCTGCTATCGATTCTAGCTGCTGCTTTCGCCTAATTTTAGAAGCCTCGCTCGAAGAATAAATAGAGTTTCTATTCGCCCCGAAGGATTTAAGAGTCGTTTCAGGAACCTGCCGATCCACCCTCTTTTCATCTTTGTTCGCGTTCCCGCCACTGGATTCCGCGCTACCGTTCACGATCTTGGTCGAAAAACTCCGCGTGCCTCCTTTAGATAGAGTCATCGACCGATTCCTTTTTTTATCTATCTTCCAAATTCTTTCAAGTTTTTCGCGTTACTTCAATTTTTCAATCGAAGCTATTCTAACCCGCGTTGCTGTTACGACATCGGTACGCTGCCATGATTTTTTATAATATTTCTCTTGGCCGCACGGCACCGGGATGGAAATTTCCATAACGGTCGACGCGTTAATAATCCGCGTCATCGTAGGTCGCGATAGATACGGTCGTTTCCAGCGTGACGATCAACGCGTCAACGAATGAACGGACGATTCGGAGCGATCAACTTTCAAACGGATTCGCAGAATACGATATTTGCGTCGAACATGTCGTACTACCGGTTTACGTGCAAATCTAATAATTGGCAGAGTAAAGCGCTACGAAGGCGAATTCGTTGATCGAAAGTATCGATTTGACCGGAATTGGCATAATTTCGAATTTAATTGCAGGATCTTAAGATGCCTGTGCACGGTGCGTTCACTCGCGTGCACGTTGGACGCGATTCTCGGAAAAAGGTTGAAACGGACACAGAACGTTTACGGCGGCAGGGTTTAAATTCTCTCCGAATGATTCTCGCGGGACCGGTTTGTTTCAATTTTCTCTTACCCTCGATCTCTTTACCGAGTCGGGCGTTCTCGCTTCTGGAAGATTTCGCGGTGCGAACCGATCGAAATTTTTGATCGAATTCGCGAACCAGAAGAAAAAGAAGGAAAGAGGGAAACAGCGAGGCAGGATAACAGGGGTGAGTTTCGCGTGGCGCGTCTACTCGGTGTCGCTGAAATAATAGATGAACCGGTTACTCGGACCGTGCTACCAGGGGGCTAAACAATGTTTTTCAGCCACTGAAATCCCTGTGAATATTTCATAGGTCCCTATGTTTTAACCCTTTCGTCAAGCCCGGCAGAAGGATTTTTCCTCCCCCTTCTAGCATCTGCCACCTCTCTTCCCCTTCGTTCGCCGACGTATCTTTTTGAATTATGTAATCACGGTCGGAGGCAATTCCCGTCGCGCTGCGAGAACCGAACGCGCTGATCGTCGACAAATTTCGCGAACGAGTCGATTTTAGGAGGTCGAGCACGATCGCGAGTCGAGCGCAAAGTTTGCAGGCAATCGAAGACGAGGAGGGAACGGAAACGCGTCGCGTACGTAAACGTTTCCCCGATTCATCCTTTATCCCGCATTAACGACGCGCCAAGGGGATGAACGACTTTTCCGATCAACGAGCACCATCGCCAAGAGGCTAGAAGAATAATGACAGGTTTTTTAACGAGAACGCTGTTTCTTTTTTTTCCTTCTTTCTTTCCTTTTTCCACCGTTGTTCCCTCCCTCGTGTAAGCAACCGTGCAATATTGATAAACCGCGAGCTACGTATTTCTGCTGCGTTGCATCGACGGGGACGAAGGAGGGTCGATGCGTGCCGCCTAAGCGAGTGCGTGCGTGGGTGCGTGCGTGCGAGAGCCTTTCTGCCTGCCTGCTTCGCTGTCCGTTCGCTTAGCTAGATGTTTGCTTGTCTGCGTGCATGCGCGAATAACCGACCGCGTAGATGACTATGGTTATAAGGGGGAGGACGAAGCAACAGACAGAAAGGCAAATTCTCGGGATGGGAGAGTACGAAGAGAAAAGGAGGGTGCACGTAAAACCATTATGTAATTACATCTAGAACGGTTGGTCGAACGGGTGAGCTGACGAACGAGCGAACGAACGAACGAACGAACGTACGAACGAACGAACGAACGAACGTACGGACGAACGAAGGGATGGACGAAGAAACGACGAGTGGACAGAGAGAGGCAAAGTCGAGGAGCGCTGGAACCGAGAGAGAAAGAAGCGAACGACTCGGTAAAGAGGGTGTGGAAGAGGGTCGAGTTGAATTTGATTTCAGAGAAAAGGGTTGATATCGCTACCGACTGTTCCGATCGCGTGATCTCGAGCTGCCTCTTGTCGGATACGTGTTACGTAGCCCGAGCCTGGCAAGACACGCGGCGACGCCAGACACGCGCGCGCACGCTTCATCGCCTTTGCACCGACCTAAGGTCGAACGAACGAGCCACCGACAGCCCTTCGACGCGTTTTTCCCGCGACCGTCCGTCGTTTCGACGCCGTCGACGCTCCTATATATCCGTTTGCCCCACAAGCCTACCGACCTACTACGCTCGGAATCCGAGCGCCGCGAAGCGTCTCGAGTCTTCTCCTTCCTTTTTCTCGCCCTTGGCTCCGCGAATCTCCTTCGAAGCGTCGCGTCGGCTCGCGTTTCCGGATTCCATCGACGCGTCTCGCCAGCGACGCGGATTTATTCGTTTATTCTCGGTCGCTTTGCTCGTCGGAGTCAAAAGCGACCGATTTTTCCGCGCGATCGAGCTCGACGAGAGGGCAGAAATGATAGGGAAGGGACACGCTCGGAACGACGGAAAGAGAAAGGGAGAGGTCTCGCGTACGAATCGAGGTGGTCGACGATGCGTCGGATCCCGGTCTTTGATTTTGTCCTGACGTGTAGGCATTACGGGATACGCTTTGGTCAACCTCCCGTGGAAAAGGCACCCTCCTGGTCCTGGATCTCCATTACGGTAGTCATGGCGACCGCAATTGATTCCACGGGGGTGAGGCTGGTCGAAGAGAACGGAGAGAACGACCGAGCGAGGCCGAGGGACGCGGCACAAGGGTATTCGAGATCGCGAGAGGAAGCGAGAGAAACCTATCAACGAAACGAGATGACCGATAAGAGACCGACGGAGAGAGCGTCGGGAGAGAGAGAGAGGCCGCGAGAGAGCAGGCGAGAGGGAGGGACCGGGAGGGAGAGAGTCGGTCGGTCGTTCGGGAGAAGGAGCGAACGGAGCTCTAGAGAGATCGACAGAGGGCACGGTGTTACTATGGTGGTGCTACACGGTACTCGCTTTATCCGATACAATTCAGGCTAAATAGCACCGGTCAGTTCTGTTAAGTTGGATTAGAGATACGTCGCTCGTTTGAGGCGAGTCCCCGCGTTTCCCCTCCGGTCCCTCTACCGCATACACACACACCTACGCTCGCCCTCTCGATCCCAACCCCCTTTCCCTCCTGTGCTTCTGACGCGACTAACTCGCCGCCACCGCGATTCACGACTGACCTCCGACCACCGTCACCGCCGCGTCGTCACGTCCGAATTATCCGCGTGCCACTCGCTCCGTTCGCCGTTCGCCGTTCGCGGTTCGTTCGTCGCGTCTTCCGACCTCGAACACCACCGATCGAGAATCGATCCCGAGCGCGTTCGATCCCGACCGAGTCGAGCGCGAAATTTATAAACGTTCCGACATCGAGTCGGATCACTCGACGGAAGAAAGAGAAAACCCTTGGATCGCGAGGGGAGAAAGGGTTGGCGGAATCGTCGTGGTTGAGTCAGGTCGGGCTTTCCGGGCGCACGATACGCCGTCGAGTATTTAGTAGTCGTTTGTAGCGATCCGGAGAGAGAGTGTACGCGCGAGAGGAGGCAGCAGGGTGGCGTGTACGGCAAAGGAGAGGAACGGAAACGAAAGAAGACGAAAAGGAAGGAGAACGGTTCGAGGCGAAGGAAGAAGAGGGAGACGCGGCAGCTATTGTCCAAAGTGCCAAAGTTACATGGCGCGTCGTAACTTACATCGTATTATGTAGGTACACGCGAAGCCGCCACACACCGCCACCGCCACAGCCAGCGTATACCTAAGGTACACGACCGCTTAAGTTTCGTCGAGGCGCCTGCTATCTCCCTCGCGACGAGCACCGTAAACAGAACGACCGAGGGTGGATGAGGCGAACGAAGACGAACAAGATAGAGACGCCACGTCCGTCGGAACGATCGATAAAAGTGGAATTGTCATAACGCGAGAGATGGCAATAACGACCCGACGCAACGGCCCACCGCGATTACGACGACACCGGCGCGGCGTCGCGCGCGAATAATCTCTTCTTCTCGGCAACGCGTTACGAAAACGCTACGCAGCGCGGTTAGTCGGCCAGATTTTGCCAGCGGTTCCTTTTCTCGCGATCGAGAGAGAGAGAGAGAGAGAGAGCGGGACGAAACGGCCGGAGAAACGGTGACGCGCGGACAAAGGGACAAACGAAAGGATGTCGTGGCGCGTTCGAAGAGGAAAAGAGAGTTAAAGGGAAGAGGCTCGAAGGGTCGGAACGGGGACGATATTCGGGCGTCGAGAGGCGGAACGGCGGGCTGTCGAGCGAACGAAACCGTAACGATTGCGTTCAGGTACGCGCGCGAGGGAGCCTCGGACGCGGAAGAGGGCAGCCCAGTGGCATTTTGTAAATTAAATTTTAAATATTAAAAATAGCCGGCCGCGTTGTTTCTCTCTGTTGGCGTCGCGCGACCCACTCACTCCCCCCCACCCCCCTGTCGTCCCTCTTTCTTTCACCTTCGCTACCGCGATGTTTTTCAAACGCCATACATCGCGAACAACCCTGCTCTCGACCCCTCCGGCTACCTGCCGCCTCCTACCCGATAACCTGCAACCCACTTACTCATTCGTCGATAATAATTTTATTCGAGGGTGAAAAATTGGTGTTTCTCGTCCTCTTTCTCCCGTTTCCTCTCTCTATCCCTCTCTTTTTCTGTTTTCTCGTTCCGCTTCTGTTTCTCTGTCTCTCCCTCGAACCGTTTCCCTCGAGCAGCGCAGACGGTCGTTCTTTGTCCGTCGTTCGAATATTCTCGTGCTCGCTTTTTTCCTCTGGTCTCTCGCGGGCGCGACCGTGGCCGGCACGAAACGAGCAGGTAGCAAAGGTAAATCGGAGTCCCCATGCATACTGCAGAGTGCTTTTGATCGGGCCGGACCCCAACGGAATGAAATATAAAAATCGCAATAAAGCGTCGCTACCGGTGCCAGGGATGTTTCGATTCCGTATCCGGGATTCGTGCCGCTCTCCTTCTCGCGCCACGCATCGACGATATTATTCGCGCGAAACGCCGACTCGACCTCCGCTTCCTTCGCCGCTTTCGTTTTACCCTATCGCTTCGAGATTCGTGTCGGTCCGCCGAGGACCCGGTATTTAACCTTCTCTTTGTCGCGATCTTTTCTGCGGTCGACCTAATCGTTGAAATCGCCAACTCCCTGAGATACACGCGTTATTCGATGTTTTTCGTTCGCGTCGCGGCGGAAGCGAGAGACAAAGATCGAACGTACTCGAAGGAAGTTGCGTCGTCTGGAGAGAAGAAAAAGAAACGGTAACGATAAATAGTCGCGACAGAGTAAAAAGGCAATCCGGTGCTCGGCTCGCGAATAGGAACGCGTGCGTTTCGACGTAGCCAGACTGATAAACGATTCATGGGATATTTTTCTATCGCAGACCCTGCCTGGGCTTTGCTATCTCGATGGCTGCACCGTTCGCGAAAAAAACCGTCGACCATTAATGTTTGGGAATACAGGAATGATGGAGGTTCCTTCAATGAGCTGAACTCAATTGTATGCTTTCACGAGATTTAATATGAACATTTAATGACGCACTAAATATTATCACGCACTCACAGACAACAGGACGACTCCCGCACGGAAAAGAAATAATTGAAAAATTAATTCATTGTTACTGGGGAGTGACTAATTGAAGTTCCGTTGTCTTCTAATCGGCGAGAGCTAAACAATCACCTGAATGCGGAAACGCACCATGCGATAGGAGCCAATAACCGGATTAACACGTTGAGTGCCACGCGCTTTTTTAAGGAAATCCCAGTCAAGCCACGCACGCTGCCTAGAAGCGCGCTGGTGTCGTGGTACAGCAATGCTTTTTATGCTTACCATGTTTTAATAAAATCCATTAACACTTTCACGACCGGTGACACCAACGTGGTGCCATCGGTAGGCCAGTCGTTGTTGGCCGGTGACACGTGGTGTCATTGATAGGCCGTTGTTATTAGCCGTTGACTCCCACGTAATGTCAAAAGTATTGCCGGCTCATGGCGGCGTTTCACTGCGCAAAGATGCGGTCGTGAAAGTGTTAATAATAGAATCCCGTATTAAATAAAAATTAAGTGGACTTTAAATAAATTTTAGGTAACAACTTAAGACAATGTAAATTTTTTAGTTTTATGTCATATTTTACACTGTCAGTCACCGATGACAGACATGGCACTCAACGTGTTAACGATAATGCTAACGGTAACGCGACGGAAGAAAGATATTGCCGTTAGGTTTAAATACAGTCTCGAGGTGAATTCAGGGCCGCCTGCGCTCACCGGTTACAATACGAAACAATTAATATACATACACTTTATGCTTCGTACTTGTTTCATCACACTTTCGTGGACGTTGTTCGTCCGAACCGGTGAAAGCGTTTTCGGACCAATTACGATCCTGTTACGATTATACGTTTCAAAGAGAAAAGAATAAACGGAAGCACAGCCTTATTCGGTAGACGCAACGTCGCCAGCTATCGCGTTTAAAGGCGCTTCGCGTCCCGGAAAACGGAAGAAAAATCGCGCGATTCCACGTCGGCCGTTGGCAATAAACCGCGGCGCGAAACGCGCGAACGAAACAACGTTGCTCGGACAATGGGGCTCTGCGAATGATGGACGTTGATTTCGCGAAGGGATTGCGAGAAACGGTTCGAAACGAGGACGCCAGTCAGAGAAAGGAGGTTAATATCGCGGGAAGTTGTTCGCGACCTTTGACCGATGATGGGACAAATATAACATATTTTAGGATTTTCCGCCGCGAATTCCCACGTGAATCTCGCGAATAATTGAAAAGCGCGGATACAGAAACGAGCAAACGTTTAAAAATGAAACGACTCGAAATTTCTCGTTGGTTTCGATATCGAGCGGCCGAGAAGTCTCGTACAGTTGCAGCCTCGAATTCGAGAGAAATCGCCTACCTGATCGCGCGCTAGTCCTCCGACGTTCGTGTGCTTTCGAGATAAGATGATCGATGCTACTCACCTGAAACAGAAAAGAAAGAAGATCGGTCGATAAAGTAATTCGGTCGTTCGACGGAGAGGCGAGGAGTTTTCGCGCGTGCCGTCTTCGACGTCGTCACGGACAGGAAACATAAACCGGGAAGGGGGACATCGCTTTATAACGCTCGCCGAAAGAGATTTAGTAGTTTTAATTTCGCGCCGGTACCACCGACCCTCCCATGCCCTCTCAGCCCCCCAGCCGATCCTGGAAAAACAACCGTTGGAACAAAGACGCTTTCTCGTTATTCACCGTTATTATTATTACGTAAGCGTAAGTGGCGGCCCGTTTAATGGGCTCGCAGCTCGCGCAAAGACTCGAGCCGGCTCGCGGTTTTGCTTTCAATTCGCGTTTCGATTAAACCGCCGCGTTCTAGCCGGTCGTTGCGTTTAAACGAACCGGCAACCGTTAATTTAATCGTCCCCGGATTTCGAATCGTTCCCGTTGCACGCCGCGATACGCCGCTCGTTCCAAGACGCGAAATTCGACGGTTTTTCACCGATCGTACGCGTTTCCCGCGAAAAACGCCGCCCGGATTCGACCTCGATTCGGCGTCTCGCGGAGGAAACTTTAAAGTTGAATGTTGCAATCACCGAGAGACGGTGCTTTCGGGAGCAAAGGGAAGCGGCGAGGGCGAGGGCGAGCGGGGCAAGCCGGGTGACTCGGATGTGGGTGTAGGGTGGCGATGGCGGCGGTGGCCGGAGGGGGTGTCGAGGGGCGCGGAGAACGGTAGGCACAAACATACGGGTAAACGCGCGCGAAGGGTACAGCCGCATACTAGGAGGAGGGAGGGAGGCCCGTCATAGGGCATGGCGTTCTGGCATAACTCAGAATTGCCTCGCTGCAAGGGTAGAATTGACAGCATAGCACTAACATTGTATGCACCCGCGTTATGTATTTATGTAAATGCATACTCCCCCATCCCCCGTGCGAGTGCTGGAGCGCTCGCGCGCACCCTTTCCCTCTTACTCTTCTCCGCCTTCTCTGCCCCGCCGAACCGCCCTCTTCCTCCACCTCCTCCTCCTACCGAACGGGCCCAGGTTCTCTCGTTCGCAACCGGCCGATGCCAACCTCTCGCGCAAACTATACCGCTCGTGGACGGAGATATATTATACGGGCGTACATAGCAATAGGTACGCGTGTACAGTCTCGTTTCTCCCCCCCGTCTCTCCTCTCTTCTCCTCCGCACTCGAAGCACACACAGACACACCGGAGCACGAAGGGAGTGTGCGTGGAATTTGCGTGAACGTACACGTAGACGCGCGTAAGGCGCGCGTAATCGTACGCGCGTAGAGCCGAGAGCTACCGACGAGGGTGGACGCGCGGCCAACGAGGACGGACGCGGTTAGGTTATCGAGGGAAGGAGAACGATCGGTGGATCCGAAGGGGACTGGAGGGTGGATCGCAGAGAGAAAGACGAGACTAGAGGCGAGTGCGAGCGAGCGAGCGAGGCGCACAGGGTGAAGGGTAAGAGGGAGCGTTCGCGTAAGCGGCACCCGAGCCAAAGGATGGAGCAACGAGCCGGCGTCGCCACCGAGGCCGCCGACGCCACCGACGCCGTCGTGCCACGCTACACGGCATATACCATACACCGATCACATTAATCAGAGGTTATTGCGCGCATTCCTAATCATCCGGGCCTCTAACTATTCCCAGATTCTGATTGGTGCATTACTCGGCATTTCCGGTATGATTCTGCATTCCAATTGGCCGAGCGAGCCGCACCGCATCTACGAATTTCAATTTGCCCGGTGCCGTTGCCATCCACCGAGAACCGTTTCTCCTCCTTCTCCTCCTCGTCCAGCGACGTTCGCCTCTGTCCTTGCTCTCCGTCGAGGATCGGGGCGCGAAAAGAATCGCTCGATCGTTTCGAACGGAACGCGTCGATGGCCCGTCGAAGGAACCCGTCGAACGATCAGGTCGAGAGAGGCGAGATGCCACACGGCTCGAGAAGCAGAGAGGAGAGAAGGAGGATCGTAAAAGTAATTTCGATTTCTGCAATTTCGGCGCGACTTCGATTCTGCCTGCGATAATCATCGAGTAATTAACAATCCCAGTTTCAATTCGGCCGCCGCGGAAAATAGCAAATTCGTAATATCCTACGATATTGCGGCCCTCGTATGGCCTCCACCTCGTGGCCCCTACCATCGCCCCATCGGTGGAAACTCGGTGAGCGAGCGAGTATCCGAGTTACCGCCACCCCCTTTTCCACGGATACACCAACACCGCCTGGCCGTGTACCGTGTCTCCCGCGCGAGTCCGATCAACCTGTCTCTTTTCCTTTCGACCTTTCTCTTCCCCGTATCTCTCTGATCGCGCTCTTTCTCGCTCTGGCGTGTGCACCTCTGGTGTCGGTCGACGCACAGGTCGCCGGACGCGAAACGAGTCCCCGTCGCTTCGTCTTCGCTCTCCGTTCCGCTCGAGGCCTCCTCTTCCTCGCGCCGCGCGCCCGCGTTCCGCTCGCTCGGCAGGACCGCGCGCGCGATTCTGCACATTTTCGAATTTCCTATTTGTAAATAAGCAATCAGGGAACGCGAACCGTTCGGCCAGGGCCGCCAGAGGTGAGACAATTAATCATTTCAATTAACGGACAATTCGATCTCCAATCGCCGACCGAGAAGAATATTGGAAAGCCGGGGACAAACCGGAAGCTCTTGTATCTCCCTGCCTCTCGTTTCTCGCTTCCCATCGCCCACCCGTCGCCCTTTCCCTCTCGATTTTTTTTTTTCGCGCTGCTCCTATCGTTTGTTCGCTCGTTCGTTCGTTCGTTCGTCCGACGTCGTTTAAAATCGTAATTCCGTAATGCGTCGTTCCGCTCGCGATACGCAACGTTCCCCGAACTCCATTATCTCTCGTTTCGCGAAGAAACTCGTCGAGTTACCGCCCCGTTGAAACGATTTCTCCTGCTCCCCTCCGTTCCTTCGGCTCCCCTCGTACATATAAAGCCGTAATTATTCGGTTTCTTATGCCGATTTGACTAATACGTAACATTAACGGCAAACTCGACGCAATTTCCCGAACACGACACGCAACAAAGTTGCACGAGTTCTACTGCCTTTCTCTCTTCTTTTTTCACCGAGGGCAACGTCGTCGCGGAATTACGGGACTTTGCCGATCGCGACCGATCGCTCGGTAGAAAATCAGAAATGGCCGTTCCTCTCGCGATCGCGTTTCCGCTCGAGAACGAGCAGATAGTATAATTTGCCGCTGAGCGCGTATCCCTTTCTAGACCGCGAGCTTTGACCAGTTCTCCCAGCGAGCTCGAACACGCCTCTTTTTCTCGAGATCCGCTCGAAGGAGAGGCTCGCTGTTCCGAACGATTTAAGTCCAGAGTCGCGAAGAAAAAGAAAGACGCGGCAAGATTCACGAAGGTTCGAAAGTTGTGCCCGACCACGGAGTTAACGAGGTTAGCGCCGCGAATTACGTCGCGGTAACGGGCTGATCGAGAAAACTCTTGGCTGGTCGAGAAACCGCGACGAGAGGACACCGGCGAAAAGGGAAGAACCGAAGAAATCGACCGTGAACGAAGAAGGAAGATCCGGACGGAGAACGAGAGACCCGCGGAGGAGGGGGAGCGAAACGAGTCGAACGGATGAAAAAATTATAAAGGTCGACGAAGAAACGAGATAATATAATATTAGCAGAGAGGAGGAGGTGGTCGAGAGAAAGGGGGGAAAAAGGAAAAGAAGCGCGAACGAGGGAAACGGCGGGTAGAGGGACGAGAAGGCTGGACGCCGCGCCGACCGGTTAAACGATAAAAAGGTTAGCGCCCACAATGAGGGCTGCCTCGTCGCTTCGAAGAAGCGGACGGAAAAGCGGAAAAGGATATCCGAGTCGCGAAAGAAAACAGAAACTTCGGGTAGCTCGTAGAGGATTGTTTCCCGGGACGAGTCGGGAAACGCGCGAGTAACTGCTTGTACGCGAACGGCTTACCCTCGGAGAGACGAATCTTCTGAAACGAGCGCGCCCTTCGAAACGGTAATCGAAGGACGAGCAGCTTTTCCGACGAGGAAAACCGGGCAGCCATCTTGAAGCCGCCATTTTAGGTAGATCGCGACAAAGGTTAAGATATCGAGGGACGATCCACGCGTAAGAAGGGGTCGTTCGAGGCCGCGGGGGCCAACGAAGCAGAGACGAAGGGTGGTAAATAGGAAATAAGTGACTGCCGGAGGGGGCGAGAACGGATTCCGCGGCAATTTCTCGTCTCCGCTCGTCATTGGCGAGAAATTGTCAAATCCCTGCCGCTTCGTTCCGACGCGTTCGTTCGTTCGTTTTCCGCGTACCCTCCACCCTCGCCTAATCGTCGCCACCCCCGTCGCAGCGCATCCACAGCGCGTTTATCCGTACGAAGCGATCATGAACTTCGGGTGCTTCCCGAAGATAACGAGGTTTCTTCGTTAAGGTTCGCGAATAAAACTACGCGACTCGATTCTCGTTTCCCTATATCCTCCGTTTCGTTACGCAACGAGAATCGTTCTCCTGCGAAACCGCGAAAAACGAACGAAACAACGCCGGGCGAAAACGCCGGAGCAACACGCTCGGTGATTTTATTTTTTACGCGAGTCTCTAACAAATTTCGCAAAATGGAATTTTCAATGGCGGCCCATGACTTTGTAATACCTTCCGGCCGAGACGGTCTCTCGTCGGGTTTGGCCGATTGGTTCGCGTCGAAATAACGAGTCCCCCCGCTGTCCTAGAATCGGCTACGAGCTCGACGAAACGCGTCCCACGGCAACGCGGATAAAACGCACAAGTCGAACGAACGTCGACGAGCTTGTTCTCCAACGATCAAACTCGGAGGAGGAAAGGGTACAGGGCGCGGTGAACTAGGGTGCCGGCGAGGGCAGGAGGGAAAGAGAAATTCGGCGAAGAGGGCGGAAGAATCGAAACGAAGCGGTGGAGCGTACGAAATATATTTATTTTTAGGGAGGATGCTGCCTCCGGGGTACAACGCAGGGGGACGCGAGATTGAAAGCGTAATAGGTCGGCCATCTTGATTTTCCAACCCCGCGTCAATTAGTCGCGGTAGGAGGGTGCGAAGAAGAAGAGCGATGGCGTCGTTGCGGCGAGACCGACGGGACTGGCAAGGAGAGGAGGCGAGACGAGCGAGGCGGACCTAGAAGAGACGCGCGGAATCGTTGGAGAACGCGAGCGAACGCGTCACCGACCTAGACTCTCGGTTATACCCACCAGTCGAGAATTAAAGTTCGGTTTCCGCGACGCCCGGAAATAACGCGACCTTTCGTCGAGCAATCGGGAAATGAAACTCGTATCCTTTCAGGATTCATACTTGACGCGTTCCGCCTTCGAAACACTTTTACTCCTCGGGCCCTCCGCCTCTTCGCCGCGCTTTATCCGTTCGTTGCTCGTTTCTCTTTTCATCCCTGCTACGATCCTCGGCTAAACGACGTTACCCGCTATCCGCGCTTTCGCGTCGATTCCTCCCAGTTCTCTGTGACAAAACGCCGACAAAGTCTAACCGCGAATCGTTTCGCGAAATTCACGGTGTTTGTCGTGTTCGTCGCGATCAACCGCGCGTCCACTCTCTCTCTCTCTCGAGGGTTAACGATCGCGAAGCGAGTGTTCCGAAAACATCGAAGAGAAAAATTATCTGTCGGTGGTTAACGAGCGAGAAGACCGCTAAGCAAACGAACCAAAGGCAAAAAGCGAAAATCCGATTCGTTCGTTAGGGTCGCGGCAGTTTTGAATTTCCGATCTCGAGGCAGGAGCTCGCGGGAATAAACGAGTCGCGAAACCGTCGTCCACCGGCGTTCCCCTTCTGGTACTTTCGACTCGAAGGGAACCATCGAGAATCGCCGGTGCTTCTTGGCACGTCGGCGAATACGAAAATGCAATTAAGTAGAAAATATGCGGGCTCGTTGCATATTTGCAGGTAACGCTAGTCGTTAGCATCACAAAGAAGAGCCGAGCTCTACTCGCGCCGCGCGATCCTCGCATTCAAATGGATGAGAAGTCTTTGGAAAATTTATCTCTTCCGCGACCTACCCCATAGGCCTACGGGCCAGCGCGCCGCGACGCATTAATGCGCCACGCCACCAACACCACCGCCACCCCCTTCGTTTCGTAACGTTTCGTTTCGTTCCGTTGCCATTCTCCCAACTTTCTACGCGCGTTTTCCGCGACCGCGTCAACTTTTCGCGCTTTGAACTCGCACGCCACCCTTCGAATCGACCGACCCTCTTTTTTGTTTAACACCGAGTAGCTTTCGTCGGCGGAAACCCGGGGTTTTAAGCTCGTCGCGTTGCGTCGCTCGCAACCGGCAGGAGAACAGAAAACTCGAAACGACGCGGTAATCGAGCAAAGTTTGCTTCCTTCTTCCGCGACGAGTCGCGCCGAAGACCGACGGCGAACGTTTGCTCGCGGTTAATCTTGACGCTGGTTTAATAGCGACTGTTGCCGCTTTAGGTTCCGGAGCAGTGGCAAAAAAGCGAGACGGTCCGATAATTATTATTGCTCCGGCTGTCCGATCCGGCTAACGAGGCTCCAACGAGCGCGGCCAATAAACGTCGAGCACGGGAGAATGGAAGCGAGAACGATAATTAGGAATGTTAATTTGTCTAATAATTAACGAGATTAATAGGATACTGTTATCTGATGCCGGAGAACACGTGGAAGGAACCGCGAAGGTCGGTCGCGTGGGAAATGAAAGAAAACCGTATCCGACGTGTACGGAACTCCGCACGCGAATCCATTATTCTTCCGCGAGTAAAATTACCGATAAATCGCCGTACTCGATCTGTTCGTTTCCGGACGAATTCGAGCAAGGGGACGCGGGTTTTTCTTTTCGCGGCGAAACACAGGAATCGACGCTATCGAGGTCGCACATCGTCGAAGGAATCCCCTGTCGGGTATCGCGAACGTTTCTCTCGGCAGGAACGCGTCGATAAATCGTCGGTCGCGAAAGGGGGACGACTCGAGCGTTTCCGCGAGTCCCCGATATCTTTGGAGAAAAAAACGCGACGGGAAAGAAAGAAACGTCGCGGCGGCTGGCGAGTTTGTGTGTCGAGCGAACGTCAACGGCGTCTTAATTCCGCGGGCCCTCGGAACGCGGCGAACGGCCAGCGGAACAGAGATTCCATGCAAATACGCCGTCCCGCGAAAGAAGAAAGCTTGCTCTTTTTTTCCCCTTTTCCGTTCCCGCGGCAAAGCGATCGTCCGAAAAAAAGACGGAAAGAAGCGGAGAAACGGACGAGGGTGAACGGGCGCGGCGGGCCGAGTATAACCGGCGAAGAGCGAAGAGGAGCGCGAACGAGGCAAGAGAAAGGTGGCGAAGAACAGAAAGCGGCAAAGCCGAAGGCGAAGGGAAGAAGGAGAGGGCAAAAACCGAGTATCTTATTTATGAATATGTATGGGAGCCTCGAACGAGCCTCGAGAAGCTGACTACGGGCTACTACCGCGAGCGGTCGGGCATGCCGAAGCCCCTCCAGCGTCGCGAGCTCGTAGCCCCAACCTAGAATCAAAGTGACATTAGCTGCAAGCTACTCGCACCGACAACGTATACGCCAACCTACTACGTACGCGGCTCACCTTCCTCTCGGAATTAATGTCCGCGCTGCACGATATACGACCGCGCGTACGCTCTTTTTCACGCGGCTTCCGTCCCGCGTCGAAACGCTCGAATCGCTCGAAAGGTTCGTTTCCTTCGCTCCTTCCGCGCTCCCGCATCCTTCCATTCTCGGCCGACGAGTTTAAACGGCCAGACGCGACCGAAGAAACCTCCGACTCCCTAGGGTAGCTTCGCTTTCCGTTTTAACGCGATCTTCGTCGCGCCGTTATATTAATATTTTAATATAAATGCAAATCGCGTTAGATCGCACTTACCGATACGGAGAGTTAAGCTCGGGGAAGTCGCGATGACGATGACGGTTAGAGAGAGGAAGAAGAGGAAGGAGCGAGCGGCGGAAGGGCCACACGGTGGAAACTCCTCGTCGCGTAAGTAGCCTCGTAGGACGCACGATTTACCGCTCGCCGAGACGCCGCGTCGCGTCGTGACGTCGATATTTACCGGTGGCCGTAAGGTGCATCGACTTACGAACCCGTCTTGCCAACTTTCCGCTACGGCTTGCTCGTTTCGTCAATGGTATCGCGCTTTCCGTGTTTAGCGGCGTTAATTCAGGTTTTCTGCTTCCGAAAACTGAACAAGGTAATCGAAGCGAACGCGTTTCTTTCGTTCCGTGTGCGATCATTAATTTTCCGGGTTGCGGAGTTCTCTCGTCACGGTAATCGAGGGGCGATAATATAATAACGAGCGTGAAAAGACGGTAAATTCGTGCGACACGATAGAAGAGCGCCTCTCCCCGCTGAAACGGAGCCGATTAAAATAGAAAAACGATGAAAGCCGGTTGAAGAGGATCCGTTGAGTTTGCGCGACGATCGCTCGCGCGAGTTTAATAACCGTTTCGTCGATTCGTCGTCCTTCGCTATCGGGATCGTCATCGTCGTCGTGGTCGCCGTGGTCGTCGTCGTCGCCGTCGTCAACGTCGTCGTAGCCGCGGCGCCGTCGTTGTCACCGTCGACGTCCTCGTTGTCGATGCCGCCGTTGTATTCGCGATCGCGGTTGCAACTGCACCGGCATTCTCCGCGAAACCTGCCAGCGCGGCTTCCCATTTACGCGACTCAGCGATGCGCGATGCCATTCATCGACGAAAATATGAAAACCCCATTATGCGGCAACCCGAGCTGTTGCTTTTTGTAGCCCCTGTGCTTCTCTTTCCCTCCTCTTCCGTTCCTCTCGCATCCCTAACGCGCTCTCCTCTTCTTCGAATCCGCTCCTCTCCTTCTACGCCGCGAGCAAGAGACATCGCGCCACTTGCACGGATTTATACTATGTTTTCGCGTTACACCTAAGTCGTTACACGCGCAGTCTGCGTCGAGCGCGCGCGACGCGACAGTGTCGTTCGAGGACTCGGTTCCCGAATTGAAAGAGCGTCGCGGTTAATTACCAGTGACGCGAGAAGAAAAGCTAAAGAGAGCGCGTGTTGGTGGCTGTTCTCTTTTATTTTCTTCCGTATCTGGTGCTCGTGGCGAAAGAAGGAAACGGAAGAACCCGATGGACGTTTATTCGGTGCTTCGATCGATCCGGCGCGCGGAGGATCGCTACGTCAGGCAGACTCGTCGTTCACGACGGTGCTTTATCATAAATTATAATTAACCGCATAAATATGCATTCGACCGTGGCATAATTCGACCAATAACAGTAAATTACTCACGAGGCGGAGCGACTCGTCGCTGGTGCCGCGGTAGCGCGATCCCACCCCCGTTGTAGAGGGTTGCCCTCCGTACCGCCGCCGCCACCCTCTTTCCACTAACGGCATAGGCAACGGGAACGGCAACACAGGGAACGCCGACAACCAGGCAATAGATAGCAACGACTATGCCAACAACGTTCGTTCGTCCGAGCACGCTCTTGCTCGTACCTACTGGTTGCGCTCGCGCGCGATCGCTCGCCTACAAGCGCAACCAGGCTCCAACGATAATGCGATTAATTGGTATTGCTAATCGTCGATAATTAATATAAATAGATGAGTGCAGTTATTAGTAGAGCGCGGCCCCGATTCGCCCGCATACAGGTACGATTCGTTACGCGCGGACTCGTCGATCTCGCGTTTCCGCCCCGTTCTGTGTGTGCGCGTGTGTCTCTCGTTCCCGTCGAGCGCCGATACCCGAAAGCCGCGTAAAGACGCGTACGAAATCGCGGGCTAGAGACAACCACTAGAGACAAGCGGGATAAAGGGGAGCACGGAAGAGTCGAGTAAACCGCGGCGGGATCGACCGACCATTTCGGGGGAATAATAATGGAGCCAGCGTTGTATAATTTTTTATATTCGATACGCGATATTTTCCGAGCCTCGAGACGCACCCGGCTCGAGGAGCACGATATTGCAAAAAAGAGTGGCACTTCTGACGGGTGCGCTCCGAGCTCGACAGAGGACCGCGCGTGGGTGGTTGGTGGAAAATGGAAGACCGTGGAAGTAATACGCGGCCGGTAGGGTGACTAGACTCGACTCGTGCCAGCCGACTCGTTTCGATTCGAGTCGAATCGAGTCGCGGCACGCGGGACCGCAACGAAAAGAGTCGACTCGCGTACCGGGGAAAGAGTAGAGAGTCGACCGAGAAATCGAGTACAGACAAGGACGAGGGAGTAGAGGTAGAGGGATGGAAAACAAGAGGGTCGCGATGCCAGACTTCACGCACAATTAGTTTCCTGAATAATTCCTGATCGAAGGCGAAGCCGAACGAGGCGTGGATGGTAGTTACGCTGCCGGCGAAGCGACAGCTGGCACTTGCAACCTTACCTCTCCACCTACGCTTTCCGCGTCTTCCTTGATAATTATGTGTACGTTAATTAATTGACTAATTATTATTCCAACTACGTCGTTCGGGAATTTCAAGACGCGCCGCTCGAACCTCGTTTCCCTCGCCATCGATCCCGATCGGGAATACACGCCCTCGCGTACGGTTTCTTTTTCGCGGTCGTCCGAAATGTCGAGCCAACCCCCCGATCGAATACGCTCGCGATTTCTTGCCAAAGTTTTTCCTCGATCCGTCGTTTTTCGCGAAAACGAGCTTCCCTCTTTCTCGTCCGATCCCGTCTATCTATCCAGCTATCTATTCATTCGCGTCCTCTGTCGGGCCTATCGAGGACGAGCCGACGCGCATCGACGACAACCGCGTACAACGTACGGCGTGCGGCGTACGGAGCACAACCCCTCGTCACTCCTCGTTCCCTTCCACCCACCGCGGTCCCTCTTCTGTCCCCATTGTCATAACCCATAGATGCGACCGTAAATCGACGGGAAAGCTGCAAGAACGCTCGATATATCAATCTACGTCGGCTCCTATTTGGTGGTAATTAATCACGTTCGTATCCGAGGGCGTACTTAGCATCCGAGAGGAGGAAGCATCGAGTGGATGCTAAACGCGTTCGAGGCATTGGCCCGAAAGATTCCGAGAATGGCGTCGCGCATCCGTAGGAGTATCCCTCCCTTGGCTAAAACGGAATCTTCGGATCGCGTTTACGGCCACCTTTTCGCGCCACCAACGCCGTCGTCGAGTCCGCAGAGGGTTCGACGTATCGGAGCACGTAAGGCGATCGCAACTTTATCGAGGAGAAAGCGTGCCAATCGTTTCCGTCTGCTTCGCCGCGATTCCTTTTTATTCCTCTCCGAGGCATTCTTCGAGCGTTATAGATCATGCGGCGTTACGCTCGGTCGAGGATTCGTATCAATTTCACTAGCGGATAATTCGCGGTCTCGTTTATTCGGACAACGTTTCGAGCAGCGACGAAAGAATACGGGGGCAGCGATCGAGGTTTCGGCGATGATCGCGGTCGCGCCTCGAGGACAACGCAACGCCTGGCGTCGGTGAAAAGCGTCTCGAAAAGCGGCAACCGTTTTCCGGGTCTATCTATCTCGGCGACGCCGCGAATTTTCTACGGGCTTTTTTCCCTTTTTATTCTTTTTTCTTTTATTTCCTTCTTTTTTTGTTTTCGCGAACGCGTCGGTTCTCAGCGATTTGTTCCGGTGCGCGTCTATCCGGGAAAAACCTCTCCCGGCCGAAAACCGCTGGCAAAGCGGCAACGGAAAGAGAAAAGGGAGGAAGAGAGGCACAGGCAGGCAGCCAGGCACGGAGGTTGGGAGAGTCGGAGGTCCGCGTTTAAAATAATGCGAAGCCTCCTTTATTCCTATCTCCCTTCAGCCACGGCATCCTCTCCCAACCCCCGATCCAGCCACTTCGTTCGCGAGGCTCCTTTTTTATTTCGCGCTTTCTACCACGGCCAATGAAAGAGCCACTCTTCGCCTTTTGTCGCGCTTCGACCGTGTCGAGACTCGTTTCGCGCGTTTCGAACGACGCCGCGTCCGAGCGCGGATAAAATAAACGCGAGCGACGATCGGTTCGACGTCGGAAGACGACGTCTCTCGGGATCGCGGTTCGTCGAAGAACAACGATTCGACGAACGGCCGGAACGATCGAACAATCGAGACGGAAACTAATCGCGGCGATTCGAGGAATTCGAAACATTTTTTCCAGCGTAACCGCGGTTGCCGGTGTGGTATGCGAGGCGCGGATAGCGGAGGCAAAGGCTGCGAGGGGATGGAGAAGGAAGGCAGGAGCGGCGGCGGTGGCGGGGCAGGGCGGAAGCGCTTTCACGATTTTGAAAAAAAATCCATTTCGCGATAGAGCCGTCGCGGAATAGATACGGGACGCGGCAGGGACGTAGGCCCTATACCGTGAAGGGTACAGCAGGGAGAGGGTGTAGGTATAGGCGCGTATATAGGATAGCCAGGATTGACGATACGAATCGGCTATCTGCAGGTACACGGCAGATAGGGGGCGGGTGGCCGGGGGGTGGCAAAGAGGCAGAGGCAGAGGAAGAGGCAATTCGCGTGTGTAGCGCGATGCTCGCGCGCTATACGAATCCGCGCGCGACGCCACACAGCCGAGAATCGCGCGTACGTACGCGACGAGGCTGCACGTGCGTGAAGTTACACGTGGCTGGCTGGGTATCTCCGATATTTATGGGCAATATTTCCGATTCAGCTGCCGCTATCGAAGCCCTTACCAGTTCAACATGTCCGCAATAAAAAACTGGATAAAATTATATCCACATCTCGCCACGGTTTCGACTCGCTGAAACTCATCAAAAGTTATGGAGCGGGATACGAGGAATTCTATTCTATCCCCGCTCTCCCTCTCCCTTTATCTCTCTTTTTTTTCACTCCACTTTTTTTTCTTTTTTTTTTCCTTTTTTTTTTAATATTTTGCGCGAGACTACGGTGCACGAATCGATCGATTTCGAGCCGATAAAACGGCCATTTCTGCCAGCCGCGAAACCGATTCTCCCCCCCTCGTCCGTTTTGGGGGAGATTCGTCGACAGGGCAAAATAATTTCGGTCGCGACGGATCGAAAGCGCGCGTTCTCGCCGAATAAGATCGCGGAAAATGTCGTACGAATCCTGCGCGAAGGGAAAAGAACGACGAAAGAAGGAGCGCGACGACCGAGTTTCGGACGTAAAAATTCCAATTTGTTCCCGGGCCGTGTGCAGCGCCGTTAAAGCCCACGACGAGCCAGAGAAACGCGTAATATATTACGAAAGTTCGCGGCGAAGCACGGATGCGGGGACCGAACGCTGTATTATTCGAAAGTTTTCCACTCTGCGAAAAATTTCTTAACTTATGGATTTCGGGCCGAAGAAAGTACGCTCTTGCCTGCCTACGTTTCGATACCGATGCTCGCCGACCGAACGCGCCCGCGTATTCTCTTCTTCTCCGTTTCGTCTCGCGAATCGCGAGAACGCTGTCGCCGTCGTCGTCGCGGAACGGATCGATTCCGCGTCGAATCCGTTCCGCGGAACTTTATCTCCGTTTCCAAGTTCCAGAATATCGTTTCCCTGCTCTTCCCTCGTCGCGACTATTCCCTCGTCCATCGATCTTCGAAGGATCCATCGTAAATAATAGATACTCGAAGCGCGACGTTTTCCGCGAACTCTTGGCGAGGAAGCGACCTCGTGCCGCGATCGCGAAGACGAATCGAGCGAGGAACGGAAAGGAGGCGACTCGGAGAAAGAGAAAGCGAGAGGAGAAGAGCAGGCGACGAGTAACCGGAGAATCGCGGTACGACGAGGTCTGGATCGCGGAAACGACGCAACGGCGAAGGAGAGAGAACGAGGAGGGAGAGGGCAAGGACGGGAGCGACGGAAAAACTTTTTAAATTCGAGACAAAATGCTAAAAGTTCCCCGAGGCCATGCATACGAAGCGGGAAGCAGCGAGAAAAAGAAGCGAGGACGGGGCGAGTGGAGGGAGGCAGGCAGCGACCATTAACATAAAACAGAATGTGGGAAAAGCAAATATTGTGATAAAAAATAATAATAATAGGAGGCGAGCGGAGAGTACGGAAAGGAACGGGAAACTGAGTGGGGGTCGGGGTAGGGCGGGGCGGGGGAGAGGGTCGAGGTGAAGAGGGAGACTACGAGAGCGAGAGAGAGAGAGAGAGAAAGAGAGCATACTCGCGCGAGCGTCCCCAACCCCTGGGGACGAAGCGGAACGACGGATACTTTGGCTCCGCGAATGCCGTCGTTCTCTTTCTCTTCCTTTCCTCTCCTGTATCCTCTTGCTCCTACGACCTCTCCGCTCCTACTCCCTCCCGTGGCCCTCCGCCCAACCGCTCGTATAAATACAAGTATACGCCCCGAGTTTTCCCCGGGCATTTATGAAACTCATTCGGCTAGGACTAACTCTAATAATCGTTGAAACTAATGCTCTCTTTCGAGTACGCGTGCTACCGCTTACCAACCGACTCTTCGTCCTGCCGATCCTTCCAGCGAGCGTCTTCTCGACTCGGGATGGGTACCTATCGGAGCGCCGGACTCTCGCGAAACGATCGTTCGCCCGCGAAAAAGAATCGTCGTTTCCGGCACGAGCAGCGTCGGAATCTTAAGAGCTAACTAGCAACAAGGGCATAGATACGCGGAACGGTCGAAGCGATCGAATTTCCCTTCCCGCCAGAGAATTCGGTAAACCTTGGAAGGTAAAATTTGCGACGAGAGAGATAACGGGCGGGGTTGGCGAGGGTTGGAGAGAAAAAGGTCGGAGAACGGGGCACAGGAGGAGAAGAAAGAACGGAGGGAACACGGAGAAAGCGGCGTAAACCGTAACGATAACGATTATAGGCGCAGTTACCCTGGGACGTCCTGTCTTAACGATTACGCCGTTGAAAATTATTACGCGTAATAACGCTCTGTCGTTATTACTGTTATTGTTATTATTATTGCTATTATTACGAGCGTTATTATTGCCGTTATTATTGCTACCGCCATTACCGTTATTTATATTATTATCATTATTATTATTTTTATCATCATTACTATTGTTATTATTATTATTCCGCGGGAGCATCGAGCAGCAAAACGCGCGATGGACGGGTTTAGAAATTCGAACGATATTTCCAACGACTCTGCCAAGGCCGATCGGCCACCGGAATTACTTTTGTCCGCTCGTGGATTAAGTTCGAGCGGTGGCCGTTGCATTACAAATTGACTTTTTCACGGCTGACTATTCCACGAGTACGTCAGCCCTCGAAATCGAGATGACCGAAGCAGCGCAGTGGCGCGGTGGATCGTTTCGATACGAATTCGCGATTAAATTTAGCGAATCGACAGCCCCGCGTGCGAGAGCACCGGCTCTTCGAAGGGGATCTGTCAGCCGGAAGTCTCGTCCAACGTGAACATTTTTTGTTTCGCCAATCGTCCAAGAGGATTTCAGCCGTCGATCTCTTCGACCGCGAATCCCGCTGGCCGTCGGCTGAACGCACCGTCGACGTTTCGAAAACGGCACGAACGCGCACGGAAAATACGCGTACGAACGATGAAAGAAGAAACTGCTATTTTTTGCAGCCTTTCTCGGATTCGTCCAATGTCCAAGATATCGACGCGCGAAACGACCCGTCATCCTCGTCGACGATCGATGCACGCGGAATAAATTAAACGCGTCGAATTACCTTTCTTTCCGATCGAGCTGCTCGATCGCCGTCAATTGCGTCAACGTCGTCGTCTTCCGGTAAACCGTGGTCGTCGATTATACGCGAGGCAAACGTGACTCGGTAACTAGTCGAAAAAAAGCACGCGCAATTAGAATAGCTACCGGTCGAGTTCGATCGACGAGGTTGCTCGCGTAATGCCGCGAACGGATCGACGATACCGATGTTTCGCGTAACGACACGATGTTCCAACGAAATCGTGGTCCGTTATCGATGGACACGAATGCATAGAAAATTTCTTACGTTCTTGCCAGCGTTATTACGCGTCAGCGTTTAACGGTAATCGACGACTAATCGAAAGCCGTCTGTCCGCGACCCCTCCGAATTAACGATCGAGAAGCTTCTAAATCGACGACGTCGAAAGCCGTGAAATTCGACGGCGGAAAACAGCAACGATCGCGCAACGGTTTGCCTATTTTCGGCAATTTCCGATTCGTAAATTGCTCGACGAGGACACGCGAGGCGACAAACTAGTTTTGTCCCCGCAATTTGTAGCGACGCGTACGCCCGCCCACCGACGATATTTCATCGAATATGATAATCGTGGCTATTACCGTCTGGCCCGGCCGATTTCTTTCGTCGTCGACGGTCGAACGATCGTCGTCGGCCAAACTTGGACGGCGCCGTTCCGTCGGGAATCGTAGTTTCGCGCCTAATCGAGCCCTTCTCGTCCGTCTTGTCTTCGCCGCGAGCAGAGACACGCCGTTGGCAAGCGAAGACGTTTCGTATCTTTCATCGAAATACTGCGGCGAAAAGATCTCGACAAAACGATACACCTCCTCTTACGCTTAATACTTGTTCGCGAAGATATCGGAACACGCTCGGTTACGCACGCGTTACGTCTTGATAAGCCGTGTCTACGCTCGGAACGAATCAGCGTACTGCCGGCCTTAACGCGGTACTCGATTAGCTTACTCGTACCACTGACCCAGAGGACTCTGGAAAAGTGGACTAACCAGACCAGTTAATTGTCTAATAATTAGCGCGAGCAACTATACCAGAGTCGCGTTACGCGCGGGATTGACCATCGTAATTGCGCTGAAGTAGATCAGGGAAAGTGGGAAAAAACATGACCAATCTGCGAAGCATTTTGCGGCAAGCTGTTTCGTTCCGTGGCTTCGGGCGACACGTCGAAAATAAAAAAAATAATGTCCTCGGACTATAAGGTACTTGAAAAGGAAACGCGACAATGAACGTAACGAGTATTTGTAACGCGACTAATCGCCTCGCCTCGTAGCTCGTTTGGTTCAATCGTCCGAGAAAACCGGAACTGTATCTACTCTGTCTGATGGTTATCGAGCATCGCGATCGTATGAATATTTATAATATATATATATATTATAGCCACGTTGTATAATGTCGTAATTTAATGAGTCGTAAACGCAGGTATCCGGTGGCGTTGTCGCGACGACTTTACGGCCGCCTCATCGTAAAAATACCAGCCGAAACGCAAAACGATACCGCGTTAAATAGAATAATTATTATACGAATGTTTATGCACGTGTACCAATATTATTGTTACTACGGCACTTTAATGATACGCAAATGGAACAGCCCGACGACCAATTTCCACCGTTCAGCGACGCGTCAAATACAATTAACGATTACGAAAATATTTATCTTCGTCTTACGATGCCGTACGTTATAGCTCGACGACCGATTCTCGCAATTTCTATCGACCGTTTTCTTCCAAGTGGGTATCTCCGATAAAGTCTACTTTGTCGCTTTTTCTTTCTCCGATTTTTCGGCTCGATCGAAATTTCGGAAACGGACGATGCGGAAATGTTCCGATCGGTCGGGAAGAAGGGCGCGAAACGCGTGGCGAGTAGAAGAGCGGAAAAACGAAGCAAAGTCGTAAGGATCGTCTATCGTCGAGTATCCCGCGAATATCGAACCAATTAGCATAACGTTTTGGGGCCGATAAAAGGCAGTAATTGTTCGGATGTAAACCGATATCTGCTTCTCGCAGCGCATCACGGCAAATGCGTTCCCATTCCCGCGCCTTCTCATCCCCGTTTCCTCTCTCTTTCTCTCTTTTCGATGGCGTGCTCGCGTACGCGCGATAAAGCGAACGAACGAACGTACGAACGAACGAACGAACGAGAGAGGGAAAGAGAGAGCGTAGGGTATCCAGTTCAGAATATTCCCTACCAAAGGGGATTTTGCCGGTGGAAAACACGACGAGCGGTTGGCCTGTTCTCACTCGCGCAACAGGGCCACCCCCTGCCGCGGTGCGTTTCGAGTTAAAACGGCCGAGTACTCGTGTTTAGATATCGTTAAACCGCATTTTCGACACTACCATTATGTAAAGCACGTGGTAGAGGCCGATAAGTCGAACAATGGTGCGCGCTCGCGTCGAACGGGACGGGTTAGGGACTTTTCGGCGCTCGTTTCGCTCGCGTTACCGTTCGCGTTCCAACCCTCCGTCTCCGTTCGCTTCTTTTAGCGTTTTCGACGATTTCGCGGTTTCGCTCGGTTCTCTCGCTCCACGGACGAAAGTCTCGCTATCGGAGAAATTAAAAACGCGTCTCGGGTCGACCCGATTTTTCGACGTTCCGTCGTAACGGCGCCTTCTCGCGCTCGTTCTCGGAGCGAGGGGAAAAAAAGAGTAGTAGCTCGTCCATCGGTCTGTACCGTACAAAATAATACTTTTTACTATCGCGATCTTTACGATCCGTACTGTATCGAGTATAAAGAAGATAATAAAGGAAGACGCGCGTGGATAATGGCTGGTATTATGCGCGTATTGCCCGGTGCATTACCATTTTTATTGCCGACTTTTTTTTACGATCTACTTCTCTTACGAGTTAGCGTAGCCCCGATCCGCGAACCGTCGATCAAGGTCGAACTTATTTTCACGCTAAATACATCTTTCGCCACGCGTGTTTCGCCTCGAATCTTATCTGGACATACCTCCCAGCGGTAGAACCGTTGCAAATTTCACGCCTTCGAACGATCGATCGGCTCGATTTATCGGCGACCAGCGACAGCTTCCTCTCGCCGACTCGTCCGTCCACTTTTCGACCGGATTTTCTCGTTTCGAGGCAGCACGGCGCATCGCGGCTCGAATCGGCTCGATGGCACGCGCTCGGAACTCGTTTAACGTCAACGCGCGCGTAATCATCCTTATCGCCGCGTTACAACGTAATTATCGTATTGCCGGGAACGTTTGCCGCTTTTAATTTCGATCATTGACCCGTATCGTCTTCCGTGTTCCGTGCATCGAGCGAGATCGCGTCGGGACTTTCGTTTTTCTCGATCGCGAGTCGTCGCGACCGGTTTGTTTTCGATTCGCGCGGGATTCCTAATCGAAACGGAAGCGACTTTCTCGCCAAGGTCCAATTTCTCGGGGGAACGTCGGATATAATTTACTCGATTGTTTCCGCGGTAAATCTTTGGCGGTCGAAAAAGCTTCGCTCGGTAGAATCGTTCGTCGAATAAATACGCGGAGTCTCTACGAGCGCGCGGACGAGCCGTCCTCCCATCGCGAGGATCTTTTCAAAGTTGTCGCGTATTCGCGATATAAATTGTGGCAGAAGCTCGCGGACTCGCTATAAGTATAGTAACGATAAATCAGGCGTATCGACGCGCTGCATAGAATTGCAAATGAGACGCTGCCTTCTTTAAAATAAAAAGTTATAACAGTGCGCTCGCGCTCGTAAGTTTCGACGGTACGCGTCTAAGCGCGTATATACGACGTACGCGCGCGCGCGCGTGTGCTCGTGTCCGTGAACGCGCTCGCGAGAGACGAGGAAGGAGAGCAGGCAGCGAGGCGAGAGCGAGAAAGAAAGAAAGAGGGAGAGCGAGGACGTTGGTGTGCGCGATCGCGTAGTGTGCGGGTAATACGTACGTTCTCCGGACAAGCAAGGAGAAAGAACTTAAAATGAATAATGTATCGTATATTTAATTCTATATATAAGTACCAGCGCGCGTACGCACACACGAGCGTAACGGAAGACGTATATACGTAGGTGTCCCTCGTCGTGTCCCCCTCCTTCTTTCTCCGCAATCTCTCGGCGTCTCTGTTCGTTCGTTCGTTCGTTCGCTCGCCCGCTCGCTAGCGTATTTCGTCTCCGTGTTCCTCCGCGTCGCTGTGTCGCGAGCACACGAGCGCTCCCGCGGAGCGGATCTCCCGTTCCCCGCTCGTTTCTCCGACCAGAATGAAGTAGCATATTTTCTACGCGGTCGTGACGAATCGACTTTCCAGTCGGTGATCGGAACGATCCGAAAAAAATATATTTTAGTCCGGCCACGCCTCGAACAGAAATAACAGTCTACTCCGGAATAACTGTCATTAAATTATTATCGCTCGATAAGCACCTCGTTACCGGCTATCACCGACATTTTTCTTAATCCAACACGGAAGAAAATTGCCCAAAGATCTTGCTACCCCTTTCCGTTTTCCGAGAAATTATCCCTCGTCGAGGCGATGGCGCGGTCATCGATTAGGCTCTCGAGTTCGAGCGATAGGGCGAGATTCTGAATCCCTCGTCCAGTCGCTCCGCGAGCACGACGACGATTCGGATCGGAGGGTTTCTCGACGTCGATCGCGAGATTCTCGCGGGAAGAGATTGAGAACCGCTTTATTTCATTCGATAGAGAGAAGCATGGCTCGGTATACGGCTGGCTCGAACTGTTGCGTGACGTAACAATATAAATACGAACGGCGCATTAACAAATTCCATTTAATCTTATCATTTACAATAAATATTGATACGAAACTTTGGTTGCGCTATCGTCTTCGCGCGATACTACACGTAAAATATAATAATTCGCCTAATCTTCGCGTGGCGTGGAGCGACCATGAAACGCTAGTCTTATCTTAACGAAATAACTGCGCAATTAGCCTGTCGCGACTTTACCGAAACTTATTGTCCGCGCGTTCTTCTCTAGCCTTCTCTAGCTCTCGCGAGGATCCCTCGAATCGCGCGCCGGTCCGATACTCGACCGATCTGCAGTCGCTATTCGCGAAAACGGAATTCGAGAAGAGATCGCGCTGTTATCCTCCAACGTTTCATTATCCGTCCGCGAAATTATGCCAGCGCGTATGATAATTGCATCGGAAGCGAGTGGAGTCGGTGGCGGGCGTCGTTTCACGCCCGAGTCACCTTGACGGATATTTTCCGTTTCTAAGTCCGCGTCGTTGATCATAGCGATCGGCGGTGTGCAACGAATTTCGTGTTCCGACATTTCGTGGCACGATGGTCACGCTCGTACGCGTGCCGCCGCGACGTTTCTTTTCAACCTGAGCTCCACTTAACTTCTGTCGGAGAATTCGATCGCTCGAACCTACGCGATTCAGTGGAAAGTGCCTTTACTTCTTCTTGTCCAACTCGTTCGCTCGAGAAAAACGTTCGTTGGACGTTAACGAAGGAACTTCCGGTTTTCGTACGTCGCCGATGAACGTATTCCTGACCAAACACGGATCCGCGAGGACAACGGAGAACGAGAAAGCTTTAGTTATAATCGACGACGACGACGACGACGGTGGGTTGGTTGAGCGCCGCTGCATTAATAATATACGATACTAGTAATGGCATCGGGCGTATACGAACGTATATATTGTATAATAACTTTCAAGGCCTTATAAACGTTTATTATTTACCGCGTAACGTAATGGCAAACGGGTCCCCACTTCTCAGCAGTCGTTATTAAAAATAATACTGTAACGTTCGTGCACGAGCTGCCCCTCTCTCCGCCGTTTCCCTCCTCCGCATCGACCGCTTAGTCGCGCGAAATTATTGCCTCGTGGATTTTCGACGCGGGACTAATTGCCCTTTCCCGTGGGCCAACGAGATCCTCTTTTCGAGCTCTCGCGGAATTTTCGAACGAACGCGTCGTTGGCGACGAATCGGACGACGGAAGATCCAGAGCATCGTGACGAGCCGTAACCCGGGAAACGGTTCCAACGATTTTCCGTCGCGTACCGTCTCTCGTTCGAAAGTTTTTTCCATCGAACGATCGAACGTTTCTCGCCGGGATATCTAGCCACTCGCCTCGGGACAAGAATCGTTGCGAAGGTCGCGACGGCAACAACGCGACATTCCATTAACTCGTGGAACAGCTAGAACGCTTCTGAGAAACCGAGCGCGTCGGCGTGAAGAAATAAAGCTCGAACGGGCTCTCGTTTTCATCGGAGAAACGCGAAAAAGCACCGGCGGACTATGGCGTTTCTCGATTGACGAGGGGTCAGAGGGAGACGAGCCAAGAGAGTCGGTTGGAGAGGCCAGAAAAGCGGCTCGAACCGGCTCGATCGCGGTGCGGCGCGGCGCGGATAGAACGTTTGATTTGCAGGAATCAATAAAAATCCGCGAGATAAAAAACTCGGAAATAAAAAATGGTTCGCAGTCGTGGCCAACCGGAAAGCGGTAAGCAGAGATCGCGGAAGGGGAGAACGAGGCAGCTAGCGGAGGAGGACGAGGAACAGGACGAGCAGGGATAATCTGATTTTCAGCAACTTTATACGTTGCGCTTCGATTAAAATCCAGCCACCGTGCAGGGCCAATACAGTTACGCCGCTTCTGCCCTCTTCCTGCTCGCGTGCACCTGCCTTCTATTCTATCGCCTCCTCTTTTCGCCGCGAGGCCGAGCGTTCGCGGCCTATTTTTCGGGACGTCCGCGAAAACTCGTTCGATTTCGAAGCTTTGTTCCTCCGAACGGACAACGAAATCGTTGCCAACCGTCGAACGAGGGAGGAGAGTTTCCGGAGGAACGACGTAAGGACGTCGACGAAGATGAAGAAAAGACCGAGCACGGCGAGTAGGTAAGCGCGTTATTGAAACGCAAATCACGTTGCGCAACTCGCTACGCCGCCGTAGCGGGCCCGATCGGAATGTCTTGCATTAATAAAATATGAAGTATAAAAAGTTATTAAAAGGAGTAACGAGGAACTTGATGTATATTCATAGCCGAGCGAGGCGGATGGACGAGCGGATAGGCGCCCGGGCCACGATTCTCCGCATATTAAAAATCGTAAATAACCGTGCTACCGTTACCCCTCGATCTCTTCCCCTGGCTCGTCCTTTAGCGATAAAACCTTCGCGATTACGAGCAATTTTAATCCGCCACCCGTAAACTTCTTCCATTCGCGTTTCCTCGCTTCCAGTTTCAGTCTCGCGATTCGCGCGACCGACCTTCGCTGGGAAATTCGTGACGACGAAGAGGCCTCCTCCCCACGGAAGCGGTTTACTCGACCGACAACGACCCGCCACGCGGATCGAAGCCATTCCATTGTTCGGTACTCACCTGTAACAGAAAGAAGAAGACGTCGATCAGAACGATTATCGATCAACGAGCGTAACAGCGCGACGACGCGACGTAATCGAGTCGTTCATCGACGGTTTCGCCTACGCGCTCGCTAACCCGCGTTCGACCTCGACGCGATCGCGCGTACAACGTTGCGCAGAAATAATAAATTACGGTGAAACGCGAACGGGCGTAAATATGTATTACCACAATTACGTGTTATTCGTACTGGATTTCTCAACTATCGCGTGCAACTCTGTTGCTCGTTGAAAATCCTTTCCGTCCAGTTTACGAGGAGACTCGTTTTCTCCGATTTTCAAAGCTGGAAGACAGAATTATCGGGACCAAACCTATTTAAAACACGAATCGAGTGATCCTCGTAAACGCGAATTCGATCCGCGCGTTCCGTTTACGCGATCGTCGTTGATCCTTCGGATCGGATCGTCGTCGTTCTTCCAGAGGACTCGTTTCGATATCGGTTTTCGGAAAAAATACGCGCGGCGACGGGAAATTCGGTGGAAAAGAGAGCCAGCGGGAAAGCCGAAACGAAACGGAACGGAACGAAATTTGACAAAAATTCTGTTGGAACGAGGGAAGGATCAGGACTCGGCGGCAGGGGGTAAAAGTAGGATAGGGTCGCGACGAGCCTATCGAAGCGCGATTAAAATATAAAATGGGTTTCGAGGATTCGGACGGTGTTACGCACCGTTTCAATTATTGTCGCCCGGCAACTACACGCAATTTTTGTTGCCGCGTTCCGATCGCGGCTTTTCGTTCATCTCCATCCACCCCTCGAGTCCCGTTTTACCCGACTCTCGTCGGCGCCACCGCGGCAACCCCGATCCTCGCGCGACTCTTTGCCCGTGTCTCGATTTTTTTTTTTCCGGAGCAGTGCCGATTTTTCCGCCTTTTTTACCAGAGCCACAAAACGGTGCAAAAATTCGATACCGTTTTGCGACGCTAGGATTAGCGGCAGATCGCGCCGACGATTCGATCTACGGTCTCGGCGAAAAAATATTTGCTTTTTTGGACGGCTCTCGCGGTTCGCCGAGAAACGGTTCGGCGAGCAACGATTTCCGCGAAAGGAGCGTCGCGTTCGCGAATCGAGGCAAATTAGACTCCGACGAACGTTCGAAAGACGAAAGAAGAAAGGGTGAAAAGAAGAGGCAGGGGTGACTCTTTTATTTTTACCGCACGGATCGCGATCCTCCGGCGTCGCGTGAAAGAGCGCGCGTGGATACTCGCGGCACCCGCGGGTATCAGCGGAAAAGGGAAAGAAAGAGGAGACGGATAGGGACGCGAGCTCGTCGCCACGCGGAAAGAATCTCGAGCGAAAAGCTCACTCGAGATGCCGCGAAAACAATGTCGAGGGTGGCCCGAGATATACCTAATTGTTGAGAGTACAGCCGGCGTAGGAGGAAAGAAAAAAAAAGGTGCCGGAGAAGAGGAAGAGAAAGGCGGAAGAATGAAAATGACACCGACTTCTCTCGAGCTCTTTCCTCTCTACCCCCTCGACCCCAACCCCTAACCCAACCCCGAACCCGAGACCGGCTTCTCTTACCCCTTTCCGTAACGGTCCTCTCTCTTTTCCGCGCGGCCGCGCTACGTTCCTTCGTTTCTCCGTCAACCCCCTGCGCGTTCGTCTTCCTCCTCGAGCCCTCCTCCCTCGCGCCTCCTCCGCGCCGGCACACTTGCTTTTTATCGACGGCGTACTTTAACCCTCGAGCCTCGGCGGCTCGCAGGTGGGTGGGTGGGGTGCGGCTCGGTGCCGCCGCGGAGCCAGCGAGACGAAGGTGGCGAGCGAAGAGGACGAGAGCGAGCACAGGACAGAGAGACAGGACGGCTGCTGCCGTACCGGTCGAGGCTACGCGGTCGGGGCATTAAACCCATTTAAATATAACCGATACTAACCGGGGTACCTTCCACCCTTCCCCGTTATGGATCATTTTTACCGTTCCATCGAATAACCCGTATCCGAACACGCGTCCGACATCCGACGAGCGTCCCTTTTTGCAGCGACTTCCGCTTCGATTCCCGGTCGATCCGTACCGGTTCGCGGTCCGTACCGCCGCAAGAAAGAAAGAAACGACGAAAGAAGGTGGTCGCGGGTGAAACACCCGGAGATACGGTGGCTAGATAGGGGGAGAAAGGGTAGACGGAGCATCGAGCGTCGAAAGCTACCGCGAGAGCAGCTGCGACGCTATCGCGAGCGCATCTTCTGGCTGCGACGCGTACGCGCGACAGACCGGGCGAAAAACGCTCGAAAGAAAAGGGAGCAACGCGACGAGGGTCCGTTGGCCGGCGATAATTTTACGAGATAGAAGCGAAACGGAGCCGAGTCGAACGCCGACACACTAGTCGAAGATACCGCGCGGCTCGCTCGGAGCGGGCAAAAACCGGTGGAAAGAGCCCGCGATGCGTCGGTGCGCGCGCGAGTACGAGTGGAGTGCAAATATCGGCCGGCCGATAATGCGAGGTCAATTCCTCTCCCTCGTACTTTCTCTCCCTCCGCCTTGGCTGTTCAAACCTCTCGACGCTCCCTACGGCGTTACTTCCAATCGTGGAATCATGGAGGAACACGGCTCGAAATTCGAGCGAAAACCGCGCCGCTCCCGCATTACTAACTCGTTCGCTGATTCGTTCGGCCGCGTATTAGCCGCCTCGGAAGGAAGCGGAAGGTTTGTTAAAACGGGGACGAGGCAGGGGCCAGGAGAAACCGTTCGGTCGTCCCTTTTGCCCTGGGAATTTGATCGAGAGGTCTCGAACCGGCCGCGATCCGACCGATTATCCGCTTCCCGAGCTTCCGCAAAGAGAGAAACAACCGCGCCCTCGTTCGATCTCTCGATTCCGAACGGGAGAAAGCGAACGTTCTTCGCGTCGTGGTCGGAACGAAATTACGCAACCGTTTTCCGCGAGGAGAAAAAACGCGTCTTTCGCCGACTCGATCGCGGCTCGGAGTCGTTGAAATTCCGCGCGATCGCGAATCGCTGGCGATAATTCTCGATGGAATGGAACGGCGGGGGAGATTTTTAAAGCGCAACGGGGAACAAAGAGGAGGGACGGAAAATCGTAACCGTAATCGTAAACGTAAACGCAAAGGGTGAGGCTAAACGTAAAGCCCAAACGACGGACGCAACGGGGTACGCTTAATGGCGCGAGCCGAAACGACGAGGGCGAGAGGAACGAGAGCGCGCGTTTATCGCGGGCCACGCGTATTTCGTGACGCGATAGGGACCCGCTATCGTTCCGAACCTCCGCGCCATCGCGTCCGCGTCCGAATCGTATTTATCATACGCGTTCGAACCTAACGGATTCGCCGTCGCTTCCCGCTACCAGATACTGCCACGGAATCGTCGTTTTAATTGGCCGTCCCTCGTCGATCCCCGTTTCCAACGATCGACCACTTCGAACGTTCTTTCTCGATCCGGTTCTCGTCTCGCCGAATCGTCGACGACCGGAGAAAATCGCCAGACGAAGAGGAACAGTTCACGAGCACGCAGACGAGCCGGCAGAGGCAGGAAGGATCGTTTTTTCTCGCGAAACGTTGCCGGAATCGATAACGCCCGAAGTCATTCGATAGTCATCAGAGGCCCCCGTTAGCGCGACAGGGGTTGGCTCCCATCGCGTCCCCGGTTCCGTTCCCCCGGCGAGCGAGCCGTCATCATCGTCCTCGCGTTCATCCACAACTTCGTCATCGAGCTCGTCGTTCTCTTCGCCCGGAGTCGGTTGCGTCGTGGTCGTTGACGGCGGTCGCGATTCGCCGCGATCGTCGTCGTTCGATCGACGAATCCGCGAGAGAACGGAAACGACGCGGAGCAGCGGTGTCCGGAACGGGGTTCCGATAGATCGGGGCGAAGTGGAAGGCAAAACGGGGGTGCCGTACGGATAAACTCGTAAGGGGGGGTGGTGGTGGGATGCGGAGAAGAAACAGTGGTAGGGGGTGGCGGAGGGTAGAGAGGACAGGGGCGAAAGGGAGGAACGGGTAGGTAAAGGGTTGGGGGGTCGGGGCGAACGATAGGCGGAGGTGGTTGCAGAGGAGGGAGGTGGCGTTGTAGGGTTCGGTGGATCCCCGTTCTAGAGCCCTCGCCTCTCTCTCGCTTGGCAGGATGTAGGCGTATAACAATGACAAACCGTGAAACAATGCTGGGCGCCACTGGAAAAATTCCAAAAAACGCGAATAATAAAAATGAGAGCTCGCGTGCACCGCGTGTGTGGGTCCCGCAATGGTGGCGGCGGTGGCGGTAGCGGTGGCGACGCGATGCTAGCGCGGCGCTGATGCGACGCTGCCAACGGTGGCGGCGGCGGCGGTGGTAGCGGTGGTGGCGGCGGTGAGACAAAAAAAATGGGTAGTAGGAAGGGGGGTGGAAAAAATGTAAAAGCCCCAGCGCGCACGGCGCTTCGTCGGGGACAATACGCGGCGATGAATGCCTATTATATTTATCTGTAACAGGCGTTCCATAAAGCAAATAACACAGAAGTGTAGCGAGGAAAAAATCGGGCTTTTTTTCGACGCGGCGCAGTGCCGCGAGGGCTCGCTCGACGAAAAAAAAAAGACGCGAAAGCAAGGGCGGAAAAGGGGACAAACGAAAATTCCAGTCCTATCCGAGGTTCGACGATCCTCCGCTTCCATTCGATTCTATTCCGTTTCAACGCGGTTCGATCCGTTTCGACGTTTTCGTCGCGATTCGTTGCCAAAGAAACGATCTCGCGACGACTACTCCGAGTCGATCGTCACGATCGAGATCCGTTGGTCGGCGCACGCGATAACAGAAATTCCGTAGAACGATACAACGCGAAAAAAAAGTACTCGAGAGATCCTGAGACGGGGAGAGATAGAAAGAGAGAAAGGAAGAAACGGAGATGATCGTAGACGGAGAGAGAGAGTGAGAGAGAGAGGAGAGAGAGAAAGAGAGGGAAAACGGGGAAAGGGCGAAGCGGCGGTGTGTGCCAAAAACTATAACCTGTTGCACACGGCGTCACGAAGCCCGAAAAACGCCCCTAGCCTCGTCCCTTTTACTCACCCCCTTAACCTTTCCGCCCCTGTGTCAAGCCGAACTTTTCGCGGCACCGCGTTAAACCGAAGAATTTCTCGATGTCGGATACCCGATATCCCGATATTCGCGATATCGAGCCATCAGCCACGCTCGACGTACCAGCGTTTCGCGTTTTCTACTTTTTGCCGGCCAATGCGTTTCCCCGGCAAAAAGAGCACCGCAAAAAAGGCGAAAAAAGAGCGATACAGGGTGGGCGTATCGTTAAAAACGACGTCAGCGTTTACGGGAAAACGATCGAACGATCGCCGAGGACCATCGGTCATCGTTCGCTTTCTTTCGCGCTCGTCGCGGTAATCGGAACAAATTTTGCCGAAATTCGCGCAGCGGAATTGCTTCCTTTTTTCCCTCCGTCTTCCGATCCTTTTCTCCAGCCGCGCGCGTCTCCAGAGTCGAGCGAATATTTTCCTCGTAAATCGAGCGCTCCTCGATCGGTATTCTTGCCTTTCCCTTTTCCGCGTCGTACTCGCGTATCTCGCGCGGACTCGCGTGTGCACGCACGCACGCAGCCAAGCATCCAGGGCATATTCGCGTGTATTTTTATGAAATCATTGTTTCGAATGACAATACACCGGGATGAGCAGCGCACAATGACTGCATCTCCGCGGAGGCAGCGGTGGAGCGTGCTGCAGACCGGAGACGGAGGTGGAGGAGCAGCAGGAGCGGTAGAAGCAGAAGGGAAAAAGAGGGCAGAGAGAGGGTGGTACGCGTTGCAAGAAAATCGGAGGAAGGGGAGACTTGGTTGGCTCGTACGAGCGCGTCTACGCACACGTGGACGCATATCGTGTACTCGGTTCGTTGCCACGGATCGTTCCTACGCTCGTTTCGTTTCGTTCGCTCGCTCGCTCGTTCGTTCGTTCGCTCGTCGATCTGTTCGTTCGTTCGGTTCTTTGTGATGACTGTCGATGAAACGATGACATATTTTTCCGGCTTTCACTCCCGGCGTGCCCCGCGGCTCTTCCATTCACGCTTCCTCGCTTCGTCCCTCTGTTTCTCGGCCGCGGCGACCGCGCGTATGCACGCACGGACGCACGCGCATTCCCCGTTGCCTCGGGTGCAATATCTCCTCCTCCGCCTCCTCCTCCTCTTCACCGTTGCGATCCAGTATTCACCGCCGCTTCTTTTCTCCCTGTTCCTCCTCTCTGTCTCGTCTTTCGTTCGCCCGTTTCGCTCGACGTTTTCCTCCTCCTCTCGTTCCCTGTCTCGTTAAACCGTTCGACAGCTTCTCTTTCATTTTCGAGAATCCCCGTTCAGCCTCGCGTACGATTTCCGAGCGAGAAAACGTCCCGAGAGCGAAATACATCCGACGCGTCGATCGGATCGTTTCGCGAACGATCGAGAAAAGTCCGTCGACTTTTCTGCCGATGAATTTTTCGCCTGCGACCAGCCGCTTGCCAACGACGGATCGAGTCGACGAAAAGCGCGTACGTTTCGCGTTTTTTATACGCGCGATAAACGAAATAAAAGGTCGATCTCGTAAAGCCGAGCGAGCGCGATAAAGCGGACGCGGGAAATCTGGCGGTAGGTAGGTACGGTCGTGCCGTGTCACGCTGCGCGCGTTCGCGGGATACAGTCCCTGCACGTACATCCGAGAATTATACGTTTGTCGCGTTCTATGGGAGCTTCGCACAGCCTCGCGTATTGTACGTCGATTTTTTATCGTCCCATTTATTTGTACCGACCTTTATTAAACGATGAAAACTTTATTGCTAATTGCCGGCGGCGAAAGGGTTTTTATGGATGCTTGCCCGGCCGCGTTTTTATTTCGATTCCAGAAACATTCCGTATAGGCACTCGCCGACCACGGTCCAACTCTCTCTCCCCCTCGTTCCTTCGCCGATCGATATCAACTTTATTGAACGGTCGATCTTCCGCTTCCACGTAACGCGTCGACCGTAAACGTCCGTTCGCCTTCCTAAAATACGCGGCAACGTATCGCCGTTAACTCTCTCTCCCTCGGTCCTTTCTTCTTCTTCGTCGTCGTCGTCGTCGTCGAAACAACGTCGTTGATCCGCGAAACGTCGTAATCTCGAGCCGATTCCAGGAACGCGCCGCTGTCGAGATAATTTAACGTCGTTCGATTCCGACGCCCGGTAAAGGGAGTTTAATTAAATGAAATCGCCGTGCCACGCCGCATCGTGGGGAATTAATCGTTCGATCGGCTAATTCGACCCAATAACGTAACGACGTTTCCATTAGCGGCCGAGAAGAAGGTCGTCGAAGACGAGCGAGCGCGGGTTCCGCAGGGAAAACTGGACAATTTGCAGCGGGTCCTGTGCGAAAATTTACGACCGGTAATACGCGAGCGCGAAACAAACGCGGAGAAATAATAATTGCAAAAACAAAAAAAGCGTTCGGTGATGCGTGCACGCGGGCCGCGCGTAAATCAACGCGTACAACGAACGGCAACGGGAATGGGAACGGGAACGTCGAGTCTTCGAGGGCAATTTCGACGCTTCTATTATTCCTTTCTCGCGTTCCTACGCAAGCCCTGTTCTCGTCCCTCCAGCTACCGTTCTCGTTATACCATTATTTCTGTGTTTTACGCTCCGCTACGACGCCGTGGGGTCGTCCTCCAGCTTGTTCGTCGTTCGTTCGCTGGCTCGATCCGTGGCCCGCGCGCAACGTTTTCTACGCGTCGCAAAAGACGAATAACGGGAGATTCTCCTGTCCGCGAGGAAACGCGAGGAAACGCGAGAAAGAAGAGCGCCTCGGAGGCGTTCGATCGTCGTCGAGGTCGTTAAGGGCCGAAAGTCTACCGGCGAAACGGATCGCGGCTACGAAATGCCGGGAACGTTGAACCCAATCAAGTGGCTGTCATAAATTTCCATCAAGCCGCGCACCTAACCCCGACCACGATACGCCGCTAATGGCCGATACAAAATTGCGACTACCAGACACACACGCTCGAAGAAAGAACGGACGAAAAAAACGTCGAGCCGGGGACGAGAGAGAGAGAGAGACGGATCGCCTCGGGTGAACCGCGATTTTTCGTACGCTTCGGGAGACCGCGTCGGTCTCCTTGGCGATATCCATCGGCCGCGAGGGCCACGATACGCGTATTTATATCCGGACGTATCCGCGGACGCTCACCGACCGACCGGCGAGCGCCGGAGCGTCGAGAATATTTCTATAGAAACGGTTATACGCTCGTAGAACATATTGAAACGCGTCGTTGGGGGCAGATGCGTCCGATGATATATTAACGCCAACTGTGCGGCCCATATAGGCGCGCGCGTACGCGTAACGCGCTACCGCGCGATCGCTGCCCGATGCCTCGTTCGCGCGTACGCGCATACCACGGGAATAAATTATAGAATTATCGTTTTATCGCCCGTGCTCGCGTACACCCGTACGATTGTTTCGTACGCGCGCGCGTACTCGCGAATCCTCGCGGTTCCCTCGAGGGCTAACCCTCTTCGCGCGCTCTCCTCCTCCGCCTCCTCCGCCACCTTTTCCTCTCTGTTCGGTCGCGCGCGCGCGCTCTCGCGAACTTCCTCCAACCCCTCGCGAGCAAAATCGGCGCCGTTCTCTCGGCGATATACATTTTTTTTTTGTTCCCGTTCTCTCGGACGCCGCGTAGATAATAAATCGCCAAGGCGGTACGCCAAATTAATATCGTAAATTCGTTACGGACGCGATACCGCCGCTTCCCGAAAGGACGGTACAGGGGGAGCGTGGGTGGGATCGGGGGCTAAAACATTCGCGACCGCGGTGTAATATTAAAAACAGGCGCGAAATGCGCGCCCGGAGAGGCCGGATGAAAAATAAGCGCGGTAATATTCCGCGGGGCCGAGCCCCTTCCTATTCGTTCGCAATTAATTGTTTGCCGCGCGAGCAATCCCACTTCGCGGTACCGAATATAATTACCTACCTAAATCATCGCTCGATCGCGGAATATCTACAACGGGCAGAAGCCGGGAAACGGTTTTTCGCGCGTTTCCTCTCGGACGATTCCGACGCGTAACGCGAACGTTTCCTCGAGACGGAAACGACGCGACGATAGATTTACGCGCGATATAAATTTAAATAAGTCGTTATAAGCGTAATTCGTTCGGTTTGCACCGCGACGTCGACGCCGAGACGCTGGCACCGGGAGCGAGGCTCGTTAAAACATCTACGCCACGCAGCCACGAATATATTTTAATAATTTCGAATACATTAAAGTTTATCGTCGGTCGGGCAGCGTCGAGTCGTTCCGCTTCTCGAGCGCGAACCACCTCGAATTCTAGCCGATGGAACGTTCGGGTGGCGGCGGCGGTTCCTCCTCGTCGGAATAATTACGGGGACGTCTTTTCGCGCTGCCGAGATCGAGTCGGTTCTGTTGCGAACGATCGATGTCCGAGCGCGATCGAGACTCGAGTTCGCTGTCGCAAGGAAAGCGCGGCGCCGCGCCGAAGTCGCGAAACGGAAGAAACGCGAAGGGAAGCGCGGAGCAACGGCCGAGCGAAGGGATGAGAAAGCCGGAGGGGGAGGGAATCGGGAACGAGCAGGAGCGAGAACGGAAAAGGAGGAACGACGGATCGGCCGGGAGAGAGTCGAAGGAAGACAGAAACGGAGACGGACGGACGCAAAGACGCGGGTGCTTGCTCGACCGAAAAGTTTGCCTAACGGTAAAGCGATGAGTTAACATTAATATATTCCGTCGGAAAGTTTTTATAATATTCCCGGGCATTGTCTGCGGTGGAACAATAAAACCGCTGTTCCCGTTTACGACGGACGATTTTTCAACGAGTCGGAGAAACGAAGCGAGGCGAAGCGAGCCGCGATGGGTAAACGAGAGAGGGAGAGAGAGAGAGAAAGAGGAGAGAGAGGAAGAGGAAAAAAAAGGCAGGCGTTCTCTCGGTGCGGCCGGAAGACGGAAGAGGTCGAATGGAAAAGGAAGCGAGAAGAGGGAAACGATGCCTCGTCGGTCTCCGGTAGGACGCGCGATACAAAGTCGACGCGAGCAACGACTCGGTCGGACCGAAAAATCCTTCCGTTCGATTTCGTCGTCCTTTGCGGCCAAAGAATCGAGAAAGCGACGTAAGCGAGCGAGCTAGCGGTGCTCGTGGCTCTAGCCAGAAGGAATTAAAAGTAAACAGGCAGGCAGGCTCGCTCGCGCGTTCCTCCTCGGGTTAGAGTAATTACGAGCCACGCCAGCTGCCGCGGAGTTTAAATTATAGAAATTACAAAACGTCCTCGCGTCCCTCCCTTCTCCTTCTCTATCCTCTCGACCGCGCTCTCTTCGTTCCTCTCTCCGAGTCTTTGCTCCGCGATCCCCACCCACCCATTCTATTTCTCACCGTTCAACTTTACCCGTTTCCTCTTCTCTTCGTTTCGAGAGCGTCGTTCGATTCGTCTTTCGCGGCTCCTTTTCCGATACGCGATTGTCCTACGAACGAAATCGGCTGTCTTTTCGCGAAGGTAGACTCGCGGACGAACGAACGGCAGGCAGGTAACTCGGGTTGTACAGGTAACGCAACGAAATAACGCCGGTGGAATTTCTCGAGGCTGCCGCGGCTAATGCCATCGGCCCTCTTTGTCTCGCGGTGCCATCATTTTTCTCCGGTAATATATTTTATTGCTATCTCGGTCTCGCTCGCGCCACCGCCGTCGCCGCCACCGACCGCACCTCCACCTCCGCTGCCACCCCCGCCGCCCCATCTGCACCTCCGCGCCAAAGCGACCACCGGCTTACCTCTCCTTCTTCACCTGTCTCCCCGTCGCCCTGGCCTCCTCCACGCCGTTTCCTACCTCGTGCTCCTACACCGTCCACGAACACCTTCTTCTTTGCTCGAAACTCTCTCCACCACTACGCAACGCGATTCCGCTCTCCTCGCCCTCCTACAAACTTTATTATACCTTTCTGTCCCTTTTCCTTCCTCTCCCCCTTCTACCCCCTGGCCCGCCCGCCCTTCCATTCCCTTCTTTTCTTCGCAACCGTCTCGCTCTCTCCCGCTTCTACGTATCTCCGTTCGTCTCTTTCGACCGAGTCACGGACTCGCTCGCCGTCTTCTGTTTCTTTTCCGCGCGCGCAGGCACAAACGCGTATCGAATCTTGTCTCGTACTCTCTCCGGTCCTCGTCCAACGCGAGTCGCGTTTCCGACGGTGGAACGAGGACGGCGAAGGAGAAGAGAGGGACGACGATATCGGTGGCGGGTCGAGTGCGACGAGGAGGCTGATATAATTGTATCTAAATTATGAATAATATACAAATAATAACAGCCAGAGCGGCAGTCCGACGCCAGTACAGTTGCTCGAGAAAGTTTTCGTTTGGTCGAACGACGCCGGAACGGAGAGAAAGCGGAGGAACGTAGCGCGCCACGACGCCGTCGAGAGCCGCCAATTTCAAACGTCGGCTTCTTCGAACGTCGCGATCTTATCGAGCCGAGATCGCGTTGGAATTCGAGGCGAGATCGCGTGACGCCCTGCGCCGAGTCGCGCGTGCACCTCTCGAACGGCTCTATCCGCTCGACGCCGCGCCGCCTCGAGCGAAACGCGAACAAAAAGATGTACGACGATTCGACTTGTTCCAGCGACGCGTTATTTACCTTGCACCGGTCGCAGGACGGTACCCCGGTTCTCTTCTGTTCCGTTCTTTCCCTCTGGTTGGCAGCGCGCGCGTAAAAAGAGAACGACGAGTTTGGGGTTAAGTTTTTCTCGTCTAAAAAGACGAGCAGATAAAGAGAGAGGCGGCGAGGACGGAGGGGAGGAAGCGGGAGGAGGGCTGGAAGAAGGACGAAGGGAAAGGCGAGGCGAGGCGAGACGAGGAGAGGGCGAGCCAACCATCTGGAATCCAAGTCGGTGGGTAAGAAAAATAAGCTTGGTGGGAGTAATAATAAAGAAATATGTTTCTCTTCGGTCAGAGCCCCACACCGCCTGCTCGCTCGCTCGCTCGTTTCGTTTCCTCTCTCCCTTTCTTCTTGCCGAGCAGCCGGCTCTCTCTTCGCGAAAGGAACGCTCGCGCGTATACGCGCCGCCACCCGAACGTACGCCGTAAATACGCGAGTTTCGATCGTTTCGGAGGACGCCGAAAAATTCGGCCGACTCGTGGAGACACGCGCGAGGAACAACGGCGCGTTCGCACGCGAAATCGTAGTCACGATTTTTATCGCTTCCCGGCACGAGCGAGTCGCGTTTTCGACGCGATTCCGTCGATTCGACGAAACCGGAGTCGTCGGGACAAGAAACGGAGCCCGATTCCTGCTAGCGCGCCGAACGTTAGGCCGCGGTCGAGCCAACGGAGGGTAAGATCGAAGCAGGTGTGTACCTGGCGGCTCCGTTTTCCGGTAGAGGCTCGAAAAGAAAAAAGAGCAACGGGACAAAGTGGAAGCCGACGCTGGACAGAAGTTTGCGATCGAACAACCGTAAACGATGCGACGAAGGGCCAAACATCGGAGCGAGGGGCCAGAGGGGACAAAGTATAAGGTAGAGAAGAGGGAACGTCAGCCGCGTTCTCGGAAGGAAGGGCAATAATCGAAAGAGAAGGAACGAGCCGGGTAGTTTTCGCATAATTCGCGAAGCACGGCGATGCCTAATGTCAGTGTTTCTCGGTTAGCGTGGAAATCGAGAGGAGAGGCAAAGAAACCGCGGCGTACCGTGGCGAGGCCAGGGAGGAGTCGAAGGCAGAAAGAGGAAAAGGAAGCACGTTATATTTTATATAACAGCGTGATTGCATTTCCCAGAACAAACATCGCTTTGGCCGAGCGAGCGCAAGAAAACGTCCGCGTTAATCGCGGCCCCTCCGTTCTGCTTTCGTCCATTCCATCTACCACCCCGATGCCTCTTCTCTTCCCGCGATTTCCTTCCATTCTTTATTTCCTTTCCCTACTTTCTCTCGGACAGCTGAACACGGAAAACGATCGCTTACCAACTGGTGAACGACCAAATTTTCAGAAGACGAGTCATCGGATTATCGACGCGTTCGCGAAAGTATTGGACCGATAAAAATAGTCGAAACGGTTACACGGGATTTCTCTCTCGACAACGTTTTCGAACGATTCGCGAGCTATTCTTTTGTCGGCTAAAGAATTATCGAACGTACAGGTGTCGGGCTAATAATTTAGCGCGAAAGATCGATTCGGCGATAACGGAATTTTGCCGCGTGGAAGAAAAAAAACAATGAAAATCGGAGAGCGAGGAAAAGAGGCTAGCGATCCGTTTTCTCTCGAAGCTTTCTTCGCCCCGCATCAGAGAAGTTGGCCCGCGAGTAATTTTCACGATTATTCCCGTTTCCGCCTTCTCGCCCACGATTCTAACTACCCTCGTCTCGCCTTGTCCCGCTTCGTCTCGCTTCGACTCGCCTCGCCTCGCCACCGACTGCCACACCTCAACCCCGGCACCGCGTTCCTCTTTTTCTTCCCTTCCATCCCCGTGAAACTCTACGGTCAGGACTATTTGTTCGCGGACTTATCTGTATTTTATTATACCCGAAGTTTTCACGCTCTCCCTTATCTGCTCTCGTGTTTACTATACGATATTTATAGCCGTGCTCGTCTGTACTCGGCGCCGGTTATTACGGAGCTCGCTACGCTCGAGAAAAGAGAAGCGAAGAGAAGAGAAGGCCGTTGTACCAAATACCGCGGCTACGAAGAACAACGAAAGAAGGAAAAGCCTCGACCAAGAACGAAGGAAAAGGGCAACGGAGATGGATAAATCATTTACCTTCCCGTTCCTGGAACGAGTTCTCTCTCGCGAGAACCGGTGCAAACAGAAATACGAACGGAAATCGCGCTAAACTCTCGTGTCCCCTTTGTACGGAATGTACCTCTGCCGGTACTAGCAGGAAACCGATAATTCTACCTAAGAAGATGCTTTCTTTTTCTCGCGCGAGATTTTCTTGCCGAGGAAATCGATTCGAAAAACTCGTTTAATAATCGACCGTGTTCAACAACTTTTTCGGACCCGATCACCTCGAAAACGATCGTTCTTTTCCGTTCGCGTTCCAAATTTTCAACTTCGAAAACGCGTGGGAGAGAGAATTTCGTTTCGACGGTTCTTTGCGCGAGCGTGTTCGAGTTGCCGGATAATTAGAGACGCGAGAATTCGTGGAATGCTCGCGCGAGTTCTGCGAGCGAGCGAAGAAGGGAGCGGGAGCGGAGTCGCATCAGGGGACGTAACACGAGAATACAGGTTGGTACTGCAAGCCAATAATTATTGTTTTTATCCGGCAGCAGCGGGCCGCAATTAAAAACTGTTTATTTATTCAGGTCCGGCTTTTTAGCATTCGCCCTCACCCCAGCTGAGACTAGACTCTCGCGAGCGTGTGAGTACGCGAGACCGCGCGTACGTGCCACCACCATACGGTAGGATTTTTCGGCCTGGCAAACCGTCGCATCGCGTCGTTTCCGATTTCCTCCGGTCGCGTGGCCGTCTACTCGACGGTGCCGGTGGTCACGACCCTTTCGAACGACCTCCGGCTGCAAAGGATCCCGAGAGTTTCGGAGCCGCGCAGAACAACGGAGCGAGGAAGCCTCGTATCGAGGAATCGACGATTCGAGAGAGATTCGCGGTTGGTCGACATGACGTTAACGCGGCGCTGCTATCTCGCGCGGAGATTTATTATTTAATCTCGCGTCACGATATTTATTATTGCACGTAACCCCGTGGGTCTATAAAAATACCACGCGTTATCGCGTACCGTCCGGTCAATAACAAACTGACGATACCTTGGCTCGTATCGAAATCGTAGCGAACGCGGAATACTCTTTTTTTCCCCGTTTTCTCTCTTTCACCGTCCAAGGCAAAAACAGCTCGACGAATCGACGATCCAGCAGCTCCAGCAGCGAACGCGAGTCGACTCGAGCCGCGGACGAGATTCAAGAGCGAAGAGGAGCGAAGAGGAGCGGAGAGGAGAGGAGAGGAGAGAGTGACAGAGGCAAGAGGAGGCGAGGGCGGATGGAAGAAACGCGGTACGATCGAAGCGGCTGCTCGCAACGCGAGAAGGACACGGTGCGAGGTGGGGCTAAGAGGAGAAGTTAGAACAAATAAAGCGATAAAATATATAATATTACGTCGTACCGCCGGCTGGCCGACTCGTGCATTCCAGAGTGCATTGCCCTCGCAAATACTCCCTCGGCCTTTCCGACCAGCCACACACGTCACGCCGGCCTTAATACGAAATTACTGCTAAAGCGTGCCAGCGCGTACGCTTTTCGCCGCGAATTTCTTTCACGATGTTTCGCGCGGCTCGCTTTCCTTGCCTCCCTCGCCTGTCCGTTCCGCCGTCCGTCCGTCGCTCCGTTCGCTCGCTCGCTCGCTCGCTCGCTCGTTCGTTCGAGCTGCACCCTCTGTCCACGAATTTTCCCTTTCGTTCCTCTCCCGCTACCCGAGAGCCTTCTCTCTTCCAAAAAACGCTTCCGACCCTGTCCCCGGAAACTTTCGCAGCCGTTTTATCGGCTAGATCTTCGTCGCGAGTTAGAGCTATTTCGTAACACGTGGGATACGAAGACAATTAAAAAAGTTGGCGTAAACTTACTTTCTAGTTACGACCAGTTTTCTATGCGAACGTTTCTCGACGATAAACTCGATATCTCTCGAATTTATTATCGCGTAGCCGCTACAGAGGCAGCAATTCGACGCGTTGCTTCGCTGTTTCGAATTACCTACGTTATACGCTCTCTTCGTCGACGAAACTGGTTCGAACGCGACGAAGACCCTTCTCGAGTACGAGCTCGGGGAGTCCTTCCAGTTTCCTGGCTTCTTTAGTTCCTGGTCTAAGAAAAGCGGACAAGGTCCTCGTCGAAAAAATCTATCTAATATCGGTTTGCGGCGAACGCTTCGCGTGGCGAAATCGGAGGTCAATTATCGGTCCAGGAAACCGCCAGTCTTCCCGAACGCCGCGTCTCTTCGCCGCTTTCTTTGTAGCAAAGCTCGACTCGGAACCGTTCGTGGAGCGGTTTCGTGGTTGGAAAGAGACGAGTTACGATCGTCGAAAGTCTTCCACCGTCCGAAAGAAGCCAGCTGCCGAAGGATTTTAGGACCAATTACGAGCGACCGTCCACTCGACCGCGAAACGATCGTAAACAATTTGCCTCGAGAAAGAAGTCGGTCGTAAATACTTAAAGTATAAAAATCGGTTGGAGCGCGACACGCGCGCGCGTACACTGTACCATCCGAGCCAACCGGAAACGAGAATCGCCGCAGCGTTTCATACGTTTTACGTATTAAAGTAAAATAAATTCTGTCCCGGAGGATTAAGCCTGGTTTCATTGTCCGTTAACGCGTTACGCGTTGATCGCGTATTTTTACGCGTTTCTGGCCAGTCTCGTCGCGTTTCAAAGCGGTATTGATTTTCATTAAAATTTTTATACATTTTATAACGGATCAATTTATTGAGCGGCGAGCGCCGCGTTCTTTCGTCGGGCACTGTAACCGATCGAATAAATCACGGTAAATTTGCGTTTGAATCGCCAACGAGAATTTCTATTTACGCGCGATTCGCGAACGGGTCCCGCGTACGAAAACGCGCGTCGGACGAAAGTCCAGTTTACCGTAAACCGCGAGAGGAATTCGGACAATCGAGAAACCGAACGCGTCTCGCGCTTCCTTCTAACGCCACGCGCTGCTTCGACCTCCGGCGAGAACGCGGCGCGTAAGAGGAAAGGAATTTCGATTAATCCTCGGCTGCTTATAGGCAGCGTTTAGTACGCCGCGCGTTAGATTGTGAAACGTGTTCGTTTCTGTCGCGGTAAATCAACGTTTTCGTAACGCGCGCAGCCTCCGGACCGAGTAGTATCGGGGCCTCGGGGGAAAAAAATATTTTTACGGACATTTTATTGGGAAACGAAACGCCCGTGTTCCTCGAGTACGGGGCGAAGAGCGAGGTTTCGAAACCGCTCTGAAACTCCGCGAGGAATAGCGCGGCCGCGCTGCTCCACTGCCACGGCTAAGGCAAGGACGCGATTTCACCGTTCCGCTCTAGAAATCTGACCGCGCTAAACATCGCCGTGCTCGATTCGTTTTCCGATTCCGCCCGAAAACGAACGCTTCGAGATGTGTCGTTTGCTCGCGCGAGAAATTAACGGAAGGAACAGCGAACGAAACGAAAGTGGAATCGGAGCGGCGGCTCGCGCCGCGAGAACGTTTCTTTCGAACGTTCGTTCCGATCTCGTTACGGCTCGCGACCGCCTCCGCTTTCATCTTAGTTCCCTAAGTATTAATCTCTGTTGCGTAATTTGTTGGAAACTGTCTAATCGATTCTCGTCGATCCAATAACGAGTCGTAACTCGTTACGATTCGTGAAACCTACAGCGTTGTTTAACATTTTCGTCGTTCGAAGATCTTCGAGGAGCGATCCTTTTCGTCTTCGCTCGTCTGTTTTCCTTTCGTAGACTTGCGTAACTCTTTTGTACTTGATCCGAAGCAGAGGCTCGGTAAGAAACGAGAAACGAACCGAGGATAAGCGGGAGGAAAACAAGCCGATGCGAAGGGGAGACAGGTAGGAGGCGCGGTTGTATAATGATATACAAACAAAACATCCGCCGCGGCGAACGCGCGGAACACCTACTCGATCTTGCGCATAAATTGTACGCGGTGTTCCGAAAGTAACGGCTCGATCGCGTGGATCCATCGTAAATTCAATTTTGATATCGTACCGGGGAAAAATAATATTCAAGTACCGCGAAATAAAGTTTTGCTCGACGCGAAGTTTCGCTCGCAAGAAAATCAGCTTTAAATATTCATCGAGGATCCTGGGACGCGAGCGGCGCGTCGCGCTCGGGAGGAGCTCGATTATTCGACTCGAAGGAAATTTTCGCGAATCGGCCGCGCGGCGTCGGGTAGCTGTACGTCGGACAACTGGAAAGAGGGGCGAATTAAGAGGAAACCCAGTTTGGCCGAGAGCGGAGAAACACCCCGTGAAACGACGCCTTCGCGCAGCGTCCTCGAAAACCTAGAAAGCGCCTACGACGACCTCAACTTCTCAGGCGTCTTCGCGCGCGCGTCCTTGAAACGATAGTTTCCGAGCTCCGGTACACGTACTCCGAACGCTTTAACGCTCCACGATTGCCGCGATAAATCGTTGAAACTCCAACTATGCGGCAATTTGATTTTTAATGAATCGCGCGCGTTATTCCGGCAACGTTTGCCCGTTATCGGGAAAATTCGCGCGTCGTCCGCGAGCGACGTTGCGGCGATTTTATCGGTCGAACGAGAGCGATGGATATCGGCGAGCGTTGCGTTATCTTGGACGAAAAATCTGTGTCGCAGCCCTTAAATTTCGACGTATCGCGGGAACTCGCGATAAACGTTGACGGTTCGATCGGGTTATCCGTCGGCGGTCGTCGACGCGCAAGGAGGCGCGAATTAAGTGGACTAGGAAACGATCGAAAGGGTCGATCGGGTAAACGGGGATAAAATAATTGGCGTGCAAAGAGCTGGGTCTCGAACGGAGAGCAAAGGCACACGGGCACCGACGCTGTCGTCCTCGTCGCCGCCGTTGCCGCCGCCATTGTGCACGGCGTAGAATAAATAACGCCGTAGTAAGAATGCCGCGGGAGATATTATACGACGACTACAGTGTGGCGCAGAAGTAGGCCACCATTACAATATTTTATTACAAGGCACTAACGTACAATCTAACGTGCTCGTATGCATTCGTAATGAACGTATATGAGTCGTGTCGAAGCTACTCTCTCCTTTCCTCCCGCTCCGTTCTCTCTGCCGCTCTTGCTCTTTCCCCCGCCATCCACCGCCATCCCGTCCAACGTCTCCTCCACCGCGTTCTCTACGCACACCGAGTGTTTTATTGAAATTTATGACTACTCGCCTTTGTGCGGCTCGCTGTGTGCGTGGCTACGCGTTTACGTGCGTACACGCGAGCGTGCGAGCGCGCACGGTCGTGTCCGTGCCTGGCCTGGCCTCTCCCGCCAGCGCGAGCACATATGCGCTCCACGCTTCTCTGCTTCTCCGTTTCAACGTTTCTACATATTATACGCGCGAATAATATATTACGCGTAATCCGTGTGCCGCGTGCGCCAATGTTTAAATCCGAAAGCAAGCGCGCCGTTCGCGGATCAGCGTGTCCGATCGGCAGACCACTCTCCATCCTACTTCTACTTTTCTTTCTTCCTTTCTTAATTGCTCGCGGACCGCGTTCGCCCGCGTTCGCCCGCGTACGCCCGCGACCATCTATCACCGCGACCGGATCGCCGGTTTCTCGACTTTTTTTCTATCTCGTTTCGCTCGATCTCTCTCCCCGTATCCGCTCCGTTTTTCCGTTCGCTCGTTCCTCGCTCGAGAGTGCGCGCGCGAGGACCCTCGCGGGAAAATTTCGCGGCGTCGATCGAAACGAAAAGCTCGAAATTCGCTTCTCTAGGACAATACTTTCGACGGCGGTTCGTTTTTTGCGAATTCCGCGATCCGAGGCAACGCGTATATCCGAGAGGAACGCGCGTCCGACGGTCAATGACTTCGGAGAATACATTTGGTGGGAACGAAAGCGACTCGAATCCATCGTGCATATCCGGCCGTGTACGATAGGAATCGCGCAAATTCATCTCGGCGACTGGTCGTATAAATAAAAGTTTATTTAAAGACGTACGGCTCGTATACACGGTACAGAGTACGAGAGTAAGGGAGAACGCGGGGGAGAGCGGAAGAGAGGGAGGCTCGGAGAGAGGCGAGGAGAGTAGAAGAGGCCGCGAACAGAGCCGCGCGTAGGTAGTCGAGGCGGTTGATTCGTAACGCGCGAGACGGAGACGGAAAACGGAGAAACGGCGAAAGAAGCGCGAAAGACGAACGAGATTGAAAGAGAGAGAGGGAGAGAGCGACGAGGGTGGCGCGGAGGAGAGACCGGAAGGTTGGAGAACGTTAGGAAGAGAGAGGCTAGGGCGGCCATGCGGTTTACAGTGAGCTTATAGTTTACGTTATAAATTATTATTATCGTATTTCATACGAAGAATAAGATTTATTAAAACCCTATAGATTACCGCTCGTACCAGGCAATATATTACGCGGCGTGTACCGTGCACCGGTACATTGGTAACCCAAGCTTCGACGCACACGCGTGCACCCACGTACAGCTCGCTCGCTCGCTCGCTTCGCCCTGCGAGGCCGCGAGTAAACGCGAACGAGACGCAACGAATCGTGCCCCCGCTAATATTTCCTATCGTTCGATCCGATCGAACGTTTATCGATTCTCGATCGCGATTCGCCGACAAACGCGTGACGATGACGCATCGGTCGTAACGAATCGCGGTCTCGACGCGTCGTTCGGTGCTCGTGCTCGAATCTCGGCCTCGAGCGAGCCGACTACTCGCTGGAAGGCACTCGTGAAAGTCGCGTTCGCCGCGTAAGAACGCGAAAAATTCACCCATTCGCGTTCCGAATACGAGTCGAACACGCGCGGTCGTTTTATCCACGAATTCGGACGGCACACGCCCTGATCGACTCGGACGAGGAGTAAACGCGTATCGGAAGAAGACTCGACGCGTCGTCGGTGGCAGAGGCCGACGACGCTTTTCCGGATATTGGCCGGAGAAAAACTTACGGCCGGATCTTTGCAATCGAAATACGATCGTTTCGCTTCGCGCGATATCCGGCCGCGCGTCGCGTATCTTCGAGATTGCGATTAGGTCGAAATTTATCGCGGCAATATCGCGAGGATCGTCGATCTCCCGAAAGATCGCGTTCTCCGAAAGGGTTCGAAGGTTTTTTCGCTCCGCGCCACCCGACCAATCGAACGTAATTTGCGCGTCGATGTTACCCCACGCTAACGACTTTGAAAAATAGATCAACCTTTCGAGCGAAAAATATTAGCCAACGATTCGAGGTTGCGTCGTTTTACGGGTTCATATCCCTCGGTCCGGTCGCTTGGGAAACGCTGGCTGACAAATGCGCGCGATTCGAGCCAGGCTACGCGACCAATGATTTTTCTTTCATAGAATATCATTTATTTATCGTTTTCGATGCAAACGAACGGACGAGCCTGTATCGGTCGCGTTTAAACAGTTGCCGGTGTCGTTTTTCCCAGGAAAACGAGGGAAAAAAGCCGGACTCGCGTCGATTTCGAAAATCGAGGTCCTTCCGTCTAACGGGAACACCGAGACCTCTTTGGAACCGCGTCGAAATAACAAGCCGGAGGATTCTCGCCCGTTCGTCTACTCGCGTGCTCTCTCGACGGGGGAGTTACGCGACCGTGAGCCACGCACGGACGCTCGCGTGTGCGTGCGTGCGAGTACACGCGCGCGCGACTGCCCGGAAACTCGTAGGTGCACGATTCCAACGACAAACGCGCGCTCGCTGAGAAACATCAAAAAACGCGCCGAGCACAAAGCAACGCGTACGAGGACGGGAGGCATCTGTAGCGGGAACGGTGCGAGTGTGCGCGTTCGAGGAGAGCGACGGAGAGAGAAAAGCAAACGGTCGAAGGACAAAGAAGAAAACGAAGGGACGCTCGAGGTAGAAGGATGGAAAGAGAGCGAAAGGGACAAACGAGAGGGCGAGCAGACGGTATAAGGGCAGCAGGATTATCACGGAGCGGAGAGAAGCGGCAGAGAAGAACGTAAAGAAGACGACGACGACGGAGAAGAAGAAGCGGCTCGCGGGCGGCGGAGCGAGCGAGCGAGAGAGAGAGAGAGAGAACGCGCGCGGCGGCTGGGCTGAACGCGCGCGAGTCCGCTCCAAAGGAAGGAGAAAGAGAAAAGAAAGAGAGAGATAGCGGAGGAAGGGGCAAAGGACGGAGAAAGAGGGGACGTATGTACATTAAAATATTATTCTCAGATGAAATACCGGGTGGGGCCCGGCGGCACAGTGCGCGTATATTTTTAGACCTTATATAAATACACGAATCATAATGAACGCGCCTCGCTCTCCCTGTGTGTGCTCGGCGCTCCTCCGCTCCGTGCCTCGCCTCGCCTCGCCCCGTCTCGTCGACCTACCCGCGCCTCGTACCGCCGCTATCTCGCGGGGTCTTCTTTGTACGGAACCTTCTTTCCTTTTCCGCGGCACCAGCAGCTTTTCCTCCGCGAACCGCCGGTCGCCGCGATTCGGCGGACTTATCGCGAGACGGCCGCGTGGCAAACGCGCGCCGGATAAATTCGGATCGATGACCGCTCGAACCGGATGAAAATCGGCCGAGAGACTTTACGGTTTCGCGGACCCGAGCGAACGCGATACGCGCTTATCGGGGATCGTAAGAAAGCGGAGGCCAGTTGGGGCATCGACTTACAACTTCTTACGGGCGACAAAGGTCGTTATCGCTTCCGTTGCGAGAGAGTAGCCTGGCAGGCCGTTCGCATCCAACCTAGACCGTGCAGCCAGATAACGCGCAAAGAGCCGATCGAGAGGGAGAAAAAGGTAGAACTCGCGCGCGCGCCAGAGGAAGAAACGAAGAGGAAAAGCGAGAGGTAGATCGGTGGCACGATATAATACACGGGTTTTGTCGTTTTAATACGAGCTCGCTGAGCCGAGCCGCAACGCGTGCGTCCAACTAAGCGTACCACCGCGCCCCGTTTGTCCGTTCAAACTTTAATCGCGAAATTATGTTGTACTCCTTTAATTGCCCTTACTCGATTTTGCGACAGATCTTCTCCGAGGAATAGAATTTTTCCCCGAAAGAAAAAACGCTACGCGGGTGTCTCGGAGTCAGGAAACCGGCTCGCAAAGTACTCGAGTAAGCGCGAACGGTCGAGCGAGCACTCGCGGGAAAGTAGGTTCGGTATCCCTCCGGCTTGGTGGCAAGTAGCGACGCAACGCGAACGAGAAATCACCGCGCGCGCGAGATTCTTGCGAGCCTCCCGCCAGAATCCGTCGTCGCATATTTGTCGAGAGGGATGCGCGCGGCCAAAATATAGAAGCCTTTTTTCAAAGACATCCCTATTCACGGCAGTAGTCTTAAGAAGCGGGAGAAGAGGACGAGGGCGACCACGACGAAGAAGAACGATCTCGGCTTTGATCTCGTATGCTGCACGACGCTCGTCGCGTAATGAGCATCCAGTGCGTGGCAAGCGAGACGGCGCACCGATGCGCTTCCCCCCGCTGCCCATCCGTGCGCGCTTTATCAAAAAATCCTGACACAATGACCCTATTGTCCGCGAGGAGAGGACTAATTGTATACCTACTCGTAAACCTCGGTCGAGCCAAACGCGCCTCGCGTACACGTGTACGTGTACGAAGTGTAGGTACGCGGTTACTTGGAATGGTAAAAATGCGGCGTTAAAGAGGTCGCCGATGACGTCTACCAGAAACACACGGATACGAGCAAAGCTAAATTTCTCTCCGTTAAATGACCGTTATACCGGCAACTTAATTACAATGAATTACACGTACAACCGCGTACGCGCGCGCGCGATATCGTGCAACTTCTTTGGAGAACGGTTCGCGAGTACATAATACGTCGATGACATCGCGGCTAACGAAAATATTGCCGATCATCGGCGAAAGTCTGCCCGGTCGTAGCGAAAATGTTCGGACGTTTTGTAATTTTTTTCGGTCGACGCGGGAACGGTTTAGCAACTTCGTAGGCGAACCGCGCGAAACGCTCGGAGCGGAGCGAGGAATTGGAAACGACGATGATTATCATCGCGGTCGACGGCTCTCGTTCCTTCGAACCGAACGCGAAGCCAGGAAGTAAAAAAAATTTGAATTTTCTAGTCGAGTAAATAGGAAACAGAGGATTTCAGCGGTTTCAAAGGCGATCCGAACAATGCCTTTCCGCGATCGTTATTTTTGTCAGGAACGCGATGTATCTTGCGCGGAACGAGCGCTCGTTAATTTATTCGACGTACGTATCCGGGACGGTTCGCTGAACGATTTAATAATCATCGAACGACCGGTTGACCGTGCTCGTTCGTTGCTGGTCGTCGTCGCCGTCGACGATCCTCGCCCGATCGTTCGGCGGCACTCGAGTAATTTTCATTCGGAAAAATTGGCAGCCGCGGTGGGGTCGAGGAGGGATCGAGAGGGGATCGAGAGAGCCGGTGGGAGCGTGGCGCGGATAGTGGCAGAGCGGCGCGCGCGTTTTAGCGCGCGAAACAATATTTACAAAATGATGCGACCGCAGTCATCGCAGCGTTCGCGTCGCGGGTAAATACGCGAACAGGGGAGAAACGGTAAACAGAGCGAAAATTAAAATAACACAAAGTCGACGAGGCGAAATCGCGCGCGATCCAAGTCCGTCCGAATAGCCGCCTCGGTGTCGATTACGATTCCTCGTCGGAGCGATCGCGATCGAGCAAAGAACCAACGCTGCAATTTCTCGCCGAGATTAACCGTTTCTCTTATCGCGCCGACCGAGCAATCGTTTCGATTATTCGAGCAACCGCGATAATTGCGCTGCCGTGCACGCTGCCGAAGAAACAAGCATTTTCTCGTCGACAAAGACGAACAACGCGAAGCGTACAACGCTCCGCTCGCGTTCGACGCGTACGCGTCAACTGGAACGCTGACGCGAGCGCGACGCACGCGACGCCGTCGCCGAAGCGTGTCATTTCGTAAACATATTTCCGACGTTATCGCGCTTACTTACACATTTCGCGTTATCGTATTTTGCTTTTCGCTCCTTTTTTAATCGCGTATCGCGCCGCCTCTTCTATTGTTTTTACGCGAACGCGACACGCGGACGAGAAAAATTCATTAGTCAAAGTTCGCGCGAAGAATTAGCAAGAAAGAGAGAGAGATAGAGTCGGAGAGAGAAAGAGAGATAGAGAGAGAGAGAGAAGCGCGCACGCACCACGAAGCCTCTATTTATCGAGCCACGAAGGAGAAACGGAGACGACGATGCTTCGTATAAAATATCGTTCCACCGGTTCCCGCGATAAAGCCGAATTTATCCGTTCGGGATGAATAACGTTGACGGATGTCCCGGGGATTGTCGGGGTTTGCAGGCACCCCCTAAGTGACCCGCGCCTGCCGGCATATTATTCATTTTACCGTGTCGCGCATATTCCGCGTAACGCGGTCTATAACCGCAGTCATGGAAAAACACGCACACGCGAAGGATAATTACGCGTTAATAGCTCTTAATTTATGAAATAATTTATTATATAACGCGGGACGCGGCCGCGGCCGTGGCGACGGACGGAGGAGCGGCAAAGAGAGGAGAGGAGAATGGAGCGTCGAGTACGCAACGTGTGGAGCTGGAGGCGACGCGGAGCGAGGAGGACAGAGATCGGGTCGGGACGGGACGGGACCAGGGATCTAGGAGTCGGAGCAGCCAGAGACCGAAGCAACGACGAAAGGAGCGAGCGAGCGAAATAAAGACGGAGAAAGAAAGAGAGAGAGAGAGGGAGAGAACGGTGACGCGTTGTCGAGAAGTCGCGAAAAAAAAAACTGCACGCTATCGCGGCGGAAAGGAGTCAACGAGCGAGAAGAAGCGTCAACGGCAACCGGTGTTTCCGTCGATACAGTTTGGTACCGACTCGAGGCACCGTTCGCGAAACCGTGGATCGATCGACGAGCACGTCGTCGCGTCGAGGTGCAATAAATTATCGGTAAGCGACACCGTACTCGGTTCAAGGATAATCGTCGGTTCGAGCATCTCGGAACGTATCGTCGCTTCTTTAAGGATACTTCTATTCGACGCCCAAAGCGTTCCTGTTCCTCCACTCCGGTGCCGTGCAACGGACGTAATCCTCTCTTTTTTTTTTTCTTCTTCTTCGTCTCTTCCTCCTTCTCGGCCAAGCCGGCGTTTCTCCGCTCTCCGACGGAAATAAATCGCGTAATAAAATTGGTACTGTTACGAATAACGCGAGCATTATGCTCAGAGTTTTACGGACGCGTACCGGCCGCGGTTGCTCGCTCGCTCGCCCGAACGCGCGCGCGCCTGCACCACGGTTACGAAGGTTACCGTATTATTGCAGCCTTCGCAATCTGCATTGTTGGCTCTCCGCTTTTAATACTCTTTATTGTCTCTTTTATAACCAGAATGACGCGCTTCTTTCAGCGCCGGATAAATTACACGCGGCATTGTACCTCTAATTTTCGAGAGAACGGGAAGGGATAGCTCTCGGACGCGTTTCCGTCGCGACGCGAATTCGCTCTCGTCCGTTCCTTCTACGTTCGATTTCACCTTGACGCGCGGCCACAGTCGCTCCTCGGTCCCCGAACAAATAAACGTCGATGATCGATAATATTTTTTTTCGCGCCTTCGCTCGGTTCTCTTCCGCTGTGCCCGCGCGATCGCGGGACCAGCCAGACTCAACAGACTAGCGGACGAACCGGGAGAAAACTAGCGAATTACGCAACGGCCGCGAAGACGAGCGCGCGCGGTCACTCGACGATACGATATTGTGCAAAACATAAGGTATTCGACGTAAGCGCTAAGTAGCGTTAAGTAGGTCGAATTTACTCTGCGCCTTATTATTTCTACTTTATATGCCGGCACGACTCGGCGTTGTGTGCGTAGCTCGCGAGCAACGCGCGTACGAGAGCCGTGCGTGCGCGGTAGGATGTGGCTTGTTGCCGCGAATCTAGGTTATGTTATTCGCGACGGTAGGAAGTACTGCCTCGACGAGTGCGCTCCAACGGCTCGACCAAACTCCTAGCGAACCCGTCCGAGGAAAGCCGCCTCTCGACGTCCATCGATTTCCTAATCGTTTCCGAATCTTTCGATCCTCCCCGTCTCGAAAGGGGATCGACGCGAGGCGAAAGATCAGGAAGCGGTTTCGAAGGAAATCGACCGATAGTCGGGCCGGGAGAAGCTCGCTCGCTGACAAAAAAGCCAGCTGGTCAGCGTGCAAAGCCGACTAGCTGTGCGTACTTATCTCCGCATAAAGCGGCACGGTGAAATCTGCATATAATATTGATGCAATTTGCCATTAGAATGGCGACGGCACGGTCTAGGATGTGGGCTCTATTCTGTATGCGGCGGCTGAATGGACCGGTTCAATTAGAGAATCATAAGTTACCGTGATGGGGCCATCCTGCAGATATTACCTTCGTACGGCCCTGAACCGACACGCGTCGTTCTTATTATCGCGACCGAGTATCGATCTTCGCGAGACACAATCGAGGATTATGTAAACCAGAAAAATCGATCGGTACACTCGGTCCGGCCTACGGCTCAATTTTTATTAATTACGCTAAATTGAACGCATTTAAATTACATAATGCGGCAGAGAGACGGAGAGTCCTCGATCGTCAGTTTCCTACCCCCTTTCTCTCCGCGTCGCTCTAGCAATCGCGATTCCTCGGATTCGCGAACCGGACAACGGTAACTGTTCTTTTTCTTCTTCTTAGCGACCCGTACGGGAGCAACGGAGAATCGTTGCGCGGGAACGAACGCGAGCTTCTTCCTGTAGTTGCACGGCGTGCGCGCGCGCGCCTTTACGCGCGTAGCTTACGATCGTAATAGGATTTATAATCGCGCGCGGAGACGCGAGTTCGTGCAACGGCGATGTTAGACGAGCCACGTTGTGTCACGACGAGTCGTATTATGCGGCATTATATGCGTGTTACGATAATAATAACGACAGCGACGACGGCGCTGCCAACAACGACCAAGACGACGGCGACCCTCGCTACGGTAATGAATTTCATTATCGCCTTCTCTATCTCCCTTTCTCGGATGAACGCGCGTACTCGTCGCTTCTGTCGGACGCGTCGTACGTATTATCGTCCGTCCAACTACTTTTTTCACCGTTCGCGTCCGAAGAAAGTGGGAAGTGGTCGCTGAAAATCGGCGAGAAAGCTTACCGTCTATCGGTTTCGCGTGTTTAAAGACGCGCGTACGGTTATTCCCTTGGATCGATGCGCGGCGATCGTGGATCTCGGATCGCGTGCGCGAATCGGAGAAGGAGAGAATAAAAAGAAAGGGAGCATCGCCGTCGATCGATCCGTTTCACGCGTCTTCCACCGTCCGTCCGAGGCGACGATTTCTCGCATTACCCGCAACTCGTTCCATTTAGTCCATTAAACGCACAGCGCCACAATTTATTCCCCACCTTGTAATTCGAGTGCAAATTCGTTCGAGAGCGTATTACAATGGGACGCGCGCGCGCGCTTCAAGACACGAAATCCGTGTCCTCTTATAAATGGAACTGCGGCGGCAGTTAACGACGTCAAATCATCCGGACAATTCTCGTTTACAGCTATGATTTTCTTGCGCGCCGAACGTCCAAATCTGAACGGGGCGAAGGCGAAAGTGTCGAAAATCGAGAATCGAACGGTGCTTCGATCGAATCGATTTACCAATGATTAGTTTGCATCGTCGCACGTTCGAGAAAGAAAGGTAAAGTTATTAATGTAGGGAACGCGGCAACGACGCGAGACCTCTGTAACGGCTAAGAACGGAATAGAATATTTAAAAGCTGCGTGAAATCGATACGACGTAAAGCAAAAGTCCAACGTCCCGTCCCTCGACCCTTCCCTCGCGTTATCCCGTCATCTGTCACGAATTTTTCAACGTTATTAGATCGCGGTAATTTACGTCATAGACGTATAAGAGGGACAGAATCGTCGGAGCGGCGAAAAAAATAGGGGAAGAAATACAGCCGGTCATCGACAGGGCTGATCTGTCCCGCGCTGCGCGGTATTTCATTATAGTTAACGAGTATGTTTTCAAAGCATAAAGTAAGGATAATTGATATTTTGATACGCGAAATTTCATCGAAATTCCTGCCCGACGCTCAAATTCAATTTCTTCTAATCAAACGTATTTTTGAGTAACGATTAAACGTCCGGACGTTCGTCGAGAAGGTCCGCGTACCGATTAAGTTTTAGTTAGGAAATTACCAACGATCGTAGGTACCTTCCGCGAGTACCGGATCGATTCTGGACGTCGACTCGCGCGTGCCTAAAGGTACTTCGCGACCGTCGAATCGGTAAGTAACGAATATTGTTGCGTTGCTTCATTTTTTATTTTCCAAGATTGTAACGATGGACTATTTCACGGGTCGTCGTTTAACGTCGTTCCTTCGACCCTCGTACATCCAAATCACCCTTGTCGAATTTTCAGACACCCGTTCCTTCGCGATTAATCGACGTCGTAATGACCGAAACAAACCGAAACAGAAGGGGCAAGAATATCGTAAGCGGCCGTCTTTTCGCGGAAACGAAACGTGTTTCGGCCGGTTCGTCGACGCTACGTTCCGGTCTCTATGTATATTACCGGTGGCCTGTTACGGCGTCGTTCCTCCTGAAAGCACAGCCCCGACCGTTCGCAGCGAGCTAAGCAAACGAGAAGCTCCCTGCATTCTTTACGGCAGACAGGCGCTTCTCGAGAGCGCCACTTTGCCCTCTCTCGACGCGACACGTCGTTGCGTTTGTACAGGCAGGCGCGCGCCTATCGCGATTCATCCGCTTCTGCGTCCGGCTCTCGCCTCGAAGAACACCCGTCTTTCTACGACCCCTTCGCGTTCGTTTCTTCAATTTTTTACCTCGGCGATCATTCGTCGCTCGTAAATCCGAAAGCGGCCGTTTCGAAAAGCGACGCTTCAAAGTGGCCAAACCCACCGAAAACTCGAACGAGGCAGGGTGTTAAATAAGTTAGGAAAAAAAGGAGGGAAAACGCGATAATCGAGCAAGCTCTTCTCCGATTGAAACGGTCGGCCGGAAGTTAAACGATCCGAGAACAAGACGGAAGAGAGCCCTCGTCGAATCGTTCGTAGGAACAATTTCCGGCATTGTCGCGGGCGAAACAAAGTTTCAATTACGCTTCAGCATCGCCCACCCAGTTGCCTCTTTTTAGTTTGACTCCTCGGTACTTTGCGAGTTTTCATCGGCTCTCTCGCTTCTTTCTCCCTCTTTCGATGCGTTCTTTGCTTTCCCGTTGCCACGGATCGTTGGCAAAACGGGAGCGGAAGAAAAGCCGAAGAACAGAAGCGCGAGGAGGGTGGAAAGAGGCGAAAGCTGCCGCGTTCCGGAAAGAAAAGGGTAGGAGGCAAGGCGGAGGGGAAAAAAACGCGAGAAAAGAGAGCGGACGCGCGAAATAAACGCGGAACCGAATGTTTTTCGCGTAGTTTATCGCGAGAGCGCGCGGCGGCAAAAGTCCCACGCGGACTTCGGCGTCAATTATATCCGCGGAATAACTTAACGGTCCCTTAGAAAACGCGCTGAATGGCCTATTCAACCGTTCGTTGAAGGTTCTCGAGCGTTATATAATAAAGAGCGCGTTCCGTACGGGCATGACGTAAGTTTTTGTCGAGCCGTAAGAGGGTGCGAAGCGGACCGATCTCCGATCGGAACAACCGCGAATCGATACAAGGAATCGCTGTAACGACTTTGCTACGAAAAGTAACTGTGCTAACGAAAGAAATCGCTCGTTCCGATCGAGGAGACGAAGAGAGAAGGTTCTCGCGAAGAAAGTTTGTCGGGAAACGGTGATCGGAATCGATGGTTACGATAAACGAATAGAGTAGATTACGCGGCATAGAAGCAAATCGGCACGCGGTTCTCGTTTCCGGTTCTTTCGGGTCGATTCGCGTCACAAATTTTCGAGTGGGTTAACGAACAGCTTCGACGCGAACACGGAGGCGAGTATGGGAACGAGTTTGGAGCGGAGCAAACTCGAAGAATTCCAGGAACGGTCGTTCGAGCCGAGAAAAAGAAAAATAACGGAGCATAAAAGCGCGCGTAAAACGCTTTCGTCGGTTCGCGATAATCCGACCGGCGAAACAATATCGTTTTTAACGTGCGTGCCTGGCTACGGTAATAATATTTATTTCCGCGGCGCATTAATTTTTTTTCCGGAATGTCTGGACAAGTCCGAGAAACGCGGACCGATCGCCGGTATCGCGTTCACTCGCAAACAATGGCTGGCTCTCGGTCGGCGAATCTTCCGAGAAAAAGCAACGATTCGATCGATGTCTCGCGACGCGTCTTCGACTCCCCTGAACTCTCGTCGAACGTTGTTCGGTCGTGGAGCGCGCGAAAAGCAAAAAGTAAAGAGGACGTAAAACGGGTTCGAGGTAAGGGTGGACGATCGGGAAGCGTTTCGGCGAACACGGAAGAACGGCGAATAACGGTCGGATAGGGGTTGAGGCGAGGAGAGCGCGAGCAAGGAGAAGCGAGAGAAAAAATAGAGGCGGCAGAAAAGGCGAGAACGCGATAGAAGGAACGCGCCGCGCCACGCCGCGCGTATTTCGAGCGTATATGCTTTCCTGGGTTTCCACTAGCGAAGAATATGACGGCGGTGACGTCAGCCTGAATATTTGAAGGGGGCGAGACTTCAAAAGAACACGTGTTACGGTGCTAGGACGCCGTTTAAATAATGCAAAGTCAACTTACTCTCCTCTCGTCCCACTCTCTGCGCGTCTTTCTTTCTCTCGGTGTCTTTCATTGCCTTCTTCTCTCTGCTTGCTTCCTCTACCCCTCTCCTTCTTTCTCTCTCTCCCGCTCCTCTATCTTTCTTTTCTCTTTTTCGTTTCAGTCTTCGTCACCGACGGTTCCCGCGTCCTACTCGCTCTCTCTCTCGACGTCGTCGTCGTCGTCGTCGTCGTCGACGTCGTACCGCTCCCATTCTCTCGTTCTTTCTCGGTAGGTACGTCTCGACGCGTCCGTCCGACGGACCGTCTCTGTCTGGCCCGATCTCGGTATCCCTCTGCCACGGACGCGACTCTCCCGCTCGCTCTTTCTCTCTCCTTCTCGTTCCTTCCCGTTCGCGTTCGCATTCGCGTTCTCGTTCTCGTCCTCCTCCGACGCTTTGCGACGCTCGACTCGAGTCCGAACTTCGTAACGATCGATGTGCTACCCCGCCGTATGTACCGAGCGCGATGAAACGTTAATGCACCGAGGATCGCCCGTTCGTGCCAGGAATTTCGGATTTCCCTCCAACTCGTGCACCCTCGATCGTCCGACTATCCACGGCCACTGCCGTTACAAATTAACGGAATCGAACTTTCCCGACTCTCTTTTCCTTCGTCACGGGACCAGGTCCCGTGCTCGTTCCGTTCTTTCGACGGCCGAACATTCGGAAATTCGAAGGACCGAAAGGTCAATCGTCGACCGGAACGTCGACGGGAGACGGAGAGGATCGAAGTCTACTATCTCGCGCGCGAGACACGGATAGATCAAGAGCGAACGGAAGTTTAAATCGTGAACGAAAGGTGTCGAGGCAAAGTTTCGAGTTTGCCGATCACGTGGGTTCGACGCGAAGATCGATTAAACGGTCGAGCGACGAATCGGGAAAAGAAGAAACGAAGGAAGAAGAAGAAGCAACGGAAGAATTAAAAGGCACAGAATCGGGAGGGTGGCGGTCGAGGGGAGAGAAGGCTCCGTTGTCGAGTGGTACGGTGGAAGGGGAGGCAGCGGGGTGAGGAAGAGTAGAAGGATGGGGGCGAAGGAGAAGGAGGCAAAGAAGGAGGATGAGGAGGAGGTAGAGGAGGCGATGAATGAGTCGTGTGTGCAGTCGATGCGATGCACGTGCAGGTGCATCGAGAGTGGGGCGGCAGGAATTCGCGCTGTCGCACCCGCGCATTTACCCCACCCCCGCGTCGCAGGGCGCAGGATTATGGAACCACCCCTGTGTACGAGGCCCTCTGTTTTTAGTCCCGGTTTTTTTCACCGATTGGCCACCCGTCGTGCAGCCGGCGGTGCGCCGTTCGTGGACCGAATTCGCGTGGGCGTTCGTTCGCCGCTCGAAACCATTCCGTTCGTGGTTCCCACGAGCGAACGATTTGCCAGCCAACGAGGAACTCGAACGCGTTCCTCGAGGCTTCGGTCGGAGACAAAAGATGCGCGCGATCATCGATCACGGCCTTCAGAAATCGTGCCAGCGATATTAAACTTCTATATTACCGCGCCGCTCTGTATCCCGTCCCTCCGATTCCTCGCGCGCGGCAACGATCTCGTTAATTTTCCGATCTCGATCTTGGCGCGGTTTCCGGATCGAGATCGCTTCGGTCAGCGATCGCGAACTCGGCCCGTACTCGGAATCGGACCAAACTCGAGGAGGGAAACGCGGCGAAGAAAATCGGTGCCACTTTTCCCGTCGCGGTCGAGTACGCGTGCCACGCGTCGCGTCGGTTGTTCAAAGTTCCCGTACGTGGGCTTTATACGCGTGTACTTGCACGTTTTACGCGGTACGTGGTAAAGGCACGTCGACGCCGCCACGACGACGCTTTACGCTCGACGACCGAATACATTAACCTCCTCCGCCACCTCCGTTTGTCTCTTTCTCTACCTCTCGCCCTTGCTCTCCTGTTCCTGTTGCCGCCGCTACCGTTCACGCCTTCCATCCGCTTTCGTTCTCTTTTTCTTTTCGAAATCGACCCTACGATCCTTTCGACCCTCGCCAACGTCGAATCGTTACGTCGAATTCAGGACGGCATCCTTTCGAGACACTCGATAAAGTCGTTGGTCAATTCTCGGGACTCTGTTCGCGCGAGAATACGGGGCAAAAATTCGATTCCGAATAAAGCAGCCGGAAACGGGTCGCTCTAACCGTTTACGGGACAAGAGACGAAACGGATACGCGGAGAGAACGCGAGGATCGAGTTCCGCAGTCTCGCTCGCGACCGTCGGAAACGCGTTCGAAGAAACGTTTTTGCGCGGAAGAAGTTTTCACGCAATTACGAGCGACTCCTGGCGCCTTCCTGCCTCCGTGTTACCTCTCTTTCGCACCCGCAGCCTCCGTCCTCTCTCTTTCTCCTTCTTCGCCTCCTCTTCCGTCTCATCCTCGAGCGTACACCCCCTCCGTCGCTACGACTACTACCACTAACGTTACTACCACCACCGTCGCTGGCAAAGTAACAGCGTGCCTTCCTCCTTCCGCCTTTCTTACCCTCCACCCTTTCCTCTTTCTTGCTCCGACCATCTCCTGCCTACCCCTTACCGACAACTCACCCACGAACCTACTTTGCCCCGTACTTTATCTTTATCCGTTTTTCACCCTCTCGCAGCCTCGACTCGACTCGACTCTCGTCCTCTCTCGTTCACCCCTCGCCGCGGTCCCTAACTTTGCTCACCCTGTATACATATACGTACTCCGCGTATCCTTCTCCACCGACGCGCACGTCATTCCGCATTATTTTCATTTTATCGTCGGCAATCTTGGTTAATGCAATACCCCGCCCAGCCATCGTCCGAGAACCCTTTTTTATTTTCTAGTTGAATATTCTATCGAGTTACTCCGGCCGCCGGGAAGTCGTGCGGGGCAACGGAAAAGAAAAGGTTCCCAGCTCGCGAATCGCGCGTGTCGCCGATTCGTTTTTCTCGCCGAACAACGGCTCTTCCGGACTCGATTTCGAGCGTACGTCCGACGCGACGAACCGCGCGGTGCGATTTCGAAGTTAGCGTGTCGGTCCGTGGTTACGCTCGAAAGTACCGCCTCGCGGCCGTTCGATCGACTTCGTTTCCGCGAGTCACCGCACCGTGTATAGTCGGCCAAGAAGCGTTCCTCCTTCGTATCGATCGTCGTATTAATTCGTAGACCAGACAATGGGCCGCCACCTCAGCGCCAACGCGATGGATGGACGTTCTCGTCGGGTCGTTTCGTTTAACGCGAACGGAGCGACGTCGACGTTGCGCGACGATATCCCGGTGTTCGAAAACGTTCGACAGGTGCGACGACTCGAGCGCTCGTGGAACGATGTGGCCCGGTTTTCTCCTTCGAGACGCGATCTCGGCGATACAATGGAACACGGAATTTTTAACGGCCGGGATAGGAATACGAAACGAGGCGCGAAACAATGGCTTTCGCGAGACCGATTCTCGCCTTTATCTCGACCAAGTATTTTCTAGCCACCGAACTAATCTCGCTTCCGCGAAGAAACTCGTTCGCACCGCCAACTGTTTCCTTTTAATATCCGAATACCGTTATTCGTCCAACTTCCGAAATTGATTCTTCTTTATCCGCTAATCTCCTTCCCGCGAGATTATTTTTAGCGGGATATAAATCGTTAGCCTGGGAAACGAATTAGCGACGCTCGTAAGAGAAAGAAAAGGGAAAGAAAAACGAAAGGGACTCTCGAAATTCGCGGCAGATCGAGACGCGCAAGTTTTTCGAGCCGTTCGTCGAAATCGAGCACGGCGATCGGCGCGGCGTTTATATCGAATCGAATGAATCATGTTCGCTACGAGTATCGCGACGTGAGTCATCGACGTAAATGAGATTATATTCTACCTTCTAATAGTAACGGTCGGCATCAACCGGCGCGCCGCTCCGCTCCATGCCGCTCCACGCCGCTCCGCACCGCGCTCTTCCGACAAACAAATTTGAGCTCGTGACTCAGCCAGCTCGTACCGTATGTAATACGTACAAACATATGCGCGGAAACGTTCCGTCGGTGCTCGTTCCTCGAAGACCGTTTGATCGGTTCGTTTGGAACGTCGGAAAGCGTCGGAGGTTCGTCGAAACGCGAAACGACGCCGACGAAACGGAGCGTCTTATTTTTAATAGGTGGCACGCGTGCGTTGTACGCGGTCGACGGATTTTTCGGTTTTTTTTTTTCTTTTTTTAGCTCGTCGTCGACGGCGGTGAAAACTCGAATGTGCAGCAACGAACGGAGAGAGGGTTTTATTGGCTCGAGAGGAGGACGGGACAAGCGAGCGCGAACAGAGGACGAGGAGAAAGGGGAAAGGTGGGAGGATGTAATCGAATATCCTAGAATTTAATTCTATCGGTTCGTCCCGCGCGCGTTCGACTTTCATATCGCGCTTTTTTGCGACAGTCATTAAATCTAATTTATCGCGACGGCCGTGTCGCGTTTCAGGGATGCGTACCGGTCGACGGCGAGGGACGCCGCGTTTCCGCGATTCCGATCAGGACGACCATCGGTTCGCCGTTCTTTCGCGTTTCGTTTCGTTGCCGCTCGACAATTCGCGGACGAATTTAATCGGCGTCGAGTTTGTTTTTTAAACGCGCCGTAAAAAATGAAAGATCGGAAAGACGACGAGGATCGATCGATGATCGAGCGAAACGAGAAACCGAGCAGGAGAGCGTGCGAGGGGATGGCAACGGCGGGTGGGGAGGCAGAGTACGTCGTTCGCGGTGCGAGCCAGATAACGACGAGAGGTTATAAATCTCCTTCCGGTCGGAATCGGGAGCGAAGCAATCTGCGGAATGGTCCGGTCATCCGTCCATCAAGTCACGCGCACCGCGACGTACAGTCTACGTATTAATATATCTGCGGGACGGAGCGGAGATCCGCGCGCGAGGCGAGACGAGACGAAGCGCATACAGCCAGACGAATCGGCCACGCCACGGCGTTTCGCGCGGAACGCCGTTGCGGGTGCACCGTGCAACGCGTATCGTGTATCGCGTATCGCGTATCGCGTATGCCGTAGGATGTATGCAGCCTGGACCGAGCGTATATCGTGGGGTAGGACACGGTGTTCGATGTACGGTGCGTGCCGCGTACGGCTTCGTCTCTCTGCTCTTTCGCTCTTGCTCGCTCGGTATTTATGCGCGTTTCGATGGGAAAAGGCAGCGCGCAACTCGGACGCGACGCAAGATAATTTCTGATTTACCGCGCGGAGATCCATCCAACGTCGCGTTTTCGAAATGAAAATGTTCGTTTCGTCCTCCCCTCCCCGGTGCCCCTCTTTCTCGATTCTTTCGCCCTCGCGACCCGGACCGAAACGTTCTCACGGTTTTCGAATTCCCGCTAGATCTCGAAAGTCGCGAGCGAGAAGACGCAGCGCGGTACGGGGCGATCGTTGAAAAATTCATCGCGACAACGAAATCGCGAAACGATATGTCCGCGTGACTCGCCGACGCTTTGGGTCGTTACATTATTACGCGCAACTCCTTGCGGGAATTTCGAAGGAAAGTTTGCGCTCGGGAATCGCGAACAAGCGTCTTTCTACCGTCGTTTCCGTTCAATCTTTCACGATCGTTTCGCGAACGTTACCGCTGGACGCGCTTGCATCTTTCACGAGCGACCAGCTCTCGCAGTTTGCTTTTTCTTCGATCTCGACTCGACCGTTCCGTTCGTTCGTCGTAAACGTATCGCCGAGACAGGTCCCAAAAGGATTTCCGGCATTAGCGCGCTAAAAGCGGAACAACCTTGAGACGAAACGTCGCGCGCCGATGGTGCATGGGAAAGCGAAGTTTGACGGGACCGAAACGTTCTCGAAACGGAACGGAATTAAACGGGAAAGAAGAAGAGAGTCGAAATTAAGTCTACGGGGTCCGGTTACCCACGGATTATATTCCAAGTATTGCCATTATACCAAGAGTTTCCTAGGAAGGCAATTTTCGAAATATTTAAAATACATACCATTATGGACGTTAAGCCGTCCCTTATTATAAAATAGTCTGCGGGAACGGCGGTGGCTACGTAACGCACCTTCTCGTTTCGACTCGGTCGATTCCGAGTCGGAGTTTCGACTCGGACCGGATCGACTTTCTTCGTTCTCGGTTCTACACCCGGCGTTCTTCGTTCCGTCGAGATCGCGCAACGAAATTATAACCGTTGGACGCGCACCGGTACCTACCAATTTCTTCCGGCTCCGTCCTTGCCGCTCGAAAACGCCAAAGACCCGCGGTCGTCTCGAATCTCGAGCAAAAACTAACTTTACCTGCCGTCGCCGGAAGCGATACGCTTCGGCGTGTATAGCGACGAGAGTTTCGCCGCAACGTCTCGCGCGAAATCGCGTGTGCCCAACCGTTGCCCTGCACCCGCGCTCGCGTCCCGGGGCACGTCGAGCATTTTCGAAGAAGTTTCGTTTTCGAACGGCGCGAAGACGAGCGAGAAGGTCGGGAGTACGGAAAAAGGGACGACTCGAGATCGGAACGGCGATAGACGGAAACTCTCGATCACTTTTTGACGGGCGGCGTAATCGAGTAGCGTACGAGCGCAGACGGTGGATGCAACGGCAGAAGCTTTTTTTTCCTCGGTGCTTCGAAGGAGGGTTCGGCGTGACGCATTTTAATACATCAAACTTTTCAATTTTGCCGCGGCTCGTATCGCGACACCGGCTCTGCCCGTCGCGAAATGACGCTCCTGATATATCGCTTAGGTGGCACGTTACGCGTTCATCAACGCGGAATCGATATACGCGTGCGTACAGGCAAACAACGCGTACACCGAGAAGTTTGTTTCGCGAGCAAAGGGGGTGGTGCGCCCGCGCGAAAACACAATCAGGACCCCGTACGGCAAAAACACTAATTTAAACGGAACGAAGGAAATATGTAGTCGTATCCGTTGTGTATCAGGATGAATGGCGCTCGCCCGGTTACTACGATTCACGATTTACCGTTTTGCGACTTTTTTCCTCCCTTCTCCGTTCTCTCTCTTCCTCGTTTCTTCTTTTCTCGTCCGCGTTCTCGCCCCCTGGTCGCGTCGATCCTCTCTATCTCTCTCTTCTTCTCTCTCGTCCATCCTGTTTGTCCGTCCCCGGCCATCTCTCGACCCTCCACGCGACACCGGTCGCTCGACTTCTCTCTCTCGAACCCCCGGAACGCGCGAAAAGAGAGCTCGTGGATAGAGCGGGAAGGGTTCAGGAGGTAAAGCAGTTATTGCCAAAAAAGATAATGCGAGGGAAGATTAAATTTTTTTCGTCCCGTCCTTTCGAACTCTTCCGACCGCGCGTAACTTTGCCGCTTCTCGCGTTCTCCGCGTTCCGCCGGTTTTTTCTTCTTCCGCTCGTCTTTTTCTATTCGGAATCGAGAGCCGTGTACGATTCCTACGGACGAATTTCCCGCGAGAAGAACGCGGCCGAACGATCGGGATTTAAAACACAATTTATATTTAAATTCCGTTTCGTTAAAGCGCTCGGTCCGAAGGAAATCCAGCCCGCTCGTTGGAAACGGCGGCTAAATCTTTAATAATCCATCCTCGAGTGGCGCGCCTCTCGCCGCACAGCGCCGTTCCGAGGAGTATTTTTCAGGACGTTGTAAGTAAGTAAGTAAGTACGAGCGAACACCGCGAAGAAAAGGAAGAAGCGCGACCGCGAAGTCGTCCGTGCTCCTCGGACATACTATAATAGTAATTTCGAATTTTCCACGGCGCTCGCTCCGATTTTCGCGCGTACCGACCAAAATAGCGAAACGCGCGCGTACGATGCCCTCCTATTAGGTTTACCCGCATCGATTAGTAGCCATTTTAATCGAAGAGGCCCCCCTTGCCGGTACGCGGCGGAATAGTTGCGATATACTAGCGTATTACGATACGAGCAGCCATACCCGGAGAATTGGAACGTGGTTGCGTTAACATAATGGAATTCCGCGGAATGTTATACCCATTATACATGGCCGATTGCGTCACCGCACCGATATATACCCACGATAGAAAAATAATACTCGGCCTCCGAGCAACGATTCGCTTCCATTTTATACTTTGTTCGCGCTACGTAGCGAATCGACGAAGGACAACGCGATTTCTTTGCTTTTCGCCGATTTCGGAAACGGCCGGTCGGATTTAACGGCGGGCTCGTCGTAGGTTAGGGAGGACGCGACAGAGGGGTCGCGAAACGAGGAGCGGTTACTAGCTGTTCGTTTAATAACTTGCGCCGGTGGCGGACGATAAATAATGCACGAGACACCGTCGTCCCGATGTAATTAACGAGAACAGTCGATACCCGGTGTGTGTCACGTATGCGCGAACGAGCGCGTAGTCAATATTTGTCATTCGTTTTAACAAAAAGAACGTTACAAAACGGTCGGACGCTCCGCGTCCAAATATTGACTATGCTCATTGACGTTCATTGATACTCTCAATTAGTGCACGCCGTCGAAGCCGATCGTCGGGTAATTGGACCTCTCCGGCAAAGGCATGCGACGCGGTCTTCCCGTTCGCGGCCGTTTCGTCGCGTAAAAACGCGTTTCGCGGTAATTGGAAGCATCGTCGAGATCGTACCCGTGCGAAATTCGACGTCGCGCGTCGTCGTCGTCGTCGTGGATCTTGCGGTTCGCTAACGGACCCGCTCGTCGGGTCCGAGGCTTTTTCTCGCGACGACCTCGATCGGGGAGAGAACGTAGCCGTTGGCGTCGCTCTCCAAGGTCGTTTCCCGCGTATTCGTCCTCCGACGCGTCCCGACTGCCGCCAAACTTTCTCGTTAAAGCGGCAACCACGAGGAATCTCGTTAACGCCGGAAACCCAATTAGCAACTTCGAAAAACGCTTCGACGTTCATCGATTTTCCTTCTCCTGGTCACTGCGGTCGAGCGAAAAAGGATTCCTTTGGTCGTCGACCGAAACGGCTTTTTCCTTCGCGCGGTTCGTCGGAACGACGACACGATACTCGTCGCTCTAGTATCGAGAATAGCGAGAATCGAGAAAAAAAAATAGACACTCACCCTTTCCTCCTCGCGAATCATCTCGGCGATGCCAGGCTTGATCTCCAGATCATCTCCGGGATTCGGTTGACCGGGTACTCCTTGTTGATGGTGCTGTTGCTGTTGCTGCTGTTGTTGCTGCTGCTGCTGTTGTTGCTGTTGCTGCTGGTGTTGCTGCTGCTGTTGCTGAACGGTGAGCTGCTGGCCGTGAGCGGTCAGGTGGTTGACGGAGGCGTGGGGACCGGAAGTCACGTGGCCGGGCACGTGGTGAGCGGATACCGAGTGCGAGCCCTGCTGCTGGCCCTGAGGGGGTGGCGGCGGCGGCGGTGGCAGAGGCAACGATACCGGAAGTTCCTGGAGGTTGATCTGCGGCGTGACGGAGACGTTGGGCGTGCCGGGGGATCCGATGGACCTCGGGGTCGAGCTGCTGGGTAGCATGCCGTGAATGTCGGGCATGATCACGCCCGCCCCGCCGCCGCTACCGTCTTGATCGTCGGCCAAACCGCCGGACGCGATCCGATCGGGGCTGCTGTTGGGCGGCGATCTCTCGCCCGATATTCGGCGTCGTTTCTTCCTGTGCATCGCGGCGTTCGCCGCGTTCGCCGCCTCCTCCAAACTCGACCTGGACGCGAGTTCGTGCTCGCTGTTCACGTCCGCTAGGCCGCGGATCTTCAGGCTCTCCGCGACCTTCAGCAACGGACCGATCTGCTCCTGCGACACGTTTATCTCGCCCTTGTACATGAACTCGACCGCGGCCTTCAGCTCCGGCCACTTGATGTCCTTCATGATCACGATAGGATGCTGGCACGGATTGTCGAAGAACAGCGCCTGAAAGTAGGGACTGCACGCGGACAACACCATCTTGTGCGCTTTCACGCTGTGTCCGTCGCACGCGAGGGTCACGTCGACGAAGCTCTCGCTCTGCAGCAGCTGATCGAACACGTTGGTAAGGTTCGTTTGATAGTTGTTCCACCTCAAACAAAATTGCTGGGGCGACCCAGCGCCGCTCTGTTGCGTCATGTTTTTCTCGGACTTATCCTCCTTATCGTTTCGTCTGTCGTTTTCGCGATTATTTTCTCCCTTTCGATCCCCTTTTCTTTCCTCTCCTTCCTCCGCCTCCTCCTCCTCCTCCTCCTCCTCTTCTTCTTCTTCCTCCTCCTCCCCCTCCTCCACTTCTTCCTCCTCCTCCTCCTCCGCTTCCTCTTCTTTCACCCGGTACTCGTGTTCGCGTTTCCGTTTCTCCAGCTTTCTCGTTTCCGTCGCGTTTCTAGCGTTCTCCACCACCCCCGCCTCCTCCGCCACCGCCTCCTCCACCTCTTCCTCCACCGCCTCTTCCGCTCCCTCCTCCTCCTCCTCCTCCTCCCCCGCCGCCTCCTCCTCGCTTTTGGCGCGCTCCTTCACGCCTTCCTCGTCCGTTCCCGTTCTTAGCTCCGTTTTTCGATCGACCAAAATCTCGCGAACGCGTCGATCGCTCGACGACTCGCTCTACCGATCGGTCGCGAACCAATCAACGGCCAGACCGCATCTGGAACACACACGTACACAGCGACGCGCGAACCTCGAACCACGCAGCACCGACGACGCGTTTCTCCGCGCGTCTTCTCCTCCTTCTCCTCCTCCAGCACCGCCACCTTCCGCTCCTCGTGGCAACGCGCGTCGACCCGTTAAACGCGCGCGCCCTCGAGAATACCGTTTGTCCCGACCGCGTCCAGCCGGAGCATCCTTTTTTCCCGCTTTCGATGTTCGTTTGTCCGTCGACGTCCCTCTTTCGGCGACTCGCGCAGCGGCGCGAAATTCGATCGACCTCGTGGTCACCGAGACTCTTCTGTTCAACGTCGCGTTCGTGGATCGCGCGTTCCGGAACGCGACATCTCCTTCGGGAACTCGCGTGTCGTCCCGACGACCGAAACGGAGTGCGCGCGCGTGCGCGCGACTTTCGAAAACGAAGCGGGACGAGCGTGCGGGATTTCCCGCGCGCGCCACCACCACCGAAACTCGAACACGATCTATCCCGCGAACGTACGTCCTCTCTTGTTTCCCTCCCTGTCGCGCGTCTCAGTTTTCCTTCTCGTTCTCGTCGCGGACTTGCGTGTCCTTCCGAGAAACGTGGTTCGCCGCAGCGGCACCGATCGCGCGGTATCGGGGATCACCGTCGCGTCGGACACACCAAACACCAGAAAGCACCAATCAACACCAGCAGCACCGACGACGCCGACGACGACGACGACGATAGCGCGAGCGCGTGTTCTCGATACGGCGTGGACCCGTGTCGGAACGGGGAGGGAAAAACGCGTGTGCGCGCGCGTGTCGCAGAGACCGATAGAAGCACGACGAGAACGACGACGAGCAGCGCACGATCTGCACCCCGTGACGAGCGCGTCGCAACTGAGAGGCTCGCCGCGGCGCGGCGACGGTTCGTTCGAGCGGCAGCCGAGAGATCCGTGAGGCGGTCGAGCGCCGATACCGTGTGTTCGCGGCGGTGCCAGCGCCGACTCGACGGCCGAAACGAGCGAGGAACGACGAGCGACGTCCGCGGGGAGGAAAGGACGCGTGGGTGCGACGAAGAGGGAGCCACCGGGCGAAAGAGAGCGGGCAAGGCGGCCCGGGGGAGCGACAGGGACGGCCGCCGGCGAAACAAAGAACCGTCGAGTCCGTGCGGCCGAGCGCGACGGAGACGGAGTATCGTGCGACGGGACGAAGAACGGTCGACGGGTGCGAACGAGAGAAACGATCGCGAAGAGAACGGGTGCGGGTGGAGGAAGCTACGTAGCCTCGCGCGTCCTCGCGTTCCCCTCGCTCCGCCGTCGCATCGGCCAATCGGGAGGCTCACCTTCCGATCGGACGCGCCGACAGGCGCCGCCCCCGGAGACCGCCTCATACCGCCTCTCCTTCTTTCTCCCTCGGCCGATCGGCTTCTCGCTTCTCTCCCCGAGAAGAAGAGAATTTCTCTCGGCGGCAGATCGGAGAGCAGGCCCACCACCGAGCCGATCGCCCTCCCGAAACTCCGATCCCACCGATCACCACGAGAGGAGGTCACCGCGACGCTGCTCCTGCTTTCCGCCGTTGCTGCTCCGGGCTTCGATGCTCCGGTGCTCCGGTGCTCGCTCCGATGTCACTGCTTGCCGGTGACGGTGGCGGCGGTGCCGGTGGTGGTGGTGGTGGTGCTGCCGTTGGAGGTGGTGGTGATCGCGTCCGCGGTTCTCTCGCGCCTTCTCCTTTCTTACCTCCGTTCGTTTTCTCTCTACCTTCTTTTCCTCTCTTACCGGTTCCGAAATTTTTACAATTTTATCGCGATCGCGTTCCCTACCGATGCCGGATCATTGCCGCGGAACCGCACCGTCGATCGTCGCTGGCGACCACGTTCCTTTCGATTCCAAAGTCTCGAGTCGAGAAACTATCCGGAGATCATGACGTTTCGCGGCGACGCTGCCTCTCGTGGCGCGTCTTCGAGACTTAAACGAGTGGATCGCGAAACGAGGAATATTTTCGCGATCGAGTCAACCGATCGTGACCCGGTTTGTCGACGATAAGATTCGACGAGAAGGTAGGTCCGAAACCGTCGCGTTCCGTCGACCGAACTACCGCCCGTGTTCCGATACTCGTCCGATCGTGGAGCGACTCCTGTTCGGTCCGATCGAGAAATTGTTCGCGTCCGTTAGTTTACGGTTCGATTTCGTTCGTTCGAAACAAGTGAGTTCAACGAGGTAACGACGCGACGGTAACTCGTGGGTCGGAAGGGTTTCGCTCGTTCGATGACCATCGTGGCCGTTTCGTGGCGAAAATGGACAAGATCGAGGGGGAAATCGCGCGAACCTTTGAACGAGACGAACAGCGATGTCCGTGGTCGAGATCGTCGGGGACCAACCGTCGTAATTGGATCGCGAGGGAGGAAACGATTATTTAACGACGTCGAGCGCCGCATCGCCGTGTCGCAGGGTGTCGCCGTTTTCTCGAGACAACCAAGAATATTACCTAACGGTCGTATTTAGGGAGTCGTGCTTCCCGATAACGGAGTTACCGGTCCGCTGCTAGAAAGGAGAGATGGCCGTCCTAATCGAATTAAGGGCACAAAGAGACGGTTCGCGTCTGTCCCTCCGACTCCGGCAGACACTCCTAAATGGCTATTAACGCGAATTTTCGAACTAGCGAGTTTCGACCCCCTGTTGCCTCTCCTTACTGAGCGCGAATCGCTCAATCGCTGCAAATCTGTTGCCTCACGATCGCGAATCATGCGAATACGGTCCTCCTTTCTTCGACGACATTTTCCAGTGGACAAACTTTCGGTTCCCTCAAAGTTAGACGAAGGATCTTAAAGAACGTTGACGCGTTGCTCGAAGGCGATTCGCCGTTAAACGATCGACGATAGCTGCGACGACGAGATTGAAAGTTTAGGAAAAAGAGAATCGTTTCCTCCATCAGAAAGGTGGGAAAGTCGTCGCGCGAGAACGTTAGCGGTGCATAAGCGGCGAACGACGTTCGCCGGATTTCGAAGGAGAAACGTTGCTCGGTTTTTACGAATGACGCCGCGTAAACGGGACGCGGGATTGCGTCGCGATAAAAGCGGAAACGCGCGTTCTTTTAACGGGCAGTACGGTCGTTCTGCGACGACACCGAAACGCGCGAGGATCGCGGAGAAAGGTTGGAAAGCCTACCGACCGGATCCCGAAGGGAAGCGGCGTTTCCGACAACGCGACGCGACGAATTTTCGAAAAAATAAAAATGGGTATAAAAAAGGAAATCGAAGGGAACGAAACGCGAGACCAGGTTTAGGGTAATATCCGTTAAGCCGTGGATCATCGCGAGCCGGTAACGCAGGGGTGGCAGCAGCCATAACGCTCGTATTTCTCGTATCGTTGATACTTTCAGCCGTGTAGGTTGCGAGCGAGCGTATTGTAAGGGTGCGCGGGCGAGGCCGGCTCCGCTTCGCGAAGGGGGCACGGCCATAAATTTTACTACGTAATATTGTTTAACTGCAAACAGTATACTAACGCCCCGTGCGTTCCGACGAAATGGAAAAATTTCGACTCGCCTCGAGTCGATGCGACGCGACCGAACTCGTTCGTTCGGGAACGAAGAAACCCGCCACGGGCACGACTTTGCTCGCGATCGACTCGCCAACAAGCACGAGTCGGTTCGTCGCGGACGGTTCGAGAGGACGGGAACGCGTGTAAAGATCGCGGAGATACGAGGCTCCGAGGAAAGGTCGATTCGGTCGACAGTACTTTTGCGACGTCGACGAGACGACGCGCGCTCTCGGCGGCCGGTTATGAAAAAATACGAGACGAGAAAAGCGGACGGAAACGGCCGAGTCGGGCCGTACCGCGCAACGAAATAAAATCGTAAAGCAACGGTGTTGGAATTTCCACGTTTTATTCCGCGTTACCCTCCCACGTCCCGTCAAATCCTTCGCGCGATTCTTTCGACTGTCGTCGTCCTGTTTGGCGAGAAAGAAACGATTTACGAGTACGGAGGTCTTTTTCCAAGGATGCACGTCGCGAATCAATTCGCGGATAGATCGTCGCGACGCGTACGCTCGTCTGTCGAGAAATTAGTCGTTTCTAGGGTAATCGCTACCTGGTCGGACTCTGGCCGTTCCTCCCGGAATTACAGCAACGGCAAAGCAACCTAGCACGCATTGTACAAGAACAATGAGCAAAGAGAAATATTGATGATGCTCCTGCCGTATGGCTAAGCGCGCTAGCGAGCGGCCGAGCGAGCGAGGGAAGGTGCAGTGCGCGTACGCGCGTACGAGCGTGCAGCGTTGGACGCGAAGGACCGGTGCGTACACGCGTCGAGTGTAGTCGAGGGAGCAAGGAAGAGGAGCGGATCGCGAAAAGGTACCGAAACGGGAGAGAGGAGGAAGAGCAGAGGAGACGAAGACGAAACGCGAGGGGGTATAACGAGGAGAAAGACGAAAGAGGGGTCGGTGGCAGAGGGGACGTTGGAAGAACGAGCAGGGGGAAAATGATAGAACGAGAAGAAGGGTGAATAAGGGGACGAAGGGAGAAAGAGAGAGAGTTATGTGCTTAATATTTCAGCATCGCGAAATTCTGCCCCTGAATCATTAATCGCCTACCCCTGCGGTGCCTAGCCGAGCTTCGCCTCCTCCCCCTTTTTACCACCACCTCCACCTTTGCCTCTTTCTCTCGCTCTTTCTCTTTCGTCTTCGTTCTCGCTCTCGCCCTTTACCTTCGCCACCCCTTGTACTCTATCCACGTTCGCGCCTCTCGCGCTCTCTTTCGTTTCTCGATTAGGAAAGCTAGCCCGTGCCTGAATATTTCGAATCCTCGTCGATGCACGAATAGATTCGTCGACCGGCTCGTAACGAACTCGCCGATTAACCGTCGTCACCCGGTTTTACGATCGACGCTGCGATCGCAACGTCGTTAATTCTTCCCGGTTAGTCTTCCATCCGTTCTTCCGTTCTCCTTCGATGACTTCCGTCCGTACGAATCGCGTCCCCCGATTCGTAACGAACGCGCTCTCGAATCTCTTAGCCCCTTCGCGATGTTAAATTTTCAGACTTTTCGCGAAAGCTCGTCGCCTCGAAAAAAGAAATTCGGTTTACGCGACTGAGATAGAAACAGAAGCGGAGACAGAGAGAGAGGGAGAGAGCGAGGGAGAACGTTCTGGTGGCAGTTATTAGTCGTAGTCGCGCGGTAGGGTGGCAGGTTGCGGGCGAGGTTAACGTTGCAGAAAGGGGTGGCATAAAAGGGGAGTGGGTGGGTGGTCGGGTTGTACCAAACCATACTGGCTTGTACCAAACAATGATATCGGGTATTTGATTTGTAACCGACGACAATACCGACTTGCGACCCCGCATTTCATCCCCCGTCTCGCTTCTCTCCTCCTTCCCTTTTGCGCCATTCTCTATACCTGCACCGATACACAGCTATACCTACCTATGCGTCTACGTTCGTTAGGTTACGCGTACATGTATCCACCTAAACGGTTACAACCAGGCTCGTCGATTCGACTCGGCCGGCTTTTTCTCTTTCGCCGACGAGATACGTCAAGCCTCTCGAAAGCATCGAAATTCGAAGGCTAATTCTTTTCGTAAATTTCTTATTCGCGACAACTTTTTACGCTTCCTCCCTCCCTTTGCTCGAACGACGGTCGCCGTCGTCGCGCGCGAGAAAACGAGAGAGGAGGAAGCGAGCTACTGGGAAGAAGAAGAAGAAGCGAGAGAAGTCGGTTGTCCGTGCCATTTCACGAACGTACGTACATATTTGGCGGAAGACGGCCCGGCCCCGGCAGCAAGGTGCAACGGACCTATTGACGTGTTAATTGCACCTGAATAATTGAAGGGAGACACCACTCGACGGCGGTGCTCTGTCCTTTTAAAATGTCTGCCGATCTCGTTAACCCGTTCGTCCGGAGAACGACGTCGGAGCAACCGAAACGATTCGTCGCGAATCGAAGCGAGCCGGACTCTCGAAGAAATATCGGTGATCTTTGCTCGACGTCGAACGCGCGAAACTACGATAATCGCGAGTATTCGTTTCGCGAAGGCGGTTAACGTTGCCCACGGATAGGTATATAGTTGTATGCAATCGGAAACGGGGAAAATGCTCGAGCCAAGGGCTGAATTATTGAGGATTTAGCTGTGTATCGTTGGAAGGAAAGGGTTCTCGGTGATCGTAAGAATATCTAACCTCGACGTGGCTCCTTCTATTATTCAACGGCTGTCATCCCCGTGTCGAGGTGAAACGCGCTACTAGAAAGCTCGAAAGCCCGATCGTACCACTTATTTCCGATCGCTCGACCATGCTTGCTTACTCGCGCTTACTCCCTTTTTCTACTTCGTCACCTGCCTTTTCCGCCCCCTTCGTCTACTTCTTTGATACGTCGTTTCGTCGCTTTCGTTCGCGCGAAGAATCAACTTTGTTGCATTCGGTGACACGAACGAGCGATGTCTCTCGCGGAAATCGAGTCGAATCGCAAGAAAGATCCGTGATACTGGATGGTCGAGAGGTAACTGCCTAAAAATAACGCCTTTGTTCCGACCAGGCCCTTAAATCGTGCCCTTCTCGAGCCACGCCATGTTTACTTTTCGTCTGCTCGCAGTTACGTCGGGCGGCGCTTACGAATTCAATTGTCAAGGATAAGTCATAGATCGTGGACGTTTGACTCGAAACGATCGATCAAAGCGAGCGGGAAGAGCGAAGCGGCCTCGAGAGATTTCTGTTCGACGAGCGATTAAACGGCGAAGACAGAGTTTGAGCAAAACGATTCGTCGATCGGTGAAAAATTAAAGGTTTAAGTAACATGTAGGGTTCGTTGGCTACTCGTGTTTTAGCGGCGCGATTAAAATAGGAGGAACACGCTTCGAATGGTGAGTTTATCTATTTCTGAAACGCGCCTGTGTTTCGAAACGGTCGTTCGCATACTCGATTCGACTGCCATCAAAATAGATCGTAGAGAAAGCGTTCTCGGTAGTAGACGGAATCGTATGTTATATTGATAAATCTTGGCTCGTTACGCCGTTTAATAACGAGTTCCCGAAGTCCCGAGAAACTTTAATCGCGTCGCTGTTATTAGAAACACAGCGACCAGAAAAAATGTGTAACTCGAAGAAAGACTGGACCGAGCGATCTCTCGGACGACGTCGAACGTCGAGCGAGCATCGACGACGCGACGCATCTGGCTAACGGTATCGGCGCTACTAACAGGACGAGGGGGTGTCGAGGGTCGAGGATCGAGGGTCCGTCGTCCTCAACCCCTTCTCTCGTCGATAATATACGATCCTGCATGATTCTGCTTCGCGTATCACAATGGCCCTCGGGGCAACCTATTCTACGAGCCAGCAACCTCTAGCCGCGTATGTAGCAACGATCTACCGTTCTCCGAGCCTGTGATAGATAATGAGTGATTAGGTAATTAGTTGTCCAATACTCGACCTATCCTGCTCTTCGACCCCGTCGTCTTCCTCTCCCGGTTATCTCTCGAACGCCTCGGTAGTTTTCTCCTCGGATTCTTTTCCGAGCGGCAAATTTTTTTCGTTCCGTCGAATTTTGCGAACGTTCGAGGCATCGAACGAAATTGGCCTCGTCGAGGGCAACGAGCAAAATCGCGTGTACTTTTGCCGTTGACGGACGATTGCCTTTGACCAACGTCGAGAGCGCGAGAAAATCGAGTAACGTACGTTCTGGGTTAATATCGATTCGTAAAACCGAGGGGTTGCGCGAGGTCTCTTGTCCGAAAAAGCGCGCCTCGTCTCGTCTCGTATCCCTTCGACGCGTACGCCGTGTATGCCGGTCCTCCCCTTTTATAAATATAACAATTAAACGTATGAGGGTCGCGGCACGACAGAGACCGAAGTAAACGTTCGCATGGGGAGAGAAAGCAGGAGAAGAAACAACGTGTTCGTACGAATGACGGAACGATCCGTTCGAGAATATACATACGTATACATGTAAGTGCATATACGTATATCTCGTACAACGTCGAACAGGCAGGGGCGCCGCGCGAGCCTCGGTAAATCTATCCGAAGAAACACGATCTCCGCGTTCTCAAAAATTCTACTCTTTAAATTTCCGCTCGATTTCATCCCGCGATCCACCAACAATTTCTTCGCAACAGATTCGTTTTGAAATAGGAAAATTTTATTTCGCGATCGTTACAGTTTTATGACTCGCGCTATTAACGTTCGAACGTCGCCATTCTTTCGATCTCTCGTTCCCGGCCTTTGTCCCGGGCTCGTTACCGTAAATAGTTGGCTCGGAAACCCAAAATTTCTGCATTGTGGCTCGTTATTACAGGTAATCGTTACGATGGTTCTACTCCGCGTCGTTATAATAAACGATTACTTTAGAAATTAGAAATCCGTACACCGAGACCGCTCGAGGCTTTCATTCCGTTCCACGGTACATTTGTCCGAGCAATAAACCTTGGGGGTTTCTAAGCACATTTTATAGCACGCACTTCCGAGAAACTCTGAAATCGCTCCGAGTAGCAATTAACTACCTACTCCGTTTTCGAGCAAAGGACAAGTTTACGAAGTCATCGAATACCGTGACTTTTGTTTTTACGGGTACGCGTTCTTCCTAACCACCGTTCGAATTACCGAAAAGTCGGCGTTTGCATTCGTCGACTCAAAATCGAAGCGTTTTACAAGTTTATTGCCCGTTCTATGATCGTTAAAGGCTCGTGGAATTTCCAGAGTGCATCGATAGCTGCGAATTACCGTTACTTCGACAGGGCGGTCACTGTCGAAACGCGCCTATTCGCGGCATTACTTTCTTCCAACTGTTCTCGTCGCGATGAAATTCCGTTCTGTTGGAAACGTCGATGGATATTTTTCGAAAAACGCCATAAAATCGATGCTCGCCAAGAAGAGGAACGGTCGAACGAAGATTGGATTAAACTGGATCGGATAAAGTTAAACTAGATTAAATTCGATTAAACTGGGTCGAATCGAGTTAAAGAGAAGCGCGTGCGTGCAAAGAGGAAAAAAAGGGGAGAAAGAGAGACGTCGATGATGAAAGAAAACGTGGGCGAGAGAGTTAATTCGCGAAAACGGCGAAACGAATTGAATGCGCGCTAGTAAACGCGGAGACGGAATCGGAGCTCGGCTCCGCTCGGCTCGGCTCGAATCGGCCAGGCCGAATAAACGGGTATGTACGAGCAGGCCGTAACCGTTTAAATGCTCGCCGTTGGATAAATTGTTGTATTAGTCACGGCAAGTTTATATTAATACGAGCAGACGGTTCTCTTCCGATGCCAAGTTTACTCGCCGCTCTTTCGTCGACCGAGGGACCGACTCGTTTGCTTATTATAATCCACCGCGAGCAGCCTGGCGATATTTCCGAGTTTTCTTCTTCCAAGAAAATGTGCTCTCGTTACGACTCGAGTATAAAAACGATTCCGCGGAATCGGTAAAAAAGCATACCTTGGAGGGTTTCGTCTGGACGGACGCGATCAGGACTAGTCACACTCTGTGATCGGTTTTTAGAGCGATCAACTCTAATCGCGAATCGAAAGAGACGTTCGAGGTAGACTCGCGAATCGCGTGGTCGCCGCGACAGATAGGAATTGCGTCAATGTCACGACAATACGCGTACGAGACGCGTGTGCGTGCCGCGTGTCTCGTGCCACGTGCGCGACCAACAACGAGCCTATGATGTAATACTTTTATGATCGTCCGTTGCAATTTCACGACGACGCACGCTATTTCGGTCGTCGAGTTCGTACACTCACGATATCGCGAGAACGAACATTTTCAGCGGTAAATTTCTCGACGACCGAGTAGCCTACGAGGGACTGCTGCTTACCTACGCATTACGCGTCTTGGGACGTCGTCGATAGCGTTGATAGCGATGCTCGCGTTTCCTCCGCGACAGGTACATCGCTCCGGTCGGTGTCCATGCGCCAGATGAGCCGCCTTCTCCTCGGTGACCTGCTGCAACATCGAAGCGTAACGATCAGTGTCGTTCGTCAAAGTTTTCCGCGACAAACGAGAAGCAGAAGCGAACTGTAGGCATTTATTGGTACAAGTATTACCTGAGCGACCTGTTAGTGATTGTGGATACTCCTTGTAAAGTGTAAATGTGATGAATTGGGGCCGCAACTAGTGTCATGTTTCATTGAAAAACGCATCAATGCTACTAGCATTTTATTTGATTTTCAGTCAGTTTTATGTTACCCTTACATTGGAAACAACATATGCAATTTTCCTTGTAATTTAATTAAATGTTAATTAATTGTTCGTTATTAAATGTTTTGTTCAATTTAAAGGTTTCTACAAAAATCTGAATTTTTAATTAAAATTTAATTAAATTATAAAGAAAATTGTATATGTTCTTTCTAATGAAAGCGTAATATAAGACTGACTGAAAATCAAATAAAATGCTGGTAGCAATGATGCGTATTTCAATGAAACATGACACCATTTGCAACCCGAATTCACTTCGTTCACACTTCGCAAAGAATGTCCACGATCACTGACGGGTCACTCGAGGAATACTGTACGAATAAATGCCTACAAAGAAGAAGAAGAAGCAGGATCGGACAGCGTCGGATACGAATTCAATAACGGCTTTTACGAGAGTCGTTCGTAGGGAACGATCCAAGAATCTGGCCCCTATTCGCGAACACGATTTGCATCCTCGAATTCTCTTTGCCGTATTAACGTGGAAACATCGGAGCGAGCCAGCGATCGAATGGCCCGTTCGGAAACGAATGCGCGATTTATCTGTCGAATAACTATGCTTTTAAAAGATTTCCCGTATCCTACTTTTATCGTCGTGCTCTCGTTCTCGACGCGCAGGTAAGAGGACAAACGGCCGGCGATCCTTTTATCGGATATGTTTTAACGAACGGTTACGCGATCGCGATAGAAGCGGTTCGCCGCCGGTCGGGGGCAGGAAGATTTTCGGCAGAAAAGAACCGAAGCGGAGAAAGGAGCAGGTTCGAGTAAAGTCGGAGGGAAGAAACAAGGAGTACGGGTAGCAACGGTTACAGCAGAATAAACCCCTCGATAATGAGTTCCGCGAGTGAATTCCCTTGGCGCGGTGCGGCGCGGAGAGGTTCCAGATAATAAAACGGAGCGACTAGGACGCGAGCGACGACGGTGGAAACGGTAGAGGTAGACGTTGGTCGAGCAGGGGTGCCGAGGGTGCGGGGCTCGCCGCACCGGCAACAGTAATAGTAAGAGGCAATAAAATATAATGAAATAACATCCAATCCAGGAGAGATATTGTGAAAATATTATTACTAACTTATTACTCGCCGGGCACGGTGCGCCACGCTCTTTACCTTTTTCTCCTTTTTCCTTTGCCCACCTTCCTCCCTATCTCCCCGTCTCTTTTCGTTCGTCGGTCGCTCGCCTACTCTCTCCCGTTCTCTCCACCTTATCGACCACGCGTTTCGTACTTCGACCAGCTTTTCTACCGGAACAGAGTTCGCTGGAAAAATTTCCGTTCCGCAGCGACGAGACGAGATACGGATATCGATGCGTGCAGCGGACGATGTTTGACGCGCAACTTTTTCAAACTCGTCGTTTTCGACAACCGGAGAAAGAGAACGATCCGCGCGGTGCATTTGAAATGCAAAGTAGGCGACGAGCAAATTATCTCGCGGGAAAAATCGGTCGAACGGCGGAGAAAAAAAAGCGATCGCGCAGCGAGATAACGAGGGAGATCGCTCCCGATGATGAAAGACTGTTATATAAAAGATAGCGAGCGTGGCGTAGACATAGGCGCGTGGTAGACGGTGGTGCATACGGTGAACGGCGAACGGTGAACGGTGGGCGGTGGTTGCGGTACTCCGCGTACGGGAGGGACCGAACGAAGGAAGAGGATATTAGCGGCTACGTAAAGAAGACGAGGAGATCGGAGGGGGCGGAAAGGGATGTTAGGCCGCAACAATCCTATCTGACCGTGTAAATCTCCGAGCGTCGTAACGAAGCGGCAAATCGAAACTAAACGGTAGACCATGAATGGGAAATCAGAAAATAACGTTACGGCGCGCGAGGCCGCGCACTTCCGGCAGGGACAGCTCGTACACAGGCGGGGGGAACGCGTTCGCCGATCGCTCGACCGAATACTCGCTTCGACCTAGCGAGCTTCCTACCGATCGTTCTTCGATACGACGTCGAGCGAATATTTTCGGCGATCGTTTCGAAGCAGTCGTCGCTGGAATAGTCGAGATCGGAACGAACAACGAGAAGAATCGAAGGACAGCCGCGGAGACCGTACGTTTGGGAAAATTCCGACGCGAACGACCGGAACGATGGCCATTATTCGCGTTAGCGACCTACGCTGGCGGTAATTCGCGAGAGTGGAACGATTTGCTGGGACAGGTCTGCTTATATAAATAATATATCGTTACGCGAAAGAGCGCATAAGCGGGTAGCGACGAGAAGAGACTCGCTCGATGCACGTGTCTTTACAACCGGTTACGTAAGCGCATCTCGTACACGATACCGCAGCATTCGTGTGTGGTCGCGCGCGCGAGCGCACGAATACGTTCGTACCGTGTATAGACGGCACGGAAGGAAATCGGTGCACGGACAGCGCTCTCGCGACGCGGTCTACGCTGCTACGCGACCGATGGATACGTAATGTCTTTATCGGTATAACCGGTATTTCATGCGGCCTACGAATCGAACGAGATCCTCTCGTGACGCTGCGTTTCCGTCATTAAAGAAATCGACGTTACGGAGCAGAACGATGTCTTCATCCGCGCAGTTGCTTTCTATCGCGCGACGCTCGAACGAAATAAGGTACGCGATCCCTGCGATGGGTTCGCGCTTTCGTTGTTAGAAGAACGCATAAATTAAGCCTCCTTTTTACGGGACTACGTTTCCGTTATTAGATCGCCACCGCGTTTCTTGCTCGCGCCGCTTCGAGTGGCAGCGAAAATTTCCATAAATGTTCGACCCTGCTTCGGGATATTTCCGACGCGCGAGCAGTTCCTTCTTTCGTTGGTATCGAATCGGCAGCGTCGCGTTCGCAATTTCGTTTGTGGGACAGTGACTGTCGTTCCCTCTAGCGACAGATCGGCAACGTTCTGCGAGATATCGAGAAAGATCGAGCAACAGTTTGCATATTTCCGATAGAACGTTACGACGATTAAACCTGATCGCGAACTAAATTCGCGACGAATCTTGGAACGAGTAATGCCTTTTAATTCTCACGTGTTCGATAACGTGGAGCCGCGAATTCTCTTTTCCCTTCTCTTGACCGTAGCGTGTGTCTCTCTCTGTTCCTTGCCATGCCGCTCTGACCCCTCGCCATCGCTTCGGCGCGATTCCGTTTCCATGCGGTGACAAACGTTTAAATTGTAAATGTATCGCTACTCCGTTAAACGATTGGCGCGAGCACGAAGGAACACGCTCGGTACGCGACCGATTCTTTTCAGCGACCAGTGGACTAACGCATGAATAAAATACGGTCTCTCGGGCCGAAGATTTGCCGAGCTGCCTCGCTCGTTCGTCACGCCGCATTTGCATCCGCGTTACGAGAACCTCCGGTATACCGTCCACTTGCGTAATATTATAATCAGCCTCGGGAAAATAAATAACTATGGCGTCTACGTGATCGCCTCTCCCCGGCCCCTTCCATCGTTTTTACCTATTCGTCGGATAACTATCTTTCCGTTTCCCGTTGACGCGGGGTTACGTGTCTGTTCGCCAGCGCGAGTTTACCGATTTCATTTGCCCGAAGCCTTTCGTAGGCGAATTAAAATGTATCTACGTGTACGATGCCGTGTGGAAAGCATCGAAGAATCGGACGATGCCAGAGAGAGCGTGTATCCGGCCGTTTAACGCGCTAACCGCGAATCGTTTTCGCGCGGAACGTGCAAGGAAGTCGTATAAACGAAGACCGAAAAGGACGGATTCCGTTGGAAAAGTTGGGTCGGAAAACGCGATACCTCGACGTACGACGCGGAATGGACGATGCGTACCGCGCTGTACGCCTCGGCGTAACATCCGATTCCCTCGTTCCAGTTGGTTCCCCGCGATTTCATCCGATTCCCGACGGTTCTCTTTTCTCCGCGTAGCCCCCGATACATCTATTCCGCGCACTTGCACACGCTCTCCCGTGCAAAGCGAGGATCGGCAGGCAGCTACGTACGAACGCGCAAATGACAAAACACGTATTACGTGTAACTGGAGTCCGTGCTAGAGATCAATACACATAATAGAGGGTATCTATAGCGCGCGCAACCCGTGCTCATTTACTTAATTGTCTTCTATACGGTATAACCGAGGTATGGTGTGCGACTCGTGTAGGTACGCGGCAGCCTACACCCCTCTTACCGTACCTCTCCGCTTTGGCTGCCCTTCGGAGCACCGCACCCGCTCCCGCTGCCCCCTTCCTCCTCCTCCTCCTCCTCCTCTTCCTGTTCCCTGCTACCCTAGTCCCACCCGCTGCCACCTCTTGCCACCCCTGATGTCCATAGGGCCGAGTGTGCGTAATATTCAGACGTATAACGTGCCGGGGCCACGTAGGTACATTGGCATCAATTTATGGGGTGGGAGGGTGCAGCAGATATATACGATCCGATAGGGTTGAATATCTCGTGCTTTTGTACCCATCTACACCTCCTCGTTTCCATCTCTGCTCGTCTTTCTCTCGACGAGCCTCCGCTATTCTCGCCTCTCTTCGCCTCTCCTCGTCACGGCACACCGCGCCACACCTCGCCTCACCCTCGTCTCACCCCTTTTCGCATCCTTTCTCCCATTATCTTGCCGCGCGAGCTTTCTCTTCCGCGTTTCTCTTCTCTTCTCTTCCCTTCCCGTTTCGCGCGCCCTTCTTCTTCTCCTCCTCCTCCTCCTCCCTGTTGCCTCTCTGTCTTGTCTCTCTTATCGTTCCGCATCTGGTCGCTTTCGAAACATCTCAAAGAGTGCTTCGACCTCGACCGCGGCCGCGATCCTCGGTTCGATCGCGACTCGAGGATCTCTCGAAACTCGCGTTTCGCGGTTCCGCGACAAAGGAAAATTCTATCGGCGGTTTTCTCGATGCATGCGTCGCGAGGGTGAACGCGCGAAGGGGTCCAGGGGGAGGGGGACCGACGGATATCGCAGCGGAGCGAATCCGAAGGGGAACGGATGGAAAAAAATCTCGCGAGCAAGCGGGACGCTTCGAATGACGGGCATAATTCGCGAACGAACGTAATTCCGATCAGCAATGCCGACGGGCGCGCGCGATATCGCAAGAATTTTCCAACGAGAAAATCTGAAAGCGATCGGATTCGCGGGTCAACCGGCCGACAACTGCGACGAACGACGAACAACAAAATGTCGACCGCAATTATGCCGTAATTAACTTGGAAACGTACGCGCTCCTCTCGGCCGTAGCAGCGCGAAATAGACACGGAAACGCGTAAGCAGCGCGAGCGCTCGGCCGCGCACACCGACGCGACAAAAACACGGGAACGTACGGCTAAACGCGCACACTGCACACGTCGCCACCACCGCCGGACGATGCGGCGCGCTTCACAGGTGGTTGGGGATTTTTGTATTTAGCGGTTGGCACCGGCCGGCGTTCACGCGTTTACACGCGCCGCCTGGCTGCATTATGCATGTTTGCGGTACCAGAAGAGAATTTAAACCAACTACCTCCGATCTATCCTCTCGCGTCCGTCTCTTTCCGTTTCCCGCTCCGCCCCGCTCTCTTTCTCTCGCTCTCTCATCCTCGCTTCGGCCTCGAGCAACATCTAATACCGATTACCGCCGTTTCCGTTGCTTCTCGCGACTGCTTTCCAATCGCGGCTTCTCCTCTCGCGAGCGGAGTCGGCTCGCGCTTTCGCGAGTCCGCTTCTCGTCGAAGGAGGGTCCCGCTCGATCACGGTGCGAACGACCGACTCCGTCCCCGACAAAATGCCGACAATTTTTAAATCGCGAAAAACAACGAGAACGCGACAGGTATCGTTTTTGCGCCGGATTGCGATTTAAATTAGCGTTATTACGACTTGGGCATTGCCGCGTAATCACGTTATAATTATACGTTTCGGTACTTTATTAAATATTTATTGCTTCGTTATCGCATATCAAATACGGCATTAACGATGCTCCAGGGACTCGTGTTTCAGCGGATTTCATCGAACGTTCGAAGCGTCGTTTCGCGATCGAGAGACGCGACTTTTTCTTTCGGCGTACGATTCGAACCGTAGCGAAAACAACGAACGAACGAACGCTCGAAGCGATCGAGCGATCCAGCAATCGGCATTCCGACGCGTTGTCGCGTATCGCGTACGCGCGCTCGAGTTTCGAACGTTACGCGGATGTACGTCAAATCAAAATGCACAATCCCGGCAAATCATTTCGAATATTTCATAATGGGCGCGAAATATCATTACCTGCCGCCTGTGCGACACCCTCCGCCGCTTCGCCCCTCTGCACACGCCGACCCGCCGCACCCGACCCACCCGCGTTCCTCCATCCCTCGTGAATTCGTTGCCGGTGACTCTCTGCGTCGCGAATATTACCGACACGGACAGACGGACGCGTCCGCGGACGAGGATGGAAGAGCAGGTAGCGCGACGGAGACGTCCGTCGAGCAGACGCGGACGGAAACGCGCAGCGCGCGGGAGAAGGAAAGAGAGGAGAGAACCGTGCGGTGGATTCGTGTCGCTCGCGTAGGTATAGGGAAAAACACATTGGTGAGCTTGCACGTGGATGCGCGCGAACACGGTGCACGACGGGCTATGCTACCGGGACTAAATTACGTTCCCCGTAACGCGTTTAGCCGCGAATCGCATTGCGAGCGATCCGTATAACCCGAATATCGGCCGCACGCCAGAGATAGGACCGACCGACCAACCGACCGACCGAGGGATTCGTCCAGGAACGATCATTACACCCGTCGATGATAGATTTCACGCTCCATTTTGACGATCGATCTTTCCCTCTATCCTATACTCTAAATCGAGTTTGTCACCGTTAAAATACTTTTTATGTATTTGGACCGATTTAATTTTATGTGTGAATGCTAATTTGATACAATTTAAAATATACAAAATATTTTAATTTCAGGGATTTCTGCCTCCAGGAACTGGACAGCGGAGTGGTCTGCTCGGTAGTCGAAGATAGTTGGAAACAATTTATGCAATAACATACGCTAATAGATATAATAATGTAGCAAACTCGATTTATTTATAGGAACACGGAATTATTGAAGTGACAAATAAAATACGCTTATTTTTCAAATAATTTTTGCGTAAAAAAAATTTTCGACGGAACGTACGAAAATAAAGTCACTGTAACTAAGTCACTGAAATTAAATTGTCTACGCGAAGTAAAAGCTTTTTGTTTGTTTCTTGTATGTATAAAGTGAAATACAATTTTCTATCATTTTCGCGGAAAAAGAAAAAAACAATTTGCCGCGTACCGAAGCGTCGATGCGATATTTTTGGTAGCGTACTAGGTACGTTGTTGCTTTCGCGACTCGTCGAAACGAACCTATCGAGTTCCGATACCGGTGATAGGATAGGTTCGAATCGATCCGGCTATCGAGAGAATCGTGGCGATCCCGCAGCGAAACAGCTAGATCGACCACGAACGGCGAGATACGTCGACAGCGAAGCAGCCAGCTAACGACTAGGACGTGGGTAGGTAAGAGGATAGGTAAACCGAGGCAAGCAACGACCGGTAGCAGCAACCGCGCGGTCTACGGTTAGTAGCCAGTAGCCGTTAGACAGCATCCGAGCGCTAGTAACCGCTTCGTGTCTCGTTCTTCGTTCTCCGTTTGCTCTCCCCGGTGTTTCCCGATCCATCTACCCGTCTTTCTCCAGACCTCCCTTCCTATCCTTCGTCCCTCTTTATCTACCGTCTCCGCCATCGTCGTTGAAATCACCACCACCATCGTTGGGTATCATCGGCAGCAACAGCAACGGCAGCAGCAACGACAGAAGCAGCAGCGTACACGGTACGCTCTGGTACTACTCTGAAATCGCATCGCGGCCACTCCAGTTGCACTGCGGCCAACACCGATCCGCACACAACACAGAGGTCCGGTTCGTCGACACATGTACCCAGAGAAATACGTACGGAGTACGCGCATCCATCCAACGGAGCAACTCGGCGAACGACGCGTACATACACGCGCATATACGCGAGAGCACAACGGCCTAGCCTCGGTTGCCCTCTGCCTCCGGCCAGAGATATCGTTAGCATGCCTTGCTAATCACGGACTCGATAATAATACCGTGATTGATAGGACGAACCCCGTCCCTTCTCTTCGTTCGCCTCCACCTCCATCTCTACCTTCTCGTACAACCTCCTACAACCTCCTACCCGATACCTCCCACCTCCCACCCCCTCGCACCACCTAACCCCCTACCCACTCGCCCCCGTCCCTCTGCCTGCACCTCTACCTCTACCTCTGCCTCTACCGCCTCCGCAGCCACCTCCGTATCCATCTCTGCCCGTGCCTCCTCGAAACGTGGAACGTTCCACCCCTCGAGAGAGCGGCCATTGCGCCCTTCTGACTTTCTCTTGTCCATTCCGTACTCCCCACCCGAACCTACCTCTTTATAAACTCACCCCCGCCCTCCTCTCTCCTGCTCTCTCGCGGCCACTTTTGCTCTTCCTGCAGCTCGTCTATTCGTCCGTGCATATTTCCTCGCGTGCTTCTCGGAAAGGATCCGCGTTCGTTGGAAAACGCGCGATAAACGTAGGGGAAAAGCGAAAGGACGTTCCCGGGAAAAGGGCAAATTAAACGCGCGTTCGGAGAACGGGATTATCGTTACCGGCGAAACGAGTTCGACTCGAACGATTCGGCATCGCGCGGACAAACGTCCGGCCGAACAGAGTCAAGATAGAAGAACTCGGTCGAGCGCATGCACGCGTTTTACGCGGATCGTCCCGTCTCTCTTTCCCTGGACTCCGCTCTTCTGGCAGACTCGCGTGTATACGAGGGTGCGCGCGAGTTCGAAACAGCTACGCTGCCTATGATACCATTAGCATCGGTGATTAATGTATGCCGCAGACTGTTCCACGGCAATGCGCGAGGTTCGTGTATACTCCGCGTGATTGACTCGTAGCCGCGGGAACGACGCGGAGCAAAAGAAACGCCGCGCAACGCACCACAGATCGAACGGCGATACAAGCTTCTCGCTACCTGCCCTCGATCGAGGCTAAATTAATCCCTCGTTTGCGCGCGGCAAACTCGCCGTTTTCCATTTTACCATTTTTCCATAGTTCTCCGTCAAGTCGTATTCCCGTCGTGCAACGAACGTTAGTTAATTCACGGCGCTCGAAAGACGGCTCCGGTAAAGTTCGAAGCGCGCGACGGAAAAGCGAGGAAATGCTGCGCTCGGAACGCGTAGCGGTCGTCCGATCGGCTTAATAGCAAAGCGGGAATAGCAATCGATAGCTAATGGTATACCCGCTCGGATTCTGGGGCTCGTGGATTACGTACCGTGTCCGCCGAAGCGTACGCGCGTTCTGTATTTTAGGCTATCAGAGGCGAAACCTTCGGAGTTTCGGCGCACGAGTTCACAGATCGATAGACGTAGTTTCGATTCGCGATCAACGGGAAGATCTTGCTCGTATCTCGTTGCGCGCGTTACGTGTCGTCCTCGAATAGCCAGTAGCCGAGAAGCAGGAATTAATTACCGAGAAACGCTGCTTCGCGTCGAACCGTGTATCGCTCGTCGTCAAATTAATACTTCCCACTCCGCGATCGAAAATTAAGAGAGTCACGCGTCTAATCGAGAAATAATTTCAATTTTACGCGTTACTTATTAATAGCGCGATAACGCGGTGTTCCGTTCGAGAACGAACAACGCTCGCAAGATCGACCTCGAAAGACACGGTGTTCTACCGTCGGCAACCAGTAATCGACGAGCGAGAGAAATATATGCATTATCGAATGTAGTTATGAAATAAACGTCTTGAAAGTTTATATAAAAAAGAAACGGTATTAACTCGTGTTCTTCGATCCGATAAATACGAAACTAGAATAGAGGGAAGCGTTAATCGATCGAGAACCATGTTTTCCTTCTTCGCATATTTTGTAGAATATTTATACGCGATTTGCATACGTTGCAACATGAATAACAGATTTTTTTGTTAGTCGGTGGTCTGAACGTGTCATAAGGAATCGATATTCATAGATTGCGATCAGAAAATAGTTAACGGCGAAGTTTGCGGGCCTACAACGTTGACGCCCGTTGAACGCGTAACGCTAAATTAATTACGTATATCGGTTGCACGATCTCGCTTACAATGTAGATGGTATCGAGAGACGGGGAGAACGGACGGCTGGATACTCGGCGAGAAAACTGCGAAACTCAAGACTGGAAATAATTCTTTACAATCCTGTTTGTTGCTCCGCGTGTTCCGCGGCTCGCGCGTAAACCACCTCCGGTATCGCCGCTGCGTTGCCGTTCGGACGGTTTTGCGAAAGCCGGTATCAACGTCACGAACGAGAACGCGCATCGCGACTATGCAAGATTTCGCGCGTCCGAGCGAGACGCGGTCGAAAAAATGTTAACCCGAGAGAGCGACGTCGACGATCGTTTTATCCGATTCGGTCGAACGCGTTTCGGTAGTCGGACGACGAGAAAGAAAACGAGAATCGACGTCGACTCTCGCGACTAATTTCCCGGAACTTCTTAGGAATCGGTGAATAATAAATAAGGGCGTTCGAGTAACGGAGGAAGCGGGGTCGACGAGTTCGAAATCTCGAAGGATTTTGTCGTGCGGTTCGGATAGGAATACATCCGTGTGGGTGGAGGGGAATATGTAAACTGAGAATCGCATTAATATTCAGGCTCGCGGAGGTCTTAAGGAAGAAGAAACTCGCGGTAGGCAGAGCGGGTAGGCAGTCAGGCAGGCAGGCAGGCGAGCAAGCAGGTAGGCAGTCAGGCAGGCAGTCAGGCAGGCAAAAGCAGGCAGGCAAGGAAAGAGAAAACGAGTAGGTACGGCGGAGCGGCGAGCGGGTGGGCACGGTGCCGCGATCCATAAAAATGTCGAGGCTTCCGAGTGACGGCCGGAAACCGGGAGATGGACAGGGCCAATTGTTTATATTACTCGGTGCAACAATGGAAGTCCAGCGGCGTGTACCATCGTAATACCTGCTACGGTGCTTGCATTCTTTTTCCAGGAATTCGACCGTGCCTCGGTTGTCGCGATAATGCCAACTAATGTTTCTTTTCTTCCGTTCGCGCTCGCCCGATCTTTATTGACCCCCTCGTTACGACGGGCTACCTTCGAAAACGGAAACCTTGGCGTGTTTCGCGTTGCGCCGCTTTTTTCCGTCGAGACCTTTCGCGGATCTACGACGTCGTCGTTTTCCCGGACTCTTTGCCGCACAGCTTTTTTTCTTTTCTCCTTTCTTCCTCTTCTTCGAACGACCGACGCCGGTGGCCACGGTGCGACGCGATTTAAACGGTGGCGAGACCGGACGGGCCGTTTCGAGCAAACGAAAAAGAGGGAAGGTTGCTCGCTTTTCTTGGATTAGCGCGCGCGCGACGAAAGGGAAAAGAGAAGTCCCCTGGACCGTCGGTAGACAAAAGGAGCGAGCAAGAGACGGTCGTTGCCGAAATTTCTTGGATGAAAATTTCACGAGATCGAGAAATCCAACGTCGAGAGCGCGAGAAGACGACGGAAGAGGGAAGCGACGAAAAAGAAGAAAGCGAGAGTCGGGGGAGCGACGAAAGGAAAAAAAGAAAAACGGAGGAATGGAAAGAGCGCGAGGGTGAACGAAAGGGACAGGAGAACGCGGGGGAGGGCGAACCGTAGAGGTGGATGAGTCCGCTACCTTTCCAGTAAAGTAAAATCTACCGAGCGCTATGCTACAAAGCAGGTCTGGCCATTAGGTATTTATTAAGTTTAGAAATTTATAGATGCCTCCTGGGCGCGGGCCCCGTCGACCCCCAGCGAGTAGGTACGCTCCTGCCCCTAACCCCTTCCCCTCGCCTCCGCCTTTAGATTTCTCCGTCTCCGCGCCGCCACTCTCCACCCCCGACCAGACCCGCCAGCTAGTATTAAAATGAATTATTTAATTTTAAACTTGGTAATTTTTAACCGTATTATATCAGAAATTATTTACGCGCCTGCTTCGCCGTTGCTACCCTTTCCCGCCTCTCCACCCTCTCGCGCCTACGCTTTTCCCTACCCGCTTTACTATTAAACTCGCCGCCACTTACCTCGTATACCAGCCGCAGAACCGTTTCCTTTCGGCTTATCGTCGCTAACGTCGACCAAGTAGTTTTTCGCTTTCGTCGCGATCACGTTCTCGACTCTCGAACAAGAGACCGAGAGGCACGCCAAAAAAGCTCGTCCTTCTCGCCACGGCACGAGAGTTCCGATCGATTCTCGCACGGATATTTAGTTAACGAGTCGATCGTCGAAATTACGAGGTATAATTTAATAGGGGCACCGGTTAAATTTACCTCGTAAATAACGACGAATAAACGAGCCGTTTAGCGCGCGCGCTTCTAAAACTCGGCATTTACGAAAGACCACGGGGCAGATTCGCCGAGGTAAATCGGCTCGAAGAGCGCGCGCATCCTCGAAAATCTAATTGGAATCCTAATTGCCGCGACGAATTTTTCCCCTCGACCGGCCGGAAATTTGTTACGGTGCTCGGTCGATTTATGTTAATTACCGATGCCACGGTAATATTAATTAATACCGTCGATAATATTGGAACTCCATCTAAACAAACGACCAAACGCGATGCGGATCCTGTGTCAGTTGATTAGCGTTCGCCGCGGTGCGAACGGGCGCGCGCGCGCGTTGTTCCGTGTAGTGCCGTGCACGCGCGTAGAGAAATAGAAGCGCGGAAACACGGCTCTAAGCCTAGCACCGGGTGTGTACACACGCGTACGTTCTGCTCGATAGTTAGAAAGCGGATGCACGCGCGAGCGAGTGTGCGTGCGTCCACGGACGGCGACGCGAGCGAGTGTGGGGAACGGTAGGTACGGTGCGTCCGTGCCGTTTCGGCACATACGCGGCCGATATCGCGTCCAGTCCGCGCGGTATTAATTGTTACGACGAGAAAGGCAAATAATTATTATAATTGTCCGGTATAATAATAGGATTCAGCGTTTGGAATACCGCTTATACATCGTTCGTCGTAATAAAGCGGCCATCGATTTCGAGGCGGCGTCCATCGATATCGGTGTACGGCGCGGCGATACGCGCGTACTTACACACCTAACCTCGCGCGGCTATTTACGTAGCGGGGTTTGCGTTCGTGCGCGCGAGCGAACGTTACGCGCCCGCGAGAGCGCGCGCGCGCTCGCCGCTCGTACAACGCGTATCGAATGTTTATATTATATGCACACACCTAACGAAAGCCTAAATATACTAGCCAACGCGCGGAATCACGCCTATAGGCGGCTATTTGAGCGATAAACAACCGGGCCCCGACGTGTTACGCGGCGAATGGTAAAATCTATGTATACCGGGTGTGCACCTCCATTCTGCCACGTTGTTGGTGTATCAATTGTGATTAGGGACAAAGATCCGACGAATTATTCTCGCTCGGTCTCTAATCTGATAACCGAAGCCAGTGTACGCGTACACGTCATTGCATCGATTGTTTCTGCATGTGGGATATCATAAAGGGCAATGAGTTCCGAGGATCTTCATTGTGCTCGCGATAATGAAACGCTAATCGGCTTTATCCGTTCGCGTATTCGTTCGTTGATTCGGTAGGCTCGCTGGCACGCGAGTCGATTCTCGATCGAGCAAACGTCGAAAAGAACGCGATCGAGGTGCCGAAGCGAGGACCGCTCGTTCGCGACTGCGGCTAACTCGAGGACTCGTGAAAATTCTCGGCCCGCTCGTCGAAGCCTTTCACGACTTCATCGAACCGTTTCTTCGCTCGCTACCGCAATAATATTTCGAGAGTTTGCGCTCCCCTCTCGAAAGTGCGCACCCCAAGGACCGAGGGATGAAAACGCGAAGGGTAGTCGGCCGAATCAATTCCAAACACGGGTGGGGTTTCGGCGTTTTCAGCGGTGGGTCACGGGACTGGGTTACCGGGTGCGTACACCCTCGAATTCGCTCTTTCTTTCAACCCCTCTCGACGCGATACTTCTCGCGCTACAAATTTAACCGACGAGAGAGCATCCGCCCTCCTTTCTATCCTCTCTCTCTCTCTCTCTCTCTCTTTTACTCGTTTTGATCCGCGACCCTTTGGCTCGATTTCTACGCGTTCTGACGCGCCTATCCTAACCGCGTTTGCGACGAAACTCGATCGCGTAAGTATCTCTCCCCGATGGAAAACGCCGGCGGAGCTATCGAGAAACGAAATTCTGGAAAGCAATATTTTCCGCCGCATCGGGATTGTCCATCTTCGAAATATCATTTCGGATGTAAATTTCGACCGGGAACGGTTTTGTCGCGGTCCGAATACGAAATGTGCGCGAGATTCGGCATCGGTGCATTTCCGATACGCGCGGCAACTTTTAGATTTCCATTTACGGGATGCGGCCTGATTGGACGAATCGACATCACCGCCGGCTTGCTTCCTACTCGCCCCGCAGGACACGTCACGCACATTGGCACAGACTTATGGGTATAATTCATCGACGTTACTCGCAACGGGGGTCGGACCACCCCGGCGTAACTCAGCACGCGCGTTTTAATCCATGTCGTAGCGTGCCATACTTTTGCGCGCTCCCACATTTACCGGCGCGCGACCATTTGTTCGGTCTCGCTTCTTCGGCGTATCGCTTCGAAATACCTCGATTCGAGAAAGTCGAGAAACACCGCTTTGTTCCGATGAGCCAACGCCATTCTTCTTGCGAATTAGGAATCGCGAGCGAGGATACATAAGTCGTAACGGATTTAATAAAAATTCGTAGTAATTTAATTACGCTACTGTAGATGTACGAAAGAAGAAACGTCGATGCAACGGTCGCACCGACGATCAAACGTTAAGTCGAAACGAGAAACGACGAGTCAAAACGCGTCGATGTCGTTGACCGACGAGCGTACCGTTGTACGTCACCGTGAAACTGACCGTCGCGCGTCGAGCAACGCGGGAAACAATGACGGGCACGAAAATAGCGGAGGGTCGCCAATCACGAGGTGTCACTCGTGTCCAGCCGTCATTACGCGATTACATTTTTCCTGCTACTCCTATCTGTCTCCTGTTCACCGTCGTAAATCTCGATTAACTTTCGATATTCGGAGTAGAACGCCGTTACGAACGAGCAAAAAACTCGCGAATTCTAGCCAGTTGTTTATCGAGTCGGTACACAAAAAAGAACGTCGCGACGACGACGACGACAACGAGGAACGACGTAGGGCAAAAGTACGGTACTTGGAAAAACTTTGGTCGGATAACGTGCATCTCCGTGGCCGGTCGAATCTAACGGCAATAAATACCGACAAATTTAAATCGATTCGAAATCGAAAAAGACCGGATATTGCTCAGCGGTTTAGCGGTATTAGATGTTCATATAATGAATGTTTTTCTAAATAGCCATTCGGCCTTTCCCATCAGGTTACGACCTCTTCGCGTACTTAATAATTTATATTGCTACTTCCGCCGATGGAATTTTGACATCAATAATCTTTAACGACATCACGGTTGAATATTCAATCGTTCGTGTGTTTTTATATCGCTTAACGATATTATGTGACCGTGATCGTAACGTTTTTACCGCGGAATCAGTCGATATTCTAATCGAACGAGTAGCTCGCAGCTAAGCGCGATAAAACGCGACGCGCCGCGTTGCGTCGGGCCGCTTAAAAAATACGCTCGCTCGAGCGGCAAATGTACCGAGAATTACGCGGTTTCAGCCAACAATCCGTAATTCCATGACATTAAAGGTAAGCATCCTTGAACGCTGGCTCGTTAGACCGATGCTTCCTGACCGCCTATCTCTGTTTCAGCCGTATCTACCTATCTGTCGCGCTCGCGCGTCTTACGTAAACGTCAATTTCGAATCGAGTATCAACAAAAATTTATACCTGTCGCGGCAACGCTATCCTTTCGTTCCGTTCTGTTTCGTCCATCGTCGTACACTCGGGTACAACGTACGCTTCCTTTGGACGAGAACGCGTAAACTCACGATATTTCTCGTTTCTTAAGTTTGTAAATTTATTCAAGCCTAGATCGATCAACGGCAACTCGAGCGCGCGTCGCGCGAATTCCAAATTTTTCGCGAGTCGATCGAAAGCGGCGGGGGAATTTTTGCGGAGCAACGAGATCAACGAAGACAAAGTTGTAGGCGGAGGTGGAAAGGGGTCAACGGAAGGAAGATACCACCGAGAGAAAAGGAAACAAGTCGGGAAGGGGAGGAGGGAACGAGTAGAAAAAAAGGTCGATGGAGAGGACGGGACCCAAAGGTGGACCACACACACGCGTCGGGGGAACGTGACCGAGCCGATCCAAGTTCATATTGTAATGCGGAGGTATCCATCCCGATGCATTATCGTACAGTCCGCGACAGCAGTACTCCGCTTCCGTGATCATGCTCGCTGGCACGAAAGCAGCTTTCGGAAACCTGCTCGATCCGCGAGGGTGACAGCGAACGTGGTCTCTTCCTTTCGATACCGGCCCACCACCTTCGTAACGGCGCGATCGCGTTCTTCCCTTCCTCGTACTCGTCCCTTTTTGCGAGAAACGAGAACAAGACTATAGCCACGACACGGGATAAAGCGATCGTGAACGATCGGGACGTCATCGCGTCCCGCTGGCCAATCCGTTCGATTCGAAGACATCGATTTCGAGAACTCCCTCGAGCGGATTCGAGGCAACGATAATTCGATCGAGCGCGACTGTACGGAGACGGGACGAAGGAATCACGTATTATTATAATGACCAGTTGCTAAATGGTTTTTTCAATTCGTACAACTCCGTCCGCGTGGTCGGCTATTCCTTTTCTCTACCTCTCTGTCTCTGCATGGCTCGGTCCCTCCGCGATTCCGTTCCAGCCGCTTCGACGTTAATGCTTCGTTACAACCGTGTAATGAAAATAACGAGACGAATCGTTTCTCTTTCCTCGTCCTCTCGATTCTTTCGTTCCTTTTGCCTTTTTTCTTTCTACGCGAAACGACTCCCGAGGACGAGAAGAAACTGAACGACCGTTCGGGTAAGGGGATAATCGCGACGACGAAATCGTGTTTATTCGAGTTATCGATTTTTCGACGAACGGTGAGCACCACCGCGAAGCTTCGTACGAGAATCGTGAAGATCGTCTATAAAGAAAAAGATTACGAAACGAAGCAACGAGCACGATGACTCGGGATCGGCCAGCAAAAGTAGCCACAGGAGCCGGACGAGCGGGGGGTATTTTCATTAGCATAAGATTCTTTTTAGCAATTTCGCGTAATATTTCCCCCTTCCGCCCGCGAGTTGCTCCACCATCCAGAAAGCAGGAGAGCAGGCATGCCAGAGCCTATCATTATAGAGAAGGAATCATTGGATGATCTTAATCATGCGAACCGCTCTCCGTGCCTTCGTGCCGGCCAATCGCAATGGCCGATTTCGAATAATGGTTTCCACCGGCGCTGCGCTAAACTCGGAAATGCATACTGGTTCGGAGGTGCAGGATGAAACTGAGTTACCGCTTCGTCCATGTTCGCGTAATTGGAGTTAAACAGAAAACGAAAAGAACGAGGCTGATCAATGGAGCATTGCCAAGCTGTGGCCGAGAATCCGCTGGATCGTTTCGAATTCGATCGAGGCTCTTTGCGCGCTTTCCGTTCCGTCTCGGGTCTCGCGGTCGTCGGCGCTGCTCCGTGATCCCTCGATCGCGAGGTCGAGAAGCTCGACCTATCTCGATTCGTGACGCGAGCTACGAAGGGACGAAGAGGCGCCGCGCCGTAAGGGCTTCCACCCTTAAATTCCAGACAGGAGCTTTGCGGCCGTTAAGGGGTGGCATTGGGTTGTGGAGGTGGGTGGAAGTGTCGGCGGTTTTGCCGTGAAAGTGGCGGTGGAAGTGGAAGTGGCGTGGGACTCCATCCAGGCAGCGGCCCGTTCCGTTTCATCCCCTGGAAAACCCGTGAAAACCGCCACTTGTTGCATTACCTACCCTCCGCGCTTCCACCGAACGAATATACCTATATATTTATATATGTATATAATATATACGCGCCGTATACATATGTGTATGTACGTATATATATATTTATCGTATATATTTATATCCGGGGATATTTACAGCGCGACGTGCACGTACGATCTAGCGTTTAACCGTGCGGCCGATTGCACGCCTCCGCCCCGTGAAATTTATATGTTCGGCGGCGCGTACCGCATCTTTTCAAGGTCGTGCGCGCGCGAGCGAAAACGAGACCGCGCGTAAGTCGTACGCCACCGAAGCGAAACTTTCGAGAGGCTCGATCCCTGTCCGATAGTCTGGCAAAAAATTAATGACTGTGTTACGTCCTCCTAGCGAGGCTAGCTACCGAGAAGATATACGAGATTCCACGAGCAGTCGCGTTACCGGTTAGTCGACCGATACACCCTGGCAGCGGCGTTTTCGCTGCGAGCGAAGAAAGCGGAGAAGAAGACGCGAGTCGCGAGGACGCGAACAGATCTCGGCCAGTCGAGCGAGGAAGGGAAGAAGTCGAATTTGCATTCGCAACGTACAATTTCGAACGTTTTCGCTCCTTTTTTCAAGGTTCCGAATTTTTCGACCGGACGATAGGTAGCTTTCACCTTCCTCCCCCTGCCGATTCTATCCTCCTTCTTCTTTTCGTTCTACTCCCGTGTATAGGGGCACGCACCCTACATTTACTACTGGCTAGACGCAAAAAATGTCGACGTCGACTCTCGGAATAAAACGGGCTCCTTGTCCGTGGCGCGCAGCGATTTTCGACGTAGGCGCTGATCAGGAGGGTAGGTAATATCAGTGCCCCGAGGCAACTACCGTCCAGACCCTGTAGGTAAAACATTACACCGATCATGCTACCGGGTACCGAATCAGCGACTATCGAAATTATCTCTCCGATTCGTTCTTTCTCTCGCACCTTCCCTAGTCGTCCGGCTTGTCCACGAATCCTAGTATCGATCTCCACCCTAGAACGCTATCAGGTTCGAACGAGGCTGCCGAACGGAATTTCTTCGCCGGATAGGATATCGCGACGCGGACAACCCTCGTAGGAATTCGCCGAGTCGATGCCGCATTCGCATGTTGCCCGCGATCGCGGCTCGATTCGCGGACGCGGATTCGAGCGGACTAGGAATAATGGGTCAGCCGTGGCGTTAGCCGTTACGAGACAATCGCGACAATGGCGTAGCTACCGTTATCGCGAGGTTACCTACGTCGCAACGATTCGTGTTCGTCGTCTCGTCAAATGCCCGTCGACCGACTGGGTCTTCTCGTTTGGTCAAAACAAAAAGTCGCCTATTAAAATTGCAAACGAACTTTTCGCCCTTTCTGACCTGGCGTATTGCGCGAGTATTAAATGAACGGAACGCGAGAACGGTGAATCGCCGAGTTGCCTTTCACGAAACGCGTTTCGCGGAAATTTTCCGGCGATACGCCTTTAGAAACGATCGTGGGAACGGTTAATTTTGCACGACGACAAGGTTTTTCAACGGGTTCGAGCGAGCTCGGAATTAATCGGTTCGTCGAAGGTTCTTTTCACGGGTGAACTCGGTTCGGAGCGATTCGCAAAAAGAAACGGGCGATCGCGCTTCAACCGCGAACAAGAATTCGCGAACGTAGGAAAAAAATCGCGCGTTCCCAACCGCTCGTTCCTCGTGGATCGTTCCACTGCCAGCTGTAAATTCTCCGAGTACGCGCGAGACGATGCGAGATGCACGATAATGATACGGTATTTCTAGCATTCCGATAATTTCTTACGATAAATCACGTCTAAACGGTACCGCGAGATGGCATAAACACACGTTTCGATCGGGCCTCGGGTACGTAGCCGGTCCGAACACGGCAAGATTAATGATATTTTATAAATTCGAGCACGGCTTTGGTCGCGCCCCCCGACCAACCTTTCCCCTCTTCCTTCTATTCGTCTTTCATCGGTTAGACGGATAGAAGAAGGCCGATACTTGCTCGGAACTTTCGCTCCGATCCAACTGGTCCGTTCGAACCGGCACGCCGCTCGCTACCCTTTTCGTTCGCGAGTTAACGTAATTTCGATTCACCGAGACCTTTGAGAATTCCTCGCTGAGCTCGCCAAGAACGAGCAAGCGCGCGCGCGTCGCAAAGACACCGAGTACCGACGTCAAAAGTCCCGCATTAAATTACATCGTATTTCCATGGCGAATAGCGCCGCGTGCACCGCGTCCCTTTGTCCAACGAGCAAAACGGCGTAACGGGTGTTCCCACGCGAAAACGACGCTCGAACCGTTCGAAAGCGTTTCGCGCTTCTTTCGAGCTTCGTCGATCACTTAGGCCGTTCGTGAGTTCGCGATTCGAGTAAAGTCGAAAGCCGCGTTTCTTCCAACCTCGAGCCGGGGACCCTGATCGGAATACCGATCGTCGCTACCGAGAGGAAGGATGGTTTTCGAATTTGAGCGCACCCAGTAGAATCGAAGCGCGCGTGACGACACTCGCGGTACTCGTGCACACGGTACACACGAATCGTTCCTGGCCACGTGGTGGTTAAATCGAATTCTCTGGCTGTCCTGTCCGGCGGAGACACAAAGCAAAGGTTGCCCGAGTGGATGGCTCGCCCTAGGCGACCATCTAGCAAATTGTGGTATCTAAGTGGCCGCTGGAAACGGGCCGCTTTATCGCTCGGCTCTCGTACGGAATTTCGAATTTTGGAAAGTCATTTTACGTTCGCTTCGGGCTCTCTTCCTCCTTCTTTCCGTGCTTCGGTCATTTCCGAGGCTTTCGATGATTTTACACGCGTTTCGGATCGACCGAATAAAAACTCGCATTTGGACGAGCAAAACCTTCCAACGAAAAGAAAAGGAATTCGTTCGGTTCTTGCCAGATCTGATTGCGCGTTAGTGGCTTGTAATCAAGACTCGTATCGTGGTATTTCGACGATTATATAGGGGGAGAAGAATGATAGCCGACTACGCGCGGGTAAAGTTATATCATATTTGCCAAAGATATGCTCCGCGTTCCCTGATTCGTTTGGCCGCGAGGCTCATGCTCGGCGGTCGCGAGAAAAACGTGAGAACAACGCGAGAAAAACGTATAAACGGAGACAAGATTCGCGAGGATTCGAACGGAATCCTCTGGTGCTCTCGTCACGTGGCGATAGCTGTCCGCGGCACTCGAGTAATTTCAGTGTCGAAACGTTGCATTAAAGATTCAGCATGTAATTGCGTACGATCGCGGTAGAGATCGTTCCCTCGGTCCGCATCCGTTGGTTCTGTCCGTTTCCTCCATGCATCCTCCCGCACCGTCTCGCTCCGACAATCGCGTCGTGTCGGACAACCCGAGGGATTATCGTCGAACCGAATGATCGCGCGTAACCGTCGTACGTGAGGCAATCAGGCGACTGCGTGCCGGAAAATTCGTCTTAATGATTTCTCGAGCACCCTGCCCGGTGGTCCGATTGTCGGTCGACAACGTACGAGGGCGTAAATAATATCGGAGGTTAACATCGACGAAACTGTTATCGAAGAGAGACGGTGCGTACGCGAAAACGGGGAAGAGAAGGGAGGAGGCTTTGGTGTAGAGGGCATCCTTTTTCCAGGCGTATTATTCCGGCGTTATTCAGAAGATCGGAATGCAGGTACAGTTATGGTTAGCAGTAACGCGGTACGTCGTCGGTATATGGCCTCGCGCGGTTGACAATACCGCGAGTTCTCTTCTCTTCTCCGTAGTCCCCTGAGCGTCTCCTCCTCCTCCGCCACCTCGCTCCGTCTCACTCTCTCTCTACCTCTTATCCGCCTCGTCCTTTCTCCGATTCTTTTCCACGCGCGATTCTCTTTTTGTTTAGCCCGCGAGCTTTCCCCTTCCCGTAAAGCTGACTCGTCGCGAGCGCGTGTCTTTAACCTCGTCCTCTTCATTGTCGGTTCGCGAGTGCGTGTACGCGATACGTGCTCGAACCTAGAACTCGACGACCACTACGACGTCGACGACGACGACGACGACAGCGACGACAACGACACAATCGATAACGTCGTCACGATCGCAAAGACACGCACGCTTCTGTCCCCTTATGTTAATCTGTCCTTAATATTCCACGCGCACGCTCCTCTCCTGGCTTCGCCGTTCTCCTCTTCTTCGTCTTTGCCTTTCCCTTTTTTCTTCTTTGTCGTTGCCACTGCTCTTTCTCTCCGTTTCTCACTCCCTCGTGGCCAACTCCCTCTTTTTTTCTCTCGTTTTGTCCCGTTGCGATTTCGTCTTTTTGGCGTTCCGAGCGACAGGTTACGCTAATGTTTGCCATTACGATCGAAAATGAATCCCCGTTGGACGGAAAGTGGTCGCGCGACGGTTACGAGCAGTTTCGATCGACGATCTCTTTATTCCGATGGTGTCGTTAATCGGCTGTTCGCGGCCAGTCACGCGCTGCTCGCTCGCGTGGCCGCGGTTCCATTCGATTCCACGACGGTAGCCTTCCCGCTTCTTTCCTTCGACATTCGATCCCGTTTCGATCGTTCGAGAACGCGGGTAGACAGCGCGGGACAAGCGACGCCGATAAATTACGAGATCGTTGGAACGTCGTTGCTTCGAGAGGGTCGAAGGAATCGCGATGAATCTCCGGATCGGACCACCGCGGATTCCTAAGGAAGTGTGCCGTCACCGCTGAAAGTTTCGCGCCGTTTCCTCGGAGAATAGCAAAGATCGCGTTCGAAGAAGGAACGGAGAGGAGAGCCGCGGCGATAAAGAGAACCGAACGAAAAAGAAAGAAACGAATGGGGAAGCAATAAAGACGCGAACGAGCGCAAGTACGACTCGATCGGTACCTTGGGTGTACGTTGGCGCGTTTAAGCCGGTAAGGGACCCGATATCATTAATAATAATTATACAATTATATGTAGGTACGGTGTATCGAGCGTATAGTTTAGTGCCGTGTTATTATCCCGTTCTCTTCGAGTCCCGCGAGAGGCCGTGGCGAACAACACGTAGCTCGCTCTCCCTATAGGTAGGTATATGTTATTACTTATAATATTTCATCGTCGGAATTGACGGTTGCGCTTTGTTTATGCCATGGGAACGTCACGGGGTTATAACTAAGGGTGGAAAACGAGCCGAGCCGAGTCGACTCGAGTCGAGTCGAGCGGAGCCGAGCGGATCGTCGAGCACGCGAGAGGACCTCCTCCGGCCGTGGCTGTTATTCGTCCACGGCTTCTCGCTCGTTCCGTCTCGCGGCCACGCGCGTTAACCCTTTAGCAGGCCGAGCCAAAGACTCGGAACCTTTTGGGTACCTTTGCGGCAAAGCGTAACGCGCCACCGTAACAACTAGCTTTTTAGCCGTTCGTTCGCGCAGAATTTAATTAAACGCGGCCGCGCACCGTGACACGGGTCTCGCGGGTCTTCGGCCTGGGACCCGACTTTCGCGCGCGTCCATTTTTTTCTCGGAGTCTCGCCAGCCACGACCACGTTTCACGGTTATGCAATAGTAATTCGTACCGCGAACCTTCGAACCTTTCCGAGCCAGCCGCATTGTTACTTCTCGCCAATGAACTGGCACGCCAGGTAAAAGTCTCGCTCGTTCGAGCAACGCCGATTCGCGGGTTCCACGAACGAGAAGCGAATCGATCGGTCGGACGAGCCGCGAGAGCAACAGGAGAGAGAGTACGTTCAGCGGAAAAATTTATAACCCGGCTGATCGATTATAGGCAGAGGGATTCCGAGAACTACTATGCCTGATTAGAAAGCGAGGCATGCACGCTGCTACGCATCTGCAGCCCCGCCTATTCCTGCTCGCTTGTTCGCACCCTTTTACACCGTGCACCTCTGCACGCGCGTTCTCCTGCACGATCCACCGCGTAGGAACATCGGTTAGCGCCTTCCAGCGTCGCTCGACTTGGATGTCTCCAGAAAAATTCAGGTTCGATCTGTCAATTTTTCTCGGAACGTCGCGCCTCGACGACCAGGGAAAATCTAATCGAACCATCCGACGCGTGGCTGCAACCTTCGATCGCGGCGTATCGAAGTTTACGCGATTCGTGCGACCCTAAACTGATTACCTCGCGCTTCGTTCTCGTCACCCGCTCCCGTGAACGCGTGCAGGCTACGCATCTTTTCCGGAAAATATGTAATTACCTCTGTGCGCGAACGATCGTCGTCTCCGAGTAATCGCGATAAAATTATCAGCGCCGTCTTTGCAACGGATTCCGTCTCGCATGAACCGTCGGATACGACGCACGAAATTCCCTACGCGGCGCTTTTAGCCACGCGGCGCCGAGGCCGATGCCTCCGGAATTGGGTCGGTTTATCCCGCTAATGGGAAATATAAAGTTGTACACAAATGAGCGGGGGAATGAAATTTAACTGGTGGCGCCGGCAATGGGCGCGATCCATCGGTGTGTTTGCGTTTCGCGTAGGAGGGCGCGAACCGGCGCGATAAAACACGGAAGCTCGAGCGAGAGAGGTCGGACGAGCTTTTCACCGTGCTAATACGCGTCACGTTACACCTCGCGATACGTTAATTTACGCTTTCGGCCTTTGTGGGCCTGGGTTCGCGCGTCGCGGAACACCACGCCGGTAGCGGGCGGGCTCCAACGCGACAAACGAAACAACAGATCGTGCGAGTATCTCGTTAACGGCTAAACCGTTTCTACGACGACGACGACGACGACAACGAGACCTAAAGGTCCTCGCCAGTGTATTTGGCAATGGAAGCGCGTGGTTCGCGCGTTTTGTCCAAGGTCCTACGTAATTGTCTTTCTCCGCAGCTTTTCGAAAAAAGTGTTGCGAAAATGTTGAAAGAATAATTTGGAATCGCTAACGGCTACGCGTGGAGCAAAGAGAACTCGTCTCGTTCGTTCGGTTAGTTCGGGATCGTAGCGATAATTATCTTCGGGTAAGCCCGGAGATACAGAAACGGGACTATGCACGACAAATAAACTAGGATGTCGGATGGTATCGTTGTCGGAAGGCGGGAGGCGAGTGGCGGGGCAGAGAGCGGCAGAAGCAAAGGCGGAGGAAGCGAGAAACAACGTTGTCCGTCTTGCTCGCGTATAAACCGAGGTAAGTACCGAGGGGGTGAGTCGCTGGCGCGTTTGCCCCGTCGTAAATCGCGAATGATTCCGCTAAATTTCCATCTCGTCGAATGCGAAAGGGGATAGTCGAGCAGGGACCAACAGCGGATAAGGGTTGGCTCGTGGATGGTGTCGGTTGACGGATAATGGGCAGGGTGAATGATAATGCCGCGTGCACGTTGTAGCTGGAAGCGCCGTTACCGCGAGACTCGCGTCTCGTATCTCGGCCGAGACGCGTGCTTTCTTCGAGAACGGTGTCGATTTCCGAGTCACCGTTCGGGACCGCTTCTCGGTCCATGCGCGCGTCCTTGATACTCGAAAGCGCCGAATTCGAAGATACGAGCAACAAAATGGATCGAGCAAAGACTGGTAGCCGCAGCACGGCCGGCCGCTTCTTCAAACCCCAGAATTACGAAAATTATGGACACGCCGCTCTGCCAGCGGAGACGCGAGAGGCGTATCGTACTCCCTGTTCTTCGTCGTTCTCTCCTTCCATCGCGTTCGCGTTTTGTTGTTCCGTCACGATCACCCTCTTAGGGACGGTTTAAGGATCATAGCGCGAAAAAAGTGACCAACGCTCCCCGATCGTTTTGTCTCGGACGGGCGATCTCTTTGGAGATCGCGCGAACTCGTTCGTCGTTTCGGACGGGCAGGGGGCAAAGAGGGCCGAACAGAAGAGAAAGATCGCTCGCTGTACGCGCACCTAGCTCGACTCGTGCACCGTACGGTTCTAGCGATGGCGAGTCGGTCACGAATACCTAATCAATAATTATTACCGCGATACTCTCTATTTTTGCGTCCTGGCCCCCTTCGCGTTCTCTCGACGAAGCCTTCGTTTGCCGGAGACCCGCGAACCCGCACAGCCGCTCCCTCCTATTCCTCCACCTCCTCCTATTCCTCCTCTCCCTCCTCCTCCTCCTCCTCCCTCGCCTCCGCCTCCACCACCGCCACCGCCGCCGTTTCTTCTCCCTACGTGCACCGTGCCGCCATATTTGCATATTTATAAGGGAATGTAATCGCAGAGCTCGGTTTTCGCCGCTCGTCGCTCGCTACCGTGGAAAGAATTCTCGCAAGATGGCGGAAAGATTCGAGGCAGACATGCGATCCGATTTCCTGCTCTCCCTACCGATTCCTTCCCGAACGACGCAACGTATCATCAAACTGGCCGATCTAGAAGAAACGATCGTTTCTTCCTTTGCCCTCCGCTCGTTCTCGCTCGACGCGACCGACACGGCAACGAAAGAATCGCCTAGAAATACAAGCGACGAATCCGTTCGAACCCCGTCGGACGTCGACGTAATCCCTCGGTGCGGTTCTTTTCCATCGTCCGCGATACTCGAGAATCGATCGATCGTAGGCATCGTTGGCCGTCGAGGCCTCTCGGGTTTGCTTTGCAGCGTGTAAACAAGCAGAAAAGAGGACAGAGGGGAACACCGCGTTCGCGCTCGACCGCCGAACGAAAAAGTAGGAAAAGAGGCAGAGAGAAACCGAGGGAAACGATGATCCGTTCAACTCGCGCGATTCCACCCCGTGACTTTGACTATACGCGAATGCACCGTTCGCGAAACGAACCCTGCCAGACAAGAGCGAACGATCGTTTTCGGCTGTCATCCCCACGAATCGCTGAACATCGTTCTCGACCGATTCGGTTAAAGATCGTCGAAGAGTTAGCTTCACCCGTGCGAACCTCCTTTTAACGGCCGTTAGCGCAACGACCCGCGGAATAAGCTACCGTACGAAAGAAACGAGTCACGATCGGCTCGTTACCGCCGCGGCGGCGAATCCCCTCGATATCGCGAATCATGAAATCACGAAGTACGAAAATCATCTGCTTCTCGGAACGAGCCAGTCTTACTTTCCTTTCTGCCCCTTCTCCTCTGTCGTTGTTCTGGTCGAGCTCCGGCCGTTGGACCACGCGTCTAAATCGTTTCTCGGAGTGCACGGCATGGAACTCGAGTAGCACGACTCGCGCTCCGTCGAGTGCGTTCGCAAACGTTCGCTTCAAAGTTTCCTGCGAGCACGAGGGGGAACAACCCTTCGGTACTCGCGTTTATTGCGCGCACAATAAAATCTACGGTTATCTTTCTAATACCGGCTACAACCTAATTTCGAAGGAACAGAGAGCGCGTCGAATGGGGCCGAACCCCGGGCGGCCAATTCGGACGATCGGAAATGAAATTTCGATCGACGAAAGGGCCTCGTCACCGCCCGGAGAAATCTAACCCGTAATTCGCGTTAGGCATCAATTTTTGCGCCGCGGGGCGTTCGTCGGTCGAGTGCGAAGCCACGGAGATCCGACCGACCGCGTCGCGAATCTCGCTGGTCCTATCTCGAGTGCCGCGAGACCGATTTGGAAAATTTTCGGCCGAGATTAGAAGAAAGCACGCGTTTCGACGAAAAAGATGTAGCCCAGAGAACGCTATCGAGATCGGCACTTTCGCGTAGCGAACCGGAGCTGCCTGTAACGCTCGGTGAAACGAGTCTCGACGGGGGGGCAGATCCGCGGGTGGTCGAAACCCCGGTGGATAAGAGGAAAACCCGATTATTCGGTTTAAGAGTCGGATCGCGACTCGCGCGAGCGAGAGTCGAGCAGAACGTCGAAACTCGTTCCGTCCGGCGACCACCGCTTTCCGTCCTGTCGACCGTACGGAATCTCGTCGGTGCAACCGACGATAAATCGAATTCGCGACGCGGCGAAAGAACAAACGTATCTCGATTAGACGGATCGATGGTCCGTCGGTGTAACGGCGGTCAGAGAATGGCGCGAGGGAGACCGAAACCGGACGAGACGAGTCGGGAGACGCGTAATCGTCCGGAAACCGAGCTTTGCGGTTCACTTTGGGCTCGCCGAGTCGTGAAAACCGCGCGACCAGAAGCTCTCAGAAGGGGTCGAAAATTCGCGCCTTCGCAAATCGTCCGATCGCGGTCCGCGGTCGCGTCCGACCGCCTAAAGTCGTCGTGTCGCGTCACCGAGCGCGACGTTACGCAAACCATCGTACTTCCTATTACTATTTACATACAATCGAATCCATCGCGCATACATTATCATAGCTGCGCAAATGGGTCGTGTACGAGCAAGGCTAACGAATGCGTTATATAAAATACTAACGCGGTGATGGTATCGTCGCGATTCCAAGAAACGGAGCAACGGTCGACAGGTGGATTTCCGCGAATCGAGCGACGGGCCGAACAGGAGGGTCGCGACGGGGTACATAAATATTAATATAATAGCGCTGATTGCGCTAGATCGCGACGAGAGGGCGAGCACGAGGAGCGGGAGAACAACGCGTCGCAAATAACGCGCGTCGCGTCCAGAGACGCGAGGCGAGAAACGAGGGGTTATCGGGGCGAAGAGGAACCGACGAGGGGTGGTTCTCGGTTATGTCGGTTATGTCGGTAGCGCGGTGACATATCCGAGAGCAACGACGCGATGACGCGTACGCGAGCGTTTCACAGCGAACAGCGAAACAGCGAAAGCAGCGGGCGAACTGGGATATCGGAGGGCTACACGGTTCCACAGAGAGAGAGAGAGAGGGAAAAGAAGACGAGCAGCCACGGGACGAAAACGAGAACGAGAAGGAACGAAGAAACGGACAAACGGTTCGAAGAGAGAAAGAGAGAGAGAGAAAGAGCGAGAAAGAGAGCAAGGGGGAAAGCGGGTGCGAACGCGTTCCACCTCGAGCGTCAGGAGGTTTTCCGGGGGCGAGGGTGGCACCACGGGCATTAAATATACACGCTGATTTGTCGTCCGCGGATTGTCACCTCTGATAGCTTTCATTTTGTTGTATATCGGTGGCGGCCGCGTTCGCCCCGTTCGCGCTCCACGCTTTTCGACGTAATTCGGCCCGCTTGATTGACTTTTGAGCCGGCCTTTATGGCGATATTCGTTGCGCGATACCCCTCGCCGCCCTGCTACCCCACCTAGACGCCTCTAGTAGATTTATCGGACAACGAACGCGCGTATCCTGCCGGTTTTTCGTTCGGTCCTAGCCCGTCAACGAAACCGTCACCGGCTGCCTGGCCTTTTCGTCGCACCTCGAGGCTGCTTCCTCGTTTCCGATCATCGCGTCCCTTTTGACGGCTACCGGACCGTTTCCAACGTGTTCGCGTCAACCGGATTCGGACAAAAGGACATCGAACGCGATGCGTTTCTCTATGATTTGTCGTCGCTCTCCGCTCTCGATGGAACGATCGCGAAACCTTGCTTCTTCGTGCCGACCAACCCGAGAACGAGTACCTTATCGCTGGCCGGCTTTCGAGAGTCTACTTGACGTTGTTTTATCAACATCCTCGTGTTCGCCGCGAATTTCAATAATAACGCGCGATATCGAGCATTTGTTTCGACTCGTTGGAATTCCGCCGTGGTATTGTCCAGCCACGAAAACAACGTTCCCTCCCTGCTCGCTACGTTGAACGGCTTTCTTCGTTTCGCGGAAATTCCAAGCGGGCTTGTCGCCCTGTTCGGTCACTCTCGGAGAAACGCGCGGAACGATTGGAATCGAAATCGGCGATAGATAACGCGAAAGAGTTTGGATGCGCCGTTTCGACGGTGCATCGAAGAAAGCGCGATCGAAACGGGGTCAACGAGGCAGGCGACAGGAACGGAGGTGAACGGCACAAAAGGGTCCTCGGGGTCTCGCGAACGGTCTCGCGATAACGTTACGTGGCGGTTATTGGAAATAGTCTGGTCGATCTACCCCACCGTGAAATACACACAGCTCGGCAAGCCTACGTCATACCTTGGCGTATGTACATTATTCATAGCCATCGGTGAAAAGGGCGCCAGCCGTATTACGTATGCCACGGGTTATTATGCCCTCTAAATGTTTAATGTGTTTGCCTTCCTTCTCCGGCCACCGACACGACTTTATGTTTTACTAACTAAATTACTATTTTTTTTCTCCTTTCTTTTACTTTTTATTAGTCCTTCACCGTTTATGTTGGTTCAATCGATTCGTCGCTCCCTTTCCTCTTCACCCTCGTTTGCGCTTCTCTTCTTCCGACACCCTCTGTTCCTCCGATTCTTTCCGCCGCCGCGGCCGTCCCCTTTCTCTCTTTCTTTCTCTCTCTTCCTCTCCGTCGCGCGTGCCTACTTCTCTGGATATCGTAAATTTTTACACGCCATTCCTCGCGAATGTTTAATCGCGTCCTACCTCCGCCTCTCCCTGTCTCCTGTTTGCTTTTGCCACACCGAACTTTGCGTCAACCCTTTCGTCGACTATAGTCATCTGCCGCTAAACGCTCGCGTTTCCCAGAGCGTCGACTCTCTTTTTATCGCGCGATGTAATATTTAACGTCTCCGCCGCGAGTCGCGAACGAAACGCATCGGCGCCGTCTAAAAACTGGAGGGAGCGATCCAAAACCATCGAGGTGGTCGCGACTTCAGCGCGTTTCAATGACGGGTATTATTCGAAAAGAGGCAAAACGGTTCGCCCGTGAACCGTCGCAAAGACAACGTTAACGAGAAAAGCACGAAAACGGGAAAAAGGCGAGAGGCGCGCGGCGGAGATAACTGACGAGAACGGAAGCAATTTGGAGAGATGAAAAATTACGGCGGCTAGGTGAGCCAGGCAAGGAGTTTGGTTGTTTACAGGATTAATATCCGACGAGCGTTCGTTCCTTGAGCCGGAGAATACGATGGAGGGGATGACCGGGGTGTCGTTAAAACCGCGAGAGCGCTAAAACGCGCAACACCGAAACGCGAAACCCGCCGGAAACTTTGGAATTTACTGCCCGACATATTGGCTGCGAAAGCACACGAAATTAAGGCTAGTAAAACACTTTCCTGACACCTACCGCGTCTCTCCCCCTCGGCCTACCCTCGACGCCCTACAAATCCTGCACCCCTCGCTTCTCTTCGACGCCCTTCCGTTTTGCGTTCGTTCAACGCCGACACGAAATATCTCCTTCTTTTCTCCTTTCGTTGCGATCTAATTCCGCTAATTGATCGATCGGACCGAACTCGTCCGACCTTCTCGATACGGCATAGCGTCTTTACGTAAACGTGACTTAGATATTTACGATTCAGATGCCTTCGTACGCAACAACCTCTTACTTCTCGACCGGTCGAATTCGTCGACACCGTTCTTACATTTTTCTATAACTAAATTTTTTAACGAGTCGCTGACGCCAGCTATTTTTTTAGCGTCCCAATTGTCCGCGAATCAACTTTGCAGCTCTTTTATTTAATAATCTACTAAATTAAGCGATCGATCTGCTTTTCGAATCAGCGTTCACCTCTTTTCGAACGCGCCCGGGAATCGTCTGGACGGAGTTCCAACGAAACCACAACCGCCATCTGTCGAGCGAGTCGCGCTCTTGACTACCATCGATAATGCAGACGACTGGCTCGCTTTTTACCCGCGGTTTTGTTTTCGTTGATCGGTAAACGAGCGCGTTTGAAAATACCGGCGAGGAAGAAAACAACGGGAGGGAAATAAATGGATGGTGATAAGAACAAAAAAAATTAACAAACTTACCAAAGCGACGAATGAAAAATAAACGGGGGGGATACGGGAGTAGTAACTGCAACAAATGAAAAAAAGTGCACTTCAAATCGATTGTAGATGGCATCGTGAACATTTTCTGTTTTCTTTTTTTTCAATAAATACAAAATGTTCGTTTGCTGTGTATCATTGCTTTTATTCCATTTAATGATTCATAACAATTTACAAATTCCACTGAAAGATAAAGTTACGCGTGACAAGAGATTTCGTTCCCTTATAAAATAGTGTATCCCTGCGAATAATTTAAAATATAAATTAACGCGACACGAACGGCCGTTATAATTTTCGCCTGCTAGCTTAAACTACGTCCTGAGTGTCGAAAATTGTTTAAACTTTTCGTCGGAACGAAGAAACGTGCCGACAGTCGATGAGTCGTCGTTAACGCGTTTCGAAATTAAAGATCTAAAAACGTTGCGTCAGGGATCGCTCGTGAGTAGCCGTTCGTCGTCGACGAGTTATAAACAAATTAGTCACCTTCAAATTTGGAAAGATCAAGTTTATACACGACTTGCGCTACACAACCACTTGTGGATCATAGACACGAGAGATGCGTGTGCGAACGTTAACGAACGCGGTTTCTTTTTGGTGCACGATCGCGTGCCACGGTTTCGAACGTTGAAAAATACCGCTGCGACTCGACACGAGATAATCGAGGAAAAAATGAGACCGGGCGAGCTTAAACGGATGCGAATTTTTACAGAGATTTCGACCGAAATCCGAGTGTCAACGCCATGTCAAGTTTTGAGCAGCGTTGCTCGCCGAAAGTAAAAAGAAATCGACGATCTTACCAAAACTGTTCAAAGAGGGGATTACGGCCTCCTCGCAATGACTTCCGATGAAAATTTCACGAGGAAAAACAACACAAAATTCACAAAATACTCCGAAGCTAGCGGCGAGATGTTTCGTGCGGACAACTGCATGTATGTACACACAATCGACGGTGCTGCTGTGCTCCAACCGCGTCGACTATTCGAAACGTCTTCGTTACCGCGCTATTTCGAATCGCTTTACGAATCTTTCGAAGGAAACACCTTTTCTAAGGATTTCCTTAACTAACTTTGCTCGTTCTGGAGAGACAGAAAACTTAACCGACTAAAAAATGAATAGAATCATCGTTGTATTTCTTGTAAAACAGAGCGAGCGATTTCTACCCCTCCTCTTTGCTTCCATCCCTCTTCACGAGGTATGGATTAACAGGGATGCAACTAGAAGAAAGGGTGGGGGAAAAAGTACAGACACCAAGAGTAAAGGAGAAAGACATAGAAATTTCTTTAATAAAGAAACAAAATTCCTGCAAGAACGAAAGTGTGAAACAGAGAGTAGCGAAACGGAATAAACGATACGTCGAAAGAGAACTAAAGAAGGACGATGAATCGCGGCGGGTTTAGGAAGCAGGTTGGGAGGGAGGGGGAGAAATCTCTGCCGTCGACAGTGGAGGAAACAGTGCTGCCTTTAAAGATGGCTTCCCGAGGAAACGCCGCGCGTCTCGACTAGGCAGAAAAATGCTCGAAAACCCGTACGAAATCGTGTAACGCGGTGGTCGAGGAAATACTCGATACGTTCGTTCGGTGAGTCGGCAGGAGGATACGTTCGGTGTCGGAAAGTGTTGGATCGATCGAAGGAACGGCGAAATCGGCGAAGATGCGAGAGCAGGCGAATCTAGCGGTGGTCGTTCTACCCCGTGTCGAGTGACGGTGGCTTACGTAACGGATCGTTCTCGCGATGATAACGATACTCCAGTCGCGTACGCGAACGCGAAACGAGAAACTGTTTTACCGGGTTATTCGTGGCGCTGCGCACGAATACGCTAGAAATACGCATCGCGACTGACCTGAATTTTCTCAGTTCTCGTTTCGATATCGTCGTATCACGCCACTGTTCGCCACCGAACACCCCGTCACACGTCGCGCGTCGCCTTCTTTTCCAGTCACGCTGGAAAAGCATATCGAAACTGGTCGAACTAAATTATGACAACGGCGCTCGTCATGGAAAACGCGAATTGGGATGCTGGTGAGTAAACGCGACCGATCGTTTGTTTTCGTTTGTCCTCGTTCTTCTTTCGCCTTGTGCTTGTTGGTCGCTAGCGACGCGGCCAACGTCATCGGTCACCGATTTTAAAAACAGTGCTTCGAACGCGTCCCCGAATCTCTACACTTTTTTGCGGCTCGATCGAACGCTTTGGAAAAATAGCGATGCACTCGCGTACGAGCGTCGCGCGCGTCTATTTTTATCTGCTATCAAGTTTTTCAGCGAAACACCACAGTCAACTTTGCGCTATTATTAAAACGAAAATGCACGCCCGCGGGTTACTCGCACCTCTGATCGCGGTAAAAATCGTTCGCGACACTAGCGTCGATTAGCTTTTCCAACGGAAATCGAACGTCGTTCTAACGTTTCGTAGGAAATTAATTTATCGATCAGAAGTTAAACGCGTCGTCGTGGTCGCGAACCGAACGTTTCCGAGCCGAAACAACGACCAACTTTCTATCTGGTCATCGTTGTTTCGAAGACGTAACAATGACCGATTTGATCGATCGATTAACGATCCGTTATCGTTGTTTTTAGCGCTGTCCAAGCTGCTGAACTCTCTGCAGGAGAACAAGAATGAAATACCGAGCTGCACCGACGAGGAATTTGGATTCCTCAGCGAATTGTTGCAGTCGAAGGAACTGAACGCGTTGGTAAACGTGCACAATAAGATACTGAACAACGTCAAGGACGATAAGTTCTTCCCGGTACTCTCCAACTCCATGGACATCGACATCGAGGTTTTGAACTTGTTGGCGACCAAGGTACACATCTCGAAGGAGTGCAAAGAGCTTTTTCATCTTCTTCAAAAGCCGCATATACAGGTGAACGACGCGTCGCTCGTTTTACGATAAATAGCTGGCCGGTAAGAAGCGCGTCGATCGGAGAACGAATCGAGAGAATTTGTTATCGTCGTAGGGATTGTTGTGCGCTCACGATGCGGTCGCGCAAAAGGACTACTATCCCAGATTGCCGGAAATCCCGCTGGAAGTCGACGAAGACGAGGAGACCGTAAAGATCGTGCAGCTGGTGAAATCGAACGAACCTTTGGTACGTCAGAAAGCTCGCGCGTTCGGTGCTCGGAGTGTCGTACAAGTTGAACTTTCCGGTCGATTAACACGATAAAGACACGGAGAGTTTGCCGAGCTCGACTCGTCGCGGCGTCGCGTCGGTAAACGTAGCACGAATTCGTACTTGCGAACCGAAAGAGCGACATAGATGTAACCAGTGACGGCGTTATTTATGCCTACTTGCATGGAATTTGATCGTAATTAATCCTTTGTATCGGGCGTAGACGCCTCGTGTGTTCCCGTAATAAGTAATCGTAGCATCGAATACGTATTCTCACGTATATTTCTTAAGTAATCACGTGTTTCTTTCATCGTCAAACTTGCTTCGAAGTGTGGCGCTGGCGTTGAACCGATCGTGGTAAGTCGACTTGAAGCCGAATTTAATGTACAGGCTTGTAAAACGTTATCGTGCGTATCATCGATTCTTAGTACAATTTTGTAGTTGTTTTGCTTGCGTCATTTTTCCGTTTCGTTATATTCCGTTTCATTTTGTTTCGTTCGACTGAATGTCTAGCCGTTAGAACCTCTACTTTCGTTCTTACTCCGCGATTTCTGTAACGAGGACGTGGACAACACGAGCTGTAAATAGTACGCTGATCGTTTTCCTCTTGGCTAATTTTTTATATTCGTTACGCTTACGTCTTACTTTTTACACTCTTTGCGTCCGTTTCAATCCTCATTGATTTGTGTTTTTTTCTGTTTGCGAGTTTTGCTTGTAAATAAAACGATTTCTCTATCGTAACGATCGTATCCTGTGTTATTGTCCCGCATGTCCTCGCGTGAGCGTTCAAAATTTCTCGAGATAAAGTTCGCGACGCCACGTTCTCTCGATATTATCTCGAGGGATTTAAGGATCGCGTGGCGGACGCTACGAACAACGAAGAAGACGACGTTGTTACGCTTCGATCGAGCGTGTGTTGAACATCTTCGCGATGAATTCTCTTTCTTTTTATTTATTTTTTAAGAAAAACGAAGGCGCTCCCTAACGCGCGCACCTCGCAACCGCAATGAAAATATTAGTTTACACGTTGACAATAGGGGGCGACCATAAAAACGTGCGAGGTCACGGGCAAGATCGTGATAGCGCGAATAATGCATGGCGGTGCGGCCGATAGATCCGGCCTCATTCACGTTGGCGACGAGGTTTGCGAGGTCAACGGCATCAGCGTCGAAGGAAAAACTCCGAACTGTGTTCTCAAGATATTGGTAGGTCACGGCTCGCCTTTTATCCACGCGCCGAGTCTCGAATCGATCCGTCATAGACGTTCCCGATTCGCGATCGGCGCTCGTCCTCGCGAACCACCGTAAAACTTCTTCGTATTTTTCAGCAAAATTCCGAGGGTACGATCACGTTTAAAATAGTTCCAGCCGACAGTAAAGGAGGCATTCGAGAGAGCAAGGTACGTTTCGTAGCGGCGAAGCAATTTTCGTCGTTTCATACACGTATATATGTATACACATATCGCGCGGATAACTTTTATTCGGAGCTTCGCGCTTCGAAAACTTTTCCAATTTGGGCAAAAGTCAGGCAAAGCTTCGCGAAGTAAGATCCGAAAGTTTGAAAGCGTGTTTGCGCGTTAGGTACGAGTGAGGGCTCACTTTTCGTACAAGGCCTCCGACGATCCGTACATACCTTGCAAAGAAGCTGGACTAGACTTTTCGAAAGGCGACGTCCTTCACATCGTCAGTCAGGACGACGCTTATTGGTACGAATTGTTTGTCTCACCGAGAAACCTCTCAGTTCTCCTGTCAAGTATGTCCGTTTGAAATTAGGTGGCAAGCGAGAAGAGAAGGCGACCGAAATATGAGAGCCGGTTTGATACCCAGCCGAGCTCTACAGGAGCGACGAATTATTCTGGAGAGACAGCAAAAGGAGAAGACCGACGACGACAGTATAAGTAAGTGAGCAGATCCGCGATCGGTTTGTTCGTCCGCTTATTCCGCTAATTACGTTTCATTGTCTATCGTCTCAGCGAATTCGTCATAATCTCGCAGTCGCTTTACGAGTCTAACTGTAGAGGGCCACGCAGTAATGCTGAGCAAAGATCGATCTCGCTTATAACCCGATCGATCGGTCACGGCTGCTATTCTCAACGGATGATGGCCTGACGACCTAACCGTCGGTTAGGCTTGTGTTCTGTTCCAGTGCCTTTGCCCGCATTGTGCCCCCGTCCCAGTACCTCTTTGCACGCCTCGCCCACAAAGTGCAACTTGCAGGGAGTAAAAACTAAAAAAATCATGTATGACGCTGCAGAGAACGACGACTTTGACCGGGAAGAAATTCCGACCTACGAAGAAGTAGCGAAGCTCTATCCGAGGCCGGGTCTCTATCGACCGGTGGTTCTGATCGGGCCACCGGGAGTCGGCAGGAACGAGCTGAAGAGGCGGCTCATGGCCGCCGATCCTGACAAGTACAAGACGCCCGTACCCTGTAAGCGTACCCACATTTTTCTCAGAAAGAGTCACCGCATAGATCCGGACGATCGCGTTCGTTTTCAGATACCTCGAGACCGCCGAAACCCGGTGAGATCAACGGTAAAGAGTATCATTTCGTGAGCCGCGAAAAGATGGAAGAGGAAATCGATGCGGGGAAATTTATCGAGTACGGAGAGTACAAGGGTAACTTGTACGGTACCAGTTCCGAGAGCGTCAGCTCGCTGATAAACGCCGGCTACGTATGCCTGTTGAATCCGCACTACCAAGCTTTGAAGATGCTTAGGACACCGCAGACGAAACCCTACGTGATATACGTGAAACCACCTAGGTTCGAAATATTGAAAGAGACGAGAAACGATGCCAGAGCAAGGTCTACCTTCGACGAAAGCAACTCGCGAGGTTTCACGGTAAATCGTTTCATTCCAAATCGTTCGTGTGCCAGAAATACCTCGATGCCCTCTAACGCGTAACCGTTTCATCGTTCGTTTGCAGGACGAGGAGTTTCACGAGATACTGCACAGCGCGGCTAGGATAGAATTTCTGTACTCTCATCTGTTCGACGAAGTGATAGTGAACGCTGACTTGCCGATGGCGTTCGAGCAGTTGGTGAACGCGGTTCATCGGGTGGAGTCCGAACCGCTTTGGGTACCTGCTTCCTGGGTTCAATAAATTTCGCTCGAACCTGAAAGGGTCGCGTACGAACGAAAGCATCGGCGTTCGACGCGTAACGATTACGCGATCGGCGGATGCTTTTCTTCGAATCTCTCGGGCCGTACTTTGTCGTTCACGCGCGTTCTTTTCTCCTCTTCGATGGCATTTCGAGTCACCTCGCACTTAACCCGAGTAATCCCGATGCCTTTTACCCTTCGATGTATGTATGTACGTATACGTTTGATACGTTGACGTTCGTTAGATTAAACCGCGTTGTTTTTATGTCACGAATAGTGCTCGTTTTGCGTCAGGGTACAGTTCTGCCTGGTGAAAGGAGACAGGATACGTTCACGAGCGATCGATTTAATCGATTTCGTCGTTTACCGTTGTTTTCTAATCTGTCGTACGTTCGGTACACCATCTTGCGTTAGCATCCTTACTGCCAAGAACGTTGCGACCGAAGGAAGCGTCTCGTGACGAAGGAGAAAGCGTTCTTCGATTCGATCGCGTGTTATCGCGCGAAACGATTCGCGGAAATTCGCGAAGGGCCAAGTTCGAGGGAGATTATTAGGAAGAACGCGTGAACCGTGTTCGAAGCTCTTACGTAATTTTGGGATCAATGATTATAAATGGTATACGATCGGATAAAATCGAAACGCTCGTTCGAGGAAAACGAGCACGCGGTAATTTTCGGAAGACGACGACGCGAAGGCTGCTACCACTCGTGACCTTTGATCCCAATTGTTGTTGATTGTTGCCAAAATAAGTATCGTACCTAGAACACGGTGAGAATCGTCTCACGATTATTGTATTTTCCACTTGATCAGCATTGCCACGATATCGCTATTTTTTTCATAATTAAGGGCTGCCAGCGCGAGGAAGATTATATGCGCGCGATCCTATCGGCGTTGCATCAAATAGTTCATCCTCGATGTAAACTCTGTATGTTACCGAAATATAGCATTACACTTTGAAATACGTATTGTCGTCTTTTTGTCTCTTTTGTTGATATTCGGTTTCTTTCGTCCGAAAGAAACTAACGATATACACGAAAGATACACGAAACCTTCTATCGAGCTAATTGAACGAAGCGGAAATTTTCGCACGAAACGACGGCGTTTTTAACGAGTTTCGTGATTCGCGCGGAAATACGAGCGTTTCGTGCAGGTATTCAGCCTTGAAGTAACGATCTTCGCGAACGCTTCTGCGATAGCGATCCGTTCAAACGCGAAATTAGATCGATAAATCGAACGTATTAGAACGGACGCTTCGGGCGAAACAATTTTTTACCGTAATTTAGTGTCACGGGTAATTCTCGATCGCTTATCGCATATCGTAAACAAAAAGTATCTTCGAACTTCGCGATGGCGATAAGTTTCGTGCGCATAATCGGCTTTTTTTCGTCTACGATACGGTGTCACGAAAAGGCACGAAATTCGTTTCTTTCGCGATTGCAATTTTCTCTTGGAATCGCGACTAAAGCAATGATTTACAAACACGCGCGTCTACGTGCTTCTTTACTTGTTTATTCGCGATATCTTTAGTGCGTTGTTAAAAGACAGTGTAAACTGTCTACCCTTTTAGAATTCGTGCAATTCTTGCAACTCGTAGACAACCTACCTTTAAGTTTTTTAAATGAAACTATTAGATTTTCGATTCATAGTCTCCCTACTAAACGCGTATTTTGGCCAGAGTATGCTAGAAAATGATAAAATCGCGAACGAGCCGGTACACGTTAGATTTTAGCAGATTTCGTTGTCGAATTATATTTATACCGCGCGTAATACTGTTTGCGGATAGCCAAGAAGCTACTAATGCGAACCGTTGCAAATTCTATTTTTAAGGCTTTCAGATTTCTAATTGATCCTGAATCATCGGAGTTTTAGACCGCGTGCCTTCGATCGAATGGCAACGCGTTACCGCGTCGAAATAGATCGAGAAACATCCGTGTTCGAAAGTCCAACTCAAGTTTTTTCCGCACTCGACGATTCGCGAACGATGGAAATTGACGTTGTCGTGGAAAACGCGAACAGTTCGTAATTTCTCGTTGAATAGGCATCGGAGAAGTAACACCTGGCTAAAATCCGCGACTGCGCGGATGTAAGAGCGTGCGATACGACTCTCGCGATACTTTCAGGGCGAGGGTGCGAATTAAACTTTGGCCCAGTATCCGATCAACCCTTACGCGAGTAGATTAGCCTAAGTTTCTCGATGGAACTAACGGTGCCGCGTAGTATCGCTTTTCACGTGCTTTCCGTAACCGATCGTCGATCGCGAACGTATTTACGTTCGGACAGTTTTCTACGAGGACACCTTTAGCAGCGTTTAAACGCGAAGAAAAACGTTTTGCTTTCCAGTATACTTTAAGGAATGTAAGGTAAAAGGGTAAGTGTTTCTTTTTCGAATCGAAATTCTCCGGCTGGAGCGTTTTATTTTAAAGTTCGATCAGTTTATTTAACTTTCTTCGGATACGCGTATTCACGCGTCAAACTATTACATGTTTTATTCCATCGCTTGGAAAAACTTAGGAATTGTACGCGTACGTACGTATATAAACAAATTGTTCGTTTTTTTCGTCTTAAGTAAAACTCGTTTCGAATCTGGTCCACGTCGGGGCGACGAGTTCACGATGATTCCCAGCAGTTTGATGTCGAGCTAGTTTAAAATTAAACCGAAGCCAGTCAGCGTAGAAAAAGAATTTTCTTACGTAGATTACGACCCCAATTAGTCGAGACGTTTTTAACGACGGTGCTCGATAAAATTCGTCTGAACGAGCTTTAATATCTCTCCTCGAAACGTGTCAATGACACAACCGTGAGTGCGATCATCAACGAAAGACGATTATTATTCCGGATCGAAGTTACGTGCGCGTTATTGACATTGATAACCTTTACCGGTTCGTCGAGCAACACCTCATGAATTTTCATTAATCGCGCATTGTATTTAGCAAACACGACTCGCGACATGATTCTTTAACGTCGCATCTTCGAAAAAATAGTGGCTCTCTCGACCGCGTGATGCGCTAATAACGAGGCGCGTATATCGGTGCTGGACAAACGTTGAGAAATCTGGTAAAACCTCAGCGGAGTCTTTTTTCTCTTCGTAGGTGTTTCCACAGTTTCTTTTCGTGTGGGTAAACAAGAACGAGGTTCGAAATAACGCCGCGTGTTGACCGATCACCACGACTCGGAACAAGAACACGTCGAAGCAGAACGTTGAAGCATCTTTTTATTTCGCGAGGACATTTACCTTTCACGCGAAAGACCGAATCGGGTGGATCGTTAACGTACGATCCAGTTACGCGGTGACGGACGTTTCTCCGATTGTCTCTACATCTGTTCAAACAAGTCGATGCCATATGCGTGCTTACGATCCCTTAATTCGAAGATACGGCTACGATTTCGTACGATCGATAAACGAGCCCGAGTCGAGCGTGGCATAATCGATAGATTGTCGTGCATAAGAGAATTCAAAATATTGGCTTTGCGCCAGAGGTGACGACGACAAACGCGAAGACGAAGAGCGAAGACGGGGAAATGTAACGTAGCCAAAATAAGCACGCGGGCTCGGCAAAAAGACGAGCGTACGCGGTCGCGTAAAGTACGACGCTCTACGTGTCTACGATAGTAATCTCGTTCGTTTCTCGATTCGAAAACACGAAAACCTACGAAATGAAAGCAATAGGTCGGCAAACGGTTCAAGTTGGGACGCTAATTCGAATCGCGGAGGTAATATATACGGAAACGTTTGCGATGTCGTGTCGAATCGAGCTCGGTCGATCGATTTGAGATATCCGTTGTCGGTGATCGATCGGGAACGGTGCTTCATGGAGTCTAGATCGACGATGACGAAGAATCATCGAGACAACGCCAACGGTCTGGTGAGGAACGTCGAGGCGCTCTCCAGGAAAGTTTCTCTGGCCAGTGGAATCAAACGCAACATCGGAGACTCTGCATCATTGTCCAGCATGCAAAGAAATTCTACCCAAGTAAGCAGCGAACTTCTCGCGTTTCCTTTCGTTGGCATTTCTATTCGCGCATCGCCGCGTAGTTGGCGTTCTTCGTAAAGTCAGTCGCGTCATCGGAGATCGGCCGATTCGTTTACGAACCATTTTACGCGCGGACAGCAGCGCACGATTCGACGAAATGTTTCGAACGCGAGCAGAATAATCGACGGTCGCGAGGAAAGGCGTTCGCTCGCGAAGAAAAAGAAGTACGCTAGCGTTGCTCTCGCTACTACCGACAATAACAGCGGTCGGACGAGGCGCGTATACGGGGCGAGCAACCAACACGGGGACTTAACCGACATATAAATAGCGTTTAGTCGAAACGGATACGGTAGAACTCGCGTGCACGTCTTGCGAGGCGATCCGGAAGGCACGATTCGCTTTTCAAGGAAGGCTTCTCCTACTCCGAGCACCGACGCTCGCCGCATCGCGATCCACGATACCGTCCTCAGTGATTTCCGAGAGTTTACGCGGCTACGATCAATGCTCGACGCGCGGACTCGCTCTCGCCTGCTTCCTTTCACGAGCAATTACAAGAACGAGCCTGTGGTTTACCGGTAAGCCGGTGAGCGTTTCTGCGCTCCGACCGACCCATATTTTCGAGATTACACCGCCTTGTCAACGCGGTCGCGTCAACTTTGATAGAGAGTAAGCACCGATATCGCGCCGCGAACGTAAGTCGGTTTATTGACACTGCTCTCGCGGATTCGCGTCATCTAGCCGCGACGATTCCATCGACTCCGATTTCGCGTTTTCGACGACAAAACGTGGCCAATGACGGTTCGTGTCTTTTCCAAATCGTCGCGCTTTTCCGCGTTTCTAAGTACACGCGTCCGCGACTGATAGCTGTCGCGACTTAAATTAAAACGAGCCAACTAACAGGTAACGATTGATTTGGTCGCAGAGGTCGGTTGAAATTGTCGAGGGCAGCTGGCGGGTAAACGGTGTCCAGGCGACTCGAGCAAAACGCAACGTGCCAGTAAAGGGCACCGGCTGCATCGTGAACAACGGTCTAGTTGCCTCTAGGGGAGAACTCGCTCGAAATAGCTGCACGAGGAGAGAGACGCCGGCGCCGTGCGTCGTTAACGAGAAGAGCAACGCGGTCGTCGACGCGAGTTACCGCGCCAAACAGCGGGATCGCTTTCTCGAAGAAGAGTTGTCGAACAAACGGTACGCCCAGAAGGCGACAACGATCACCACGGGTATCAGGAAGCTTCAGAGAGTCATTCCCAAGTCGTTTTCTGTTCCTGACCATTTGCAAGAAGGTAATTTGAAACCTATCTTTCGCGAAAAGCCTATCGCGATAAACAAATTTTATCTTCTTTCGGTAGTCGCAACATCTATCGGTATAACGAACGTATTTCGGTCCCGTTTGTATCACGTGCTAAATGCACTGCGAAAATGACGCGAGTATTCCAAAATTTCGCGCTTTGGTTGTTCAATATATAGTAACTCGATTGGATCGGAGTTTTGACGTCGATTACGGATAATGGACAGTCGTAAACGTTAAAAACTTGTATTACGCGTTCGTATACGTAACATTTCCGCAAAAAACGTACCATTTGTGGATAATTACCTTTGCCCGTGCATAAATTCATATCGATAACTTGTGTTTGACGTAATTACATAATTACGTAGAAAATTGCAAGAGGTAAATTTAAAAACGTCGCGAGCAGTGCATCGTGGAGTACTGCGAACGTAGAAGTAATCGATCGAAATATTTTGCGGTCTCTAAACATCTATGAAACAAATGTCAATCAGTTTTTGTCTGAAGCGTTGCCACTACGCTATATATAAACGGTTCTATTTAAACGACTACACGAATACTTGTTCGAACCGTTACAGAGCGTTACGTACTCGAACGAATAATATAAATTGTCCTTGAAGCCGTAGGATCGTTTTGACATTCGTCAAACGCAGAAGGGAAGCGCTATATGAAGAAACTCTTGTCTCGTGTCCCTTTCAGGCCTCGCCACGACGCGGAGAAAAAGGACGACCCTCGATGATGGTATTCTAAAAAGGTCTTCCACGTTTCTGGCGAATATCGCTCAGTCCGCTTGTCGCATCCGAGAGAAGAAAACGAGCGACGATCGTTCAAAACGAGCAGAACGCCGTTCCTACGAATATCCCGCGGACTCCCCGTTTTCCACCAGATCTTCCACCCTGAGCGGGTACTTTTCGGTCTTGAACGACTTCATCGACGACTTTGAACCTCTTCATCGGTCTCCGAGCGTTCACACGCTACCGGTCGAACGGAAGAAGAAGAGCGGTACTCGAATTAAAAAGTCAGTGTCCTTCAGTTCGGATACGAGTTTCGAAGAGAAACGTGCGCCGTTCAGAAAAGCAGCCGTTCACGAGGTCAAGGCCTACCGCAAGGGTGTCCTGCAAGGTACGCCTATTTCTACTTCTCGCTCGTCGTTAAATCTGTACCGTCCGGTACGACGAAGTATACGAAGATACGAGCTCGCGTTGGTCGGCGCGTCCTTGACTCTGTCGCGAAAACGTTTGAAAAGTTCTAACTATTAGTATCTTCTTTGGATGTCCCTCAAGGGGAACATCTAAATATGAACCGTGTTCTAAACGCGTGGACAAAAGGAATAGAAATCAATGAACAATGCGGCACGTTGAAGGACCGTTGCTCGTTGGAACACGTGAAACGCAGTCTTCGTACGACAATGACATTCGTTAAGATATCACCGAAGCGGCTTTTCAGGTTGTAAAATTGAAATAAACGCGTCCATCACGGTTACCGTTGCGCGATTCACCCGAACGCGATTTATCGTCTAACCGACAGCCTATTTATTGCTTTTTCTATTTCCACGCGTTACGAAACGAACGATTCGCTAAATGTTCTCTTAACGAACGTAAACGTAAATTTTCGAACCGCCGTCAGATCATAGCGAGGCTGCCACGATCGTCACAAAAGTGCCGTCCTCGTGGGAAACCAACAGCGAGGGCCGAACGGCCCTACTCAGAGCTGCCAGGGATGCCGACGACGCGGCCCTCAGCGAGATTGCCCTTCGGGTGCGAAAATTTGGATTCGGAGATATGGACGTCAACGTGGCCGATAGCAGCGGCAGGGTAGGTTACAAACGATCTCGTATCGTTATCGATGCTTCTGTTACGCGTCATTACGTAAAAGCTGGAAAAAAGTTACTCGCCTTTGATATTTACCTAAAGTCTAAATCAAAGTTCTCCGCGCGACACCCGGTGTTCGATTTACGGTGCAGAAAGAAAGCTGTTAAACCCGCGATTCTTCTTTGTACCGCAAAATATCTTTCTCGATGCGGGATGGATAAACAAATCTGGCAGTTCGAGCGTGTAACAATAAGAGCTCCAAACGTTTTTCTTCGCGCGAAAACAGTCGCGGTTCGGCTCTGACGCGGGTTCGCCGCGCTGACGCAGATATAAAGTAATAGCGCGAGTTTGAACTATCGCGTCAACGTCAGTAACCACTTAATAAATTGATCCTTAACGGGCACCGTCTATTGTGCGATTTCTCTGACGCGAAGAATAACGGGGGGCCCTCGGAACGACGATCGAACGAGCCCCTAGCCAACGTTCTTTCGGCGTTCTCGATGCGCATCATTTGTCTGTCTCTCCTTCTTCGAGAAGAATTTCGCGCCGCTTACCGTAATGGGAACAACGAACAAGTAAACGGAAAAAACGAAAGAGTAACGGAGCGTTCTAGCGCAGAGGATAGAGACGTGGATCTTTGGAAAAAGCAGTTTACGTAATCGACGCGCTTTCGAAGCAAACTTTCGAGTGAATCAACGCTGAAATCGTTTATTTGCGATGCCAGACCGCCATAAGCTACATGGCCGGGAACGGAACCTCGGCGATGTTGGAGCTAGCTTTATCGTTCGACGGGGTGGACCCAAATACACCCGACAACGAGGGCAACACGCCCCTGCATTTTGCCGCGCAGGCGGGTAAGCGAACATGTTACGCGTTTAAAAGAAAAAACGCAAGATCGAGAAAATATGCAAAACGGGAGAAGCGTTACGCCCGGGAAACCTTTTTTTCCTCGCGTGTTCATTTTTCGTTGCGTTTCATGCGGCATCGATTCGCGCGCGGTGTACTCGCCGGATCGAAAAAGGGATTGGTTAATAAATATTTGCGAAGGGGAAAGAAAAGATTACTACGGAAATAAAGTACTGCTTCGTTCGAATCGTTCAAGGACTTTCGTTCCCTCTCGCACTCGGATCGCGAAATTTCGGCCACGCGATGGATATAAATTTCGTAAACGCAACTAGCGCAATTAGAAATTCGTCCCGAACGGTCGACGTACAACCGCGTAAACGTCAAAATTTTACGCGCGGCATGCCGTAAGGATTCCACCGCGTCATCGGTGCCAAAAATAATCGACGTTAGAGAGTAGCATGTTCGGATGCGCGTACGTAGACAGTTATAATCGAAAGACGCGTGGTTAGCATTGACGCTCGTCGACGAGCGTCTTAAGCCAAAACGCGTTAGAATACTCGAAATACGCGAACGCTCGATTTCTCGAAGGCCGTAGGTCGACCGCTACGTTGCTCGATGTAACGGTTGTCCCGTTTCCTTCGATCCAGGGCAAACGGAGTGTTTGAACATACTACTGCAGAGGTGTCCGGACATCGAAGTTGACGCTAGAAACGCGTCGGGATTCACGCCGTTGATGAAGGCTGCTCTTCAAGGGAGAACCAAATGCGCGAAGATTCTGTTGTTTGCCGGTGAGCTGAATTTACGACTATTACCGTGGCGTCTGCCACGGATCTTTCGACGTCAGTTTTGTTTAAAACCATTTGTTTTTCTTATTTTATTTACGATACGTTTGATCGCGAACCAACGTAACGCCGTTACCCGCCTACCTATTTTCAGGCGCGAATCCAACGTTAAAAGATCACGGACGCGGACTGAGGGCCGAACAGTGGGCCAGATTCTGCGGAAGATACGTGTGCGCCGAAGTGATCGAAAGATTCGCCAGGCATCGACTTTTGGAGAGATCAACGACGTGTCGATGGGGCAGCGAGCCTGAATTAGCAGCCAAAGTACTGCAAGGAAAGGTAACATTTGCAGAACGCGACCTTTCAACAAAGTAAACTTAAGCAACGAAGATAAATGTATGACGCAGGTGATGCCTATTCCTCCGACTCCTCTGTCGCCTCCGTCTTCGGGACTGAAGTCGAAGATTAGGAAAGTCTTCCGCACCACTTCTGGCCCGGATCGAAATTTTTCCTTGGTTTCGCAACTGACCAGCGCCGCTCTTTGCGCGAGCAGCCCCGCTTTGCCGAAATCCAGCGAAGTCCCTCCCGTAGTTAAAAGTCTTCTCCGACCTCTGAGCGTCCCCCAATTAAGGTACCGTTGCTTCGATTCAACGCGATCATTGTTCCAACGATAAGTCGTATTGATCGTTCGATATCTTTCAGAGTAACGCTGGTTTCGCCGCAGGATTTTCTCGATTCAAAGGACAAGTACGGTGGAAATTTCACGGAAAAGATCGAGAACGCGTCGACGAAACAACCGTCGCGATCGAAGAAGAAAAATAAATAGGACAATTTTCGACCTTCCTTCCTCGTTGTCCGATTCTACCACAGTTCCTATCGCTCCTTTCGCTCGCTCCAGACTCTACGATCGAAGAATCATCTTCGATGAAATGAACAAAGTATCGACACGATTGAATCGAGGTCAAACTTGTATCTTTGGTCTACCATCTCGGTAAATGGTACCAACCAGAGGAGAACACGGCAACCAGGAATACCAAAGAAACGAACTAGAGTTGCGATGACTCATATCGTACGAAAAAATCGACGTACTAGTTTCAAAGTGATTCCAAATAATCATCTGTCGGATCGAGACGAAAAACATTCGCTCTAAGATTTTTAAATTTATGACCTTGCACGCGTGCCACGAAATAAGGCGATATTTTGTATCTCTGTATAACGTTAGCTAAACGAACTTTTAAATAAACGTCTTGATATCAAACCCATAACGACCAAGTATTTTTGTAGCCTGTAACTAGGACGAGCGGCGAATTGGTTCAAAACTGGATTTCACTGACCGAAGGTACCACGTTTTCTTGGCTTTATATTATATTTACACGTATAAACATATTTACACATATTTACACAAGTCGGTTCTTGTATTTACACGTATAAACACGCATTTACAACGAGAGTGAAACGCGATCGATGAACAAGAACGTTTTGTCACCGTACATCGTCTATACCGTCGATCAAGTAAAAAAACGTAAAAAGCAAATATTTCCACAAATACCACGAGTCCGTATCTATCGGTAGCCTATCGATCGTAACGCTGATTAATTTACGACGCGTACGAAAACTGGGATACCTTAAAGCTGTTGCATAGAATTAAACCGATCACGGGTCGGACTTTCTATTGCGACGTTGTCTACGATTCTTTGCCTTGGAAAGGATTTCGTACGCTTGCTGTATCTCCATGAATTTTTCTTGAGCTTGTCTTCTCTCCACCTCGTTGCCTTTTATCTTGTCAGGATGGTTGTCTCTCGAGAGGGCTCTCCAACGAGCCGTTACTTCGGCTTGCGTGGCCGTTTGCGACAGGCCCAACACCTGCACGAAAGAACACGATATCGTTGGTATCAACAGCGTTTAAAAAGTTAGATTTTACGAATATAGACTTGCTTTGTAAGCGTTTATCTCTCCTCGAGGATCGGTTAGGTCCACCAGTTGCGCCCAGGTTGCCCAGAAACCTTGATGCTTCGCTTGGTTCCACGTTGCTTCCAGGCTAGCCTAAAACGCGTATCGAATAACGAATTATCTTAGTCGAATGCATTACTTATTATCGCCTGAACGAACCTTGAGATCGACCCATATAGGAGACGTTAAGAAATGTTGAATAGCTTCGGACAGTTTGATCTCTTCGCCTTCGCTGTCGGTAATGACAGCGTTAAAGTACAGATAGCAACCCAACATACAGAGGAAGATCGCAGAGGCCAGAGTCAAATAAACAATTCTTCGAACGAGACTTCTTTTCTTCCTTGGCTTCAGTCTCCATTGTTTGCTAAATGTATCGAAACTTAAACTGGCAGCTACGACCATTAAAAGTAACCACACGGTGTCGTCACCGATGTACGTTAACGTTGGATAAAACAAATACGCCGAGCCAAGTGCAAGCCATATCGATCCTTGTTCCCTACCGATGTTTCCGATCGTCCAGACGCCTAATTAAACATAAATATTAAACTATTAAATCGTATTCTATATGGAATGTAACGTTCAAAAGCGATTAACTGTTAGCGAAACGGTAATACGATATTTTTTCGCGTTAGCTGCCGCAGCCAACGTAAACGTATTATCAGCAGCGAAACCTGAGCTCGAAAACGTATTCGGTTTCACGACCTTAAAGAATGTTATCGGCTAATTATTGAACGCGAACAAGCGTATATCGTTAACAAGCGTAAAAGATAAGGCGCACGAAAATAAAATCCATTTAGTTCTTTCGAAACTGGGAATTACTTACCTAGAGCGATGACTAAGGGTGTCAGGATCAGCAAGTACCTAAAATTAATCCCGAAAACTTCGTCTTCCGGAATTGCATTGCGAAACAGTTCAGCCCACAAATACGCCACTGCATTTTCGGCAGCGAATCGCACCGTTGAGAATGGCGGCTGAAATACAATTATTTACATATCCTGAACGTCTCGTAATTTCCTCTCGGATTAAAACGATAAGTACCTTTCTGTTGGCTCTGATTTTCTGTTTGAATTCGTTCAGGAAAGCGTAGTCCTCGTTCGCGTCTCGCACGTACGCAGGAATCCTGTAAATATCTCGCAGCCATCCGAGACCAAAGTATCCCCCAAAAGTGCTGAAGTAGACGAAGGCCTGCACATCCCGTCCCAGGTACACGTGGTGTGCTCCAAGTAGACCTCCAACGAGCCACAATACGTACGTCCAAAAGACCGACTTCTGTTTCTTCGTTGGTTTCTTGCCGTTTTCTTCGACGTGACCATTTTTCAACTCCATATTTGCCCCTTCCATAATTCCGAGATCCTGTTAACGATGTTCGCACAAATCCCGAATTACACCGCGTTTTCTATGTTTACTTTTGTTCGATGCGATGATTCATTTGGTAACAACACGACTTGTCAGAGTGCACTTGTCAGTGGCGGTTTAGGAAATGCCGAAGGTAGTTCCACCACGCCGGTTCGTACCATTTAGGGTTCAACGCTCCGCCAGGTATAACGGTACCCTCGCAGGACCGTAGCAACGAAACTATCCGTCGTCGATTCTACGGAGGGGTAACAGGGTGAGCGATACAAATTTCTTTTCAGGTTTGTCAACTTTAGTCCGTAACGTTGTTTCGAACCTTCTCGCTGCGTTATCATTATCAACATTATCATTATTATCACTGTTACTATCATTATTTTTATGATTAATGGTTTAACTACTATTGCAAGAGAAATATATTAAGTATATACTTGTTTCAAGTGTTTGAGAACCCTGCCCGCAATCATAAATATCATATTTTAGATGACCGTATGAGACATCAAAGATTCGATACTTGTTTTTAAAAGATAGCAAGAACTGCTAAGAAAAATACATTTGCTTCGAGGCTGCATCGTTGAAAGCATATTTAATGTACTTTCGGAATAAAGCTTTTACGTTCGGTTTGCGCGTGTCTCGACGCTATATTTCAATTCGCGCTATTACTTTAGGAAAATAAATGTCTATCGTGTAATATGAGGTAAATGCAAAAACAAAGTTCAATGGTTTATTCAACTTTTGGCACGATGCACCAAAAATACATTTTACCGCATCGTCGGATCTGTTTATTCGCGAACAAACTAAAATGATCCGGATAAAACGTTAAAGCGAACGTGTATGGCTATTCCATTTGTCGGCAGCATCTTGTTTGCTGTTTGCTCGGTTAGTCGGGCAAACGTTTCACGGTCTGTAAATCATTTTTACATTACCAACAGACCTCGGTGAGCGGCAATATTATTTTTACGCCTACTTCTGTTCGTCCTCCGATTTATCAAATGCTATAAATAATTTTTGATCAAAAATGCAGATATAATGGACGCAGGATACGTGCCCTACAAATGTCGAATTCTATTTGTTTCGTAATTTATGTCATGTTACTAATGCATTGTTTGAATTTACTGGCAAAGTGGATCGGCCAAAAACTTTAGCGACATCTGTATACAAGTTAGGAGATTAAAATCGTGAACTCTCGATAGATGACTCCATCAGTCGTGTCGTTGAATTCATCTGAATTTGAAACGCGATTCACACAACGGCAATGATTTTTTCTCGGTGTATAGCTTTTCATGTTATAACATACAATTATACCGAAATAATAAAGTTTCTTTGATCGATAAAATATACACATACATTCATGTACGGTTAAACGAGTATTGTTCAGGAAAGTACCTAGTGCTTTGACGAAATGTCATATCGTATCTGTTCCACTAATTTCATCGAACAACGTAAAGAACATCGACGGAAAGCTTTTTCTTTTCATCAACGCGTGATTTCGTACGATTCCAAAAGATGGGGACAATCTTGATCGAAGCTTCTTGTTTCCAAAATAATATGGCGGTGTGCACGTGGTGTCTGCGTCTCTGTGTACCACTCTGTTGTCAAACGTGTAACAATCCTCGTTCCGCGATTATCGATTCGTCCGTGATATCCTCGAAGGTGGAACAGACATTTTTATTCGTGAAAAATGCATGGTAATGGAAGGGTGTCGTTCGACGAAAAAGAGCCATAAAGAGTGGCGACGAATAGCGAAAAAGGAACGTCGCAGGCGTCTGCGTCGCGCAGCAGCCTCGGAACGAGAAGCGGACGAGGAACGCCTGAGGGCAGCACTCGAGAAAAGCGCGGAATATTTAAATTGGTTGGAACATTGCCAAGTCGAGGAAAAGGAAAAAGAGATTCGAGAAAAGGAGGAGCACGATGAACGAGAACGACTATGGTTAGAGGAGGAGGTAAAGCTAATCCTTACCGTGCTTCAACCTTCTTCTTCCAATTTTTTATAAATCTTGTTTACACGCATTCCACGTAGCACGGTTCCTTTCCACTGAATTTTCTTTGTTTCGGCGATCGATGGTACGCGTTCGATTAGTTGTAAGATCATTCGAAACAATTTATTCTAACCATGAAAGCAACGCGAACATGTGGATACCGAAACCTATCAGTTATTACATGGTTCCCGTAAGTTCATAAACGCGATTCCAAAGCTTGCGTATGACGTTTCGTTTTAAAATTTCACAGGCGAGAGCCCAGCAGGAATGGCAAATTCTACAGGAACGAAAGCGAAAGGCACGACAATTGCAGCTGGAACAGGAGGCAAAAATCCGACAAGAGTTCGAAGCGAAACAAGAAGTGATTCGAAAGAAACAGGAAGAGGAGAAACGTAAGAGAGAGGAGGACATTAGAAAGCGGGAGCAGCTGTTGAAAGAGATCGACGATTACATCGATGATGGAATCAAGACCCCAGAAGCTCTGCGCGAAGTTATCGAAAGTCAACCTGGAAAAGAGCTTTGTCCTTTTTTCAACAAAACGGGTGCTTGCAGGTAAGCGGTAGTGTAGCAAGAAAATAATAAAAATATCTAAAAACAATATACTTTCAGATACGGCGATACTTGCTCCAGAAATCATCGTAGAGTATGCCTGAGCAAAGTGATATTAGTACCTGGATTTTATACGCATTTTTCTCTGGAGAAGAATTCTGCGGAGTACGATACCGATATCGCGCTAGAATTCGAAACTTCGGAAACGAGGCAGCATTTCCGCGAATTTTACAAGGACGTTGTTCCCGAACTAGAATCTTTCGGAAGAATAAAAACCTTGAAGTACTGTTGTAACACCGAGATTCACTTGCGAGGGAACTTGTACGTCGAATACTATACGGAGAGAGAAGCGGCCAGAGCGTTGAGGAGGTTGAAAGGTCGCTGGTACGCTGGTCGACAGCTCAATTGCGAATTCGTCAATTTGAAATCGTGGAGGAGCGCTGTATGTGGAATGTCAAAATGTCCGAAGGGAAGGGCGTGCAATTTTCTACATACTTTTAAGAATCCGTATAACGAGTACGACATTAAAAGCCCACCGAGGTGGACGAAACAGCAGTTGCTTTCGTCTTCTCACGAGGTTGCCAGCAGCAGGAGAAGCGAGCATAGGTATTTAGCGTTCTCCTTACACTTTAGAATGTCTTAAATTTGAATTGTAACGTTATATCTCGTTTGCAGAAGCAAGTCAAAATGGGAGGATGGCAGCGACGTCGAGCAGGGTAAGAACTGGAGGTGGTCTGAATCTCCAGAAGTTGAAGTGGAACATCGTTCGAAGACCACTGACAAGCGCCATCGTTATTCCGACGAAAAAGATCCTCGACAAAAATCTACGCGTGACAAACGATGCGATCTATCCGAGAGAGATACGCCGGTTAAGCGTCGTCGATCGAACTCCGAAAAACGAAGTCTCGAAGAGAAAGCCAAAGACGACAACGCTTCGAACGTCCGTGAATCCCGTAAAAGACGTTTGTCAAAACACCAAAGAAAGAAAGAGGAGGCACACGGTTATGATGCGTCAAAATCACCGAGACATCTTAACAAAAGACACTCGATGAACAGTGACAAAAGTCATCGTTCGAAAACTCGTCGATCTTCGAACAATCATTCCAGAAAGGATAAGGAAGACTGCGAAAAAGTTAGACGCAAATCGAAAAATCACGATGAATCTCGCGAAAATTCTCCTCGAAGAAAATCCAGTGATCCCTCTGAAAAATTCAATCCCGAGAAAACTGATAACGCGAAGTACGTGACGCGCGTAAAATCTAAATGGGATAAAGAAAATTCCGAACTAATTGATTCCGAAAGCATGGAGTCGACGGATTCGGATTCATCCGATGTCGCCGATGACAAGAAGCCCAAGGTCTGCTTAAAAAGGTCCGACGACGAATGGGCTACGACAGATTCCGAGAACGAATCAAAGGTCAAAGATAAGTAGCGACCTGAAAAAAAGATGTAATGTAATTATTGTAATTAGAATTATAACCATTTTTTTTAAAGCACAATTATCAATAAAGTGTTTTATATTCGATACATTTTACCTTTGTTCAATTTCACATTTTAAATCAATTAGAAACAGATATGTCGGTCACTTTAGATAGACGTATGTACATAGAACAATAGATATTATTTATCAACCACTCGTGTTTGGCTTTACAATTTGATATTTCTTGAATCCTATACATTTCATCATGATTAAGGTGGCTGTAATCACTGATTCGACTCGATCCGATTGTGCGCGTTCGTGTCATCTTATCAGATAAACTCTTTCAATTTGATTCAAAGTTAATAGGAACCGATATTTATCGCCGAAGAAAAGAAATTGTGAACCAGTGCTTTTGGGATCAGCTTCGACGCTGATCGAACAAAGTTACAGATTCAAGTCTGTTTTTAGTGCTTCGAACATGATCCTCCTAAGTGTTTTATTGTCACTGTGCGCCGTTTTTCGACCAGGCGATGCCTTTGGTCTTCACGGATTTCACTTTCGTGGTTTGGAAGAACCAGTTTCTTCAAACGAAACGTACGCTCAGAATATAATCGAAGCTTGGATCCAACAGCCTCTAGATCATTTCAACCCTCGGGACAATCGTACTTGGTCAATGGTATTGTCACGCGAAAATATTCTCAACTAGCGAAATCAAAGTTAACGCCCATATTTTATTTCGACAGCGATACTTAGAAAATTCAAAGTATCATAAGGAAGGTGGACCGATCATGATCATGATAGGCGGAGAATGGGAAATATCCACGGGCTTTTTAACGACTGGTCTAATGTACGAGATCGCTTCCACTCACGGCGCAATGATGTATTACACCGAACATCGTTATTATGGTCAAAGTAAACCGACCGAGTAAGACTTTTGTTTCTATTGGGTCCAAAGATCTTTTTCTTTTCATGTAACGCGTTTAATTTTGCCTCGTTCATCCATTCCCAGGGACATTAGTTCGAAAAACTTACAATACTTGAGCGTGGATCAGGCTTTGGCCGATTTAGCGTATTTTATCGAAACGAAAAAGGAACAGGATCATCTTCGGAACAGCACCGTCATCGTAATCGGTGGATCTTATGCAGGAAGTATGGCAGCATGGGCTAGACTAAAGTACCCTCATCTTATTCAGGTGATTAAGTATTTTGCTCTCTTTCGCTTTGGTTTTTGTCCGTTTTAAATGGTCGGTAACGATCGATTCGTTAACAGGGTGCATTGGCTAGCAGCGCTCCGGTATTCGCCAAGGCTGACTTTTACGGTAAATTACAAAGCTCTTTATAAGTATTTAGGTGAGCTCTTAATCGTACAATAATGGCGGATAATGCTTTTTGCAGAATATTACGAAGTTGTAACCGAATCCATTCGTAGACAAAATGAAAAATGCGCAGATGACATCAAAGCTGCGTTCGACGCGGTCGAGAAACTACTTTTCACCAAAAATGGTCCGAAGAGATTAAAAACTTATTTCCAGTAATTATCGATTATTTTTACGTACATTCTACATTTAAGTTAAGCTTATTCGAGTGAAATGTTTCAGCTTATGCGATGCACCTGACGTAAAATCTCACAACGATATCGGACACCTCATGAACACTTTAGCCGAGGTATACTTTCTTAAAAACTAAATTACTATCACTCGTTACGTTACGCGGTGCATTATGAAACTATGTTACGTAGCCAGCCAAGAAGACGATGTCTTAGTTTTTTATAGTAAAAAAAATATGACCAGTCTTTCCGGAGAACTCATTGCGCAATTCTATAATCGCCCATCCTTTCCGTTGACAGGGATTTGCTGGCATTGTCCAATACGATAACGTGGAAAAGAATCAAACGAAAATAGCTGCCTGTTGCGACAAGATGACTGCCACGTCCTTAGGTAGTCCTCTTCAGAGACTGGCACACGTAATTACAGACGGCAACAAGAAGTGCATAGAAAATAACTACCAGAAATTCGTCAAACAATACAGTAACGGGACGTGGAAAAATGATATCAGCAGACAATGGTATTATCAAACCTGCTCGGAGTTCGGTTATTATCAAACCACAAATTCGAAAAACTCCATCTTTGGATCTCTATTCCCGTTGCGTTTCTTTACGGATTTGTGCGTCGATTTGTACGGTGACTAGTACGTATAGAAAAGGTTGATACGTAGACAATTTTCACGATGTTACGTCCTGTTTCATCCCGTTTATTTTTTCGCAGTTACAATGAAAATTTCTTGGATACGAGCATCAGAAGAACGAATATAATGTACGGCGGTTTACGACCTGATCTGCGCAACGTAATTTTCACCAACGGCGACATCGACCCGTGGCATAAACTTTCGGTTCTTCAAAACCTGAACGCGGACTCGCCTGCCATACTTATCAAAGGTAGTAAAAAAAGATTTACGTCTTTCGTTTCAAACTATTAGCAACGGAATGTTACTTCCAGGGTCATCGCACTGTCGCGATCTATACAGCGACAACCTAGACACAGACGCCAAGGATCTTGTTAACGCCAGAGCAAATGTGCGGAAAATTATCGGCACTTGGCTCGCTTCCTAAACTTATTATACGATTAGTCGGCAGAAAGAATGAGAAACAAAAATATATGTAAAAAGTATCCGTTTATTCCATTGATGCAGTCTTATTTACATAGTGACCAATAAACAATTACATGTCATTTACGAACTATCAAAATTATACCTATTTAAAACTTAATTTCAATTTCTCCGATTTTAATTGTACGTTTGTGGCTATATTATACTTAAAATAATTTCGTTACCCTATGTCTAAATACCATTTGTAAACGTACTTAAAATATCAACAATTCGTCGAGCGCAAAAAATATGTCGCGCCGACCGAGATCGATTCGCCATCTCTTCTTCGCGAAAAATTTTATACCAGCTTGCAAATTTGCTTTGTTTCGAGTTAGTCCACTTCGAGTTTTCTGAACGATCCGGTGATACCGTACATGGTGGAATCGCTGTTGCCAATATCGGAGCAACCCAAACCTTGCTTCAAAGCGGATACTGCGCCTTCTCGAGCTTTGTCCGAGTATAATTCCAAGCATACTCTCATCTTATCGTGACTCAATAAGGTTGGTCTCATTTCTAGCAATTCCTTTCTCCACAGTGCTACGCAAACAATTCATTTTACGTAATTCTCTAAGGACGTTACATTAATAAATATTCCAAAAAGAAGATATACTATGAAAACAATTTGAGATACCAGCGTTTTAAAATTAATTCTTTTGTATCATATCTTGTATTATATTTTGTGTTAAATCTTGCAACTTGTCTAATTTTTAATCGCTCGTATCTCGAGACCAAAGTACCAGATTGCAAATGACAAAAGATTCAGTTTCGCTTTGTCTGAATGTCTAATTAACGAGATCGAGAATCGTTACGATAACGTTATCGAAATGACTGTAGCTAATCGATATTTTTATCTCAACACTTACCGATCATTTCCTTCATTGGCATCGTACCACCGTACTCTTTAGGCAACATGCTCGTGTCCATTTTTCGATTGATGGCGTCTTCGAGGCTGGTATAAATCTTGACGCGTTTTTTGATCTTCTCAGAAATCAACGACATGCCGAAATCGAGAGCGAATTTCAGGGAGGGATGAATATTAATAGCGTGTACTTCCTTGTGCCGCATCGGTATGGTGCGCTAGAATCGTGATCATTCATGAATTTTTTTATATCTGAATATTGGTCTACTTGATCGTGAGTGGGTCCGATGAGAGTCTGTTCAGAGAAGGAAGAGCGAAGTTCAAAGAACCGGTTGTTCCTTCTCTTTATGTCGTTTTAAGGCGTTATGAAATTCAATTGCGTCACTGTCCTTGAATCGAAAGTATCACGCAACATCCAACGAAAAGGAAATTGTTCCGTGATTTTGTAAGTCAGTAGTTCGAGGAGTCGAAAAATACCGGGAAAGAAAGATGCTGTACCTCTCCGTTTTTCACGATGCGAACAGCTTCTTTTGGCGTGAAAAGCGTCAAATGCGGGAAACTAACGCCACCTCCATCGGCAAAATGAACAAAACCTCGTATTTGATTTTCTTCGTCTTCCATCAGAGTTTCGTAGGTGATCGCGTGAATTCTACACATGTCGACGTTCGTGTACTTGTGAGGATCGAAGACACCTGAAAACATGTTCCATAAACATGAAAGAGAAAGTAAACGCGCGTTATATGCACATAGAACACGTGCTAGTCGCTACTCGTTCTCTTCGGCCGTGACAAAGAAATAATATTCGTGCCATAAATTTCTCGAAGGTTGCGTTTTAAAAATTTTTCTTCGGCGAAATAAATTTACAATCGTATCCAGCAGAGTGTAGGTATCGGGCTTCGAAAGGTCGCGTAAAAATATCCGAGACAATGGATGAAAAATGTAGTAAGAACGATTAGCAGAGACGAGAATAATGCTTACCTGGCCTGGCAATTATAACGCGACGGCCTTTCTCGTCGCGGCCGGGAACAGCGAACAAATACCTAAAGAAAAGTAAATCCAATATCGGTTAACTTCGATGTCAAGAAAGCGAGCGGTCTCGTATCTTACCCCAAAGAAATCAATTCCTCCATCGTCGGTTCAAACATGTCTAAATTGTTGAAAGCCGGGTGGTATACCTGACGAAGCAACAAATATCTCTCGATCGCCTCCTCGGCCATTGGTACGTTAAATTTTTTACATCTCAAAAATCTTAATAAGAATTGAGCATCTGTCGAACGAGAAGCGCCATCGATTACAAGTAGCTGAACCAAGTATCAGCGAGCGATACTCGAGAAACGCGTATGGGTTAAATAGGGTAAAAGAGTGTTGAAAAAATAAACGCTGATCTCTCACCCAGTCGGCAGTTCTGAATACGCGGGTTCAATTTGATCCAGTTGCGTACTTGCTGAAGTGCCTGATCTCTCGTATTTTTATCTTCTCGGAGTTCCTCCTTGGTAAGTTTCTGCGTATCTTCCGAAAGAGAACACTCGTAATCGTCTTCTCCGGTTACCCATTCGATCGCTCCCATTTTGCTGCTCGACCGAGTACTTTCGAAGGAACGTCAACGCAACTTCAAATTTTCAGAATCCGAAAGCTTATCGAACGGAGTTCTAAAAAGTGATACGATTTTGATTATTCGTCGTTCGGTTATAATAAGCACACTCTGTGATCGTCTTACGTTCTTTCCGAGCGTTTTTAAATACATATTATGTTCAAAATATCGTTCGAATTCGTTCACGTGGCGTCTAGATCTTCGGATGCACTCTCTTTAACGAACCGCTGGCATAGTTTGCCGGCAACGTTCAAAGTCAAACCGTGAATGGTGTTATATCGCGACAGAGATACCGATCGAAATATACTTTCTTTTACGCGAGTTTCAGCGTAGTTTTGTAATTATATGAGAACCTTCCAGCCACCGGTGAACCATCCACGATTTCGTGACATAACGTTTCCCTCGCTTTATGATATAATGTTCGACCGGTCACCAACACCGAGACCGGCATTACGTTTACGGCGAGCGAGTGACTCCTTTCGCAACCACTTTCTCCGATTATGCAATCCGCTAAGTTACGCGCCCATCTTTGTTCTTCGATTTTGTCCGACCGACTAACACGAATCGAGATATACTGTACCATTCCCTCGTTTTTAACATATTTTTTCATACCGATTCGATTCGTTACGTGAAGTATGCGGTGCCAAAAAATTACAATAGCCGGAGGATTAGAAATGGAACGCGGTTCGTAAGTGCCTTTGAATTATATAGCACGATCGAATTTTTATATTAAAATAATCTTGTAAAAGATCTTATTAATGTTCACCGTTATTGTAAGTGCGTACTTACGAGTTGAACGTTTCGCATCTATTCGCACAGTCAATGAACGCTAACATTAATAGGGTTACCCAGCAATCAGGGAAGTAAACCGCGCGTGCACCTATCTTCCGCGTAGAAAGTGCAATTTATCAAGTTATTATGCATTTTTTTTACGATATCAATTCTCTCTATATATAGAAACTGTTTTCGGGATTACGTCAATTATGTCGATGTTTCAAACTCTCTATTTATTTCATTTATTTGTAAATAAAAAAATCAACTCGGATGATAGAATAACTTGCATTCATTGAACAAAGTTGCACATTGGCTATATTACTACTTTAATGACTATTTTAATGGTTCTCATCAATTTTTTTCTTTTAACGCAAATAAAATCTTGCTTGTATATTCAATGGCATTATTTTATATAACTGATGCATAAAATTTTTTACTTTTAAACACAAAATGCAGTATAGGTTTTAATAAATCTTACCAGCAAGAAACAATAAAACATCAGCATAAAATTAATTCAAGAAAAGTCAAGGTTGTATATGCAATAATATATGTATACGTAACACGAATAATCAAATTTCCAAATTTCAAATGCTTTAGCCATTGTAGGTAATTTTAAATTAAAATAGACATGATTTTATTCTATAAATTCAAATTTCTAAAATATCTAATAAAATCATGTTACTTACTACTAAAATGTACAATTTGTTATTCCTAAAAAAACTGTGTGAAATAAGTATTCGAATAAAAGTTTCTCGTAAAACACTGTAAATCGTAGTCAGTATAAAATAGGGATGAAAAGGATAACGTACCCGGATCGAAGTCACGCAGGTGAGTAGTTGGAGGAGACTGTCTCCTCTTAACCGCGGAGCGCTCTTTTATAATTTCCAGTTACACCTTTCTTCTTACTCCACCTTCGGTATCCTTGCGGCTTGTTCTTCTGGGGTCGTGAAACAAAGTCCCTTCGAGGAACAGCTGATACAGTCTTTAAAACTCGATACCTTATTGGTCGAAAGGCAAATGGTTCCTGACACCGAGTACAAATAGTTCCGCGTATATCCTGGCGAAGTATAAGTACAGAACTGCCGCGGTTTACCCAATTGTCCGTCTTTTATAGATACGATGGTAGGAACCGTCGTTCACCTAAAGTCTAAACGATGCACGACAATTTCGTAACGATTCTTTCCCTCCTTGGCGGTAACGAGCTCCTTACAAAACTTTTCGGGAATTATACGCACGAGCGTGTAACGTTCTGTCACAGTTTCCGGATCAGCATTTGACGTTATATTTACCCGAAGATTCGAAAAAAATATTAAATATTTGTTCCTCGCTTCGATCTAATTGCTCGGCGAGATTTTTTCGGAATATGTAATCGCAGCTTTGATAAATATCGAACTTATGTAAAGAGTTACCAGAAGTACTTTAACATTGCAAGGTAAGAATGAAACGGACCATGCGATTCGGTAACGGTCATTTTTTTATGGCTAGATTATGCCGAACTAAAAATTCAGGAAGTTTTTTTTTAAATCAAAATGTAACATGATTGATAGTAACAATAATAACGCTTGACGGTACTTCCCATGTTACATCCGAATAAGTTCTTAAACACGTGGTGGTACCTTTTTTTAATAACCTCTATATTACACGTAACTGTTTTTAGCTTACATCACCGGTCCACGTAACAAGCAATTAGGAAATTTCTTTTCAGCTAGATTCAATCTCTTGTAAGTTTAACGATAACGTAAAAGAAATGAAGACAGCGGATCTTGCTTTTACTTGGTTAGACGTCGTTACGTCAACATGATTTTGACTATCGTATTGTTTAATCGCAAAAGATGTGAATTTTCAACTAAAGAAAATACCCTCTTCCTTTTTTTTCTTTGATATATTTATTATTGATCATTGTCAACACCGGTACAGGAATCAAAATGAAACAAAATGTCATTGATTATAAAAGTAAAAGTATAAATACGGATCTTCTAAAAAAAGGATTTGGAGGGTAAAGAAAGAAGAGAAGGAAGTGTTAGAATAGAAAATAAGATAAATCGTTACGGTTACGCATAACGGTAGCGATCGTACTGACATAAGTACACGTAACCGTTACTTCGATAGTACTGTTTTCTTACCAAGTTTTGACACGCAATACTCTGAACACTTATAATCAGAAAGTGAAATGTGACTATACCCCCAAGAATGTTCCGACTAGAGACGGAGAAATTACGTGCGTAAAAGAACTTTGCCAGTATACAGAGTCCGTCCGTACGGATTTCGCGCACCATCTGTTTCAAATTGTGCGTCTTGAAATGAATAGAACCAGGGCTTTAAATATTTATTTTATCTCATTTATTGCAATCAAAATAACATTTACCATACAAAAATAATAATTATACTCAGCTTGGCACAAATACTATGTTCATAGGCAATAGGAAACACTAGCTTACAAGAAACTTCAAAATTATGATGAAAATGATATAAATGCAGAATGTATATAATAGTAACTAATTTTAAAAATAATAGACTACACTTATGACCTTTTGAGCACATGAATTCGTTACTTCAGTCTTCCATAAGTCTTTCATCATTATCACACAGTACATTTAAAAACAAAGAGATTTGTCAAATTTACCCTCTACCAACAACTTGTACTTTGCTATGAGCACCTTTACAACCACTATTAGAAAATAGTAAACTTTGTTTAATTACGTGTATTTGACTCTGGGCCAGAGTCATGTTGCTATTTCTTGCTGCTTCTGTTATACACATCTCTAATACCTGGTCATCTAAAGGTTTATAAGGAACAATTAAAAACTTAATGTTTGTATTGTCAAAAGCTTTGCTGATTGCATCTTCGTTCTGTACAGAGCTTGTTTCTCTTTCTAAATAATTATTTATGTTCTTAACATTGAAAACAGCTAATACTGTAATGCATTTATTTTTATTCTTGCTTAATAAGCTCATTGTATCGGAAAAGAAATCTATGTCTTTCATTTTTAAATTTTCCATAATCAACAACATGTTTGAGCGAGAAGAATTTAATGCATTCATATCTATAGTGTCTTTCAGAACTGGATCATATACAAAAATTCCATTCTTATTTGGGAAATTCTTTGCTATAATTCCAACAGTGTAAGATTTACCAACACCGGTTCCACCTACAAGACACAGCACTTTCACGTAGAAAGTGTCTGTACTTAAAAATGAAATGATATTTGAAATTGCATTTCTTTGACCGTATACTTTTTGTTGTAATTCCAAACTAGCATTTGAGAAAAGCGTGGTATGGTCACAAATTATAAAGGAATCCAGATTTAAAAATAAGGCAAGTATTCCTATAAATATTGAAAAGATGCATATACATTTGAAATTACAGCAACTTGTGCTTACTTTCGTTGTTACCATATTTTCTTTCTTTGCTACTAATGGTCTAAATTTCTTTTTTATATCTTTATACACAACTTTATTATTATCATTTGTAACATTAAATTGTTTCTGTTGAATATCTGTTGGTTCTTTATCTTCAGATTTTGAGCGTGGAAGATACTCCCCTTTATCTTTTATACCGGTGTTCACAGAAGGATGTAACAAAAATTTAGAATCGTTCAGAGGTTTCAGATTTTCAATTTTTTTGGATTCTATTTCACTTGATTGTTTTCCTGGTATGAATTTTGGTGTATGTATTATACTATTACTTTTACAGAATTGCTGACTGGAGGATTCAAAAAAGTTAGACGGAGGTCTAGTTGGCTGCCACTCAACTTCGTCATTGCGTTGTCTAAAAGCGGAATAGAATTTTAATTACTTAGGCAAAGAGATTCGTTTAATTGTATAATTCAATATATATGTTGCCGGCAAAAGCCGATTTTAGGATAAACTAACTTTTCCTAGGCCAAACTAGTTCATCCTATATGCTTAATCTAGGCAAAACTAGTTTGGCCTTAAATCGGATTTGGCCGGTAACATGTACATCGTAAAATTCTACCTGATGTTTGAAGTTTTATCAAATATTTGTTCGTAACTGTATTGTCTAACCAAATTAGGCGAATTTTCGGAATAATACGATTGTTTTATATAAATTCGCTGAGACGACGGTAGTTCGGAATAACTAAATGTCCTAGTCAACTTAGAATCATTATCTGAATCTAATAATTTCAGTGCTGCAAAGTGTTTTTCCATAACATGAAAGATAATCCAATCCTGTAGCGAATAAAACCGACAAACAATAAACATAACCTCAATGATATATTAAGTTTGTCAACTTTGATATATTATGTGTTTTAATATTAATAATGTTTTGCCTTAAATTATTTATCAAAATGACATTTACCTTCAAGGTTCTAATATAACAAAATGAATAGATGGATGAAGTTCAAACTGATCTTATGGCAAACACGAAATGAACCAAATTGCAGTTGGGATTTCAAATATTATAAGAAATAAACCTAACAAATTTGATGACACTCATGTTTTATTTTCACACTGAGTATTTTATTATTGTATTAATTATCAATTAGAAAAAGAAATATGAAAACATTCGATGATATAAGATTCTATTTGATGTAATCTAACTTAAATCATAGTATTTTTTAGCACTTGTAGTTAAATAAATTTAATAACATCATTCATAAGAGAACAAAAATTTTGTTTCATATACGGTAATGTTAATAATCGATATTGTAAAGGTTCAAGAGCGGAAAAAGCAATAACGACGTAAAGGTCTTTGAAAAATTGCGCGTAGTTTCAATTCATCCGTTCCGCTGATCACAATTCATATTCCTGTAATTCAAGCTTAGTTTCTGCTCGCGTATCGACGAGAGAGCATTGTAGATTTTAGATGTGTTATTTTGTGTTTTCGTAATGTGACATTTCTCCAACAAAAGGCAATAAAAATGCGATCAAAACAACCGTTATTACAGTGTCTCTGGACTATGTCAGTACTCGCACTGGCCGTTGGTAGAATTCATAAACTCGAAATACGGGTTAGTTCGAAGGATTTTAAGTAATATAGAATGTATATTTACTAATCACTTTATCGGAATTTATTTATTACGTCAATCGCGTTTAACCGAGCAACATAATTAATCGTATTATCTATTATATGCATAATACATGATAACCTTTAGTATTTTGACAAAATAATTATAAAAAAATTATATAAACGAACAAAATATCGTATCAGTATTTATTCTAAAAGCTACACATTTATATCTAGATACTTACATACACTATAAAAGACACGCGAAAGATTTTCACGAAGAATTCGATAAAAAATAGAACTTTTGAAATATAGGTTATAGTCGTCTATCAATCGTCCAAACTATCATTTTTCCGAGGCTTCTTTTATCCTCGACGCTTAGTCATAGGTTACAGGGTTCCCGTTCGATTGTACGCAATATACGTTTTCTGTTACAGAAGGATGTAAGACGACACATTTCCCTGAGTACCTTTGGTTTCTACAAGGGTGGCATTCTCGATGTAAATCTGATCAATTTCAAGGCCGAGCCTTTTCACGAGAACGAAGTGGTGAGTAATCGTAACGTGGATATCGCGTAATGCTATGCGTCGTCCATTCAGTGACACCTGTTTCCATTTTCCGTCATTCATGTCGCTTAAACTATAACGATAAGAAAATTCCTCGAACTATTTTCCTCATATGTACTTTTCTGTACGAACGTTTCCTGTTCAAACGAAAACTGCACATGTGTTATACTTCTTAAACGCACGATCGTACACGTAAAATTTGATCAATTATTTAATACCGGTCATACTGCTCATAATTAGCATTCCTCTCAGGTCAGGTTATAAATATTAGAATTCTCTCGAGTTATTTATAAACGATATCCAATATTGATTATAGTCAGATTGTTAATATTCGTTTCAAGTACGAAATACTCTAGCATACGGAAACTTAAATGAACATCAAAATAATTGTTTTTGAAAATTTGCGAAATAATAGACCGCCTTATAAGATGTTTTATTTTTTTACGATCTAGTTTGGATTCAGTTTAGATCGCACGCTAAGCGATGCGATGAACCCGTATTTGGATAGCCATCAAGAAAGATGCGTGCTGCAAGACATTTCGAACGTTAAAAACGATTTTGAACAGAAGGATGATAGCGCGATCATATATTTCACGATGGACTTGAAAAATAATTTGTAAGTATAAATCGCGTAAGTATTTAATCGCTGAAGTATGCATAAATTTATTGCATAAACGTACGTGTTTCAGATTGAAGGTAAACTGCAGCCGAAACGTGCACACCGTGCACATCTACAAAGATTCGAACAGCGTGTTGGCGTTTCGAGCAAAGAGAAACTCTTTTCCGGGTAGATTTAGCGATACCGCTCTCTTTTCGCGGAGGAAACGTTATAGCTCGGACGGTGAGTCAGAATTTTGCGAGTTCCTTGACTTTTTTTCGCGACAATAAATTTTGTCGTAAGGTCACTACCGTAATGAATTAGCCTTCCACAAAATTATACTTAAAGCTAGAAGAGAAAAAGATCATTGTATCTTGTATTATGAAAGAGGAAACGCGCCACCAATGATCAACGAATGACGCTCACAGAGGGACAAGGATTTTAAAATAAATTGGTCGTAGTGTGTTCGTGATTTTGGCAAACGTTCAAAGGTTTGAAGCTGTACCGCGAATCATCCCCCGAAATGAATGGACTACATCGCAACTTCCGTATATCCTATAATCGTATATAACAGTTCGTGACAAGGTGTCCAATTGCTTGACTCCAGTCAATCCATCATTCAAACATTCTCTGTTCGGTCATTAAGAGATTATTTTACTTATTATTTATGGATTATTCAGATGCTGGCGATAAAAATGCTGCTTAACCGCGTAATGCTCGATTCGGTAAAAATTACCTGTAATCGTCGTTGGACGTTATCGTTTCAAAAAATAGTTCAAAGTCGATGGTCAAGTGGGTAATCTTTTTTTTACGTTTAAGTAGGTTGATTTGTTACAGTAGTTAATTTTGTGTCGTGCATTAATATAACCAGTATGACCATCGCCATTGAGTATTTTAGAAACGCGCGTCAAACATTGGTACAAAAATCAATGTTCTCGTGTCTGAGAGAACTTCCGTGTATTTCCGAACTGACGAGTCGAACCACGATGCACACGGCGTTAAGTGGAAAGTACTTATCAATATTGCACAAAAAGGAGTGTTAAAAATACACACGATTGCATTCGCGGGTTATTTTTAACACGGACTGTTACTAATATTAGATGCTTGGTTAGTAACATGCACTAACAGGTGGAAAAGCAAGAAGTTGGCACCAACGACATCGATCGCGTCCTTTCATTATATAGTCGTTAATGTTCCTCCAGCAAAGAAATTTGTCCGTATAATACATTATATTCCTCGTGTTTTCTTATACAATGTTTTTCTCTTCTTGTACGAGACTGAAAGTGCGAAAGTACGTTTAACCGTATTCGAACGATTACGTTAGGTTCGCCTTGAACCACTTGCCATTTGGCATTAAATTGATGCTATGTATCGTGACAGACATTTTCGTTCGAACTTCTAGATACAGCATAGGTTTTATACACGTATTATCGCGACACTTAATACATGTAATCGATTGTCCGATGACGATGTATTACTAACAGCTCTGCCAAATGCGATGCTATACGAGACCGTTTATTATGATTTATCTTTCTGCGCACTATTAGCAGCAACGTCACTGTACTTCTGGTACATGTCGGACTTTTTTGATTTATTCTCACTTTTACTTACTGGAGTGATTGTGTATGTTTTTCGAATACAGGATTTGGGTCGTAGAGCTTGAGAACGCGCTTTGCTTAAAAGAGGGGAGAGGAAAGGGAGCATATGTTCGGTGCGTAGAACGGTTAAAGACATATAGCATCGTTCGCGAAATTTCATGTTCCTTCTTTGGAACACATCGTTGTTGCCGCACTAAATTCGATTGTGATCGATATCTCATGGAATGTGGACGCGGAGCGACATCGGTGATCGAACACCACCGAGATGAGAGTCGCTATAATTAACGTGACTCGTCCCCAATCTTATAAATAACTCGAAACTCAAATATTTTTGAGAGTCTGGTTAGGTAACTGTCTTCTAGAGTAGTATATTTCGCGCCAATAAAATTCACTATCCGATTGGATTATATCGAGCTTATAACAGAGATCAATTCGCTTAATCCGTTTCACCGGATTCAATGGCTTAGCGAAAACGAGAAAAAGAGCGATTTTCGCTGTACTCGTTAAAACGTTATTTCGCTCAATGGCGATAATCTTCGCAGGTATCGAAAGATCCATCGTCGAGAATGAATCCGAAACCAAGTCGGCGGAGAGCAATGTCTGCTCTCGTCTAAAGCTTCCAATGACTGTACAGACCATAAAAGGGGAGAGGTATTACAACACAAGTTTTGCCGTGTACGTCGCTAGCAAAGAAGAAGAGGGTCTCTACAATCTTTACTTTCACAATTGTCCAAATTATAAATATGATGTCCCGGTTGCATTAGATTTTACGGTAAGATTTTTATTTCGTAACATGTATTTGGAACAACGCATGAATGATAAAAGCATTAACGACACGCAACTTGCAGATACAAATATCCGAGATAAATAGTGGGAATTTCCTGAGCGCTGGTGAAATGCCCCTACCAGCACTTTATTTTATGATGGCGCTTTTGTTCTTCTTATCGGGTTGTTTCTGGGTGTTTATTCTTAAAAAGAGCAAGTAAGCATCCGATCAAAGTATCGAATATGATTAAAACGGTAATATTTTCCCTTTCTTTAAAATTTTCAATTCTTATTCCTTTAGGCATCCCGTATTCAAAATCCACTATCTGATGGCAATTCTGGTGTACTTGAAATCTCTGTCGCTGCTTTTCCACGGAATCAATTATCACTTTATTCAAACGAAAGGAGAGCACGTGGCAGCCTGGGCGATTCTGTATTACATCACCCATTTATTAAAAGGAGCAGTACTTTTTATTACCATTGTGCTCATCGGCACTGGGTGGACGTTCATCAAACACATTCTAGCCGACAAGGATAAAAAACTGTTTATGATCGTGATACCATTACAGGTTAGCCGAAATACATTTTTAACGGACGACAGGAAGAACAGTACCTTACGAGAAACTTTGATTCGCAGGTATTGGCAAACGTGGCAGAAATAATAATCGAAGAAAGCGAAGAAGGAGACATCGAACACAAGACCTGGCGGGACGTGTTCATTCTCGTGGACTTACTTTGCTGCGGTGCCATTCTATTTCCAGTAGTTTGGAGTATCAGGCACCTACAGGAAGCTGCGCACACTGACGGCAAGGCAGCCGTTAACTTACGCAAGCTCAAGCTCTTTAGGCATTTCTATATTATGATAGTTTGTTACATTTATTTCACAAGAATCATAATGTACTTACTCAAGGTATGATATTCGTATATCTTTTTTTCTTCTGATTTCTCGTACTATTCTTTCAAAAATATTCTATTGTTACGAACGAGTTTACCCTTTCTAGATCACGGTACCCTTTCAATACGAGTGGTTGGACGAGATGTTCCGTGAAATGGCTACGTACGTGTTCTTCGTTCTTACCGGGTATAAATTCCGGCCAGCCTCCGCGAATCCGTACTTCACGTTAACCAACGATGAAACGACCCAAGGCGACGATGACGACGAAGTGGATGTCGTGTGAGTATTCGATCGATTTTCTACGGTGCGTATATTCTATGTCCGATTGTTTTTTTCGTTATCGTACGAACGAGACGTATTTTGATCGTTTGCGTGCACGTGTTCGGATACTCGGTAAATGTCCTAACGTGACGATCTCAGTCTCTTTTCCAGTGTTTCCGGAAGGAGTGGTATCACCGAGGGACTCAGCAAAGTTAGCAAAGTTCCGAAAGTCATGAGGCCCGCCACCTCGGACGTTCCCTCCACTCAGGAAGAGAGAGACTGTTTGTTCAATAAAACGGATCCTTCTCACGAGTACGACTGAACGCAAAATAGAAATCCTTTGTAACGTACATAATTTTAGTGGAAACAAGAAGGTGACAGACTCGTTTCTCGGTCTTGTGATATTTCGAAACACCGATTGCGGTCCGAATAACATCTAACGAAAATGGGAGTATGTAGTTAAAGGTAGCATCGGTCTTGCTGTCTGAATATCTCGTAGAAAGGACGATAAATCGATATTTTACTTCATAACGTATATCGTGTTTGCTTTTGTTTCGAAAACCACGGTGAATACTCTGAATTTATCTGTATTGTTGCGTTCGTTCAAATCGAGACTGTTTCGATCGGCGCCATGTATCGCATTTTCTTGCGTTTAATTATTTAAATCTCGAATATTTGAACCCTTGTTTAAAACGGAATTAAAGACGAATTTTGAAATTTAGCGCAGTCTATGATTACCGGTAGAAAATTGTTATAGATAGCAAGCAAAACTAATCTAGGCGACTTAAAAAGAAGTTTCATGTTTTAAATACGCGATACGATACGTTATAACACGTTTAGAATTAAACTTGGATGAAAGCTCGATGCTAGAGCGAATTCGTGTTTTTATATGCATCTTGCTATAGCTGATTTTTCGTAGGCATTTAGTGAAACGTTCAAACATTTCCATTTGTTTTTTCCCATGACAAGCTTTAGTTTTCTTCGAGCGAAGAATCCGCGCCTCGGCGCTTTAGTAATCTTGTGATAATCGATACACCGAATCCTGGTGTATCATGATCCATTTTTGTAAAGCACTTGATAACCTTTTTTGTATAGAAACATTTACCGTGTCAAGAAAAAACAAAGGTGTAATATGTTTTAAAACGTTTAATGTGTCCCATTGCGAAATATCGTCGTTATTATTACTATTACCGCTACTGTATACGCGTTATCGTAATTATCGTTACGTCTGTTACTATTAGTATTTTATTATATGTAATAAAAGGGACACGCAAGAACGAAGTTGAACGAATAAAGTGGATATTTTTATGAAACTTTTAATTTCCCTTGATACTACATGATTTCCAGATACAAACTTCTCATTTCTTTTTTCTCGATTAAAGTATTTCTTGTTAACAAAAGTCCAACGTTAAAAAATAAGCGATCGAAGATCGTCAATTCGAGATTTTAAATAATTTCGATCCATACTTCTAGATTTTTGAAATGAAGTATCCGTGAACCGTAAGGTCTAACGAGCTAAATTGTATCCTGCTTCGACTGTGGTGAGCAGAAAATTGTGTCGATACTGCGCGAACCTACGAATTATCTAAAACTTATTGAATGGTCACTAATACTTACCGCAGTTTATGCCGTCAACCTTGCTGTTTCGAACGGTATCTATCTAGACTATCCAAGGGTACGTGAGCAACATTTCGAAGTTACTCATGTACCGTACTTTGCAACGAGACGGTAAAATATATTCGACTCTTTCCCTTTTATCTATCGCGATCGAAGAAAAGGTTGAAATTGTATTTCCGTTGAAAATATACTCTAAAAACGAAATAATTTTATCCGCTTTGTTTCTACGACCATAACATTAGAACAGTGTTGTACATGGCGCTTTAAAAGAGGTACACATCTTACACTTTCGGCGGTTACGTTACATCAGTTTGTCAGTTACTTATGAATAAAAAGGGTATCACAAAAGACGAATACGAAGATTCAAATTGCAAGCGGCAAAAGATGTTTTGTTACAGAGAATTTAATCACGGTGTGCATCTTTTATGAAATATCCTGTATTCGTCGAGTTACAAGTACGCGTACCTATCTACAGTCGGTCACGAAAATATTCGGACGCCACTATAGTTTTGACTATTATAGTCCGTACTTCAGAAGTGTATACAATAGGAACAAAAGAAGGGTTTACATTTGTTACTATGCAGTGTGTAGTTAACAAAAATATAAGAGATATTTAATCACGATTAGTGTTTACAAAAATAATTAAACAAAAATGGTAAGTGTGCTTACTTTCATGTCACGAAAATATTCGGACACTATGAAAACTATGTTTATAATACTATATATAAATCTTGTTTTTAAAAATTAATATTTTGTTGGATATCCCATGTGCTTTATGACATGCCGTAATCGCGTTGGCATATTACAAATTGTAAGATTTATACGGTACTGAAATTGTACTAAATAGGATAAGTGGTAGGAGAACCTCTGGTAGGACAATAATATTATAAACAGAGTGATGAATGCGAGGGGGGACAGTCGAACAGTCGAAGTTAGCAAATTTAGAAGAAGCGAGCGTGCGAACGAAAGAAAGTAATAAAGTCGGCGAGCGTGTCGATAAACGGAGTACGGATTTTTGTTTGTATATTTACCTATTGTAATAGTTAAATAAAAACTGTGAGAAGTTCTTTTATTTTTGCATAAACCTTACAAAATTATTTTTTTTAATTAATCTTGCCCAATAGGTAACCATTCTTCTTGCAGACGTCTTTTTAGTTCATCCTTTGTGTTTATGGGAGTTGTTCGAATTTGACGATCTAATTCAGGGGTCGGCAACCTTTTTCGGATGGCGGGCCATTTTCAAAATAAAATTTTTTATGCGGGCCGCACATTCAAATGTATCTTAAATAGTGCTTTTATATCATATACGAGTATAAATAAATTAAAAATAACATGTATTTCTCATTACCTATTGTAGTGAAACGTCATACGGTTGTCAATAAGAACGTGTTTACGTGCAAAATGCACATATGAACATACAGTAGCAAACTGGCGAAATGAAAGAATGCTACACTTGTTAAGCGAACCGTCGCGTCGTATTCGCTGGGGAGTGGGGACTAAACTTGCGCAGTAAAATAGGTTTCCCAATATGCTTCTGTTAGCGCGCATTTTTGTCACCGGTCACATTTCGGCACGCTCACGCTCTAAGTTTGTTGATTTTTCCTAAAATTAGATTGGTGCTTTGGCGGGCCGCACAAAAAGTTGCAAAGGGCCGCAGGTTACCGACCCCTGATCTAATTCATCCCATAAATTTTCAATGGGATTTAAATCTGGCGATTGCGGTGGTGGGTGGAGGACATTCTTGCAAGTGTATAATAAGAATTCTTGCACAATACGCGATTTGTGTTTTGGGTCGTTATCTTGATAAAATTTTATCCCACTTTGAAGTCCCATATTATCAGCACTTTTTTTTAAATTGTTTTGTAAAATGTGCAGATAACTACTTTTATCGAGGATGTCGTCGATAAAAACTAATTCGCCTACTCCATGAGCCGAAATACAGCCCCACACCATCACAAAACCACCACCGTGTTTCACAGTCGGCTGCAAATGTTTCGGATTTAATTCTTCTTTCGACTTCCGCCACACTCTAATTCTTCTATCGCTTCCAAAAATAATAAACTTGGACTCGTCCGCGAAAATTACGTCGTCCCACCACTGACTTTCTTTTGAAATATAGTTTTTTGCAAAATCCAGTCTCTTCTTTCTGTTGTTCGCGTTAATATACGGCTTTTTTCGAGCTATTCTTCCATTATAGCCCTTTGATTTTAACAATCTTCTTATCTTTTCCGGATGCACTGATATTCCACGATTATTATTTAATTCAGCTGCTAACATTGGAGCACTTATCCGAGGATCACGTTTGATTCTCCTAATTATCGAGCGATTATCCCGAGTATTAAGGATCGGTTTGCGGGATAGATAAATTCAATTCCATGTTCATTATTATACCGTCGCACAATATCCCATACCGTACTCTTACTAATGTTTAATAAATCAGCAAATTTCCGAATTAATTTCCCCTTTTCCCGATGAAAAATTACTAATTGTCGCATATTAAACGACGTATTCACACTTTTGCGTCCCATTGCGCATAAATTTTGAACAAAACTGACAAATATTCGATCTATAACGTACTCTGTACATAGTATGAATGATATGTTTACAAACATTATTTCAGTCAACTCCTGGAACCTGGAAACATCAGAAGTACGGCAAGTGTCCGAATATTTTCGTGATATGAAAATAAGCATACTTACCATTTTTGTTTAATTATTTTTGTAAGCACTAATCGTAAATAAATATCTTTTATATTTTTGTTAACTACAAACTGCATAGTAACATATGTAAACCCTTTTTTTGTTCCTATTGTATGTATACATTTCTGAAGTACGGACTATAATAGTCAAAACTATTGTAAGACGCGTGAATAATTGAGACGATGGGGGCTAAGTCCGTTTATAAAAATACGTTTTATTCTATGGAAGATTGTCAGGGAAGAAATGACGACTCCGAGCGCTCTTTCCAGAATGGCCTCTTCTCGTTCCGCGAGGTGTCCCAGCCCCCGCGAAATTTGGGCCTCAGGGTTGTTTTATGACCCGGATGTTACCGCGCCAGGCTTCGTTGCCGGGCGGTCAGGGTCAAGATGGCCATGTGTCGCTTGTCCCCTGCTTTATTGGGGGTGTAGTTGGGAATTTCCCAACAGTATAGTGGTGTCCGAATATTTTCGTGACCGACTGTACGTACCAACACAAACGCGATACAGTCTACAGCGAGGAACAAAACCCTTATACTCGCGGATAAGGCTGATTTAAGAAGCTTTTCAGTTTAATAATCGCATTAAAGTTGTGTTGCAAACGACATATATTCTTTCCTAAGACGTTTTCTGTATTTCCTGAAGGGAGATGACTCGAAAGGTATATTCTACGAAAATGTTTAAATCTGATAAAGGAGCAATCCCGATAAAACTGGCCAAGATTAAAGTCGAAATTTATTCGGCGGAAAGTCTATCACTGCACGAATCGAACGCAACAGGTTCCGGTGAATTTCTTATGTCTAGTAAAGCACATACATACAGATTGAAATTCACCGAAACGCATTCGAACTAATTTTGGACAATCGATTCAACTTGAAACATTATTTCTGCGAATACGGTATGAAACATCGACGTTGAATTATTGAGGAAGAACCTAAACGGGAGGGACCGAAATTACTCTAATTAATTAAGCATAATATATCCTAAAATATGCTTACAAGTTTCTTCAAAAACGAGTTCGTATTTTGTGGAATACGTTAAAATCATAACCGTACGCAGGTTATCCGTGTCGAACGCTATATTTTAATGGTACAGTATTGCCTCGAAACAAACAACACGCTTGGGACCGGCCAGTTGCTTATTTCGAGGGTGGTATGCTATTCGGCTTGCCTTTGTTCCCGAGCGTGCCGACGGTAGTGGTAAACTATTAGGGTGTCCCATAAGTTTCATTCTCTTCGCGCTGTAAGTGGTTTCATCTGGCTCTCCTTGTGTAAACATGCAGGCTCATCTATATATTAAACGTCTATATCATTGGTTTCAGTCATCCCAGAGCTCTTTTTCAGTACGTTTCGTTTATGCCACAGTATCTTTTAAAACCTTCAACCACGCTTTTAAACATGGGCAGCGGAAGGCGACATTTGCGGTATGTCACCCTGTCACCGTCGTGTCGGCCGAGGCGAGCGCCGGCGGCGCGCCCGGGTGGAAAGCAAATCCTCGGGCACGTCTCCGAGTGGCGGGAATGTCAACCGGAAGCGCTCAGAACGATAAAATTACCAGCCGCTCAAAAAAACTGAACGAAAAATCACAGCATTCCACACGCCAACACATAACAGACAATTTTTCAAACTCATTTTGTTCACATTTCCAGCAGTTTTGTTGGTTTCTTTTTGGACAGGGTACCTTCGCGGCATCACTGGAGGCTGTGTGGATCATGTGAGCGATTGCACCTTTTGAGATCGAAGAGAGGAGGGTTCAAACTTCGTGAGAGGCCAATTTGCGGGTCGCCAACTGCCTCCAATAAGTCGTAGCTGCTAGGTGAACTTGGGGTTAAAAATCTCAAAATTTCCACTTTTTTGCATATCGCGCGAGAACGGTTCGAGTAATCGACTTGAAAATTTGTACAGAAATGCTCCAATGATCCCTCAATCGATCGCATGCACCCAATTTACCCGTCCACCCCCGGGGGTGGATTGAGAGGGTTGGAAGTAGGAACCCCCTCAGCGGGGGTTGGTTTCACACCAGGCCCAAAACATCAACAGGAACGATACCGTTGGCACGGAAACAAGTTTTTCCGTGAACTGCAGGTCCAAAATTGACTTTTAACTGTGAAAAAAATGGAAAAACAGCAAGGGGTGGTTTTTTGATAGCGTGTAGCGACCAAGGGGTTGGTGCAAAGGCGACCAAACTTTTACCAGGTATAACTGGGGTCGAGAGGAAGCTTCGGTAAAAGTTTGAGCAAAATCGGAAAAACCGCCCCTTTGGGAGGGGCGGAAAATTAGGAAGGGGGTTGGGGGTGTCGTAGGCGGTTGAGCCGGGCATTTTCGGAAAGGCCGCAACCTAAAAAACCTCATTCTGTAAAAAAATTTCGGATTTTTTCTTTTTTTCTGTCGAATTTAGAGCCTTTTTTTCCGGTTTTTCGACCCCCTAGCATTCAAAGGGTCGCCGATACCGCAAGGGGGTGGCAGGAAACAATGGCACTCCTGGAGCATTGAGATAACCCATGGGCCCAACTATCCTCAAAATTTCAAAATCCTACTCCCAACGGAACGTAAAGAAAGAAACGGCTAAAGAAAGTGGTGCGTTAATTTTGGCCAGCAGTGTAGTGTGTTTGACGTCTTTGCATTTATTTTGGCTTATGGAAAGAAAGCGACGAGGAGGGCGTAGATACCAATTACTCAAGCTAGTAAGATCCTTCCATCTCCCAACCCCAGTACAAGTCGCGCCGCTTACTCATAACCGCGTCGCGAACATAGAGTGGAAACTAATATGTACCAATCGACGTACCAAATCAACAATCAACGGGAAGTATCGAGAGTAAGTCACTGTGCTACGTTAAAACACCCGGGATCCCTGGTAGATGACGGGCGTACGTACCGCATGGCCAAAAAGATTGTACAATTAGCGTCAATACCGGTGAGTTCCTCTCCTATTTTACGTGAACCGCGATCCGGGACGTAACACCGGCAAGAAAATTAAAATGCTGCAGTCGGACAATGGACGCGCATATTTGAATCACGATTTTGATGTCTTCCTAAAGGAAAACGGCATAAAGAGAAGACTAACTGCGCCACACACGCCGCAGCAAAACGGCATTGCAGAGAGGAAGAATAGAACCTTAATCGAAATGGTACGTTCTATGATGCGTCAAGCGCATATACTGTCCAGAGTACGAGAGAAAACGAGCGGGACGGGAACGGGGCAAAGAGGGTAGGCCGCTAGGACCACCTAATCCCCACTTTTCGACTCACGCGTAGCTCCCACTGGTCATCCGTAATGGTGTGGTTTTACATAGGTATAGAAACAGATATTGCTACTATATGTTAAAAAACTCTATCGTTTTCCTCTTACGCGATGCGTAAAACTTTTGGTCACTACGACAATGGAATGCCGCTCAACGTATCGCTCGTCTGTCTCACTTGTTCTACATATATCTGACGCACTCTCCGCGTCATGCGACCGATGTGTATGTGTGCGCTTCGACAAATAGCGCGTTATTGCCGAAAATGCGTGTGACAATAGGCGGCAACGTTACAATCTGACCAGTGCGATGCTCTTTTCGTCCCTCTAGCCCCGTTCCCGTTCCGCTAGTTTTCTCTCGTACTCTGGACAGTACCTCCAATTTTTTAGGCTGAAGCGGTCAACACGGCCTGTTACATTCGAAATCGTTGCCCGACAAGTGCTTTAAATGGACAAGTACCCTATAAAGTGTGGAAGAGGAAGACCCCCACCGTAGATTATTTCAGAGTGTTTGGTTCGCAAAAGTACGTGTTAGATAAGAGCCAAAACAAGGGTAAATTTGAGTCGAGATCAGTGCAAGGTATATTTGTAGGTTATTCATCCAACTGAAAAGCTTATCGCGTGCATTTACCGTCAGGGAAAATAGTGATTTCAAGAGACGTGAAATTTTTGAGTGAGCTTGGCAATCGAGATGAATATAACGAAATTTATGACGATGATATTTACAAAAGTGAAATAATGGTTGAGGAGAAAAATGAAAGCAGTGCTGAAAACATAACTGTTTCGGAAAACACAGATGAGGGTGATGAGGAAGATCCGCGAGCGCAACGTGAATATGAAGAGACTGTAGACAGAACGCATAAAAAGGAAACAAGAGCTCATAAAGAGTTCGACAACATGGAAGAAAAACGTAATGAGATGAAAACGCCAATGAAAGGAACGACTTCAACAACGCGAGAAAGATTAGTTCCACCGGTAAAACGTGGCCGCGGACGTCCGGGAATAGAGCGTACCGGATCCGTCGGAAGACCGCGTAAAGTGCATAATCGTGCGCGTGCAGTTAGTGAAACGGTAAGCAATAACAGCGATAACAGTGGCGATGAATATCGCATAAATGAACCCGAAGACAGAGAAGATTTTGATGATGACCCCTTTATGGAAAATGCAAATCTAACGGTGACATTAGATCCTATGACGTGGGAACAGGCGAAAGAGTCCGAGGATGCTGATGCGTGGAAAACTGTATTGGAGGATGAACATCTGGCTTACATCAGAAACGAAACTTGGGAGATTGTGGCGCGTCCGCCAAGACGAAGAGTCATCGGCAATAGGTTTGTATTCTGTACAAAAATGAACGGCGAGAGTGAGAAGAAGAAAGTAAGATTAGTTGCGAAAGGGTGCTCCCAGAAGTTAGGAGAAGACTGTCAGGAGACATACTCGCCGGTGGTGAGATCGACTTCAATTCGCCTATTGGCAGTATTATCTGCTGAATTAGGATTGGAAATCCACTAACTGGATGTAGTGACGGCATATTTAAACGGCGAATTAGAAGACGATGTGTATGTATATGGAAGTGCCCGAATTTTTACGCGAAGTGCTGAAAAGTATCAAACACAATGAAAGAGTTGGTTCGAATGCGGAAATAGTTCGTGATAAAAACGTGAAAGAAGTTGCGAATCGATGGTATAACACCCTAAGTGCAAAAAGTGATTGTGTATGTCTTTTGAAAAAATCATTGTATGGTTTGCGTCAGTCGGGTTTGCAGTGGCATTGTAAGCTTGTAAATAAATTGAAAAAGTTGAATTTTAATGCGTTACCACAAGATCCGTGTATGTTTGTTTCTCGAAAGAACAATAAAATTATGTTGATTGCGATTTATGTAGACGATATGTTGATTGCGAGTAACAATCATTGAATGAGGAGTTTGAATCGAATTGTGATAGCGAGCAGACGTGTTTACTGTCATCGTCCGTGTTGTGAGCGCGAGTGCCATATACCGTGTGAAATCAAAGTATATTTCCATAACTGTTTGTGCCACTGAGAATTATTGAAAATCAGTTAATTAACGTATTCCAACCCTCTAACCAATCTTTACGTCTCCCTCGGTGCAATCTATTCACCGAAATGGCATCTAACCGTGAAAAACTAGTACCCCAAGTTAACAATACCGAATCTAATGTACAACGACTTAGCTACAATAAAGTGGTGCAAAGTGATTGCTTTCCCAAAAAAGATCAGGCGATAATAATCGAAGCCAAAGACGGGATACAGTTGAAGGAATACGCAAAGGCAGTGGGCAGAATTACAAATCCAGCAAATATTAGATTTATGTCAAGAGTATCGAACGGTAGAATTTGTGTTTTCTTAGCGAGCAAAGAGATCGCAGACAACCTAACCGATAAACACAAATACATCAAGGTGAACGGTACTTACTTAACCTTAAGACCATTAATCAGCAAAGCCCAGCATATAATACTGTCAAATGTCTGTCCAACAATCCCTCACTCGAAGATTGAAGAAATTTTCGACAAAATTGGAATTAAAAGGGAATCAGCTATCTCCTTTTTAAGAGCCAGCATGGCAGAAGAAGGCTTCACGCATATCCTCAGTTTCCGGCGCCAAGTATACGTTCATCCAGACGACGCACACAAAATTCCGGAGTCGATTAAAATTGAACACGAACAAACTACGTACTGGATTTACCCCTCGACAGACACATTAAAATGATTCATATGTAGGCAAGAAGGACATGTGGCAAAAAATTGCAAATCTGAGGATAAACAGCCTACTCCTTTTGAATCACAACAAACAAGTGTTTACACAAAATCGCAAAGTGCAAATATAGCCCCACCTGGACCCAAAGTTGACGATACGGACAGATTAAAGAAACCAGGTATCCCTAGTGGCAACAAAAAAATAGAAACCATGGACATCGACTTACCGCTTAAATCATAAAAACGTACCAGATTCGAAATTACCGACGACTCAAGCCTTACAGAGGAAACAAACAGCTCAAACCTTTTTACAGGAAAATCAATCAGTCTTCAACAAATTCTAGATAAAGAGTCAAAGCCTAAACAGCCAAAAAAGAAACCAAATACGGAAACAAGGAGCGACAAAAGTATAGACGACATGTTACAGCCAGTGAAACAAGTACTAGAAGAACCTGGTAAGATGTTAAATTTTTATCAATTTAAAAGTTTTACTTAAGTTACCCTTACCTCACGGATCGCTGTATTAAAAACCGATTCACAAGAATCATTAAAAGGTTAACAAAACCTACTGACGCGAATTTCCTAACAAGCTCTCCTGCTCTTTCGGAATGTTCAGACACTCCTCAGTGCTCAGAAGACGAATGTAACAATTGACTCAATCAATCAACTTAATATAAAATAATACCTCAAGTAACTCTAAATGCAAAAGAAAATCGTTCAATGGAATGTAAATAGTTTAAAAACAAGGTTTGAATTTTTATAAAAACTACTCCAAGATCATCGGCCAAGTGTATGTATTATGTTTGCAGGAGACCAATCTCAAAGCAAATGAATCTATTAATATTAAAAGTTTCAATGTAGTTAAGAAAAATAGAAGGAACGCCTCGATTGCGAGCGGTGGAGTAGCAATTTATATGAAACAAAGCTTACATTACACAGAAGTACCCCTAAATACAAATATTGAAGCAATTGCAGTTTCGATCATTATGCATCAAAGGGAAGTATGTATATGCAACGTATATATTCCCAATAATTATTAATTTCAAGAAGCTGAACTAATCGTTTTAATAGAGCAACTTCCCAAATCTTTCTTATTAGTGGTAGATTTCAATAGTCACAATACAATGTGGGGATCCACAAACACTGATGCTAGAGGAAAAATAATCGAAAATATAATACTTAAAACAGGTATCGTATTATTGAATACCACCGAACCCACTCATTTTGTTCAATTCGTACAATCGAAATCTAACGAATTAACGCGAACGTTAGCGACTCATCAAAAAAAATTCGACTACTACATGTCCCGCGACGAGTATGTAAGTAGCTGCCTTCGTATCCTACGCAGTAGTTCGAATCGAGTCGTAAAAGCGTCAACAAGCATTGTACCGGAGCCCGTTAGGTTCACCCCGAGAGACCCGAGAGACCAATAAAATTCGTACAATTCAATTTAAGTAAAGAGAAATTCAAAAACCGACCAAAAAATCCTCAGTCCCGCGGACCGGCGTTTTCTTATTTCAAATTACCGATCGGTATACGCGAAATCGTACCGAGACGTAACACATTTCAATATGTCAAATGGCTCTTATAGTGCTATAGACTTGACTTTTTGTAGTCCAAACATTTACGATAACATCGAATACACAACTTCAACCGAGTTATATAACAGCGATCATTTCCCCATATTCGTGGAGTTTATCGATAACAATACTGGTATCCCCATAGCCCAACCTAGGTGGAAATTTAAAAAAGCGGACTGGCTACTATACCAAGATGAAGTAAATCAAAATCTACCTTCATTAAAAGCCCCTAATTCCACAAATTGTATGGAAATAAATCAAATATTAAAAGAATTTGAAGAATTAATCATTCAAGCAGCAGAAAAATCGATACCGAAAACATCAAATGCTATAGAAAAGAACAACCTCCCATGGTGGAATAATGAATGTCACGATGCAATTAAAGAGAAGAAACACGCTTTTAATGTGTACAAGAAACATAAAACTGACATAAACTTAATAGAATTTAAGCGCGCAAGGGCCAAAGCTAGAAAAGTCCTTAAACAAGCGAGGAAGGATGCATAGATCAATTACGTTCCATCTTTAACAAAGAACACTCCATGTGACAAAATGTGGAATAAATTAAAGGAAATAAATGGCCAGAAGGTAAACTCTCAAATTACTGCAATCAAAGGCATTGACAACTCAATTATTACAGACTCCATAGAAATGGCCAATCTATTAGCCACTACATTCGCAAAAAATTCAAGTAATGAAAACTTCGACCCGAACTTCCTCAAAATTAAAGACAGTGCCGAAGAAAGTGCAAGGATCGAACCAATCGACTCCCTGGCAAAAAACCATCCCCTCAACACAGAAATCTCGTTCGCCGAATTGCAATCTCGCGTTTTAATACTAAAATCTGCAAAAAAATCTAGTCCAGGACCTGACATGATCCCCTCTCATACTGGCATCAGAGGCAATGAAAAGGCAGACTCTACAGCAAAACTGGCTAGTTTTAATGCGACACTAGCAAATTATGAATACATAGACCACCGAGACTTTCAAAAGTATTGCATCAAAGTGCTAATGGAAACATGGAACGAAGAATGGAGAAATAGTAGTCCAACCAAACTGCATGATGTTCGCAATAATATAAATGATAGCAATCCAGCGGTACAATTCAATAGGAAAGACCAAGTAAAAATAACACGCTTAAGAATAGGCCACTCAAATTGGACACGCTCACACCTCATCACAAAAACAGAACCAAATATCTGTGACATCTGTGACATACAAAATACAATAGAACACATATTGGTAACTTGTCCCAAATACAACACGAAGAGAATACAACACAAACTACCAAATTCACTAAATGTTCTTCGAGAAATAGACTCCTGCAAAAAAGTTCTTGATGTGACCTTAAACACTCAAGAAAAAAAAAAAAAAAAAAATCATTGGATGAGTGAAATAAAAAAATTGAGTTTTCACGTGAGGAGAATAATATAGTGTATTCTTGCGACAGCGTTATTACACAGAAACAATATTAGAACGATTTGGCATGAAAGATTGTAAACCCGCGGTGACTCCTATTGAGGCAAAGTGCAAATTATCAATGCCTGATAGTGTGAGTGAAAGCATGATGAGACAATACCCATATCAAAGCTTAATAGGTGCCCTATTGTATTTAGCGGTCACAACAAGACCCGATATTGTGTATGCTGTACATTTCCATAGCCAATTCAACACGAATTATTGTGCCGATCATTGGAAAGCCGCGAAGAGAGTCCTACGTTATTTCAAAGGCACATTAGATTATGGTTTAATGTATAGAAGTACTAAATTGTCATTGTTTGGAGTCGTGGACGCGGACTGGGGCGCGAACAACTTAGATCGTAGATCTTTTTCCGGTTATGCGTTCATACTTACAGGAGCGCCAGTAAGTTGGGAAGCGCGTAAACAGAGAACAGTTGCGTTATCTAGTACCGAAGCAGAATATATGGCATTATCAGAAGCAGTTAAAGAATCATTGTATTTGAAAAGCGTGTTAAATTATGTGGAATGGCCGACTGAATGCGTTATACTATTTAATGATAATCAGGGTGCTCTACAATTAGTCGAGAATAACAATTATCGTTCACGAACGAAGTACATCGATGTCAGGCATCGTTTTGTTACGTGCGGGAAGCGCGCGTATAAAGCCTCTTATCGTAATTATTAACGTGATTATTTAGCGCGAAAGCTTTACGTGAAGATAGAGTCTTTGTCTGAATTTTGCACTTTAACAAATTCAAGAACAAACTCGTCTCTAAACCACTTCACGGACCCTCGACACGCACCTCGCGATTATACACCGAAGAGTGTCGCAACTTGCACCTCTCGGAGAAGACCAGAGTGGGCCTAGTCCGAAATTGTTTATGTTACATCGATATGCGCCTAACGAATTAGGCTGCGAGGCCAATGCGTAAGAGACCGTGATTCGTTAATTAGGTGGTGATGGTGGGTGCATGTGTTCCTCCCTTGTCCAGCTCTTATCTTCCTCTCCTTCTATACATATAGTTCTTTCCTTTACTCTTGAGCTATGGATTGTTAATTAGCTATTGAATAATTTTACATGCATAACCAATACAATATAAAATGTTAATCTGTATACATTATAAAAATTTAGAATGAAACATTTTCTATTTCGTTTTACAATTATTAAAGTTAAATCGCGCTCGGTACTGTAACTATTGTGGAACTGATTGACGTGTACGTATTCATAATAACGGTATAAAGAAATACTATGGGTAATTTATATAATTTTGTACTGTTACAAAGACAATTTCTATTATAATTTTATATTGCGTCGTGGGCCCTTGAGGAACATTCTAGAACGCTTGGCGTTATCGGACCACACGAGTGTGACTTCCGTTTATATTCGGCGGTTCGGAGAAATGAAATGATCTAAGATTTTAGCCGTGGGACCACGTTGATTTCAAGGAAGGAATGTGTTATATTAACAATCATGGTTTAGTCGCCAAAAGATAGTCTATCTAATAAACATTAAAAGACCGTTACTGCGTTCGATCAGGGTGTTCCCAGAATGCAATACGCATTATCGATACACATCCGGTCGGTCAAAACTACAAAGGAAATTTTGAAAAAGATTCCTGTTCGGAACGTAACAATTTCATACGTGATGCTTTCATACAAGGACAGATTGAGTTAAAATATCTTTCGACAGATAAAATGCCTGCAGACGTGTTGACGAAGGGTTTGAGTGGTGTAAAGCATCGCGAATGTTTACGCAATTTAGGTATGATAAGCGTAAATGAAAGTGCGATTCGAGCTCGTCACTATGAGGGGGGGTGTTGAGTACAGCAAAGTTACCGAGCTCTGTATGTAGATAAACATTATGGTCTGTGTGTGTGTGTAACAGAGCACATGTAGTGTATTCACGCTCTTCAAACGTTAAGCTGTTTTTCATGTTGTATTTGTCGTTCGAACGTTCCCGAGTAAGGTTCCGTTTATTATTTACTTAGTGTTTAAATTCGCCGCCTAATACTTCGTCGCAACATAGAATATTATACAGAATTCGATGAATTGACTACTGAATTAATTGCAGTAGGTGCAAAATTAAAAGAAGTTGATAAAGTCTCACATTTATTAACAACACTTCCGAAGTCGTATGAAGGAGTAATTACTGCCATAGAAACGTTAACAGGAGACAATTTAACATTGGATTTTGTAAAAACAAAAGGTTGAAATGTACTTAATATACTACATAACGAGTAAATAGGTTTCATTCATACCTGTTACGTAATTGTATGATTGAATGAAATAGAAATTACTTCATTAGGAAATAGAAATTATTTTATACTTTTTAGTGCATTTCGAAATCGGCGTATTTTTTTTCTTAAAATTATTTTATTTTATACTTTTCAGTGCATTTCGAAGTCGGCGTATTTTTTTTCTTAAAATTATTTTATCTAACAAATCAAATTGATGCATTTTTAGAACGATACGGAGACTGTACCAAGCAATGGAAATAATACACCAACGTCAACGTGAACTCATCTTGCTCCATAAGTCGCGTGTCAGAGCGGAAAAGCTTAGTTAATGTTTTGGTACAGTGCATTGTAATTGCCCTTTCTTGTCTTTCCCGTGCATAGCACGAGGCGTTCCACTAATATTAATAACAATAGTTTTTCGCTAATATCACGAAAACTAAAGTTTTTCCGTCAATTATGGATAAGGAAAAACTCGTTCAGAATCATGCCACTAATAACGTATTAGAAGGACATAAAAATCGATCGAAGTTGGTTTCAAAAGTTAATAACAATTTTCGCTAATATCTCGAAAACAAAAGCTCTCCGTCAATTATGCAAGAGGAAAAAGTTGTCCAGAACCACGCCCCTAACAACACATTCGAAGGACATTAAAATCGTTCGAAGTTGATTTCAAAAGTTAACAACAATTTTTCGCTAATATCTCGAAAACAAAAGCTTTCGCTCAATTATGCAAGCGGAAAAAAGTTGTCCAGAACCACGCCCCTACCAACATATTCGAAGGACATTATAATCGTTCGAAGTTGATTTCAAAAGTTAATAACAATTTTCGCTAATATCTCGAAAACTAAAGCTTTCCGTCAATTATGCATAAGGAAAAGGTTGTCCATAACCACGCCCCTGATAACATATTAAAAGGGCATTAAAATCGTCCAAAGTTGATTTCAAAACTTTTCAACAATTTTTCGCTAATATCTAGAAAACTAGAGCTTTCCGCGAAATTTGTATATGAACAAAATTGTTCAGAATCATATCCGTGACAAGATATTAAAAGCGCACTAAAATTGAGAAAAGTTTATTTCAAAAGTTGCCGGTTGTCTTGCAATAACAATACTTTGCAATTAAAAAATGAAAAATTGTTTTATAATGGTACCAATGAAGAGTCAGAACCTACCGGATGCAAAAGGTTTCGTTCCGGTCGGTCCACCCAGCTAGGCGTAATCGGTGAACATACGTAGAAAAAAAAAAAAAAAAAAAAAAAAAATATACTGATCGAATTGAGTAACCTCCTCCTTTTTCGAAGTCGGTTAAAAATTAGAAAATTAGATGATAATTTGGATGATTTTACAGGTGGAACAGATAAGTTGAGTAAAATCATTATAGCAATATCTAATGATACAGATGATAAAGGATTAAATGAATTACAGCCACGGAGTAGTGATAGAATAAAATCTAAACCTCCTGTTCCTTATGAAGAATTAGAATTCAATGATTATTTTATGTGTGCGCAATCTGTAGTTTATAAAATTCCAAATTCTTTCCAAGAGATAAAATATAGAGATGAAAGAGAAAAATGGGAAATTGCTGTAAATGCCGAAATTAATTCATTATTAAAAAATAAAGCTTGGACATTGATACCAGAACAAAGTAGTATGAATATAGTTGACTGTAAATGGATTTTTACAATTTGTTCCGAAATAACAATAATGAACCTAGGCACTTCTAAGACTTGTTACGTCGCTGCGTACACGCATTAATCCCTCCCGCACGGAATTAGTCCTTACGCCACGCCATCGACCGGATAAAGGTTCAATTTGATTACCGTTTGATTTTAAAATTCATTATCCGTGTGAATCTTGTGCGAAGTCACAGCGTGAGCAATATTCTCCAAAGTTTCAACCAATTTTTTTACCAGTTTTAGATTTATTTTAGCGTTTGCAAATCAATTTAATTTGTTAGTACATCATATGGATGTAAAAACAGCATTTTTGAATGGTAATTTAAAAGAAGAAATACATATATTTATCTACTATCTATATGATACCGCTCGTTTCAATTAGATCCTCAAATGTTAAAATAAAATGATATCTATAAAAAAAAAATCTTTCTTCACTGTTCTCTCTGCAATTACGATATTGAACACGTATATTAAAAGATCTTGTGTTACATTTAAAGTTCCTTCCTAGTTATTGTTTTTCGTTTTTAAAAATAAATTCATTCAGTGTTGAAATTGTGTTAGTTGTGTTGACTTATATTTAATAGTTTTCAATATTATATTATAAATTTATACTCTCATTTCCATCAGATGAAAATACTTTCCGATTATTGATTCATGTTGTACCAGATGAATATTTAAAACACAATTTTTTGATTGGTTCACAGTTAGAAGAGGTTAAACAACTCGCCAGACCCGAGCGAGCTGCTTATTACGAATCAATACTGTAGTCGGCAAAAATGTTCAAATAACGAAGCGTGAGAATAATGTAACTAATTCTTGTGATGTTCCAGAAATATTTTCCATTGACGTCTTCGATGAGTCCGGCAACAATTTAACGAATTCATTAATAGATTTACAGTATATCAAAAATGAAAGTATCAAACAAGAATTAGAGGATATTATAAATAATTATGAACCGAAAGCAATTAAGGAGTCTAACGTTAAATTGGAAATAGTGTTGAAATATGGTATACCTACGTATCAACCTCCGCGTAGATTGGCGCCGGTTCAGAGGGAAATAGTTAAAAAAGAAGTAGATGAATGGATGCGAACAGGTATTGTGTAAGAAAGTACATCTGACAAGGGACATCATCCAATTGATACACGCCGAATTTGATGAAATTTTTATATGTTATAGAACTCGAAAAAATATTTGATACGTATTTTTTTTATCGACAAACATCCACTCTGAAGTGGTGAAAATAACCCTTAAAGTTGGGGGTTGATAAAACTATTTTCGCAAATATCACGGGAACTATTAGGCCTAGAGAAAAAATTAAAAGTGCAAATTTTTTTGTTTTAGAAGGCCAATAATATGGCCTAAGTGGATTTTGAAAAATTTATTTGTTTAAAAAATATGTTAAAAATTAACATTATTTTGCAAATTTTTTTAATAAAACTTTGTACTATTTTGATCAAATTTTACACATGTAAACTATAGATCAAAAGACAAAATACGGATAAATAGGAATTTTTAATTTCGCTTGTGGAAAAAATATTATTGTCGTTGAAGTTATACGTACATTTTATACGTACATTTATAAATTGTATTATATTACATTTTTTACACTAACTTATTTAAAAAAAGAATTTGAAGATCCAAAGGTGCCTGTATAAAAATATGCCGTTCGAGTCAGATATCGCATTTGATCCGCGTTATGGGCACGAATTGGTTAGCAGTATTCGACGCACGGAAGATCTTAACGCGTAAATTATACTTGTGCGAAGTGTAAGTCTTAAAACAATATGGTGTAACGACTATTTTCGATTAGTATATTTAGTTATAACCTTTAGCTACCGCGTCGTTTTGTACGTCCCTTAAACGATTATGATATATTTTTCACAGTTTCTGAATATGGTAATAAAGATAGCACACAATATTTCTCACAGTAATTTCCGGAATATCGCTGTTATTATTACTGAATTCCAGGAATTGAATTGACAATAAGCGACCAAGGTACTTCATGTTGACAAGGTCTAAAATTTATAAAAAGACCGTGTTTAGAAAAATGACTTGTCACGAAAGGAGCTGCGTTTCAGTCACATTGACTGAATATATTGTAGGAATAGTATTTGTAGAACTATCCTTTTATTTATTTAAGAGCACACAATAACAATAATAAACAAGAACACAAGAACACAATAACGTATTGAACTTTAAACGTAAATCGTAAAACGTAAAACTAATTCGTAATTCGCGGCGTTTTTAATACGTCTTGACCGTTCCGTTTTCGTGTCTAAACTAACTCCACAACAACACTTTTTTCTAAACGCTAGCAACTACTTCCGCTTAACATTTCACACTGTTCCTTTCATAAATCGTCATTCACACTTGCAGTCATACATATCATACAATTTCACAACGATTATCAAACTATACAAACATTTAACAGCTAAACAAACATAAAATACAATTCACTCCCACAATATTTACTGATACAAGATTATTAGTTAAGAAATATCTCACTATTACTAATTCTAGACCTTATCTTCTTTAATACCTTTTGACACAAAATTTCATGTCTCATGTAAATTGTTGATCATTTAATAAACCGCAGCCGATCTTTGTGTCTCGGTAAAAAACCAAGATAACACGAAGAAGATTTCAATTCTGTATGTCAGTGGAAATGCAATTTTCGTTTACAAAGTATTTGCTGCAGGGACTGATTTACGAGTTGTTTAAAGTTATCACATTACGAGAACCTGTACGTTTCACAGCCGACAAAGTTAATTCAGATGTTAGTAAGAAATTGAACATTGTGTTATATGTGTTGAAAGTTTATCACGTTGATATTATTATATATAGAATTTATTTACGTTCTATGGATACTTGATACATAAGGAAGTTTCATTAAAGTAGATATCTTGTTACACACGAAAAAGTTCCGTTTAGGTTTTAAAAAACTTTATTTCTGGACCACACTACTTTACAATGTAAATACTTGTTGTTACAAAAGTACTGATAGAAAGATCTCGATATTCAATTCGCAGCAACACGATCTGGCTCGTTAGTAATCTGAACTCTGAATCTCGCGCTCGCCTGCCTGCTTCTGTTTTTATGCTCCGCTTATTTCTGAATTACGTTATTGTTTCGAGCTTATCTTATTTGCGTCTTCTGGACCGTGCGTTATCTTGTTTACGACTTCTAACCGGTGAGAATCTAAATTGTTTACGTTCATTATTTTATAATTAACTGATTTGTAAATAATCTCGACTGCAAATATTTTCCTGTTGGACTTGAATTTGTTCAAGAATAACATGATAAATATCTGTAAGACGAGGTAGAAAAATGATTGACACGCTAACTGAGTTCGGTTTCAAAAATACTATATATATTATATAAACAGATTCCGTGGGCGAAGTAATGTCCTCAAGAGAAGGATGCCTTTTCAAGGTCTGTAGATGGAATGCCTTTTCCAAAGGTCTCCAAACGAATGCCCTCTTCCCGTTCCGCGAGGTTTCCTAGTCCCCGCGAAACTTGAGGCCCCAGGGTTGTTTTATGGCCCGGACGTCACAGCGTCAGGCCTCTACCCCGTGATGGTCGTCGTAGGACGGCCATGTGCCCGTCGTCCCTGCTTTATTGGGGTGGGTCATTGGGAATTTTCTAACATATCTTCCTGTTGGACTTGAATTCATTCAAGAATAACATGATAAAGATTTCCCTGTTAGATAGTAAAGTAAAATTATCGTTGTTACGTGTCCAGAAATTTCGAACATTGGAACAGAACCTTATATTCAACTTATTGTAGGCAGTATTAAACAAATGTCTTGCTCACTTGCTATAACAATTGAAGACTTGGATATAATTTATAAGCAGATGTTATAAATAATTATTATTTGTAATACTCATTTTTTATTTCATTTAAATTATTTTCTATAAAAAGATGTGTATTAACACTTCTAATTCGACAATAACATGAAACATCACATTTAGTTAGTAATTTTACTTACAATAAGTTTAGCAAATAATTTTTTGATACTTAGAAAAATTTAAAAAATGAAAAAAATCATAAAAGAAGTGATATTTTCAGAGTTACCCAATGTTGGAGTTCCCGAATCAGGAGTAACTCGAATTGAATACAATAACCAATTTATTGTTCAATAATATTACAAGTTAAACCTTAATCTAGTTCTCTAGTTTTAAAAGTTGTACTTTACACGGTGAAGTTCGGATAAAATCTGATGAGAAACGGTGTTGAGAAGAAAAATGTGAACTATTGGAAGGAAACTATTAGTTTATATTTTGGATAAGGGTGTGGGAACAGGAAAAGTCATTGGCTAGGTTATTTGCGAAGGAGGTGGCTTAAAAAAAGGAGTGATTTATTAGGAAATGTGGAAGTGCTGTAGCGGGACCTTGGAAAAATTTTGAAGCTACAGGAAATTTTAAAGAGGCATGTTTTGGTGATATAAGACAAACAGGAAAGCGCAGAAAGTGGACAATAGGGTAAAGGAAATAAAGGAAGAGCCAGACGTAGAAGAGAAAGTCGGACGGTTCGTTAGGATTTCCAACACCAACCTAGCAATATTAATTTTACAATCGTGAGGCAATTCTTAATCAACAGATGCAATTCCTTATATTTTTATAGATGGACCTTCTAATTCTTTTTTTAAATAAATTAGTATAAAAAATGTTATATAATACAATTTCCAGAATATTACGTATAGAAATGAATCGTGCACCGAACGGAATGTATAAAATGTACGTATAACTTCAACGACAGTACATAATATTTTTTCCACAAGCGAAATTAAAAATTCCAATTTATCCGTATTTTTTCTTTCGGCCCATAGTTTATTTATGTGAAATTTGATCAAAATGGTGCAACGTTTTATTGAAAAAATTTGCAAAATAATGTTAATTTTTAACATATTTTTTAAACAAATCATTTTTTCGAAAATTCACTTACTCCATATTATTGGCCTTCGAAAATAAAAAAATTTGCATTTTGAATTTTTTCTCTAGGCCTAATAGTTCCCGAGGTATTTGCGAAAATAGTTTTGTCAACCTCAACTTTAAGGGTTATTTTCACCGCTTCAGAGTGGATGTTTGCCGATAAAATAAAATACGTGTCAAATATTTTTTCGAGTCCTATAACATATAAAAATTTTATCAAATTCGACGTGTATCAATTGGGTGATGTCCCTTGTGAGTATGCTAGTCCGATTGGTCTTGTTAAGAAAAAAGATGGTTATGAATTTTTAAGAACACCCTTCGGTCTTTGTAATTCTCCGGCCGTATTTCAGAAATTTATTAATAGTATATTTCGTGAACCGATAAAGACAGGTATCGTTTTAACATATATACAGATGACTTGATAATTCCTGCGAATGACGAAAATGGAGCCGTATCGAGATTACGGGAAATTTTGTGTTTAAGTATAAATTGGAAAAAATGTCATTTTCTTCAACGTAAAGTAGAATATTTAGGTCATGTAATTGAGGATGGGCTCGTTCGTCCGTCAAAGCGTAAAATATTAGCTGTTACAAATTTTCCTCTTGTTAAAAATACTAAAGATGTATAAAGTTTTTTAGGATTAACTGGTTGTTTTCGAAAATTTATTCCGTATACTCAATAATAGCTCGACCATTGTCAGACTTGTTGAAAAAAGATGCAAAATTTGAATTAAATGAAAAAGAGTTGCTTGCATTTCAACAATTAAAAGTAGCGTTAGTTAATGAACCAGTTTAAAAGTTGTATCGTATAGGTGCAGAAACAGAGTTGCATACGGATGCATCGAGCGTTGGACTTGGTGCTATTTTGTTGCAAAAAGATGATGTTGATCACGTTACCGTCCCATATATTACGCGAGCTGGAAAACGTCGGAAGTAGAATCGCGATATATTTGTTATGAATTAGAAATATTAGCCATAATTAAAGCGTTAAATAAGTTTAGAGTTTATCTTTTAGGAATACCTTTTAGAATAGTTACTGATTGACTATGAAGAAGAAAGATTCGTGTGTGCGAGTTGCAAGATGGGCATTATTGTTGGAAGAGTTTAATTATACTATTGAGCATCGCCCAGGCTGTAGTATGAGGCATGTTGATGCGTTGAGTAGAAATCCTATTCCGGTGTGTATGATTATTAACACTAGATTTACGGACGTTTGATGGTCACTTTTATTTAAATTTACCTAAAGTAGAAAAATAAATAAATTGCAGATGATATATGAACTGCCTAAAACATTGATTCTTTTGTTGAAAGTTGATGAAAGTTGACATTTTTACAAAAATTTCTTAACAAGCGAAAAGCGCAACGTGAAGCTAAAGAAATAGTAGAAATTTATAGAGTCTTTGAGTAGAAAGCAAAATAGCGATAGCGATTATGTAATTAAAAACGGACTTTTGTTTAGAGTAGTCGACGATGATGATCGTATAGTAGTGCCACATGCTATGCAGAGTCAAATAATAAGACAGTTGCATGAGAATGGACATTTTTCAAGTGGTAAAACTGAAATTCTTGTTAGAAAAGACTATTGGTTTAAGGGTTTGAAAACTAAAGTAGAAAAAGTGGTCCGGAATTGTATTGTATGTATATTAGCTCAGCGAAAGTCAGGAAAACGCGACGGATTATTGTATCCCATTGAAAAGGGAGATGTGCCGTTGGATGTTTACCATGTAGATCATTTGGGACCTCTTCCTTCAACGCGGAAAAATGATAAATATTTATTTGTTATAGTCGATGCGTTTGCAAAGTTTGTGTGGCTTTACGCTACAAGATCTACTAGTGCTGTTGAAGCTATCGACCGGTTAAAGAAACAGGCTACAATTTTTGGTAACCCTCGAAAAATTATTTCGGATTGTGGGACTGCTTTTACATCTGTGGAGTTCCAGGAATATTGTCGAGAAGAAAATATTGAGTCCGGTCTAATTACTACAGGTATGCCAAAGGCGAATGGCCAGGTGGAAAAAGTCAATAGGACAATTATTCCGTTATTGACGAAGTTGGCTGCACCAAGACCTGAGGAATGGCATAAGTATTTAGATGTTTGTCAGAGATATCTAAATGCAACCCCTCATTGCAGTATTGGCACTACACCATTTATTTAAGATCTTATTCGGAACAGATATGAGAATAAAGGATAATCCTGAGGTTCGAGAAATTATAAACGATGAATGGAACAAAATGTTTCAAGAAAAGCGAGACGAGTTCAGACAGCACGCGAAGAGCAATATTTTGAAGTTACAGCAAGAAAATAGGCGAAATTTTAATCGGCATCGTAAAAAAGCTCATCAATATCAAGAAGGAGACTTGGTCGCTATCAAAAGAACGCAATCGGGACCAGGTTTAAAATTTGCGCATAAATATTTAGGACCATATCGAATTATTCGTGCATTACGCAATGATCGGTATGTAATTGAAAAAATAGGTGAACACGAAGGACCCAAACAAACATCGACTGCTGCAGAAAATATGAAATCTTGGATTGAGGGGATTTATTGTCCAATAATGAAAATATATCTGATATCTGAGGACAGATATCGCTGCAGGATGGCCGAGTGTGGTGTGTGTGTATGTGTGTACTATGTAATTGTATGATCAGTATGGGTGCATGGTATGAATGAAGCTTGCGTATGGTATGATTGAAGTTTGCATGTAATGAAGATTGCTAAAAGATTGTCATTTTGGTGTGATTGAATGTTTTCGGAACGAAGCGAAGAGCGCATTGCTTTGAGAGAAATTGTGAGAGAAAGACGTGCGAGATTTATAATTTGTGAGATTCCATTTGTGTTGCATTTAATTAATTATAACTATTCATACATTATTAATAAACTTCATTAATTTTTCTAATTATTAAATATTATTCTACAGTATCTATCTACGTACTGCTACACGGTATTTCGCGGCTAGCTCGATAACGGCCCGCGACCCCGCTTCGCTCGCGAATTCTCGATCGGCCCCTCTCGACCGTGCCCGCGACGAAGACCGCCGCGGCGCCTCCGCGGATTCGCGAGTGCGTAGCACTTCGGCGCCCGATCCGAACCCGTTCGATATCGCTTTATTTTATTTGATAATTGGGCGCCAGACGCTTCTCAGCGTCGCGATAAAGAACTTAGACGCGAAACGAGACTCTATAGCGGGAAGATGGGAAAATCGTGTATGTCGATCTCGGAAAAGCGCGGAAGATTCGAATCGGCGGCGGAACGGCTCGGTAGCTCAGTATCCGAACGCGATGGTAGAGTGGCGGGATTCTTTAAGGGTAAAGGAGCTAGACGCGGAGGCGGACGAGAGTACGTGATTCGGGATAATTCGCGAGAAACCTCAAGTTAGCGGTATTTGTTAACAGCGGTGTTTTATTTAATATCTAAGTAACCTAGGCGTACAGTGTGATCCAATATCGGAATTTGATTTAACCGTAACGTTCTCGGCGGAAGGCCGAGACACGAACTCCGCGAGATTTTAACCACGGAAGCGAAATATGCAAGTTCCTAAGCGGAATACAATCTTTGATATTTCCTCGATTCCCGGAACGGTACGCGACGCAACTAATTTAACGGAAACGCAACGCAAATACTTAACCAAACGCGACGCAATTATTCTAACGGAACGCAACGCGGCGAAACGCGACGAGACGCGACGGGACGCGACGAGACGCGACGTAACGCAATTATACTAAACGCAACGGAATCTAACGCACTTAGTTTTATACGAGACGCGATTTAATTCTACACGCGGAACGATTCTGTATCGGCGACCGTCTAGAGAGAGAAAGCGAGAAGTTACGCGACAGACACGAAATGTCCGGTACGACAAACATGCACTTTACGTTCTACTCCCGTACCAAGAGTTCGCGAAATCGAGACGTGGGAGGGTACAATATTGTCAAAGGCCTACTCGAGACGATACTTTAATTGTAGCTTACGCTGTACCATTCCCCGGTACAGGTTCGGTGATCCGGCCGAGTGGCGATTCGAGAGATCGAGAAGCGATCTCTCGACGACACGAAAAAGTCCGGACGTCGGGATCCGCGACCGTCCCGGACAGGGGCCCCCGGGTTTCTTTACCCTTCTAACTTAAGCTAATTTCCCTACGATACAAAGCCACTCCGGTCACACTTTGCAGAACCTGCCCGTGAATGGCAAGCCAGGTGATCTACAACCCACGATATGACGATCTCGATTTCGCGCTCTTTACAACGATATGGCGGTAATTGAGGGGGCTTACCAAGGTGTCCAGGCACAGGTCGCAGCGGAATCGGGATTCAATACTTTTCCTCACGGAACGATAATACTGATTTTTCTTTGAAACAAACTGAGGCAAATGCCGAATACAGAATAAAAATCCGCGAGCCCTTGCGCCGGTATTAGGACACCTCGTAGCCTACCCCCACCCTCTGCCGGAGTTTCCGAATTCTATCGAAGTCTTCTTCGGCAGGGCTTCTTCCGTCTCCGCAGCCTCTCTTCTTCTGTCGTAGGGCCGGAGCGGGGAAGCGGCAGGGAATCGGCACTTTCCTTCGGCGTACGTCGGTATCTCGCTGGGTTCTCTCCTCTTACTCCGCTGCCTCTCTTCGTCTATCGGAGGGTCCGAGCGGGGTAGCGGCAGAGCAGCGGCGTTTTCCCTCGACGTACGTCGCTCCTTCGTTGACCGTGACGTCATTCTCCGGCGGTACATATGAAATAGTATAGCGACAGAATTTGTTCTTACGATAGTATACGCGCTTCGTTCTCTCTCTAGACGGTATTTGACTGCGACCTATGACCCGTCCGGTCTCCCGGGGAGGCTCCTTGTGACGGGTATAAAATACCACGTCACAGTACCAACACAAACGCGATACAGTCCACAGGGAGAAACAAAACCCTTATACTCGCGGATAAGGCTGATTTAAGAAACTTTTCAGTTTAATAATCGCATTAAAGTTGTGCTGCAAACGACATATATTCTTTCCTAAGACGTTTTCTGTATTTCCTGAAGGGAGATGACTCGAAAGGTATATTCTACGAAAATGTTTAAATCTGATAAAGGGGCAATCCCGATAAAACTGGCCAAGATTAAAGTCGAAATTTATTCGGCGGAAAGTCTATCACTGCACGAATCGAACGCAACAGGTTCCGGTGAATTTCTTATGTCTAGTAAAACACATACATACAGATTGAAATTCACCGAAACGCATTCGAATTAATTTTGGACAATCGATTCAACTTGAAACATTATTTCTGCGAATACGGTATGAAACATCGACGTTGAATTATTGAGAAAAAACCTAAACGGGAGGGACCGAAATTACTATAATTAATTAAGCATAATATATCCTAAAATATGCTTACAAGTTTCTTCAAAAACGAGTTCGTATTTTGTGGAATACATTAAAATCATAACCGTACGCAGGTTATCCGCGTCGAACGCTATACAGTATTGATTCGTAATAAGCAACTCGCTCGGGTCTGGCGAGTTGCTTGTTACGAATCAGGTATATTTTCGGCCTGTCTTTATTCCCGAGCGCGACGACGGTAGCGGTAAACTATAAAGTAATCGGTCGAGCAGCGATGTTATTCTTTAGACAAGGACAGAACATAGCATGCTTTCTCTTTTTAATAGTAGTAAATTTTCGAGAATGGAATAATATACCAGATTCGTAACAAGCAACTGCCCAAACCTGAGCGAGTGGCTTATTGCGAATCGATGTAGAATTAGATGAATGAACGACAGAATCGCTATGCATCAGAGTGAGAAAAGAATATATATGTTCTGTCCTCTTTCCACTAAACTGTTCGGTCGTTCGTGAAAATTTATGACTTCTTCGGTTTCACGGTCCTCTCACTCTTTCCCGGATCTCTCACTCAGCGGCCGACTTCAAACAGAGAAGAGGGGATAGAAATTTGCTTGTTACGAATCACAAAACTGTTGCTTGTTACGAAGCAATACTGTATTTTAATAGTACAGTATTGCCTCGAAACAAACAACACGCTTGGGACCGGCCAGTTGGTTATTTCGAGGGTGGTATACTATTTGGCTTGCCTTTGTTCCCGAGCGCGCCGACGCAACGGTAGCGGTAAACTATAAAATAATCGGTCCAGCAGCGATGTTATTCTTTAGACGAGGACAGAACATAACACGCTTTCCCTCTTTAATACTAGTAAAAGTTCGTGAATGGAACATGTACATAATACATATTGCCTCGAAACAGGTAACAGTTTCGAGCTTCGAAATTAGCAACTGGCCGGTCCCGAGCGAGTTGCTTGTTACGAATCAATGTAGAATCAAATGAATGGATCACGCTCCAATTCCTAACTTGTCACATTTCACCTTATTTTTTTACAATTATATGAATATCAGCATACAGCTACATATGTATGTGTTGTGTTCTCTCTCTCTTTCGCTCGTCAAATGTTTCCTTTGTTCGCCTGCATCCATACTTCGCATTCGCACTATCTCACTCACACCGTCGCATACGCACTATCGCACTCGCACTGCTTAACGGTAATAATCGCTCAAACGGCTGTGTAACGCAGTGTTTTTCTAGGCGCGCCCAAACATATTTGGGCAGGTTATTGCCCTCCTACAATATAGTGTTATCATATTGTATATTCTATATACTACACTACACTTAAATAATGTTTCGTTTGATTGTTAAATAGATTTATTAAAATTATTAAGTAGTCATTAAAATTAAAAAAAAAAACAAACCAGCACTATAATTTCAGAAAATATATTTTTCGTAATACTCCAAAATCGCTATGTGTTAGAGTGAGAAAACAATACAAATATTATACTTAAATAATTTTTCCTTCAAATTTTTGGTAAGACTTAAACATCCCCCCACGCCCGATCTTGATGAAACTTCACAGATCAGTAGTGGGGGGAGTGTTGGATATGATGATGCAATGTTAAACTGCGGAAACACCCCCTAGCGAAGATATTGAAGAAACCATTTCTATGCTTTGGACTGGTCTTTTGATGGGGAAAGGGGACATTGGGCACCGAGTTGAGGGGGATTTTTCAAGAAAAGGAGTTTCTTTTGCTCGGAATGACCTTGCAGCTCGATCAGCGAGAGAATCTTCCAGGAATCGCAAAAAGAGACTGATGAAATGATTTAACATTGAAGAACCTAACCTAACCTAACCTAACCATTGTATGATGAAGTGAACAGAATGAATGCTAGTAGGTGAATGACGAGCCTATGAGAAAGTGAGTGAGCGAGTGAGTGAGCAAGTGAGTGAGCAAGTGAGTGAGCAAGCGAGTGAGCGAGTGAGGAGCAATTGTGTAAGCAAGTGACGGCGTTACGAGTTAGGGACAGCATGAAACCGATATTCACCCTTAAATGTTAGAGATTTGAGGGCTGACGAAGATTCTCGAGGTATGGAATATTCGATCGTGATGGGGACAGCATTGATACAGTATTATATAGGCATTGAGTGAAGCCGGCAATGGCAGTTTTCGAATTTTCATATCTCCGCTAGGAGGCGCTTCCGCAGATTTGTCTTTGTTTTTTTACTAATCCTTCTTTTTTTAAATCAGGGTAGTAAAATGAAAATGTCAATAAAAAAAAATTCGTTTCCATTTCTTCGAAGACAAATGGGTGTGGGTGGTGTAATGATTTGGCCGGAATTTAAACGGAATGGATACAAAGGCAAAACAAATGTACAGTTTCTTGAAGGAAAAATGAATTATCAAAAATATATAAAGTTACTCTCAAAACAAAGTATTGAACACGCACTGCGAATTACCACTGATAAATTTATTTTTTAACATGGCAATGCTGCAATTCTCCGAATTAAAGTCGAAGAACAATTTTTTCAAAGAGAAAACGTATCAGTTTTTCCGTTGCCCGCACGCGCCCTAGACCTGAATATTATTGAAAATTATTGGGGAGAACTAGCACGTGCTGTATATAAGAATGGAAAACAGTATGATAATATTAAACAATTAAAAGAAGCTATTAAGATAGATTGGGATAATTTGCCACAAAATACAATTAAAAAGTTATACAAATCCTTACCAAAGCGGGTACTCGAAGTGGTAGAAAATAAAGGCGGATTATTATTATTATCATATCATTATTAACTTTGCATTAATTGCAATGTAACTTTCTTTTTTGTGAAAATATATGTATAAATTCTGTGAATGTGCTATCATTTCGCCGGCACTATTTGTATATTTCTTCTGCTTGCTCAAAAACATAGCAAGGTCAACCATATTTACTAAGAAGTTCCTTCTCTCTGCCATGTAACAATTAGAATGGTATGTATTACATTAAAAAATTCTAAGTAGTTTTCAAGAAATTAAAGATAGCACACATGTGCTATCTTTTTGTCCAGGGGTGTATATGTTCTGTCCTCTTTCCACTATACTGTTCAGTCGACCGTGAAAATTTATGACTTCTTCGGTTTCGCGAACCTCTCACTCCTTCTCGGATCTCTCACTCGGCAGCGGACTTCAATCAAAGAAGTGGGGATAAAAATTTGCTAATTTCGAGGCTCGAAACTGTTGCTTGTTTCGAGGCAATACATAATTACGCTATAGACAGCAGCGACACGGACCGCGACGTATAATAGAATATCGAGTACTTGCAGGCGCATAGACGCACACGATACACAGCGCGGAACACTGTAGATAACGTTCAGCGAATCCAGCCCTTAATTACGACGTAAATTAAGTTAATTATGTAATTACAGTATTCGCTCCGTAAATGTTAAAAAATAATTTTAAGAAAAAAAATACGCCGACTTCGAAATGCACTAAAAAGTATAAAATAATTTCTATTTCATTCAATCATATAATTACGTAACAGATATGAATGAAACCTATTTACTCGTTAGGTAGTATATTAAATACATTTCAACCTTTTCGGCGGCGAAAATACTGAGGTATTTTTAATTTTGCGCCGCCTCCGAAAAAGTTGAAATATATTTAATATACTACCTAACGAGTAAATAGGTTTCATTCATATCTGTGATGTAATTGTATGATTGAATGAAATAGAAATTACTTCATTAGGAAATAGAAATTATTTTATACTTTTTAGTGCATTTCGAAGTCGGTGTATTTTTTATCTGAAAATTATTTTATTTCACGCTTTTTAGTGGAATGGGGAGAATTGTATAGGATACAGTGAGACAGTTCTTCCGGGCTTTTTTTTTGTCTGCGTAAATGCCATGAACATAATTAAGTATTACATAACAATACCAAAGAATAGGATTTTGCAATAACAATAGTTATTATACATGTACTGATTTTTGGCCGACAAGACGTTTGTAGAAACAGTAGAAAATCGGCGACTGCATGTTGACTCATACACCACCAGAGACACGAAGGCATACGCAGAATTTAATACATTAGTAACAATAGTTTTTCGCTAATAACTCGAAAACTAAAGCTTCCCCTTAATTGCGGATAAGGAAAAAGTTGTTCAGAATCGTGCCCCTGATAACATATTAAAAGGGCATTAAAATCGTCCAAAGTTGATTTCAAAACTTTTCAACAATTTTTCGCTAATATCTCGAAAACTAAACCTTTCCGCGAAATTTGTATATGAACAAAATTGTTCAGAATCATGTCCGTGATAAGATATTAAAAGCGCACTAAAATCGAGAAAAGTTTATTTCAAAAGTTGCCGGTTTTTTTGCAATAACAACACTTTGCAATTAAAAAATGAAAAATTTTTTGATAATGGTACCAATGAGTAGTCAGAACCTACCAGATGCAAAAAGTTTCGTTCCGATCGGTCCAGCCAGCTAGGCGTAATCGGCGGGCACACATAGAAAAAAAAAAAAAAAAAAAAAATAATAATAATAATAATAATAATTTAAAAAAAAAAAAATACTGATCGAATTGAGTAACCTCCTCCTTTTTCGAAGTCGGTTAAAAAAGTAACATTTACGGAGTGAATACTGTAGACGTATTTACTTGTACAAAGTCGATTTTAAATCAAATAATACGTTAATAAAAGTTATCCGGTGAAAAATGAAAATCGGCGAAATGCTTTTCATCCTAACTGATTCAATTCTCGTTTAACTGGTTTTTAAATCGGGTTTCTCTCGACAAATACCATGATATCAACAACGATACGCATCGATGCTTGCATACCTAGACGGGAGGAAACTCCTGCGAACTCATAATTTACGTATTTACAGGAACGATCGATGGTATTAAATTCAAATGATTCGCTGTACTTACGCGATTAAGTGTTTGGTCGTTGATATTGTCGTCGCAAGCAAAAAAACACGTCGTACACATTTGACATTTTTAAATTATCAAAAAATATTTGGAAGGTGTATTGGGCTAATTAAATTAATGTTAAATTTTCTCTCGTCTTTCATTATTAACTGACTTCGAAAAAGGAGGAGGTTACTCATTTCGATCAGTATTTTTTTTTTTTTTTTTTTTTTCTATGTGTGCCCGCCGATTACGCCTAGCTGGCTGGACCGATCGGAACGAAACTTTTTGCATCTGGTAGGTTCTGACTACTCATTGGTACCATTATCAAAAAATTTTTCATTTTTTAATTGCAAAGTATTGTTATTGCAAAAAAACCGGTAACTTTTGAAATAAACTTTTCTCGATTTTAGTGCGCTTTTAACCCCTTACACTATTTCGACGAGTCTGACTCGTGACGCACTCGCACTTCGGTTATGACCAATTTTACTCGAATTTTGAATACATTTCAGTTTGGAGTTCAAGTCCAACTATAATTTGCATAGTCAACGACTGCATGATACCAAATTCACATAACATTTCAAGTTTCTGTATCTGTTTTCATGCTATGGCTGAAATTAGTCAGTTCTGACTGACGCACTCGACAGAAACATCATAGTGCAAGGGGTTAATATCTTATCACGGACATGATTCTGAACAATTTTGTTCATATACAAATTTCGCGGAAAGCTTTAGTTTTCGAGTTATTAGCGAAAAACTATTGTTACTAATGTATTGAATTCTGCGTATGCCTTCGTGTCTCTGGTGGTGTATGAGTCAACATGCAGTCGCCGATTTTCTACTGTTTCTACAAACACGTCTTGTCGGCCAAAAATCAGTACATGTATAATAACTATTGTTATTGCAAAATCCTATTCTTTGGTATTGTTATGTAATACTTAATTATGTTCATGGCATTTACCTAGACAAAAAAAAAGCCCGGAAGAACTGTCTCACTGTATCCTATACAATTCTCCCCATTCCACTAAAAAGCGTGAAATAAAATAATTTTCAGATAAAAAATACACCGACTTCGAAATGCACTAAAAAGTATAAAATAATTTCTATTTCCTAATGAAGTAATTTCTATTTCATTCAATCATACAATTACATCACAGATATGAATGAAACCTATTTACTCGTTAGGTAGTATATTAAATACATTTCAACTTTTTCGGAGGCGGCGCAAAATTAAAAATACCTCAGTAAACGTTGCTGCCAATAACTAATTGATTGTTGTATGGCGTATTGGAAATTAATAAATCCTGAGAAAGAATACGAACCATTATAGATATATCTGGTAATATACGTAAATGTAACGACTGCATCTTCATTTCGCAACGTTTCTGATATAAATGGAATTGAATTGACTTCGTTCGCATGTGGAAGCCATGAATCTAAGAACCTATAAACGGAGCCCACTACGCGGGAATTACCAAATTTGCGGCAGATGGGCTCTATCTTTATAGTATATGCGGCGATCGAGTCTTTCCGTCGCATACTCTATGAATTTAGCCCTTTGTAGACTACCGCCGCATATATGCGTTCTGCGTAAATCATTAAATTGGCCGAAGAACTCATATATGCGTTTGGCGAAAACAGTTGATTGAGCCGAGAAACGCGTACATGTGTGCATGCACGTAAATCTGTGCATGTACATATAATATGTCCAGAATTTGACTTGGAATGCTATGAACAAAAACCGCGTTTAAGCAGAAACATGTGCTGGCAATTTTTAATGACTATCCTGGCAGGAGCTCGGCCCCACGGTACGGTTCACTTCGAACCGTCCCGTCCACAAAGGGCTAGATAGACCATAGTTACATTCTATACGCACTAACACCTACTTCGCGGCGTGCTGCCGAGTTATATGTATAGAAAAAGATATAGCTATACAAGCATTGCCTATGTTCGGCTGTCCAAAGGTTGACATGGACAAGAAAAGCTTTTAATTTTGCGCCGCCTCCGAAAAGGTTGAAATGTATTTAATATACTACCTAACGAGTAAATAGGTTTCATTCATATCTGTGACGTAATTGTATGATTGAATGAAATAGAAATTACTTCATTAGGAAATAGAAATTATTTTATACTTTTTAGTGCATTTCGAAGTCGGTGTATTTTTTTTCTGAAAATTATTTTATCTTTCTGCTCATCTTTCGCGCTCGATGTATCGTTTTTCGATCGTATTTGATGTGCGCGTCTCGTTCGTAGGCAGTTTCGCATTAACAGGACATCATTCGATCATAAGCCGGCGAACGAGCCTGTGGATAAGAAATTGCTGGACGTTAAGCGTCCCGTGGCTACGAACCGAGAAGATGCAGCGTGGCTGGAGCGATCTATAACTTCCAGGAATCGCAAAGTGCATTTAAACGAAGACGTTCGCATTTTTGGACATCGTTAAACGAGCCGGGTACGTTCGTGCTACTATTCCGATCGCTATTTTCTTTCCCTCGTTCCCTATAATTTCGTTCGGGTTGCTACTAAATTCTGACGAATGAAAAAAATATCATTACTCATCTTATTACGGTTAAAGGATAAACGATACAAATCCCCGAGAAAAAATGCAAAGCGTTTAAGAGTTAAAAGAGACTTGAGTCTTTCACGGCCCGACGTCATACAGGTATTACTGTTGAGGCTTTTGGGTATAAGCCGTGTCCTAAAGGAATTGAGTTTCTAACGTTTCGCCATTGCAGCTAGCTTCATCAGGGGAAGAAATAATAATATTTATAAAATTCCATACTATCCCCTGACGAAGCTAACTGCAATGCTGGCGAAACGTTGGGAACTCGCCTCCTTTAGGCTACACCCGAAAGCCTCAACAGTAATACCCGTTTAACCCATTTGCATCACACAGAAAAGTGAAAAATTCGTTCTTATCACCAAAAATTTTTTTGATTGTATTTTAATGAAAATGTTTTTAAATGTTAAAAATAAAAGCAATATTACATAAATAAAGAATTTTTACTTCATTATAGATTCATAATTATGAGAGGAATAAAATCTAATTATTTTGCACAACTATCAGAAGAAATCGCCATAAAACATCTACATTTTCTAGATCTAATTACCTTTTCACTGCTGTCGGAAACATAACCATCCATTTTTTTTTATTTTTCTAAGTTATTTTACCTTGAAACTATTCGCGATCACCTCTTTTCATTGATTGAGAGCCAAATACGCATGGGTATAATATACACTCTGGTGATAAATGCCCAAGTGCAATGAGCGCATATATGCACGCTTTGGTGATAGTGGCCAGGCAAAATGCGCGCATATATGCGGTTATGATGCAAATGGGTTAAGAGTTGAATTTGTTGAAGCTAAAGCCTTGACCATGTGTAACGCGGAACCTTTTCTTTTTGTACATTACCCACCAACTGGAATAATTCATTTATCGACAGTATTTGACAATTATCGACAGTACATCAGGTATCTATTACTATATCTATCAAATTCGACAGTCGGTAATCAGTATATATATTGTATATATTCATTTATAATAATTATCTTATAGTTTTGATTTAGAGTAGGCAATATTTTCCGTAAAAGTAATTGAATATTAAGTTAGAATATTTAAAACAAGATTATGTATTGTAGTATCGCGAATCGCGTCGAAGAAAAAGAAAGAACAATACCACGCGCGTTTCTAGTTGCTTCGACGTAGCGTTTTAGTTATAAGAATTTGTGTGTGTGCATATATGTCCGAAGCGACCGTTAAAAAACAAAAGTGTGCGTATGCAGGTTCGGAACTGCAAAACCGCGATCGAGGTTCAGAGCTGTGTAAAATCTTGACCTGCGAGGTGCGGTCGACGCGTTTTTTGTTTTCAACCTGCGAGAAGCGGTCACGCGTAAAATTTTGTGTTTTATTTCTCTTGTATCTTTTCCAAATATGTATATCTCATCATTCTTTTTCGTTCCCGTTAACAATTGCGTCCAATAATTATTATTATCCCACAGTATTATTTTATTTTTCTAATAAATGTACAGTTTTGTATGAGAAATTTCCGTTACGATGTGCGCTACGTGCCGAGATGCTCGCTCCGAAATCCTTGAGATCAGCGCTAATCCTAGAAAAGAACAGAGCTACTATTTCTATTTACGGCATTATTAGACATGAAATTAATTAATTAACTAAATCAATTAATATATGTAAAAATAATTTTTAGAAAAAAAATACGCCGACTTCGAAATGCACTAAAAAGTATAAAATAATTTCTATTTCCTAATGAAGTAATTTCTATTTCATTCAATCATACAATTACGTAACAGATATGAATGAAACCTATTTACTCGTTAGGTAGTATATTAAATACATTTCAACCTTTTCGGAGGCGGCGCAAAATTAAAAGATTCTTTTGAATATGTTATTTAATTGTAATTAAATACAAAAAATGTATTTTTCGCTAAAACACCATCAGAGTATTATTTTAGCATCGAAACAATAGCCGTTAATTAAGGAGCGACGTTAAAAATTTAATTAAATCATTCGATTTCACAATTAATATGTAATAAAGAATTTATACGAAAATGTTTATATGTTGACGTCACAGAAATTCCAGGAATTCAGCGAACCCGCGAGTATAAAAGGGTGAGCGAAACCCGGCTAAGCAGCAGAACAGTTTTCGAAGTCGAGCTATTTACAAGTCTCATTGATAAGTATTGTGGAAGCTAAAGCCTTGACCATGCTTTAGCCGTCTTTAGAAAACCCTACATCCTTGGAAGTTAATTAGGGTCTGGGGATCTACAAGCACTCCAGGTATGAACACATGTACTGTCGTTGCAGTTTTTTTCTTACAAGGGACATCACCAAGGTGTCACACACGGATTTTAATGAAATTGATATATGTTGTAGGTTTTTAAAAATCATTTGACACGTATTTTTTTATATCTGCGGACATCCATGTTGAGGGGGTGAAAATAGCCCTCAAAGTTGGGGGTTGAAAACGCATTTTCTTTAATATCTCGGAAACTAGAGGGTGTAGGAAGGTGAATTTTTTTTTAAATTGTGTAGTTTTTAGTCAGCAATTTAGTTAGTGACAAAAATTTCGGGAGAAATTATTTATTTAAATAATATATTAAAAAAATGCACTTTTTTTCAATTTTTCACCCTAAATGCAGTTCGATTTTTTTGCAGCTTTGTATACTAAACATATGGATCAAAATAGGGGATACGTGTTTTTGGAATTTTTTGTTTATTGCAATTTAGCAATAATTATTACATATACAATTTTCTTCTACTTTTTACGGAGAAATAATTTGAGATTTGTTTTCGAAGAGGGTCAGCCCTTTTTATGCGATAATCTGTTACGTTTTTAACAATTAGACAATATCAGATGTTTATTGTGCCATCGGTAGCCAGGAAAGGTCTAACGGGCAGGTATAAATCCGCTGCGGTATCAGTGTGACACCTTGGTGATGTCCCTTGTTAGTTTAGTTCTAACCGTGCGCCCGCCTCGTAAGCACCGAATTCTATTATAGGTTCTTTCATAGTTTATTTTCACTTATAAATATAATAACTATTCTGATAAAGTGTACGCGTATGTTATATTTCACATAACCCCTGAACAAGTATACTCGGAACAATTTTCGCCGTACGAACCGAACAGATTCTAAGTTCTCGATTGGTAAGCGGGCATATGCCATTTGGATACTTGATCGCTAGGCTGTTTTTAACCGACTTCGAAAAAGGAGGAGGTTACTCAATTCGATCAGTATATATATATATTTTTTTTTTTTCTATGTGTGCCCGCCGATTGCGCCTAGCTGGATGGACCGATCGGAACGAAACCTTTTGCATCTGGTAGGTTCTGACTCCCCATTGGTACCATTATCAAAGAACTTTTCATTTTTTAATTGCAAAGTGTTGTTATTGCAAAAAAACCGGCAACTTTTGAAATAAACTTTTCTCGATTTTAGTGCGCTTTTAATATCTTATCACGGACATGATTCTGAACAATTTTGTTCATATACAAATTTCGCGGAAAGGTTCAGTTTTCGAGATATTAGCGAAAAATTGTTGAAAAGTTTTGAAATCAACTTTGGACGATTTTCATGTCCTTTTAATATGTTATCAGGGACACGATTCTGAACAACTTTATCCTTATCCACAATTAAGGGGAAGCTTTAGTTTTCGAGTTATTAGCGAAAAACTATTGTTACTAATGTATTGAATTCTACGTATGCCTCCGTGTCTCTGGTGGTGTATAAGTCAACATGCAGTCGCCGATTTTCTACTGTTTCTACAAACACGTCTTGCCGGCCGATAAAAAGTGTGAAATAAAATAATTTTTAGATAAAAAATACGCCGACTTCGAAATGCACTAAAAAGTATAAAATAATTTCTATTTCCTAATGAAGTAATTTCTATTTCATTCAATCATACAATTACGTAACAGATATGAATGAAACCTATTTACTCGTTAGGTAGTATATTAAATACATTTCAACCTTTTCGGAGGCGGCGCGAAATTAAATAACATATTCAAAATAATCTTTTAATTTTGCGCCGCCTCCGAAAAGGTTGAAATGTATTTAATATACTACCTAACGAGTAAATAGGTTTCATTCATATCTGTTACGTAATTGTATGATTGAATGAAATAGAAATTACTTCATTAGGAAATAGAAATTATTTTATACTTTTTAGTGCATTTCGAAGTCGGCGTATTTTTTATCTAAAAATTATTTTATAGCAGCTAGCGAACAGCGGGCTCCCCATTTGAGCGGCTTGGTCTCTGAAGCCCGTGTTTTTTGGGTGGCAGTTAAGTAATCACGACTTACAAGTAGAATCACTTTGATTTGCTACCCTGTTGGACGTATATTGTTCATCTGACTCTGGATCATTGGGTTGTTTAGCAGTTAGTGAACAACGGGCTCCCCAATTAAGCGATCTGGTTTTGGGTGTCAGTGTGCGCTCTGACAAAAAGGGTCATGGACATTTAGTTGTCGAGTCAAATTATAAGAGTAATTGTTCCGAAGAAGTAATTCCTTAGATTCAGATAAATTTTGGTCATTTGAGTTAATAAAGAATACTGTTCTGACTCTAGCGTAATTTCCGTAGTCGACTACACCGCGTTAGATAGTAGATAAATCTGTCTAATTTTTGCGAAAGCGTATTTAGGTACAGTTAGAGAATCACACTTAGGTCGGATTCCTCGCTGCGGTAGACTATAACGCGCTAACATTATTAATTTTGTAAATCTTCATTTCTATAAATCTAGAAACCGAATTACACTTAGGTAGGATTCATTATAAATTATAAACGTGTTAATCAAGTAAAATCTTGTCATTACTATAGCTTCGAACAGGAGAATCGAATATATATAAAGAATATCAAATTTAGTTAATATTACAAAAAGCGAAGTTAGCTTTATCAGAGATCAGACTTAGGTACGGTCCAATATAAAGTATTAACCAGCGAGTTCCATTTCGTCAAATTCACGATTATCTACTACATATTGTTTAATTTGTCAAGTTCTATTATTTCTATTATTATTATTATTTCAAAAGCTATTTTCTTTATTCCAATTAATCATTTATAATCTATATACTTTTCTTTATTTTATTGTTATTGTTATTTGTTAGTTTCATTTTTATCGTTTTATTGAATAAATCTTATTGTTGAAAGATATTGACCTGTGGATTTCACTCCTTAAGGGGGGAGACCAGTATGACAGCTTAAAAAAATCGATTTATTTTTATCATCTTAAAAAATTCTCCCTTCTTTCCTGCGTATAATGCCGAAAACCGGGTTTAAAAATTCGAAAAACTCCCGCCGCTAGACCTGTTTCCGTATCGCACATAGCACTATCCCGCGTATGCACATAATTATTGAACTGATATACTGTACGCGTGTGTTTTATTTCACATAACCCCTGAACAGAGTTCCATTCAAATCTTGTCTTTCTCGCAGTTTTGTTTAAAATTTACATACGGCTTCGCAGAGTTTACCAATGCTTTTTCTTTCTCGTCGTCGAATAGTAAGACGGTTTTTGCACGATTAACGTTCTCGTAATCGGCGTTAGCAGAGCGCACCATCTATTGCAATAAATTCTCTACACCTAGATTTCATCAAATATTTTCATTCTGTCGCATGACGTATCCTGGAGCATGCGTCCCGCTGTCTTGACGACACGACGCGCGACGTCCCGGCGACCAGCCGATGCGTATACGCAACTCGTCGCGAAACTCTTCAGTCGGCGCGCGACACGCTTCAAACGTCGCCGATCGTTCGTTCGAACAAGAAAAATCGCCGCAACGTCTCACAACTCTCATGAACGTGGTTCCTTCTCTGATCGGTTCGCAGTAATACTCGTCTTTTGCCGTGTATTGGTCGAAACGCCCACGAAAATGTGTTTACAAAGGTACGTATGTACCTACGAGCGTTTAATCGAATCGCGGTTCGCGCGAACCTTCGTTGATTTCGAATTTCTTAACAAATAGACTCGTACTATTAATCCGATGCTGATCGGTGTCGTGCGGTAAATACGATTTAATGCCAAAGTTAAAACACTTGTTGTTCGTTCTTTTATGCGATCTTGTTCGCGAAAGTGGATATCGAGAGCAACGTGGACGCCTGAGCCATTTCCGATGGAAAATATTCGATGAATTACGGACGCAGGATATAATCGAGATTAAAGTTTCGTAGATACATCGAGATATGATCGTGCAGTTCGGCGGAAATCTACTCGCTCGACTTGTACGATTCGATTTGATAATTCTGTTACGCGTAACCGTGCACGCAGCATCGAGTGAGATATCCATGTCGATGCTGTCTGCTTAGTGTCTACTAGAAACGTAATTACTCTTTGATCGCGTTAATCGCGTTAATATTAAAGTATCGCGTACCGCTATAACGGTTAAGTTTGATAAAATAGGCGACAAAAGAGAATGGCCTCGAGTAAGTCATTAACCATTTCGCTACGAACGACGGATATATGCGTCATCCACATGATCGCCCTCTACTCTATATTATATATTATTTCTTCACTTTTTTCAATTATTAATGAGACTTTTTTATTCGTTATATAAGTTTATATCTTACGTAGATATTATAAGTATATTGTTTTATAGAAAAATTTCTTTTCTTCCAAAATACACTATCTACGCGCAATGTGCACACTTTCGGCGGAAGGTCCCATTCAGGAGTGGCGCTACGGCGCGGCGGACGGAACCGCCGCACAGTGGTTCCAAATCGTAAAAACTTGGCCAAAACCTCGAAAATGAATTTTTCGTTGGGGCTATTTTAACAACTGACAAGGGACATTACCCAATCGCCAATCGCCGATTTTGATGCGCTTTGAGTATGATATAGAACGCAAAAAAATATTTGACACGTATTTCTTTTTATCGGCCATCGTCCATGCTGAAGGGGTGAAAATGGCCCCCAAAGTTGGGGTTGCAAAACATATTTTCTCGAATATCTCAGGAACTATTAGGCCTAGATAAAAAATTAAAAGTGCAAATTTTTCTGTTTTAGAAGGCCAATAATATGGCCTAAGTGGATTTTGAAAAATTTATTTGTTTAAAAAATATGTTAAAAATTAACATTATTTTGTAAATTTTTTTAATAAAACTTTGTACTATTTTGATCAAATTTTACACATGTAAACTATAGATCTTTGGCGGTTCGGCTAGCTATAGTAGGGAGGCTAGGAAAAGTAAAGGAGAGGGAGAAAACGTTTCGTCCGGGGCCTGCTAGTGGACTCATCAGTAAGGCGTTCTAGCAGGCCCTTGCCTTAGACGCGGGGATGTAAGGAAGGGATGGACAGGAACTATATACAGGGTGTTCGGCTACTGGTGGGCATAATTTTAGGGGGTGGTAGCTGGAGTGATTCTGAACAACTTTTTCCTTTACCAAAATGCTGGTTAAAGCTTAATTTTTGAATTATTAATGAAAAACACTGACCAATGAGAGTGCGTATAGACCGGTCGCGCAACAGCGTGAGCGACAGCTTCGAATATGATGGCCGATCGTCGTCGTGAACAAATGTATCGATACTGTCGGTATAACGTCGATATAACGTCGGTATAATAGAAAGCTGTTAGATGAAAGTTACATTGAATAATAAATAAAAAAATCTGGATTATTGTTGAATTGTCATTCATTCATGAATAAGAAATAACAAAATTAGTCTCTACTCACGTAATCAAAATAAATCAAATTTATTCAATACGTTTATTCGTTATCCCAAAGAAATAATAGATAAAATATGGAAAATTATTTTCGTTAGATATTGTAATGATGAAAAAGAACAAATTCTCATTTTTAAAAAATTGAATAACTTTTCTATTCAACAAATAAAAATGTGAATTGAATAATAAACAAATTTAAATGTAGCTCACCCATTAAACCGCAAATAATCACAATAAAAATGCGTCTCTGTCACCAGTACGATCCACCGGTCCTTACTGTTAGTATAAATCAATCACCATGCAGAAACTCTCAAAAAACTCTCAAGAAACTTCATTGTCACCTATCACTTTCATCTTTCATTATTAGTTCGCATTATCACTTTTCTCTCTCATTTTTCACTAATTTGCACTAATTTTCACTGTGAGTCCGACACGTAAATAGGACGAATGAAAACACGTGAACGAATATTCATAAATAATTTAAACTATACTATCTTGAAAGCAAGAAAATGGAATTTTCTATTAAAAACAACGATACATTTTATTTCGACACGTTTCTTTCGACAATAAACGATGACTGTCGATCGACGCCGGAGTCGTTCAACAGATCATCGTTGCATGGCAACCGTTCGCGACGTATGCCTCGCGATCGAGAACAAAATCGCGTTCCGTAGCCAGTCTAACAATGTCTTCTAATAAAATATAATATAATTTCGATTCCTCAATTCGGATATCTTATAGTGAGAATAGTGTATCGTTAAACATACATATCTATGAATAATCGTTCACGCGTTTTCATTCGGTCCGTTTACCGGTCGTGCTTATGTTGTGCAATTATTATTAGAAAAAGACAGTGAAATAAATTGAGAGTTCATTGACCCTGCCAGGACATCAGCTGTTGATGCTCTGATCGGTGGATCTACCCGGTGACACAAATATTTTTTATCGAAGCTAGTTTTTCCATGAATCAATGAGTAAGTGTTATTTAAGTTACTTCTGTATTTTTAAAATTAAACGTACGCAGCAATAGATTTATTTCACTTCAATGAGGTACTGCATTAGATATTCTATTCCAGTTCGATCTCATTTCATAGACACGGTACTTATTCGTTTGCTTCATTAGAATAGTTGACAAAATTAATTTTCGTGAATTTATTCTTTTTCCTTTTTGAAGGCATAAAATAAATACAATATACTTCGTCTGGTTGTTGTAAACAACAACTAATTGGTTTATTTCTTATTCACGAATTACGAAGAATTTAATATTATTCTTAACTTATTAATTCATTACTCGATTTAACTTTTACCCAATAGCTTCCTGTTATACCGACGTTATACCGACGTTATACTGACAGTATCGATACATTTGTTCACGACGACGATCGGCCGTCATATTCGAAGCTGTCGCTCACGCTGTCGCGCGACCGGTCTATACGCGCTCTCATTGGTCAGTGTTTTTCATTAATAATTCAAAAACTAAGCTTTAACCAGCATTTTGGTAAAGGAAAAAGTTGTTCAGAATCACTCCAGCTACCACCCCCTAAAATTATGCCCACCAGTAGCCGAACACCCTGTATATGAATAGGAAGGCTCTTGGAGTACTAGCGAGAAAGTCTAGGTCTCGATTCTATGCGCCGTCTAGTGGCGATGAGCGTGGGAGTAAAATCGCCACATATCAAAAGACAAAATACGGATAAATAGGAATTTTTAATTTCGCTTGTGGAAAAAATATTATTGTCGTTCAAGTTATACGTACATTTTATACCTTCCGTTCGGTGCACAACTGATTTCTATACGTAATATTCTGGAAATTGTATTATATTACATTTTTTACACTAACTTATTTAAAAAAAGAATTTGAAGGTCCAAAGGTGCCTGTATAAAAATATGCCGTTCGAGTCAGATATCGCATTTGATCCGCGTTATGGGCGCGTACTGGTGGCAGTATTCGACGCACGGAGGATATTAACGCGTAAATTGTACTTGTGCGAAGTGTAATATCTTCATAATGATGTAGAATACGTGCAATTAAAGGAATTACATCTGTTGATCAAGAATTGCTTCACGATTGTAAAATATATATTATTAGGTTGGGTAACTTTGAAAATATCATTTTTTGAATAATTTTTTAATTTTTTAAAATTTTGATAAGAAATATCATTCAGAAATATCAAGTTCAGCGAACTCTTGTACGTCTGCACGACAAGATATCAGCCAGTCTTACTGTACGCATTAATAAAGACTAGCCTAAATTCCGCTTGGAATCGAAGATTATTTAATATAATAACCCTGATCCCTACGGAATACAACAAATATAACGATTATTACGCAGAACTTTCGTTATTTGGTACGGACCCAAAAACTTCGCCGTAAATTTCGACCCCGGTGTTTGTTGCGTTCGCTTTATGGCAACCAAATCACCCTCTCGGTATACGCGCGCCTGCTTCCGCTTTCTATCAAATCCTCGTCGGTTTTCTTCCTGGATCTTAGCGATCTTTTCCTTCGCCTGGGCACGCAATTCTTCCCTACCGTCTTGAAACGTGTTGACCCATTCCTTCTCGAGTAGCTCTCGAACATTATCGTCTTCGCGTAGTCGTGCGTGTGTTCCAAACAATAAATGGAACGGCGTCGTGTCAATACTTCGATGCACCGTCGTGTTTAGATACTGCTGAGCGATACTCAAGTATCTATGCCATTCAGCAGGCTTCGGAGCAGCTAATTTCGTCAAGAGCGGTATAAGCGTTCGATTCTCTCTTTCTACCTGCCCGTTCGCTCTCGGAATTCCGGTCGTCGTCAAAATATGTTGGATTCCTTCGTGTTGACAATACTCCTTAAAATCGCTAGATGTAAATCCCGTACCTCGATCAGAGACTATTCTACGCGGATTACCGAAAACTGCAGATTGTTCTTTCAGACGGTCCAGTATCTCCTCGGTGCCCGTCGACTTCGTGGCATACAGCCACGTGAACTTACTGAAACTATCGACAACCACGAATATATGTTTGTAACTCTTCTTCGTCGTGGCCAGTGGACCCAGATGATCGACGTGAAAGGTGTCCAGTGGAATTTCGCCCTTATCGATAGTAAACAGGTATCCTTCTTGCTTTCCCTGTTTTTTCTCGGCTAAAATGCAGCTTATGCAATTCTGAACTATCTTTTCTGTCCTCGCTTGCAGATTGGGTATATAATAGTCCCGTTTAACTATAGCTTTCGTTTTTGCTACTGAAAAGTGTCCCCTTTCGTGAGCTCTTCGTATAACCTGGGAATACATCGTCTTCGGAACTACCAGGCAGTAGTCGTTGTCCATTTCTTGAAATAATAGCCCGTTCCTCATAACATAACCTGAGATTTCCTTTTCTTTCATTCGGACAATCATTTTCCTGGTCTCGTCGTCGTCGTCGTGTTGTGCCTTCTTGAGTCGACTCGTCAGGCTTTCGTCACTCTCATCGATAAGTAGGCATGTCGGTAGCGGGTTTCGGCTTATGGCGTCGACGTGGGGCATGTTTTTTCCGGAGCGGTGCTCGATTTCGTAATTAAACTCCTCGAGCAGGAGCGCCCATCGCGCCACGCGGACGCACAAATCTTTCTTCGCCATGGTCAGGGTAAACGCGCGACAATCGGTGACGATCTTGAACGCGATGCCGAGCAAATAAACTCTAAACCTTCGCAATGCCCTAACTATCGCGAGAACCTCAAGCTCGTAGCTTGTATAATTTTCTTCGGCGGGAGTCGTCTTTCCACTCGCATAATAGATCGGGTGCCACTTACTATCGTCGCTACTCCGTTACAACAAAATCGCGCCGTAACCGTGCATTGATGCATCCGTATGCAATTCTGTCTCGGCGCCGGCCCTATACAAATTTAATACCGGCTTGTTGATTAACATGAGCTTCAGTTGGTCGAACGCGTCTTTTTCCTTCGTACCGAATCTAAACTTTGCATCGGCCCTCAACATGTTCGACAATGGCCGCGCGATTATCGAGTATCCCGGCATGAATTTTCTGAAATACCCCGTCAATCCGAGAAAAGACTGAATCTGTCGCACGCTCGTGGATATCGGAAATTTTTTTATAGCTTCCGTCTCTCGCTCTGATGGCCTAACGCATCCGTTCTCGATCACGTGCCCTAAGTATTCTACCTTCGTTTGTAATAAACTACACTTCTTCCAGTTAATGATTAAACCATTTCGACTCGCGACTTCTAACATTCGCGCAAGATATTTCAATCCCGTTTCAAAATCTACTGAGGGTATTATCAAGTCATCTATATAAACTAATAGCACATGCTCGTGAATAAGATCTCGGAAAACAGCGTTTATAAATTTTTGAAAAATTGCGGGTGAATTACAGAGTCCAAACGGCACTTTGAGAAACTCATAATGCCCATCAGGAACTATGAATGCCGTATATTTTCGACTTGATTCTTCTATTTGTACGTGAAAAAATCCGTTCTTTAGGTCTAATGTGCTGAACACCCTTGCACTTTGCAGTGCATCCAGCTGATCTTCTATTAAAGGTAGCGGATACCGGTCCTTGACTATCTTTTTATTTAATAATCGAAAATCTACGCAGAGTCTGTTCGATCCGTCTTTCTTCTTTACTAAAACAACTGGGCTTGCGTACTCGGAAACGGATGGCTGTACAATGCCGTCATTGAGCCATTCTTTAATTTGCTTATTGACTATGTCTTTTTCGACCGCCGATAATCGTCTCGCGCGCTGATAAACGGGTTCCTCGTCTTTTAAAACTAAACTCATCTTAAGCCTGTTTATGTACATCGTCTTGAATGTTTGCTAAATCTACACTATCGGTCCCCTGTTCGCAAGCTACGTCGATCTGACAAATTTCCGCAAAACTGCAATCTTTTTCATTCAACGGCTTAATCGTAGCTTTTCCACGCTTAACATTTAGTTCGATCTCGTCAAGAAAGTCTTTCCCGATCAACAACGAATATGGCGTCAATACATCCGAAACGACATTAATAGATATCGCGTACGAATGATCATCGACCGTTAGCTTCGCGTGAAACCTGCCCATCGTTGCATTTTCCTTGGTGCCGATCCCTCGGAACGGCGTGATATCATTCTCGAGTCGCGGTGAACCGATTTTCGTGTACGCGTTCGCGCTTATGATCGTGATATCGCTTCCCGTATCTACAATCGCTTGGATCGGAACATCGTTAATCAAAACGTCTTTAACATGCTTATTTAGTCTCGACTGGGACACCGCGCAACTATTTTTCGAAACGTCGCTCTTTTTTATGCAATTACACGCAATGTGACCGTGTTCATTACATTTAAAACATTTCAGGCCCTTACCTTTCGTCGGACAATCTGCGCTTACGTGATCTTTCATGCCGCAATTAAAACAACGTTTTGACATACCTTGATCCCTCTTAACATACGAGTCTTTCTTTTCGCTTCTTTCACCTGTATCGTCCTTAGAGTTCTTATCTATCTTACGCCGTGCCACACTTCTGTCTCCGTTCTTCGAGCCGGTCGATGTCCCTGCGAAATCCTTGTCCTGTAGGGAGATCTCCTCGAACGCCTGCAGGATCTGCTCCTTCGTCGTGAATGCCTGAACTCGTGCCATGTTGCGTAGGTTCCGGTCTGGGATGCCATCGATTATGTAGCCCATGATCTCGTCGTCGTCGATAGCGATTCGATTCCCCATTATTACCTTCTCGTGAACGTAGCTGTGGAATGTTTCGTCTTCTTTCCACACTCTGTCTTCGAATTGTCGTCTTAGAGCGATCTTATTTGGACGGTGGCAAAACATACCCCGGAGCCCCGCGAGTAACTGGTCCGACGTCATGTGCATGTACTCTGGTTTCGAATGAAACCATTCCACGCCTTTTCCTTCAACCGCATGCCGATCACTATCTTCGTCATGTCGTCCTCGAGCTTATAGGTCATCTTCAGGAACTTCACCTGTTTCTCCTACGTTTCATACATCTCCGAATTCCCGGAGAAATTACCCAGAAGTTCTGCCACTGCCTCTACGTTCACTTTCTGCGGTATAGGGAGCGATTGCATTGATTGACTTGACGTCGATTGTCCGTCGCTTTGAATATTTGGAGCTTTAATACCGATTTAGCAATTCGAAAACATCATTATCCTTTTTTTCGAAAAGTACAAACAATTTTTCAGTATACACGACACTCATATCGAATTCGCCATTTTGTTTTTTTTAAACATTGACTTCTGCTTTGTAATCAATAACATTAAATACTCCTATACAGTATAGTTCAGCCAATTTTAACACCTTTTTCGTACATATATGTTAGATAAAAAGTCTTTGTGATAATTAGCGATCCGTATTCTTCGAAAGTTCTGGGTTAAGTGCCTTGCTGTCCCTCAAGGTCCGCTTAACGAAGAATGCAATATCCTCCCCACTCTGTGACCAGATCCTACTAGAATACCCTAATCTCTGTGCACGTGCCACGCAGCACCATGACGTCGGGTCATCGGCCACGAGACACGACACCTTCGGTGATCCTCAAAGAAGAAGGCATCAACCTCTAACCATAACATTCGCGACTCTTAGAGTTCGTCGCGGTCCTTAGCTATCGGTTACCACCGATCCTTAGCTCGATGACGGACATGAGTTTATATTATCGTCATCCCAAGACCCCTAAGAACCGGGTCAAAATCCGGGATACGATGACCCTGACACGTGTGCCACCTTTGCACACGGCTTGACGCTAACATATATTTACTACGTCAGATCCACCATTTTGTTTTTTGTAATTTTGACTTTTGATTTGTAATCACCGATCTCGAAAACCCCTAGGTACGAATTTTCACTTAAATTGCAGAACGCCTTCATATTTTGGCCAGGTTTTAGCAATTTGGGACCACTGTGTGCCGTAGCGAAAGGGTTAACACGTTCACGCCGGGATGACCCACCGGTGTGTCACGCTTGATTGTTCTGAGGGGCGGCGTGATCCACCGGTGGGTCACACTTAATTGTCCCGTGGGACGACGTGCATCACAGGTAGGTTTTCAAAAAATAAGTTTATTTTATTTTTTGTCAACATTATAAACAAAAATTGAGCATTATAAGCATTAACATTCAATATTTTAAATTGATAACAATTATTTATTTATAAGCACGCCAAAACTGTTTTAATCTCGTATTTAGCGCGTTCGAAGCTTCAAAGGAGTAACAATGTCGCCCCGCCCCACGAAGAAAAATGTAAATATTCGCCCCGGCGTGAACGTGTTAAGTAAAAGATCGCATCGTCGGCAACGCCGAAGCTGTTATCGCGAGCAACGTCTTGTTTCCATGTTTTAGACGTTATGATCGCGATACACAATAATGCATCGAAAGAGAGGATAAACTAGCTGCGGGGGAGACTAGCCTCATAAATTAGCGTGAAATTACGGGACTTTCGTCGACGCGTCGCTAGTATCTCGAAATTACACCGAACATCGATAATAGAAGACGAAAAATGTTTGAAAAGGCCGAGTAAGTGGACGGATATCGCAAATAACCGTAAACAGAGAGGAACAAAAGGACTTTGATGATCCTATACCGTCGGACGATAAGTTTAACGACGTCAAAGGTTTTCGTACAAGTTCCAACGTGCCCGCGCATTGACACCCTTTGATGTAATTGACATAACGCGAGATCGAGTTAGCTTCCGTTTCGATTCGGACAAAACTTTACGCGATCGAACCGCGTTACTGATTGCAGCCGAGTTAAGCGTCGTCAAGGATTTGAAAAGTGGCTCTAGAAAGAGTCGCTAGACGCGGAACTTTTCCCCGGGTTGCCGCGTTTCATTAGCTATGATCTTAAAAGTAATTCCCCTGGCTGCTCTCCTCGCTAACGTATCCGCCTTTTTCTTCCTTTATCCGCTCAAAGACTCGGAGGCGTCGAGAGTGTCCGGACTACCGTTCTAGACTGTAAATAGTCTACGCTCTGTGCGAAACAGATTTTCAAACGAACGTAAAATTTCCTTTCGACCAGCGCGCCGCGGTAATCCCTGATAAATCTTTCGAATTTTGCTCCGAATTTACGGCACGCTCTTCTTCTCCTTCCGTTTTATTCTCGGTTCTTTGGATTAACCCTTATGCGAACTTATGGAAGCGCCGAGGGAGCGGGAGTTTCGTGTAAACAACGGCCGCATTTATTTTCGAATAAACTCGTTCCCGATGTCGTTCGATACGCGAACGTTTCGCGAACCTTTCAACGTTTCAATGTTTCAACATTTCGCGCGGCATTAAATTTTCAAGTACACATTCTCGTATGACCAGCGCAGCGATTCAACATCCAGCGTGTCCCACTGGCTTTTCGTAGCAATGGATTCGTTCAAAGCGTGCCTCCGAAACGGCGCTCCTTCGAGAGCCGAAAGTCTAAGTAAACGCAATAACGCGCACCGCGTATAAACGCTCCTTCGATTTGCCAACGTGTGAAATTTTTCTTCCGAGGGTGTTTTACCTGCCAGTAAGGAGACGAGCAAAAGATTTGAATGTTTTCGTTCCCCGACTTCTCCGGAAAGACAAGAACTCGTAATATGTAATGTCTGAAATTTTCTTTTTCTCGCGTCGATATTAAATCGCAGTTGCCGACTAAACGCGGTAACGGTATTTCAAAGTGGCGAGAAAACTCGTACGAATCGCACGCGTGGCTGCGGAAAACTGAAACTTTGCTGGCCAAGTTTTGTTGTCTTGCGTCGATTCGTCCAAATTGGCGCGTACGTAATTCTTGATCGAAGATGATCGAAACGGCACCGGTGGTTTTCCTCTCTCGAGTGAAATTTCGCTGTGGTTGGTTCTTTGTTCGACCAAGACGTCCCGGACGAGTCCGAAACTAGCCCTCGACGGACTAAACGCCACAACCGGACAAGGAAGAGCTCTTTACGATTCCATTTACGATCCTCTAGAGCCCGACGGACTGCTTGCGATCTCTCCGAAGTAGATAAATGCCGGAATATATATCGCGCGATACGGTGTGGCGCCATGACCCAACGCGTCTGATTTATAAGGAAAACCCTCTCCCTTTCTCGCAAATTCCACTTTTTCGGCTAGCCTTATTGTTCCTGGACGCATAATATACCCATCATCGGTCCGCCGACGACCCTTCTTTTCTTCGTTTTGCCTTTTTATCCCGCACGCCGATCGAGCTATCGAATCTTTATCGGAAATTTGTATCGAACCCATCGCGCATCTACAACGCGTAAACGAAGTTACGTTCGAAGATCGTAGGTAATACAGTAAAGACTGGATAACTGCAACAAAAGATGGACTCGATAACTGCAACGCTTGTGTCCCGATTTTGTTGCAGTTATCCAGTCTTTACTGTAATCGGCTCCGAAACGTTGTCGAATAAATCATCGAACGAAAGAAAAGTTCTTCATGTTTCCACCTAATAAAGGACCTCAGGTGATCCTCCATAGGGAAGGAGGATAAATTTTTAACAGCGAAAGCAAGGGTAATCCAACTATCTTCAACGCGTTACATTAATAAAGAGTAAGCAAGTTGAAAGCGGCAGGGGTTTGCGGCAATCCGAGAGTATTCTCTTTTCCCGCGTGGAGATCCGCGAAGGACGCAAAGTCGTACGTTTTGGGAATTTGTCTAGCGACAACAACATCTGTGACGGTATAATTTTTCTTTCGGTTTAGTCGCGCATTTTTCTCGGACGAAAAGCGGATCGGTAAACGATAAGTGGTTAGTACCGCCTCAGCCGCGATCGCTTCCAAACTGCCTTCTCAATCTGTCCCCGACTTGTAGCGTACCCTACATTCGTGGATACGTATTCATCGTGGTTTTTCTTACGAGAAACTTTGTTATTATGGCGAAACGTGAATTATATCCGTCGCGCCTCTCTGTTCCATCTGGTGTACGTCGGTTTTTCTTCTTCTCTTTGCTCTTTTTCCATCTATCCCCTGTAGCTGCGCGCTTTAGTGGTCATCTTTTTGCCGGGCGCGAGAAGTCTCGATTCGACGTGGAACCTCGATGAACGGAAAAAAATTCAAGCGCCGAGTAAATTCAATGAGCGAACAAAGAAACGGCAAAAGAATACCGCGGGTAAACGCGTAATCGATTCGAGAAGGAAAACAGATTTAACGCGAGTAACATACTTTTGCTCTCGCTTCGTTTTGCGATAGGTATTTTTCTCGGACTCGATATCCGAAACACGGTTCCGATGGTCGCTGAAAAAGAATGTTTTGTTCGTAGGTAAACACTCGAGAATCGACTGGTCAAATTGCCCAGAAGAGCACGTTCGGATTCTTCGGTAAAATAGAAACGAAAGCGAACTCTCAAACGTTCCTCAGAGACAACCGATCGACGAACAGCGATCCGTCAGGATTTTTCGATCGCCCATACTACGGTAATAAACGTGAAGCGAGCGCTGCACCTGTTGCGTCGTGAACGGCTTTGCTGGTAATCCGGCGAGATCGTTCGTTCGAAAACGGCTTAAGCGTCGCGTGGGAGTACAAAGGAGTGCCCGATAACACTGGAGCAACGAGAGAGCAGCGGAAAACGCGGTGACGACAGGCGTTGCTTTCGCGGCACGTGAGAACAAACGGATACTTCGATTCGCAACCGGAAAAGGTGTAAAACCGCGGCAGAAAGAAAAGAATAGAGAGCGAGGGGACAGACAAGATGATGATGGACGCGGCGAACGGAACGAAAACGGAATCGTGCTTTCGGCTGGAAGATCTGGAGGATCCTCGAACGCCGTTTCTGCGACGAATCAGCTACGGCATTATTCTGCCTGCCATCTGCTGCTTGGGAATCGTTGGGAATATTTTAAACTTGGTCGTCCTTACCAGACGCAACATGCAAGGAACCGTTTACATCTACATGAGAGGTGAGCCTCTTTATTCCTTTGCCCGCGAATATGAATGTTTTACGAACGAAACTGAACGCGATTATGTTTGAAATTGCGACGATATTTAGTGTCGGGATTAACTCGATAATCCGAAATACATTCGTGACACGAGAGTTCTGCCAAATAAAGCGATGAATTTACTGTCCTGATACTTGGCCAAAACGATTTCTACGCTACCACCTTCGCGCAACTTCTAAACTAAATTTTCAGCTAAACTTCTGTTTCGCGATTCGCGCGTTGATCAATTTATCCAGAAGATACGCCTCTTCTCGTCTCGTTGACGACTCCGCTCGCGTTGAAAGTTTCGACGATGTGTTGGCGCAACGCGACATCCTGCAGGATTCCTTCTCGAAAGTCTGCGTAACCCGACCCTGTAAACGTTCTTTTCTTTACAGTTCTTTACGTTCTTTTTCTTTACGTCCTTCTCCCGCCCGTTTTTGCGCGGGCTTTTGCCGCCTGGGCAAAAGGGCTATAAAGGCCCGTAGGAAAGCGGGCGGGCACTCACAAGGGACATCACCAAGGTGTCACACGCGGATTTTAATGAAATTGATATATGTTGTAGCTTTTTAAAAATCATTTGACACGTATTTTTTTATATTTGCGGACATCCATGTTGAGGGGATGAAAATAGCCCTCAAAGTTGGGGGTTGAAAACGCATTTTCTTCAATATCTCGGAAACTAGAGGGTGTAGGAAGGTGAATTTTTTTTTAAATTGTGTAGTTTTTAGTCAGCAATTTAGTTAGTGACAAAAATTTCGGGAGAAATTATTTATTTAAATAATATATTAAAAAAATGCACTTTTTTTTCAATTTTTCACCCTAAATGCAGTTCGATTTTTTTGCAGATTTGTATACTAAACATATGGATCAAAATAGGGGATACGTGTTTTTGGAATTTTTTATTTATTGCAATTTAGCAATAATTATTACATATACAATTTTCTTCTACTTTTTACGGAGAAGTGAGTTGAGATCTGTTTTCGAAGAGGGTTAGCCCTTTTTATGCGATAATTTGTCACTTACTTAACAATTGGGTAATATCAGATGTTTATTGTTACATCGGTGGCCAGGGAAGGTCCAGCGAACAGGTATAAGTCCGTCGCGGTACCAGTCGTCGTAATACGGAACATAGATTTCTATGGTCAATGAAACTATTAACCGAAGGTATAATGAATTCCTTTAATGAATTTCATTATTGTGCATACTATATAGTGTAATCTTCAGAAGCAAGCATTCAACTCTAACTTTATCAATTTTTATTACATTGCCTTTTGCGAATAAATTTGTATTTAAATTCACTAATACTAAAGGATCAGAAATTTTCCGAACAAAATTTTTTCAACTTCGAAACCTATTGATGTCAAATGGTTGAACAAACGGTATGGTATTTTTTGGAATTTTTAATATTTTCTGTTTCTTACACTGTTTCCTACCTTGTGATTGATCGTCATAACTTCTTTTTGCTATATATATTCCATGAATCGAGAAGCAAATAGTATTTTCTGGTTCCCACGGAACAAAAAAATATTGGCAGATTTTTAAGTAGAAGCTTATTCCATTTCCTCTTAATTTACAAAAATAGGCAAGATTTGAACACGTGAAATCATCAAATATAAACTCTTGTTGCATTTCTATATCCGTATATGCGCATTCTTTATACATGTCGATTGCATCTGTTATGCTTTATGCCAGTTTAACTTTGTTTCGATTTATGTGTGCTTCCTGCTTATTAGAGTTAAATATTTTCATTAAAATTTTTATAACATTAATGGGATTAACATCCATACTTATAAAAAATAAATTTTACAAATGTTCAAAAAGGGAAACAATAATACAATTACCATATACTTATTCATACCCACTTTCCTGCATCAGTATATTTTGGAATAATTTTCGTAAAGAGTTTCATTGGCCATAGAAACCTATGTTCCGTAAAGCGACGACTGGTACCGCAGCGGATTTATACCTGCCCGTAGAGACCTTCCCTGGCTACCGATGGCACAATAAACATCTGATATTGTCTAATTGTTAAAAACGTAACAGATTATCGTATAAAAAGGGCTGACCCTCTTCGAAAACAGATCTCAATTCACTTCTCCGTAAAAAGTAGAAGAAAATTGTATATGTAATAATTATTGCTAAATTGCAATAAACAAAAAATTCCAAAAACACGTATCCCCTATTTTGATCCATATGTTTAATATACAAAGCTGCAAAAAAATCGAACTGCATTTAGGGTGAAAAATTGAAAAAAAGTGCATTTTTTTAATATATTATTTAAATAAATAATTTCTCCCGAAATTTTTGTCACTAACTAAATTGCTGACTAAAAACTACACAATTTAAAAAAAATTCACCTTCCTACACCCTCTAGTTTCCGAGATATTGAAGATAATGTGTTTTCAACCCCCAACTTTGAGGGCTATTTTCACCCCCTTAACATGGATGTCCGCAGATATAAAAAAATACGTGTCAAATGATTTTTAAAAAGCTACAACATATATCAATTTCATTAAACTTCGTAACTTATCGTAACTTATCAATTTCGTAAACTTTCACTAACGTTGGAGTTTCGACTCAAGAGGATGCAGATGTTTGTTTGTCACTATAGGACCCATAGGGTCTATAGACTCGTAACGGATTTTTCCTTCGACGAGTTTTCTTATTCTCATGGTTTTCGTTGCAGAGTAAAGACGTACCTTCCTATTTTCTATAGGTTATGGCGCCCAGTACAGTTTTGTGCTACCTGTGTTAGTGTGAGATAGAGTGAAAAAAAACAATAAGACTATAAAACAATAAGTGTTTAGGCCCGTTATTAAATTTTTAGAATTTAGTTCCATAGCGAAGGGTCAGACCTTCGGTTAATTTCTTTACCTATAGCAGCAATAACACCCAAGGAGTCGTTACATTGTATCGAGTATTTTAGTTTATTGCCTTACATCTGATTGCCAGAACCTTAAGCTTAACAGTAGAGTCCGTTATTTTCATTTTCTATTCATGTCGAGGTACTGCTTGGTTTTATTACTTGCTATGGTCATTTTTTGGGAAAAACCCATATTCTTCATACGTCACAAGCCTCCATTTCCACCCCATTTGTACAGCCAATAGAAATTAAGTATTTTTCCCTCACCCTCACCATGTAAAAACTGTAAGCGTGTAACGTACCTTCATGTTCATAAGAAAAATGTCATTCGCTTCTCAATATTCGACATAGCAACATCTTGTATTAGTTTGTATAGTCTCCAAGTTTTGGAGTGGTCCTTCGAGTAAGGAAATAGTTATTTACTTTAAAATAAACACGAATTTAGTCGGCACACCACGTGCAATATTCAACAAAGCTCGAACGAATTTATTTCAATCACGAGCGTTAACAATAAGACTCTAATTTTTTTTTGTGTTTCTGTATTTTTCGTGTGTGCGTGTGACTAGTATAATATTAATATATCTTTAGTGTATAGTTAGAAGTAATATTAAAAGACAATGGAAGGTTTTAGCATGAAGAGAAACATTAAACCATTTGATGGTGAAAAATACAGTGTCTGGAAATTTAGAATTCGCGCCTTATTAGCCGAACTAAATTTAATAAGTGTTATTGACGATGAAATTCCGGATATGATTAGTGATGAATGGCTTAAAATGGACAGAACTGCTAAAAATATAATAATAGAGTATTTAGCAGACTCTTAGTTTCGTACAAACGGAAAACAGTGCTAAAGAAGTGTTTCGGAATTTAGACTCTGTATATGAGCGGAAAAGTTTTGCTACTCAATTATCGTTAAGGAAACAATTATTAACTTTGAAACTCCAAAGTGATGCCCCGTTGATAAAACATTTTATCATTTTTGAAAATTTGATTTCGGAATTGTCAGCAGCGGGTGCGAAATTAGAAGAAATAGACAAAGTATCACACCTTCTATTAACGTTACCTTCGTGCTACGATGGTATAATAACAGCAATAGAGACTTTATCGGAAGACAATTTAACTCTAGCATTTGTGAAAACTGGGCTTTTAGACCATGAAATTAAATTAAATAGTGAGAACCGTGACACGAGTTTAAAAGTGTTACAAGCCACAAAAGGATAATCGACGAAAAGGAAGAGTTTTGAAATATGTAACAATTCGAAGAAGCAGTGCAAAAATTTTAAAAATAAACCTTGGTTTTCAAACAATAAAAATACGGAACAAATAATCAAGTGCCACCAATGTGGAAGAAAAGGACACATAAAAAAAGACTGTTTTTATTATAAGAGGGCGCAAAAATACAGCGCAAATAATCAGAATAAAACGGCCCAAACTACTCAAATAATAAAACCGTCAACTTCAAAAGAACCTAATACCTCACAACCTAGTACCTCAGGATTTGCGTTTATGACCGGAAATTATTCAAAAGAGACAACAGCAAAAGACAATAAAATAGTTTTCATTCTTGATTCCGGCGCATCTGACCATCTGATTAACCGTGAGGATCTAGCAAGAAATTTCACAGTTTTGGACAAGCCAATAAAAATTTCTGTGGCGAAGAACGGCACGTATATTGAAGCGGTCAAAAAGGGATCAATGGAGGTTATAACTAACATCGGCATTCAAGGAACCATTGACGATGTCTATTACTGCCCCGACGTCCCACATAATTTACTGTCGGTTTGGAAAATTCAGCAGGCCGGGATGACCGTTACCTTTGACACCAGTGGAGTAAAGATAAGTAAAAGTGGTAAAATAATTATGTCGGGTAAGCCACTGAATAATTTATCAAGTATAGAATTTGTAGTTAAAACAAATATGATACATTCTGTTGCTAATATAAATATTTGCAATAAAGATGATTACGATTTATGGCATGAACGATTAGGCCATATTGGAAAAAATAAATTTCTTGAATTAAAGAATAAAGAAATGTTTGTAGATGTAAAGCAAATAGAAAAAGTAACTGTAAATGATAAATTATGTGAAGCTTGTATAAATGGCAAACAAACTCGATTACCATTCAGAAAAGCAAAAGATAAAAGTTATGTAAAAAGACCATTGTTTAATGTACATTCAGACGTTTGCGGTCCTATCACTCCTTCGACAATAGATAACAAAAATTATTTTGTTTTGTTTGTTGATGAAATCACTCATTATTGTGTTACATATCTTATCGCGCATAAATCTGATGTATTTTCAATTTTTCGAGATTATGTCGCAAAGAGTGAGGCTCATTTTAATTTAAAAATTGTAAATTTATATTGTGATAATGGGAGAGAATATTTGTCAAACGAAATGAAGGAATATTGTGTTGAAAAAGGTATTAGTTACCACTTAACGGTTCCACGTACTCCACAGTTAAATGGTGTGTCGGAACGTATGGTAAGGACAATAACTGAGAAAGCTCGTGCTATGGTAGCCGTAGCAAATTTAGAAAAGGTTTTTTGGGGTGAAGCTGTCCTTACTGCTACGTACCTGATTAATTTAACCCCGACTAAGGCTATAAAACAGTCAAAAACACCATATGAATTGTGGCATAATAAGAAGCCTCAATTAAAGTATCTGAGAATTTTCGGTTCGACAGTTTATGTCCATAATAAAACTAGACAATCGAAATTTGAAGAGAAATCTTGGAAAGGCATTCTAGTTGGATATGAACCGAATGGTTATAAAGTGTGGGATGTGGAAAGTGGTAAATTTGTTGTAGTTAGAGATGTAATTTTTGATGAGACTAATTTTTTGTTATCTAGACCTGTTATAGTACAGTCTGAAGGGGTTAATTCTGAAAACACCCGTAACAAAATAGATTTGATATCTAGGCATGTAGTAGTACAGCCTGAAACTGATTCATCTGACATGCAGTCAAAATCAGTAGAGTCTCATAAATCTGATAGTAATAAATTAGATGTAAATAAAAATACCGAATTAAGTCATGGACTTAATAAATCTGTAATTGAAACAGATGTACAAGTACCTTCATGTAGTAATACTCGTAACAAAAGACAAATATCTCCTGAGCCAAGAAGAAGTGATAGAATTAAGCAACGACCACCTATTTCTTATAATGAGATCGATGAGCGAAATGATTATATCTTGTGTGCTCAATCTCTGGTTTGTAAAATTCCAACTTCGTATTGGGAAATTAAAAATAGGGATGATAGAGTTCAATGGGAACAGGCAATTAAAGATGAAATTAATTCTCTTTTAATAAATAATACCTGGACGTTAGTGTCAAAGCCAGAAAATAAAAATATTGTAGACTGTAAATGGGTATTTGCTATTAAAAATGATGAGTTTGGTAACCCATTAAAATATAAAGCTCGCCTTGTTGCTAGAGGTTTCAGTCAGCAATATCTAATAGATTATAATGAAACATTTGCACCAGTTGCAAGAATATCAAGTTTCAGATTTATACTGGCATTTTCAAATCAGTTTAATTTATTGGTTCATCATATGGACGTAAAAACTGCATTTCTGAATGGTATATTGAAAGAGGAAATATGAAAGTTCCTGAAGGAGTTGAAAGTGAACAAAATCAAGTTTGTAAATTAAATAAAGCCATATACGGATTAAAACAAGCAGCAAGATGTTGGTTTGAAATTTTTGAACAAACTCTTAAAAGTAAAGGTTTTAAAAATTCTTCTGTAGATAGATGTATATATATATATTAGACAAAGGGAATGTGTCAAGAAATATATATGTGGTACTTTATGTGGATGACCTTGTAATTGCTACAGCTAATATTGAACAAATGAATAGTTTCAAAAATTATCTAATGAGTCAATTTAGTATGGTAGATTTAAAAGACATAAAATTATTTTTGGGAATAAAAATAGAAAGAAATGAAAATCAGATTACAATGAATCAAAGTGCATATATTCAAACAGTTTTAAATAAATTTAATATGTCAGAATGTAAATCTGTGAGTACACCTATGGAAAACAAATTAGATTACATAGCGTTGGACTCCGATAAGAAATTCGATGCTCCTTGTCGAAATCTCATAGGATGTTTAATGTATGTAATGCTATGTACAAGACCTGATCTGAGTGTTTCTGTCAATATTTTAAGTCGCTACTTGAATAAAAACAATAAAGAACTATGGACCTGTTTAAAAAGAATTTTGAGATATCTTAAAGGTTCAATTGATATGAAATTAACTTTTGTTCGAAATAATTATACTGATATTTTGCAAGGCTATGTAGATTCAGATTGGGGTGGAAATGACGTAAATGATAGAAAGAGTACAACAGGTTATCTCTTTAAATTGTTTGAATCTTGTATGATTTGTTGGAACACAAAAAGGCAAGCATCAGTAGCAGCTTCATCTACAGAAACTGAATACATGGCGCTTTTTGAAGCTGTTAGAGAAGCGTTATGGCTTAGATCTTTAGCAGCTAGTATTAATTTAACTATTGTAGACCCAATAACAATTTATGAAGATAATAATGGTTGTATTAGCATAGCAGATAATCCGACTGGTCATAAAAGGTCAAAACATATCGACATCAAGTATCATTTCTCAAGGGAACAGATTGAGAAAAATATAATAAAACTGAAATATATTCCTACAGGTAATCAGTTGGCTGATGTCTTGACAAAACCACTACCGGCAATCAAATTCCAGGAATTCAGAACTGGAATGGGCTTACATTAAAATATTATTGAAATATTAATATTATATTACTTTTATATAAGTTTATACATTTTATAGTATAATGGTCTGATTAGGTTTTTCTGGGTTTTTCCTAATCCTATGCAACAAATGTTGGACCATATGTATCTTACCCCAGACGAAGTACAGAAAGGTATATTTTTATTTAAGCATATCCGATTAATTTTTGAGGAGGCGTGTTGGATTTATTCAACACAATAAGTGTTGCCTTCAGCAAAAATCATCTGGTCGTAAACTTTCACTAACGTTGGAGTTTCGACTCAAGAGGTTGCAGATGTTTGTTTGTCACCATAGGACCCATAGGGTCTATAGACTCGTAATGGATTTTTCCTTCGACGAGTTTTCTTATTCTCATGGTTTTCGTTGCAGAGTAAAGACGTACCTTTCTAGGCTTCAGAAGTTAAATTACCTAAAGTGTTTGTTGAAATATTATTTGAGTATTATTACTTTATCTCACCGCCTATTTCCTATAGAAGTTCTCTACGGTTTTTCGGCACTCGGAAGATTAAGCGATTAAGGCGTAATTTTCTAAACTGACCGAAAAAGGAAGGAAAATTTCGCGCTTCGTTCCGTGCATCCCACATGTTCATTCGAAACTTGAACGTACCACGATACAAAGTTGAGGTTCCCTCCAGTCTGTTGGGTGCTTTCTAGCCCAATAGCAGTAACGGAACCTAGAGAAAATTCCTTACAGCAGGCAATGGAGTCAAGTGATGTCTTTGGACCTCGTTGGTTGGACAGGGCTCCGACTCTTGTGCAGTGGTGGGCCTATGATTTTAACACCTGCCGATTATAAGCTATAAAGCTCAAGCACGGCGGAGCGGCATTGTGGCCACCTAAGCTCAAATTGACAATAAACCACGATACAAAGTTAAACACGAGAATCCTACGTTAGAATTGTTCTGTTCGACGTAGTTTACAAACTTTCCGGATTTCCCGTAAAAGATAGGCGCGTTGGGACCGTGGAAGGATTTGGACAACGAAAGAAAAACGCGTTCGCGAAATACGTCGATTCGTCCGATGTCTCTAGACCCTGGGGGCTAGAACGTAGAGCCTTTTTTTTTCTTTTTTTTTTTTTTTTGTTTTAGGAAGACAGAAATCCTAGTAACGGACATTTGGGAAGATAGCCCAGATAGTGTGAGACTCCCGCTTCCGGCGCCCCTAGAAGAGGGGCGGTTTCCACGTCCTGCTCACTAAAACTGTCTCCCGCCCCCACTACAAGGGTGAGGGGTTGGCGGCAACCCGCCAGGCTTCCTTATCAGGTGGGACATAGTGTACCTGGACTAGGCCATCGCTCACAGTTGTGGATGAAGACTAACCCCCCCCCCCCCCCTTTTTCGCGAGTGTGGTCCATGCGTGGAGAGCGGATGCTTCAACCAAAGAGATTTGACCCGAGAGGCTGCGTCAGGGACTAGGAAAGGCTCCCGCGCGTTACGCGCTGATCTTCACTGAACCTGCACGCCCCCTCAAAGCCGCCTCTCGGTGGGCGAAAACATACGGTAAAACCGCGACCTCTCCCCACCATTTCCCACCTAAGTATCGCTTTATAACCTGCTCTTGTTGCCTATCATTTGTGTTGCCTGTCGCTCATATCTCATTTTCTGTTTTTCCACCCCCACCCCCTACTCCCTCGCTCGTCGACTGATAAATACCTCCGTGTTTAACTATCTGCCTCTTACCTATGCTTGATTACCGCTGTTAATCCTATTCTAGCCTCTGTTACGGTCCCGTCGCCCCCCCCCCCCCCACCCCCACCCCTCGTCCCCGCGCTGTTTCCTTTCCTGCTTTCCCTACTTATACATATACGATTCTTTGTGTGCATCATTTACTACTACTGTCACTGTTAGGCCGCATGAAGTAACACTAACTAGTCTAAATAAATAAATAAATAAATAATAAATAGATAACAGGTAGCTAGCTATGTACTAGATGATACGTAAGCTGTGAATATAGAAATAAAATAAAATATATATATAATATGACATAGAATATATGTAACGTGTTGTGCTGTTTCTCGTCCCCTCCCCCTGCGCAATTTCGGTGATATTTGCTTGTATCCCTAGCATTCCCGCTCCGCGTCTTATTTCCGTTTTTCGTTTTGTCGTTTCGCTTGTCCCGATTCCCCTGTGTTTCGCCGCCCGTTTTTCCCTTTTCGCGTTCCTATTTCGCCCCAGTCTTTCTCCACAACGCTACATGAGCCCATTGCTCTCGGTATTTATTTCTTTTCTCTCTTCCAGCACTTTCCCTCGGTTCTCAATCCGTCCCCTAATGGTGCCATGACCAGGCTGACGACTGGGTCCCTAGTTGAATCAACAGTTAATCAGAAGGATCCTCTGCTCAATTTGACCTCTCTCCCTCCTCTCCCCCGCTCCGTTGGTCAACGTTTTGTGCCCCCTAATGATGCTATGACCAGGCTGACACCGGTTTCCTCCTTCGCAGGTTTGAGTCGTTCGATCGATCGTGTCTTGTTTTCTCCTTCTTCTCTCCCGCCAATCCCACTCGGTCCCCATTGTCGCCCCCTAATGGTGCCATGACCAGGCTGACGACTGGGTCCCTAGTTGAATCAACAGTTGATCAGAAGGGTGCTTTGCTCAATTGACCTCTCTCCCTCCTCTCCCCCGCTCAGTCGGTCACCGTTTTGTGCCCCCTAATGGTGCTATGACCAGGCTGACACCGGTTTCCTCCCTTGCGGGTTTGAGTCCTTTGATCGGTCGTGTCTATATTTGTTTCTCCGCTTCTTCCACTCCTGCTCTTGCTCTTCTCCCTCTCGCTGTCTTCTCGCTTCTTCCCCTCCTCTTGCCGTTTGAAAAGCGCACCATGCCTCCGCCGTCTTGCTTGTTGCTGCATCCTTTCGCTTCACCCTTTAGGGCCGCTCTCCAAGGGCTTGCAGCGTTTCTTCATTTGCCATGCTGGATATTCTCAATGCGGCCCCTTTGCTCCACCATCGTTGTGGCTTCGGAGTTTCCAGAGTGCTGGAGCGTTTTCCGCAGTTCTTCCAACACTTTTCCGTCATTTTCCCGCTTTGCACTGTTCTTCTGCACTCGCGCACGTGATCACATATATTCCCCTGTACCCGCAACACTCCCAGCACTTCACTGCACTCCCACAACACTTTCCTAACACTACACCGAATTAGTTGTCTATCTGCTAATTATTTATTATTTATTATTTATTTATTTATTTATTTATTAATCTACTAATCACTTCTCTATTTATAGTAATTTATTCTTTAATTATTAATCCATTAATGTTATTATTATTATTATTATTATTATTATTATTATTAATATTATTAATCCCATTCACTTCATTTATTTATTAATTAATTAATTGCTTCATTCTTCCTTCCTTCCTTCACTTCGTTCCGTGTCGTCTCGCCTCTTCCTCTTCTCCTCCTCACTGTCTTCTTGCTTCAACCTATCCGCTTACCATTTGAAAAACGCGCCATGTCTCCGCCATCTTGCTTGTTGCCGCGTGCCTCCGCTTCACCCATAGGCTTCGTCCCTAAAGACAGTTCTCCATGCGCTTGCGGCGATCCTTCCTCCGCCATCTTGCTAGTTGCCGCGTGCCTACGCTTCGCCCTTAGGCTTCGTCCTTAAGGGCCGCTCTCCATGCGCCTGCAGCGACCCTTCCCCGGCCATGTTGGATGTTTGCGAACCGGCCTTTACGCTCTACACTTTCCCTCGCGCGGAAATGCCCACGTGTTCGTACGATATATCGAAGCATGCTTGACCGACGCCATTATTTATTTACTATCAAGAAAATACAAAAATAGCCAAAACTAATCACCGCGTGCATTCAGTATGCCTCATTCGCCCTTTCCCGCACTCTAAATCCCTAATGATATTTACATTATTAATTAATTAATTTAATTTCTGCAACTTTCTCTCGCAACTTCTACATGTCGCACGACCACGTGTTCGCGCAAGTCCTTCTTCGAGGGCAACTTTCACCCTTAAATTGCACTATTTTCACTCGCGATATATAAAAATAATCGTATTTAAGTCACGCACATATTTATTTTATTCCACGGTCGGTCCGAACACTCGGTTCCCTTTACGTTTTAGAATGGTTAGGTTAATTCTAAAAACGGACAGAACTTTCCGGTAGACCTAATATTTCATATGGATTAGGGCTCGCGTATCAAAACTAATTACATACCTAACCCGCGACTTGGACGGCCAGCGTTGAGTTGCGGAGAAACTGCGTCAGCAGTTAGCAGGGCCAATAATAGCACGTTGCTCTGTGAGGTAAAGTCTTATATATTTTTACACAAGACTTGTTTATGTATAGTACTATTTCTTGACAATTTTCAAGCTTTTAATAAGAATAACGTATTCAGAAACGAATTGTTAGTTTTTTTGACGAATAAATATGTAATCCTTCCTGGTTTTTCGTAAAATGTGTAATAGTACCATTTGCCCTGCGTACGACGTGTATACACGTCGTTCCTTGTTTTTAATTCCGCACCCTGTGGTGACCTTTTGAAACTAAATTCCATCGTCAACTGGTTAAGCGGATTCGGAAAGTTTCCGCGTTACTTCGCTTTAATACGACATTTCACCGCTTAACGTGCGTTCTCGCGAAAAACGGACAAACATGTTCTCGAGAACAAGCGTCGTACACGAGCGTAAACGATAAGTCGGAGCTCGAGGTGGCACGCGATAAGATCGCGTTGGAAAATTTTATGGAAACCCTGCCACGTATTCTTTTTATTTTTCTTCGTTTCCTGTATGCCGCTATCGTTTCCATAACGCTGCGATTAATCTTACACCATTCGACCACTTCACGGGAGCTTTTTTCGCTAGTTTTTAAAGCCGGCAAATTCATTTATCTCCTTAATCGAAATTAGGAGTCGAAAGTTCGAAAGAATGCGGACTGACCGCGTTCGGATTCCCGATAAATTCGACGTACGATTTTTCAACGATCGCTGACCGTCGCAACTACGGTAAAAAGTAGATCGGCCGTTTCGCGCCCATCTATCGATGACACTGTGTCACCGGCTTCGTCGACGTTCGCGAAACAAATAATTTTCCGTGTCCGCGATACGAGTTGTCAGCGCGCGACGAAGGTGTCGTTGGAACCGCGAATACGAGAAACGCGACGCGAAATTAACATTCTCGTGCTCGAAAACGACGTCCACGTTTCCTCCGCGGACGAGGGGAAAGAGAAAATGTAAAAACGTAACCAACGTCGTCGAAACGGTCCAAACCGCTTTAACCGGATACAACGGATGTTCATTTAGAATTTAGGGCATCGAGCGAAATTTGCATGTCGACGGGAAGGAAAAGGACGACAGACGAGGTGCATAGAAGAGCGAGCGAGGGGTTAACGTTTCGCTCGACGGTTAAGCAGATTCAACCACCTTCGAAGAATCGCTCTTTTTCCTTCCCAATTTTGTCGTTTAATTTCCTTTTCGTACAAACGTCGAAGACAAAGAGATTTGTGCGTTTCGAACATGTCAAGAATTCGTGAACGAATGTATCTCCGGAGCACTGTTCCAACCTGTTGTTTACGGCGACTAGATGTTCAAGTCCGTTAATTGCTCTTTCCACTCGTTTGCATCGCGAACCCGCTAAAAAATGTTTACAAGTTCTGACGCTTCACCCCTTCCGATCGTAATTAGACGAAGTCATGGTCCAAGTCGACGATAACGTTCGTAACGAAGGCAATGGCTATTCGATGAAGCCGGAATCGTTCGTGTCTTTGTCTCGAACGGACGGTGTCTAATGTCGCGGTAAACTTTATCTCCCTGTACCATTGATCTCTGGATTCTTGATAGAATTGGATGGATCATCTGAATAATTTTTCGTCGGTTCGATACGCGATCACCGAATCTGGTCGTTTCGTTTGAAGCTGTCAGGAAACATCGTTGCGATCTCTTCTGTTCGGTCCCTTCCTCCCTCGCGCTTCGCTTCCTGTTCTCGAGAAACTTGTCTCTGAAGTTAGAAAGACCGGTCAATCGGAACTCGAAAGCTGCTCACCCTCTCGCCTTCGCTCGTTTCCTTATCGTCTTAACGTTAGACGCGACGTTAAATCGAAACGGTCCATCGATCAACGAACCACGAGAATCTTTTGCCGATCGTCGTCTACGCGACAAATCTTGGATAAACTCGTGGTACGGGATTCGAGCCCCGAATTAAGGGGTTTCGTTATCGTCGGCCAGCGATTTTTCGTTATTTGTCCGCGTCGCTTGAGCGAGAAGCAGCGGATATTCATCGCGCTGCTCGTATCAACGACGGTGGAACTACGCGTTCAATTTGACCGTAGCCGAATGGTTAATCCGCTTTCTAGATTAGACCTTTTCAGTCGGAACAACGAGAGGTTCGCACGGATGCCGATGAACTCTCGAAAGCGATAGTCGTTTAGCTACGGACGGCGTGACGTTCGGTCGGAGATAAAACGGATAAGCGGAGGGTCGAGGGTGAGAAGAGAAACGCGTAACGAGATTCCCATACAAATACGCGAAACGACACAACGCGGTAGTTCGTTTTTTTTCGACGGGGAACTCGAAGATCTCGTTCTTTCGCGATTACGCGATCGACGAGAAGGATGCCTCCGCGAGAAAAGACGGATGTGTGGTGATCATCGGAGTCGTCGTCGGTCAAGAGGAATTCTATTTTCAAGCCGTCGATAAAGAAGAATTTTATTTGTATTTGATATTCAATTTTATTTATGTTCAATTGTATTTTTAAAAAGAAAAACGTTCGTTATTCATTCCATAATCAAATCTAAATTCAAAACCTCATATTTTAAAATCAATTTCAATAAATCAGTTATTTTTGAAAGTTATAATTAATTGACTAATTTTAAATATAGAAAAACACTCTCTATATTTTGGTGACCCCGACGTGATAAAATTTGTCATAAGAAATTATAATTAATATCAGAAATTTTCAAAATGTATCGTACACCGGAACCCGAACGTAGCAGACCCCAGATTGATGTTGAAGAGTCGCAAAATCAAACAACAAGCAATAATATACAACAAAATTTTAATACAAATATTCAAAATTCAATAAAAGTAGCACGATTAGTAAAACTGCCTCTTTTCTGGAAAGAGAATCCGATCCTTTGGTTCAAGCAAGTTGAAGCGGCATTTGCTGTAGCTAAAATTACAAACGATAATTCAAAGTTTCGTTACGTTATTTTGAATTTGGAGCAAGCAATACTACCGATTGTATCAGACATTTTGGAAACTCCGCCGGATTTTGGGAAATAGTATGAAGCATTGAAGAACAGAATAACTGGTGTTCTTGCGGAGACTAATGAATCAAGATTGCGAAAACTTCTGCATGGTCATGATATGGGTAATGAAAAACCTTCAGTTTTTCTGCAAAAAATGAGACATCTAGCAGCAGGTCCGTGCTCAGATACAGTGTTGCGTAGTTTATTTTTAGAGCAGATGCCGTCAAATATTAGGACGATTTTGGCAATTTCTGAAACATCAAACCTCTCCAAATTAGCGTTGCAAGCAGACGAAATTATAGAAATGATGCGTGGAAATAATATTTCGTCAGTCGATCCTGTAAATTCTCTAATTTAGTCGAGAGATTCACTAGCGAAACAGGTTTCAGAATTGAGAAGTTTAGTCGAAACTCTTTCTGTCGATGTAAACAGAAATAGGAACAGATTTAGGCATCATAACAAATATCGACATCGATCAAATTCAAGAAGACGTTATAATAATTTTAATAATAATAATTCCAATAACAATCATATTTTCAACAAGTATGCTTCTTTCATAAGAAATTTGGAAAATCAGCTAGAAAATGTCAACAACCTTGCAATTTTTGTCAGGAAGAGGAAAACTACACAAGCCATCGTCAGTAAAGATGGTTGGCGATGGTTCAAATACGAAAAGCCGTCTTCTTGTCACGGATCGTACCAGCGGAACGCGATTTCTTATGGACTCTGGTGCTGATGTTTCAGTCTTACCTAAATTGATATGCAAAGGGCCGTTTCATCAAAATGATTACAAATTATATGCTGCAAATAATTCTATTATCAATACTTATGGCATTTTGACAAAAACTTGGTCTTAGGCGAGTTTTTAAGTGGCAGTTTTGCGTTGCTGATGTCCAGCGACCAATTCTTGGCGCAGATTTCTTAAGACATTTTGGACTTCTTATTGATCTTAAGCATCGATGTTTGCGTGATGGTTTGACACAGCTTACATCACCAGGTATTCCAACAGAAACTGCAGCAAATCTTTCTTCTGTTGAAAAAGATAATCCATTCGATCAAATTCTTTCTCAATTTCCTGAAGTAACTAGACTAAGGCGTATTAATGTTAATTCAGCCCATCAAGTTCGACATCATATAGTTACACGAGGTCCTCCAACTGTCGAACGTCCGCGACGTCTTCCTCCTGATAAATTTAAGGTAGCTAAGGCTGAATTTGATGCAATGATTGAGCAAGGAATTTGTCGTCCTTCTAGCAGTCAATGGACAAGTCCTTTACATATGGTTCCAAAAAAAACAGGCGATTGGAGACCTTGTGGTGATTATCGTAGGCTGAATTCAATCACAGTTCCAGATAATTATCCCATTCCACATATTCAGAACTTTTCTGCTAGCCTTTATGGAAAAAAGATATTTACAACGATTGATTTAGTTAAAGCCTATTATCAGATTCCAGTTGCTGAAGAGGATATACAAAAGACTGCTGTAACAACGCTATTTGGACTCTGAATTCATTGTTATGCCATTTGGTCTTCAAAATGCAGCTCAGACTTTTCAAAGATTTATGGATTTTGTTCTTCGTGGTTTGAATTTTGTTTATTGTTATTTGGATGATATACTTGTTGCATCTAAAAGTTTTAAAGAACATGAAGAGCATCTTCATATTTTATTTAAACGTCTTAAAGATTTTGGAATTACCATCAATGTTGAAAAAAGTGTTTTTGGAAAGACAGAAGTCACTTACCTGGGTTATAGAGTTAACACTTCTGGAATTACACCTTTACCTGACAGAGTAAAGGCTATTCAAGATTATCCAAGACCTTCAACAGTTGCAGAGTTACATCGTTTTCTTGGAGTTATTAATTTTTACCGTCGTCTCGTTAAGGATGCAGCACATGTTCAAGCTCCTCTTTGTTCTTATTTAGTTAATAGCAAAAAAGGTGACAAAACCACTATTCAATGGACTCCTGAAGCTGAACATGCTTTTGAGCAATGTAAAAGCAGTTTGGCATCAGCAACATTATTGGTTCATCCTCGTCCTAATGCATCACTTAAATTACGCACTGGTGTCTCTGATATTGCAATTGGAGCTGTTCTTGAACAATTTCATGATGGTCATTGGCATACTCTTGGGTTCTTTTCTCGAAAACTGCACGGGTCAGAACTTAGGTACAGCGCTTATGACCGTGAATTATTGGCAATCTATAATGCTATAAGGCACTTTTGACATTTTCTTGAAGGTCGTCATTTCAAGATTCTCACTGATCATAAACCGCTTATTTATGCTTTCAACAAACGTTCTGATAAAGCATCTCCTTGACAACAACGTCAACTTGATTTTGTGGCACAATTTTCTACAAATATTGAACATGTATCAGGTAGCAGCAATATTGTGGCAGATGCCTTTTCTCGTTTGGAGGAATTTAATTTACCAGTTATCGTTGATACTCAGGAATTAGCTGAAAAACAACAGGAAGATTCTGAATTGCAGCAACTTCTTCAGTCTTCTACGTCACTTCAACTACGGCAATTGCGTATTGATAATTCTGACACAACTATTTTCTGTGACATTTCAACAGGAATTGCTAGACCTTATGTTCCTGTTTCTCTTCGTTCAAGGATTTTCAATATGGTTCATAATTTATCTCATCCTGGTGCTAAAGCAACTTGCCAGCTAATTGGAAAAAAGTTTGTTTGGTCACATATGAAAAAAGATATCACTAATCATGTTAAGACTTGTTTATCATGTCAACTTGCTAAAGTCGATTAACATACGAAGCGTCAACCTACAGTCATACCTGTTCCTGATGAAAGATTTTATCATGTGCATTTAGATTTGGTTGGTCCTCTTCCTCCATCTCAAGGTTTTCAATATATTTTGACTATGATTGACAGATATTCTTGTTGGCCTGAAGCTATACCTTTAAAAGAAGCAACAGCAGCAGATTTAGTAGCCACGGCTTTCTACCGACATTGGATTTGTTGTTTTGGTAGTCCTGGTATAGTTACCACAGATCAAGGTTCTGTTCTTTATTTTCTCTTACGAGAGGGCGCTTGGGAGGTTTCCTCCCAATTGGCCCATACATACATGACTACGTTTCCATCGAGGGTCCAAATCGGGTCAGAGTCGGGTTAGAGTTAAGTTGCCTTGTCTGTTTCCATCGGATCAGAGTTACGTCACAGTATAAGAAAGCACAGTAGGCTCACTCTGCCCAAAAGTTGTCACTCGCGCATGACCGAATCGCACAACCAGCAACATGGCGGTTGTGAATAGCTGGTAATAGCACATATGCTCGTTATTTTTATCACCTACTTTTTTAAATAAATAAATAAATATATATATAAAATGTGAAGCAAAATGGTACGGAGTGAGCCTACTGTGCTTTCTTATACTGTGGTTACGTTGGGGTTGGAGTTGGGTTGAACATTACCAACTGCACAAAATCAACTGCCATATTGTGACATGTAAAGCTGAGCAAAATTAATTTTACAATATCAAAATAACATACAAAAATTATTTCTCAGATTACAAGATCACCGACAAAAAGTAATAATAACCTCTTCTACACCGATTAATACAGCACGTGCTGCACAATGCAATTTGGATTTGTTATGTTGGCAATACGAACTCGACTCTTGTCGTTTCCACCGAACCTCAACTGAACGCTACCCTACAATTTTGTAGGGTAGAGTTCAACTAAACCTTTGGCGTTTCCATCGTACAAGCGCTGACCCCAACCCGACTCTAACCCGACTCTGACCCGATTTGGACCCTCGATGGAAACGTAGTCCATCTTACATATATTCAAACTTAACCTAACCTATCCGCTTCTGTTACTTCACACTACTCGCTCCCTCTGTCTGTCATACACCAATCATCCACCCTCTCTTGCTTCCAACTTCACTTAACTCTCTTACAGTCCCACTCCTCACTCTTCCAAAACCTTAGTCTATGCACTCGCATGTGCAGCGTCACTTATATAATTATGAATATCTGAATATAAAAATATAAGATAGTAAAATATTGAATACAAAATACAAAGTCTATATAAGTACATAAGTACAAAAGCATATGGTAATATATATAAAAGGACATATAACATGTATCTGAGCTTAAACATCATATATAAAATATAAAATATAAACTTTCAAACATTCTCGACAACAGTAATACCTTATCTATAGAATATCACTTATCACCCTATTATGGACATCAGTCTCAAACTCCAACCTACCCCTTACATTTCTAATTTGCACTTTCTAATAAAGGCCCCTATTAATCTTAGGACCTTTGCTTCCCCCATTTCTTTGGTTTCGTGCATCACAGCTCCGATTCTCACTCCATTCCTTATTATTCTATCCCTAAAACCTACTCTCTCTCTCTCAAATCTCTCGCATACCCATATCACATGCTCCAAATCCTCACACTGATCCCCACATTCACATGCAGGTGATCCCTTTAAATTTTTTCTGAACAGCGACCACCCTAAATTATAATGGTCGGCCCTCATCCTACTCAAAGCACATATCGTCCTCCTCTCTAGATTACCCACACTTACAAACCACGGTGTCCTATTCCCCACATTATTCCACTCCGCCTCAAAATATTTCCTTCCCTTATATTCCCCCTGTCTTAAATTCTCTTCTACAGATCTCTTCCAATTCCTTTCTCTAATTATCCTACAAACATCTTTAAACGACCACTTCATATCTCCATCCGCCTCTCCCATCGTACATGCCTTAGCAATCCTATCTGCCCTTTCATTTCCCTTTATTCCAATGTGAGCAGGAATCCAGGCCAGACATACCTTTCCTACCTCCCCCTCATTATTCTTCTCATTCCTATTCCACAATCTCTCTCTAATCTCTCCTATCACTTCACCCTCCTCCTCCCCATTCGTGACGTTCTTCACCTTCATTATCACACTCAATGAATCTGAGAATATCACTACATTACTCTCCTTCTCATACTCGTCTATCACTCTTAAAGCCATGCATATTGCAAAAGCCTCAATCGTGAAAATCGAGCAGCTCCCTCTTGTAGTAAATCCAAAATCCTCCCATTCCTCTCTTCCCCTTTTAATCACGACTGCCGCCCCTCCAAGTTCCCTATCCTCCATCTTAGATCCATCAGTATATACCTCTATTACCTCTCTCTCATCCTCAAACCATCTATTTTTTATTTCTCCTAACCCAATGTTTTCAGGTACCCCTTCACTTTTCATCATTTCCCCTTTCTCCATCCAATCACAATCCCATGAACACCTTTCCTTAGATATAAACATTTTTTCCATACCTTCTCTCATCAATACTGTATTATTCCATGCATTCCTCAAAATTCCTTTTCTACTTAAACTATTCTCCCCCATCCCAAAATTTATCATCCCTTCCACCGCCGCACAAACCTCTCTGTCATCCCTAAAATATTTCCTAAGAACATATTTCTCTGCCAACATATCCACTCTCATCTCCATTTTCATAATTCCCGCCTCCACTTCCATGACATTAATAGGAGTAGACATCTTATATCCCATAGCAATCCTGATACCCGCATTGTGTACCTTTTGTATTTTATCTCTATTCCTACCTTCTTCCAAAAACAAATGAGCACCATATTCTATCACGGATCTAACCAATGCCTTAAGACCGACCCTTGGGGCAAGCCTCTCCTCAGTTTCATCGCTTTACTTCCCCCATCACATCTCATAAACTTTACCTCTCTATCCCTAATCCAATCTCCTAAATACCCTCTCAACTTCCTCGGACACCCCATTTCTTCTAGATATTCCCCTAACCTTCTACGATTTACCGTGTCATATGCTGCCTTTACATCAATAAAAGCAGCCACCACCTCTTTCCCTTTCCCCCATTCCTCCTTAATGTTACACGTTAGAATATTAATATTATCCATAGTGGATCTTCCTTTCCTAAACCCGTTCTGATTTTTATCTAATTTACCCTCCCTCTCAGCCTTTCATTAACCATTTTTTCCATAATTTTCCCAAGACAGTTCAACAAAGAAATCGGCCTCAAAGCCCTCTTTTGAGGCTTTGGGATTAGCCTAACCCTTGTTTCCTTCCATCTTGTCGGTACCCTCCCATTTCTCCACACCTCATTAAACAGCTCTAATAGACTCTTTTTCCATCCTTTAGTCAATTTTTTAATAATTCCAAACTCAATCCCATCCTCTCCTGGGGCTGTCTTCAATTTCACAACCCTAATTGCCCTTTCCAACTCACCCTCACTAAACTCTCTGTTATATCTCCCCTCCATAACACCCCCTATCCTATTTCTAATATCCTTTTCCCTTACCTCCTTCCCCTCTCTTTCCGTTCCATCACTATCCTCCTGTGTTACTATGATATCCTCTTCTCCATCCACTCCACACATCCTAATAATCCTATCAGTCTCCTCACTTTCTAATTTAACCCTCTCACTCTTGTTCATTCCATCACCACCCGACCTATCAATACCCTTTAACAAAGCTTTTACCCTTTTCCATACGATTCCTATGTTAGTACTATGCCTAATTCCCTTTATAAACTCCTCTCAAGATTCTTTTTTCTTAGCTTTTACTACTTCCTCCATTCTTTTATTTGCCTCTGTCATTCTGTTCCAATTTGCCTCATTTGGCTTCTTCCTCATTATTATCGTAGCCTTTCTTCTCTCCTCTTTTACTCTCTCACATTCCGCATCCCACCAAATCTTTCTTCTTCCTTTCCTATTCTTTCTCCCCCTTTTCCTCCCATTAGCCTCATTCCTCCTTCTATCTTCTCCTCTCCGCCCCTTTGAACATTCCTGTAACCCTTCTTGCAACAATTTTGGAAAACTGTCACATTTTTGGTCTATATTCCTCTCCCCTCCCATTATCCTATTCACCTGGTCTTCTGTCCCCAAAAGCCATTTCAAAAATTCAACTTGATCAATTTTACTACTACTAAACCTTCTCGTACTTTCCTCCTCCCCCATCTCCATTATTTCCTCTTCCCATTCTATCCTTATTAACTGATGGTCTGACCCCATAGTCTCCCCTGTTTCAACAATTTCCATTTTCATCCCTACATTCCCATTCGCAATTATCAAATCTAAATTTGACGGTCTCTGATCCGCCCTGTCAATCCTTGACATTGTCCCGTAATTCAGCACCACTAACTCATTTTCTTCTAACACCTCCTCTAGCGCTTCTCCAGCCGCATCATTTTCCTCACAATTCCACACCATATTCTTTGCATTCCAATCCCCAAGATATACTCTTCTCTCTCCTATTACCCCTCCCCCAAAAACCTTCCTCCATATCCCCTTATCCCCTCTACCAGATGGCCTTCTATACCCTATCACAAATTCCACTTCTCCTTCTTTCATCCTAACCACCACAGACATGGTTTCCATCCCACCTTCATTAATACTATTACTACCCCCAATCCTAGCCTGCCATCCATTTATCCTGAGACAATCTTCAGGACACAGCCAACTTTCAACAATTGCCATCATATCATAATCCTCTCCCACCCTCCTAACTTCATCTACTTTATTCCTCACACTCCTAGCATTCCAAAGCGCTATCCTCATATCTTCATTAAACAAACCAACATCAAACATTTCCTACTCCTCCTACTTCCCACAATCGCAACAATCACACACATTACTAATTTTCTCACAACCAATATCTCTACCATAACTAATTCACTTCGTTTCGCTTTAGCGTTTACAAAAAACCTTATCTTCCTCTGAACATCTCCATAACACCACACACATACCAATACCGTTTTCGTACCCTTAATGTCTCTAAAACCAGGTCCATTCCACATATCTCACTCTTTTCTCTTTTTTTTTTTTCTTTTTTATCACTTACACTGAGTCATATTGTAGTTCTCTAACCACACTATTTATTTATTTATTCACAGATTTCCTCGCCACCTCTTCATACCCTTTCCATAACTTCTCTTTTTCCTCCTTTCCTGACTTCTCTCTTTCTTCCCCTTCCCATTCTTCCCTGCTCATATATTTCACATTGCTGGAACATTTATGTTTCCATTACCCGTCCTTAACTCTTCCTTTTCTTCCTCCTTCTCCTTCTGGACCTCTTCCTTCTTCTCTCCTTTACCAAACAGATACTTCCTCACCATCTCCTCATATTTCTCCTGCTCCAACCTTTTCTCCTCTACCTTCTTCTTTTCTCTCGCGATCTTCCTTCTCGTTCTCTCCTCAGTCTTTGGGTCAATATACATTAAGAAATTCGGGGTTCTTATCTCATTCCAGTCCTCATCCGGATCTGGAGCTACTTCTTTACTAGCCCTGTATTTTCTTGCCTTTACTTCTTCAGCAAAGGCCACTTTTAGTCCTCTTTCCTCCACAAGCTTAATCAATTCCTCAATTAACTCGTCATCCGCCTTCTTTTTCATTGCCTCAATTTCTTGCATAGCCATTTTCTTTGCCTCCCTAATTGCCTTCCTTTCCCTCTCTCGTCTCCACACATCTGTTACAATTTTATATTCATCGTATTCCGCTTTTCCTTCCGGTTCCTCACCCACTAAGTCATGCGGGAACGGTATCCTTCTCCTGCAAGTGATACCCCCTTCTCCTCTCACCCCGACTTCCTCCATACCTCGCGCTTGTCCTTCCTCCTGCAAGACCTCGAAATTATTACTAACCTCTATTTCTTGTCCTTCAACCTCATCTCTCCTTTCTCCACACCTTGCTCCTCTATCCATCTCGTTCCTTTCTCCTCTCCTTACCACCTCAGCCCATCCAGACGCATTGCCTAGTCCAATATTCTTCCCCTTACTATTTCCTTCCTCGGTCCTCACTCCCATTTTAACTCTCTCCTTTAGGTTAACTCCCTTAGCGTTCGCAAAGCCTTTTCTAATATTTTCCACCTCGTCCCACATTGGAACCTCTTTTCCTTCCCACATCTCTATCACCTTCCTCTTAGTCAGCCTCGGGAAATCCCTGCTTTCGTTCACTTCTCCCATATCATCCTCCAGTCTTATCCCCTCTATTCCTACTGCTCTTTCCACAATGCTCCTTGCTGTTTCAAAAGCCACATTTTTGTACGCCATTACCTTCTTTATGGCAAATTCCTTCTGGTATACCCAGCAGCTTTTCGCAAAGGCCTCATGATTTCCTTTGCAATTCACACATTTCTCAATTTTTTTGCACACCCCATGTTTTTCTTCCCGACATCTTCCACAGAGCGGTCTTCTCAATTTACAAAACTTCTGTGTATGTCCAAATTTCCAGCACACATAACACTGCTTAACTCTCTCAATATATGGCCATATCTTCACTCCTACGTGTCCCTGCCCGATCAATAGCGTAGTAGGCAACTTATCTCCTTTAAACACTATTAACAATGGCTCCTCTTCATCGTCCTGTCTTCCCCTTCTTCCCTCTATCACTGGACCTCTTCTCAGTTTCTCCAGTATGAAATGCCCCTGCCCCGGCATGGCTTCGTTCTTCAACTCCTCCATTGTTCCCGGCCACTCTCTAATGACGCCTTTTCTAAATCTCATCCTTTCCGGGATGAAAGCTCCAACATACCCCTCTCTTTTCTGCCCCTCTTCCATGACCTTATTTGCCTCCTCTCTTCTTTTGAAAGTCACTTCTGCCCTACTAAAACCAATCATTTTAATGCCTTCCACCTTTGCCCCTGTGCCTTGCACGTATCTATATATTTTTATCATATTCAATTTCTTACTTTTTCTCACGCTATTATTTTTTAAAAAAAGGCCTACCACAAACTCTTTTCCACAAAAATCCTCCTCGTATCTAATCCCACCACGCTCTGTCCTCCTTTCCTCCACACTTCCGTTCCCTTTCCTACTCGACTCTGTGTTTCGCCACGTGCTTTTCGCACCTATCCTTTCTTCAGGCTTCTGTAAATTATATTTTTCGTTATCATTAAGCATTCTCGAATCTACAACACTAGGCTTGTTTCCCTGCATATCTTTACCTTCTTCTTTACCCTTTTCAACTTTTCTCTGCTGTTCTTCCAAAGTTTCTTCAGACTTATCGCTATCCGTCCGCTTTCTCTCACCCACGCCGGCAAAATGGACGATTTCCGCGTCCTTCTTCAGCGTTTCCGTTTTCGCACACTCTTCATCGAGCGGCGCCACCGTCTCCAGTTTTACCAACTGTTTCCGTTCCTCTCCTGTATTCCCTATTCCCACTGTTTCCGTCTTTTCTTCTCTCTGCCATTCTTCTCCCCCCTTTGTAATTCCACTCTCCTCTTTGCTATCCTCTAATTCCGACTCTTTTTTCTCTTTTTTCCTCAACTCTTCTTCTTCACTGCTTGCATCTCTCACCCTCTTCCTTTCTCCTATATTTCTCCTTGTCAATTTCCTTTCCTTATTTTCTTCGTCTAAGTCTCTAACTTTCTCCCTCACACAATCTTCTATTTCCTCTCTGTCCATTTCCTCAATTTTCTTATTGCACAGCCCCAATGTAGCTAATACCTCCTCTTCATCCTCTTTTAGAAATTCCATATCCCAATTCTCCAATTTCTCTACATCTTCTACCATCACTTTTTCACTTTTCTCACACATATCTTTTATATCACAGACTTCCTTTGGCATCATTTCTTCGTTTTCGCACATTTTGTCCTCAACATTATCTACTTCCGTTTCTTCCATCATATTATTTCATGCGCCACAAAGGCCACCAAAAATATTAATTACACCTCCCCCTCACTTATACACTTGTTTTTTAGCGTCCAGTCACGCACAACAAAAAATTTATCCCCCGCCTACCACGTTGGTATACGGGGGAGATGATAAACCTCCAAGTTCCTCCTCTCCCTACTTCCTATTCCAAAACTAATTATACAAAACCTCACCCCTTCCTCCACTCCTTTCTCTGTGCCTTATATAACTAATAAAAAACTTTAAAATCCAAAAAAAAAACTTCTAAATTATCAGCGCTCGGCTAAACCCGTCCTACCTAACCGACGCCATCTTTTCTTCCGCACAGATCAAGGTGTGGCGTGCAAGCGCGAATTCCCTATAGGGGAGTTGGTAGTGTAGGTTCACTACGTGGGGAATTAAGCGTAATGAAATTCACTAGATCGAGCGGTGTGAAGTTCGTCGAATGTTCTCTGTCTACTAACTGTGTTTTTGGTTAGGAGAGACAAGGACGGTAAATAGGATGCTACGACAAAACACACATTCTCCCAACCAAAACTCCTCTGCGAAGAAGTAATATTTCGACAAAATTTCTTTTGCATACTACTCTCAGAAGTTTAATCTAGGTCGGTACGGAGGCCGTTTTTGGAAAAGTGGGACGCGAAAAATTTTCTTCTATAAGAAATGTTAGTTTTCAGTTCATAAAATTGTTTTGGACGAAATTGCAAAATCGGCCTCCGTACCGACCTAGATTAAACTTCTGGGAATAGTATGCAAAAGAAATCCTGTCGAAATATTACTTCTTCGCAGAGAAGTTTTGGTTGGGAGAATTCAATACATCCGAGTCGTTTGAATAACAACATGGCCGCTGGGATATCGCGCTGCTTGGTGCTGACTGGGTTCAGGCCTGGCTATACATACATACATATGACACCCTAGAGGGTACCGCTAAAAGGGCCCACCATTAAAAAACAGTTTGCATCAAAACTAATAGATGATAGCAATCGTATCATGATATTCTATTTTCAAATGTATTATGTGCAAACACAAAATATTAATTCCAGAAATAATATATAATAAATTAGTTATGTTTTATGTTTTTTTAACAATTTTCCCGATCTTTTCTATGATATATAATTATTTCCTTTTGAACGAATAGGAAATTATAACGAACAAATAATGAAATTAACACACTAATAAGTTAACGAAGTGATATCATAAAAATAATAGTAAAAAATAAAGAGCAATCTTTATGGAGCGCCAATCTACGACAAAGTTTGAAAGTCATATATGACACTCGGTTACATCTTGCTCTTCATTCACTTTTCTATCAATTATTGCGAAGTGAGCACGTTTAAAATATTTTACTTCTTTATTTTATTCTTTCGTGGCCATAGCCGATACAGAACTGTCGTCAACGACACAATTCATTCTGATGACACACTCATTCTTTACTGCGAAGAAACGTCTCATTGGAAGGGGAATTGCATTTGTACACAACACATGAACAGTCATAATCGCGTTGTTAATGTTTCTGTTGATAGATTGAAACCTCCATTCTTAATTTCTAATCACAATGAATCCAAGTTTATTTCCTCAGATTCCGCAATAGGCTTGTTTCGACACTCTGAGCAGAGTCACCCACCCATTCCAGACTCTCCACCCATTCCAGTATCTGTTCGACCTCAAAGTTCATCTCAATTACGGACTTATCCTCCAGCGAAGAAGATGATGATGATGATGATTAGTGTTATGGACGTCGACTGCGTCCAGCGAAGAAGAAGCGTGTCAGTTTCGTGACGACCTCGTCACTCGGGGAGAAGTATTGTGGTGATCATCGGAGTCGTCATCGGTCAAGAGGAATTCTATTTTCAAGTCGTCGACAAAGAAGAATTTTATTTGCGTTTGATATTCAATTTTATTTATGTTCAATTGTATTTTTAAAAAGAAAAACGTTCGTTATTCATTCTATAATCAAATCTAAATTCAAAATCTCATATTTTAAAATCAATTAAATACATCAGTTATTTTTGAAAGTTATAATTAATTGACTAATTTTAAATATAGAAAAACACTCTCAATAGATGCTCGCGTCTCGTTGCGCTGTCAAAGCACGACTTTGAAGAGAGCCGAAGATTCCTCGACGGTATGCGGAACGTCGCCGAGCTTCAGCCGTTATTTCCCCGGGGGTACGCGTTGAGAGAACACGCGCGAATTAATTCGTTTTCGAAGCTGACGCGCGTCAGGCGCGTCGCGAATTCTTTCTAACTCCTTCGCTCTGCCGCCTAATTACGATCTACGTTTGTCGACAAACTTCGTCGCACTTTCTACGCTTCGATCGTCTATTCGTTATAAAAGGAAAGAAATCCGAAAGTCCGATTTCTGGTTAGAAATTCGCGACTATTGCACCGGCTTACGCGATATCCGAACGAATTTAAAGGGGATGAAGCGAGTAAGCGTAGGTAAGCGGAGAACCCGGTGAAACGAGGATCGAACACGCCGATCGTACGCGTCGCAGCTTTTCCCTCGTCGTTTCGGGTAAACGCGAAACAAATACGTTTTCGTCGATCGTACGTACCATATTTCATCTAGTCGTTCGCGACCGATCGACGAAAAATTCTGATTAAAACGAACCGACGCGACGTTTATCGCGCATCCGTGACGTTCCAAACCGAAACAACCGAACTTTGCCTTAGGCGTTGCGCGTACAAAAATACCATCTTTTTTCGAACAAAAAGCGAATTCGCCCGGTGAAATAACGGAGCGAGCGTGCTCTTTCCGTTCTTTGGGCTAGGACAAATTAAATTTGTCCGTCGAGACGAAGCGAGTAGCAGGACATCGCTACTGTGCGCCGAGGATTGAGAAAAATTTCTCTTTCTTATAAACAACTCGTGTCCACCTCGATGCACGTTTTATTTCTTATTCCGAGCGTTGCTTCTTAGGTCGATAAATATTCGTTCGGTTCGTCCACGTAGCATCCGTTCCCATGACCGATGCGACCAGAAGAGCAAAGAAAGCAACGAGTATCGATGCATTTTGTTAAAAACATTTACGTACTCGAATATACATATATCGGTATACTCCGACGACGTTCTTCGCAAGCGGAATCGAACGGCTTGTTTTCGTCCTTTTTCATCTTCTCGAAGTTTTTTAATCAGAATTAAACGTTACCGCTCAACACAAAATTAAGATGATGTCTTGAGTTTTGGTGGGCGAACAATTTCGAGACAGAGTCGAAATCGAGAATGCATTGTTACTACCCCGTTGCTAGTTACCAGTTTATCACACCTTGAATACTTCTCTAGATCCACGATGCAAATGACAGTATCTTCGGTAAAACCAGTAAATGTCTCGTTTATCCGTCGTCGTGTGAAATACGAACGTTACCTACCTCGATTTAGTACAGGAGAAGGTATCTTCTTTATCGACATTAGAGAACCTACCTACCGTTACCACGGTCCATAAAGTTGTATCTTGAATATTTAACTTGGTTTGCAAGTAGAAAATTAACTCGATGAAATGTATCCTTGTGTACGAAATGTCGATGCTTTTCCTTTCGATCGAAATTTCGCGTTCGAAAGGTGGTCTTCGTAATTTTCGCGAGAGGAAACAAAAGGCGTATTTTTTCTCGGAAATCAAGGTGCGACGGATAATTAGCAAAGGTGGTTCGAGACCGTTATCGCGCTCGTGAAAAAACGTATTAAGATAAAATAGCTGTGTACGTAGACGGTAGATTAAGCGTATTGCGGGCGATACACCATTCACCGCTCCTGCTTTATGAAAACGAGCTAACTTTGTTACCCTCTTGTGTTCCAGGTTATTCGGCAGCGGCGCTTCTCGCGATTTTTTTCTGCATCCCTTTCGCGCTGAGGGTTCTTATTCACCAGGAAACAGGCCAATGGAGTAATTGGCCTCAAGCCTTTTACCATGCTCATCTCGAGCTTTTCCTCGGAAACGGTTGTTTAGGTATGACACTCGCATTCCTTTAACATTTCCTTCGTCAACGTTCCAACTCGTTCATAATTTATGTTTTCTTCCATCTTCCCCGTTTCATTCGCTGATTGACCCGAAGAATCGAAACGAGTACCTGTCCGAACTTTCCAAGATCGCTTTGGTTTCTTCGATCGAATCGACTTATCGGGGTCGAACCTTGAACGCGAAAGTTACAGCTGCACGCGTTTCAAATAATTAAATAAGGGTTCGCGAGAAAGTTGAGGTCGCGGATTCTTCCGGTGCTGCGATGAATGCGAGCAGTACCGCTGTCGACACCCGAGAAGCGATTCATCGGTACTACCCACGCTCGACACGGGATGTGTCATCCGTGGCACTCGCTTTCCAACTCGTCGTTCTCCGAGCACTCCCATTGTTAGTTCCGGCAGGGAAACGATCTTGGCGGAACAAAAGAATCGATGATGTTTTGCAGGAGTCGGAGTGATGATGTTGCTGGCGTTAACCGTGGAGCGTTACGTTAGCGTTTGCCGGCCTGGTCAGCACACTCGTCCACTCTGCGGTCCTCCACATTTAACGGTGGCCGTCATTTCCTTGGCAACGTTTATCGTTTATCTGCCGAGCGCGTTCCGAGCGCAAATTACGACCTGTCTCCTCGAACCTGGAGGCCCCGTCGTTTATCAAAAGAGGGAAAACCAATTGTACCTCGACTCGATGTTTCATCAAGTATCATTGACGCTATTTCATTTCGATCTTACCGCTCGGTGAAAAGACGAGGAATTTCTAACTCGTCCGTGAACGTTTTTCCGCAGGTGTACAAAGTGGTGCTGGAGATCATTTTCAAAGTGGTGCCAGCGATTCTATTGGCTGGCTTCAATCTCCGCATCATGGTAGCCTACAGAAGATCTTGCGAGCGTCGCCGACGAACGACTCTAGCCAGGACTGCCAGCAACGGCGTGGACTCGAGGACGTTCGCGGAGGAACGGAGGCTGGTCCTGTTGTTGGGCAGCACTAACATCTTATTCGTCGTTTGCGTCAGTCCCATGGTAATTCTCAACATCACCTTACGGGAGAGTAATCTCAATAATTACGCTTATCAGGTGAGCTTTTCTCGCTTTTTACTTTTTATCATACGCTAATTTATCGTTCAATACCTTCGTTGGATCGATGTCTTTCAGGTGTTCCGTGCAATAGCAAACTTTTTGGAGGTAATCAATTATTCCATCACGTTCTATATCTACTGTTGGTTCTCGGAAGATTTCCGAAACACGTTGATTCGCACGTTGCAATGGCCTTGGGGGAAGAGCAGCAAGGGAAGAAGAGGACTTCCAATTAAACGTTCTCCTCTGCCTCAGGCAACCATCACCACTGTAACAATAACCGGCGCGACTCCTGGACATTTCACGCGTGCCAACTTTTAGTTTCCGGCAAACGCGTGAAAAAGGTTACAAGGCGCCAGATTGATCTCTGCCTTTTTAACTTTGCAGAGTTCAAAGAGAAACGTTCGCCTAGTCGTAGATAGTTGGAAAACGAGTAGAGGTTTTTGTCCAATTTCTTTCGCGGACGATCGCAAAGGTTACTTCAGTGTGTAGCATGAATTTATGTACTTCCTCCAGACACGTTTTACCGTAACACGATATCGAACAGAAGGCTAGACGCGGAACTACGATTACGATATCTCCACAAATATTGACGCGTTTTATGGATCGGTCAGCAATATTTGGTCCTCGCGATATCGGGCAAACGTTCCTCCTACGAAAACGTTCCAAGAGCTATGTACGTGATTTTCGGCGAGGTCCTCTTCGACGTTGTAAATATTCCTGTGTAACGCGTGGGAACTTTGTCGGTGAATGCGAAATCGCGAGGACAACGAAGATGATCGTAATCCTGTTTCGCGGTGCTTTCGAGTTAACTTTCATCGTTGCCGAATTAGAAATTATCTGAAGATGAAAGATTCGAGAATACTGCCTCGTTTTTCGAGAATACTGCCTCGTTTTTCGAGAATACTGCCTCGTCTTTCGAGAATACTGCCTCGTTTTTCGAGAATACTGCCTCGTTTTTCGAGAATACTGCCTCCTTCCTAGCTGTGAAAAACACGTTGACAAATATGTACCGAAGCCGCGCCAGAGGAGATCGTTTCGCGATTTTCGACGCAAAACACGTTCGTTTCGAAAGAGCTACGACACACGAACGAAACAAACTCGCGGAAAATTTTAGAACCGATTTGAAGAAATGTGAAGGACAATAAGATTTACAATTAGTCGCACGCGCGCGATTCTTAATATTCTTAATATTCTTAATGCGATGAAAATTCTTGGAATATCGAACGAATCTTTTAACTTTTAAACATAGACGGAATCTATTGCGTCTCTAATTCGAGCGACGATTTAATTTTTCACCGATATGAGTATCGGGTATTCGTCTAAAACTGCTCGCATCTCGCAGATCGGACGAATGGTAGCCTTCACACCGACAATCTTTCATTAAAATTCATTTCGTGTAGAGCGAAAACGCGAACAGTAGATGATACGAATTTGGCGAAAACCGCGAACTCGGTAATCTCGAATCTCGAGTTTCGTATGGGCTTGGTACCTACACGTTAACCTTTTACGCTTTGACTGCCAACTTGGACGAGTTTAAGAGTTAATTGATAACGCGAATTCAATAAATGTTTGTATTATTTATGCTTCTTTAAAGGAGGTACAGTATTACCTCGAAACAAGCAACACGCTTGGGACCGGCCAGTTGCTTATTTCGAGGGTGGTATGCTATTCGGCTTGCCTTTGTTCCCGAGCGCGCCGACGGTAGCGGTAAACTATAAAGTAATCGGTCGAGCAGCGATGTTATTCTTTCGACGAGGACAGAACATAACATGCTTTCCCTTTTCAATACTAGTAAAAATTCGCGAATGGAACATGTACATAATACATATTGCCTCGAAACAGGCAACAGTTTCGAGCCTCGAAATTAGCAACTGGCCGATCCCGAGCGAGTTGCTTGTTACGAATCAATGTAGAATCAAATGAATGGATCACGCTCTAATTCCTAACTTGTCACACTTCACCTTATTTTTTTACAATTATGTGAATATCAGTATACAGCTACATATGTATGTGTTGTGTTATTATTGTGTATTGTATATGTATAATTCATATAGTATTATTATATTGTATATTCTATATACTACATTACACTTAAATAATGTTTTATTTGATTGTTAAATAGATTTATTAAAATTATTAACTAGGCATTAAAATTAAAAAAAAAAACAAACCAGCACTATAATTTCAGAAAATATATTTTTCGTAATACTCCAAAATCGCTATGTGTTAGAGTGAGAAAACAATACATATGTTCTGTCCTCTTTCCGCTATACTGTTCAGTCAAGCGTGAAAATTTATGACTTCTTCGGTTTCGCGGACCTCTTACTCCTTCTCGGATCTCTCACTCGGCGGCGGACTTCAATCAAAGAAGTGGGGATAAAAATTTGCTAATTTCGAGGCTCGAAACTGTTGCTTGTTTCGAGGCAATACTGTATAGTGCTGGTTTGTTTTTTTTTTTAATTTTAATGCCTAGTTAATAATTTTAATAAATCTATTTAACAATCAAATGAAACATTATTTAAGTGTAATGTAGTATATAGAATATACAATATAATAATACTATATGAATTATACATATACAATACACAATAATAACACAACACATACATATGTAGCTGTATACTGATATTCACATAATTGTAAAAAAATAAGGTGAAGTGTGACAAGTTAGGAATTAGAGCGTGATCCATTCATTTGATTCTACATTGATTCGTAACAAGCAACTCGCTCGGGATCGGCCAGTTGCTAATTTCGAGGCTCGAAACTGTTGCCTGTTTCGAGGCAATATGTATTATGTACATGTTCCATTCGCGAATTTTTACTAGTATTGAAAAGGGAAAGCATGTTATGTTCTGTCCTCGTCGAAAGAATAACATCGCTGCTCGACCGATTACTTTATAGTTTACCGCTACCGTCGGCGCGCTCGGGAACAAAGGCAAGCCGAATAGCATACCACCCTCGAAATAAGCAACTGGCCGGTCCCAAGCGTGTTGCTTGTTTCGAGGTAATACTGTACTCCGTCTACCAGTCGTTGTATGAATTCATGTACTCTTTGTTCCGTGTTAAATTGTGCAATCTTCAATAAAGTGATTGTGACTGTTCTCCGTGTAACAAGTGTTAACAGTTAATTTCCCATCCTCTATTACCGCTTTAAAAAAAACCCATCGAAAAAAAAAATCCAGCCCATTACCCAACAAAAAAGAAGAAATAAATGTTTAATGTACGTAAAAGGAGACGATGTATGCGCGTGATTTGTAACTACATTCATGCCTTTTTGTCAGGGTAATTGGCTTGGTAAGTTGAGAATAAAATTACAATTAATTAACATTTTTGACTAAGTGAAATGGAACAAATCAATTCTTGCTGTGTTTAATTTAAAAAATACACAAATAACTTAAATAAAACGTACCCATTATTCCATGTAAAAACTATCATTGATGAAAAATATTTATGTCACTAGGTAGATTCATCGATCACAGCACTAACAGCTGATGTTCTAGCAGGGTCAATGAACTTTCAATTTATTACACTGTCTCTTTCTAATAATCGCACAACATAAGAACAGCCGGTAAACGGACCGAAGGAAAACGCGTGAACGATTATTCATAGATATGTATGTTTAACAATATTCTGTATTTTCATTATAAGGAATCCGAATTGAGGAATTGATATTAAATTATATTTATATTTTATATTTTATTAGGAGATATTGTTGTTCACGCGATGGGCAGAATATTAACTATTTATAGTTATTTACGAAGGTTGTAAATCTTCGTCGACCCATGGCGTTTCCACAACTTGTTACGGTAGTGGAATTATATGTAGAATTATTATTGTAGAATAGAATTTATCGAGTGGCTCAGAGTCCTCCACACTGGTGTTGATTGAAGGATGTTGATCATCGTCCCACTAGTTGTAATGATTGTTGTGTGTTAAAGTCGTTGATAGTGACAAAGTTAATGTAAGACTGACCGAAGTAAATATATTCTAAGGAAGCTGATTTAAGACTAACTAGTCGCCTCTAAACAGCCAGAAAAGAAAAGCCATGAAGAAAGTTCAGGACGTGAAGGCGTTACCAAAAAGGGCCAATCAGGACAGATTGTTATTTGTGAAAAATACTGATTGGTGAGATGGTTCAGTGAATGGGATTCTAAGATTTTTAGCCTTCACTCCAGGGTTGTAAATAAGGTGTCGTTAATAAGGTGACCCAAACAGTTAAGTGATTTGGGTCCTTCAAAGGAAGTAATAAATGAGCACCATGTGTTTATCATCGGAGTTCAAGCGCGTAGGCCCACTTTAGTGGGGTACACAGTTTAGGACCATGGAAATAAACTTCTTTAAGAAAAGGTATATTGGTATTTAGAAAGATGTGCTTTTCTGGCTTGTTAGAAAGCTATTGTTAATTGTTAAGAACGTCAAGCTGTGGAGACGTCCATGTGGTATTAGAGATCCATTTGAAATTGCAAGAGTGAAGCGCTCTTAGGTTTGACAAAACACCCATAAATATTACGTTAATAATATTCCGAGCAACTCGGAACAATTATTAGACTGGCCAGGGATCGCGGCTTCGTTCTCGATCGCGAGGCGTACGTCGCAAACGGTTTTTATGCAACGATGATCTGTTGAACGACTACGGCGTCGATCGAGACAGTCACCGTTTGTTGTCGAAAGAAACTATTCGAAATAAAATATCGCAATTTTTAATTGAAAATTTCGTTTTCATGCTTTCAAGACAGTATAGTTAAAATTATTTATGAATTTTCGTGTTTTTCATTCGGTGTATTTATGTGTCGGACTTGCAGTGACTAATTAGTGAAAAGTGTAATGAATAATGAAAACTAATAATGAAAAATGACAGTGATAGGTGACAGTGAAGTAAATTGAGAGTTTCTGTGTGGTGAATTATTTATTCTGATAATAAGGATCGGTGAATCGATCCGGCGATAGAGATGCATTTTCATCGTGACTATTTGCGGTTCAATGGATAAGTTATATTTAAATTTGTTAATTATTCGTTTTGAATTTTTATTTGTTGAATGAAAAAGTTATTTAATTTTTTAAAAATGGGAATTTGTGTTTTTCATCATTACAATATGTAACGAGAATAATTTTCCATATTTTATCCATTATTTCTTTGCCATAACGAATAAACGTATCGAATAAATTCGATTTATTCTGATTACGTGAGTAGGGACTGATTTCGTTATTTCTTATTCATGAATGAATGATAATTCAAGAATAATCCAGATTTTTTATTGATTATTCGATCTAATTTTCATCTAACAGCTTTCTATTATACCGACGTTATACCGACGTTATACCGACGTTATACCGACGCGGTATGTATCGATACATTTGTTCACGACGACGATCGGCCGTCACACTCGAAGCTTTTGCTCACGTTTTCGCGCGCCCAGTCTATGCGCGCTCTCATTGGTCAGTGTTTTTTGCTAATAACTCGAAAATGGAGCCTCAACCATATTTTGACAAAGGAAAAAGTTGTTCCACCTACCACCCCGTTTCGGTTCTTACAGTAATTGCGGGACACTGTATATCTGCCGATTTTCCCGATTGATATTAATGTTAATAAATTACATTTGTAAGTTTGACGGCCTTCAAGCTTAGCCGCCTACAGGCGGTACATGACTGACGGCTGTGGTGGACTGAGCGGGTGCTCGCTACGAACGACGTGCTTCGAGAGGGGACAATTTTGCGCCGCCTCCGAAAAGGTTGAAATGTATTTAATATACTACCTAATGAGTAAATAGGTTTCATTCATAAATGTGACGTAATTGTATGATTGAATGAAATAGAAATTACTTCATTACGAAATAGAAATTATTTTATACTTTTTAGTGCATTTCGAAGTCGGCGTATTTTTTTTCTTAAAATTATTTTATGAAATATCCTGTATTCGTCGAGTTACAAGTGCGCGTATCTATCTACGTACCAACACAAACGCGATACAGTCCACAGGGAGGAACAAAACCCTTATACTCGTGGATAAGGCTGATTTAAGAAACTTTTCAGTTTAATAATCGCATTAAAGTTGTGCTGCAAACTACATATATTCTTTCCTAGGACGTTTTCTGTATTTCCTGAAGGGAAATGACTCGAAAGGTATATTCCACGAAAATGTTTAAATCTGATAAAAGAGCAATCCCGATAAAACTGGCCAAGATTAAACTGGAAATTTATTCGGCGGAGAGTCTACCACTGCACGAATCGAACGCAACAGGTTCCGGTGAATTTCTTATGTCCAGTAAAACACATACAGATTGAAATTCACCGAAATGCATCCGAATTAATTTTGGACAATCGATTCAACTTGAAATGTTATTTCTGCAAATACGGTATGAAACATCGACGTTGAATTATTGAGAAAAAACCTAGACGGGGACCGAAATTACTCTAATTAATTAAGCATAATATATCCTAAAATATGCTTACAAGTTTCTTCAAAAACGAGTTCGTGTTTTGTGGAATACGGTAAAATCATAACCGTACACAGGTTATCCGCGACGAACGCTATATTTTAATGGTATAATTACGCCGTAGACAGCAGCAACACGGACCGCGACGTATAATAGAATATCGAGTACTCACACGCGCATAGATGCACACGATGCACAGCGCGGAACACTGCAGATGACATTCAGCGAATCCAGCCCTTAATTACGACAATAGACGTATTTACTTGTACAAAGTCGATCTTAAATCAAATGATACGTTAATTAAAGTCATCCGGCGAAAAATGAGAAGCAGCGAAACGCTTTTCATCCTAACTGATTCAATTCTCGTTTAACTGGTTTTTAAATCGGGTTTCTCTCGACAAATACCACGATATCAACAACGATGCGCATCGATTCTTGCATCCCTAGACGGGAGGAAACTCCTGCGAACTCGTAATTTACGCGTTTACAGGGACGATCGACGGTATTAAATTCAAACGATTCGCGATTAAGTGTTTGGTCGTCGATATTGTCGTCGTAAGCATAAAAACCATGTCTACACATTTGATATTTGCGTGTTCGACATTTCTTAAATTATCGAAAAATATTTGGAAGATGTATCGCTCTAATTAAATTAATGTTAAATTTTCTCTCGTCTTTCATTATCTTTCTGCTCATCTTTCGCGCCCGATGTATCGTTTTTCGATCGTATTTGATGTACGCGTCTCGTTCGTAGGCAGTTTCGCATTAACAGGACATCATTGGATCGTAAGCCGGCGAACGAGCCTGCGGATAATAAATTGCTGGACGTTAAGCGTCCCGTGGCTACGAACCGAGAAGATGCAGCGTGGCTGGAGCGATCTATAACTTCCAGGAATCGCAAAGTGCATTTAAACGAAGACGTTCGCATTCTTGGACATCGTTAAACGAGCCGGGTACGTCCGTGCTACTATTCCGATCGCTATTTTCTTTCCCTCGTTCCCTATAATTTCGTTCGGTTTGCTACTAAATTCTGACGAATGAAAAATATCATTATCTTATTACGGTAAAAGGATAAACGATACAGATCCCCGAGAAAAAGGTGCAAAGCGTTTAAGAGTTAAATTCCATTCAAATCTTGTCTTTCTCGCAGTTTTGTTTAAATTTTACACACGGCTTCGCAGAGTTTGCCAATGCTTTTTCTTTCTCGTCGAATCGTAAGACCGTTTTCACGCGATTAACGTTCTCGTAATCGGCGTTAGCAGAGCGCACCATCTATTTCAATAAATTCTCTACACCTAGATTTCATCAAATATTTCCATTCTGTCGCGCGACGTATCCTGGAGCATGCGTCCCGGCGTCTCGACGACCCGACGCGCGACGTCCCGGCGACCGGCCGACGCGTCTACGAAACTCGTCGCGAAACTCTTCAGTCGGCGTCGCGACACGCTTCAAACCGCCTTTTCGCTCGCGTCGTCGTCGCCGCTCGTTCGTTCGAGCAAGAAAAATCGCCGCGACGTCAACAGCTCTTATAAACGTGGTTCCTTCTCTGATCGGTTCGCGATAATACTCGTCTTTTGCCGTGTATTGGTCGAAACGCCCACGAAAATGTGTTTACAAAGGTACGTATGTACCTACGAGCGTTTAATCGAATCGCGGTTCGCGCGAACCTTCGTTGATTTCGAATTTCTTAACAAATAGACTCGTACTATTAATCCGATGCTGATCGGTGTCGTGCGGTAAATACGATTTAATGCCAAAGTTAAAACACTTGTTCGTTCTTTTATGCGATCTTGTTCGCGAAAGTGGATATCGAGAGCAACGTGGACACCTGAGCCATTTCCGATGGAAAATATTCGATGAATTACGGACGCAGGATATAATCGAGATTAAAGTTTCGTAGATACATCGAGATATGATCGTGCAGTTCGGCGGAAATCTACTCGCTCGACTTGTACGATTCGATTTGATAATTCTGTTACGCGTAACCGTGCACGCAGCATCGAGTGAGATATCCATGTCGATGCTGTCTGCTTAGTGTCTACTAGAAACGTAATACTCTTTGATCGCGTTAATCGCGTTAATATTAAAGTATCGCGTACCGCTATAACGGTTAAGTTTGATAAAATAGGCGACAAAAGAGAATGGCCTCGAGTAAGTCATTAAGTAAAAGATCACATCGTCGGCAACGCCGAAGCTGTTATCGCGAGCAACGTCTTGTTTCCATGTTCTAGACGTTATGATCGCGATACACAATAATGCATCGAAAGAGAGGATAAATTAGCTGCGGGCGAGACTAGCCTCATAAATTAGCGTGAAATTACGGGACTTTCGTCGACGCGTCGCCTAGCATCTCGAAATTACACCGAACATCGATAACGGGAGACGAAAAATGTTTGAAAAGACCGAGTAAGTGGAAGGATATCGCAAATACCCGTAAACAGAGAGGAACAAAAGGACTTTGATGATCCTACAGCATCGGACGATGAGCTTAACGACGTCAAAAGTTTCCGTACAAGTTCCAGCGTGCCCGCGCATTGACACCCTTTGATGTAATTGAGAGAACGCGACGTCGCGTTAGCTTCCGTTTCGATTCGGATAAAAGTTTACGCGATCGAATCGCGTTACCGATTGCTGGATTGCGACCTTAATAACCAGCACGGTATCATCGATGACGGTCTGTTCGGCGAAACGACGTATAATCTCGCGTCGCTGCGGGGTTATCACCGATGCGTTTCGAGTCCATTTGAAATCCACCCACGAACCGCGTACCCGAGAAAAAACAGTGCGGGTTTCCGTCGAACTTAAATTAAAAATGTTGCCCGCGCGACGTGCCGCGAATAATGGAATCGTATCGAATCTCATCGCATCGAATCACTCGTTCGCTATCGGTGAACGCGCGATATCTGGATCAGTGACCGCATAACAGATAATATTTATGGTTACGGTAGAACAAAGGGCGCAAACTCGACGGAAGTCGATGCGCGATCAAATTTGTTAACTTATTGCTTGGAAGGGGCGGAAGACAGAGAAAGGAGGAAAGTAAGAGAGAAAGAGGGAAGCAACAGGAAGGTTCGCTTTGCAATTTAAGCGCCGTTGATCGAAGCAATTTGCCTCCCGCTAATATTCTTTGCGCGGCAACTGCGCGCGTAAAACCGCGCGTAAATTATTTGTCGCGTAATACGGTTGTTCGTAAAACCGAGCTGACGAGACGTTAATGACGGAACGCGACGCGAACGTCTCGGTAACGGGATATAAAGGCGAGGAGAAACACGGAGAATCGTCGGATGGATTCGTTCGGATAGATAGAATCGCGGTTCAAAAGTCAGCTCGGAGTCGTATCTTTTCCGCGCGATTGGATCTCGAAGCGTGAACCGTTTAAAACGATTCCCACGATCGTCGCAGATTTTGACTCTGGCGGTTGTTACCGCGCGGGGAAAATGGAAAGCCAATCCAGGGAAGCTCTGTTAATTTTCTTCGAGACAGTTTTACCCCGGAGGAAATTCTCTCGCGATACGGTCGATGCGCTCGCTCGAACGTGCTAATTCCGAACGATCGCTTTTAAAGATCAGATTCGAATCTCGGATCGCGAGTCGAATCCTTTTGCTCCGTATTCCGTTCGGATCGTCGTCCGTTACCGCCGTGCGTCGCGATGTCGGTTTTCCGGAAAAATATTCGTCCACCGAGAATCCCGTAACGATTATTAAAAGAAGACCAGAAGCTGCTCGGATACTTTCCATCTGGTTGGGAAACCATCCGATCGAGAATGTAACCGTTCGACCGTGTTCGCTGCGACTCCATCGAATTTCGAACTCGACTAAATTTCGCTGTAAATGGATCCGAATTAATTCGCGATCGCGTTACGAATCGAGACCATCCGTGAAATCGTGAACGTTTGGAGCTTAGCGCTCTCGGTCGATTTTATTTTTGCTCGTTTTTAGTTCGAAAAAAAATGGGAGGAGTAGGAAAGGCAATCGTCGAAACGAGAACCCGGAAAGATGGTCGGCCGTCGTATAACCGAGAGAATCTCGAAGAATTTAATCGGCCTTTGAGATCCAGCCGTGTTAAGCGTCGTCAAGGATTTGAAAAGCGGCTCTAGAAAGAGTCGCTAGACGCGGAACTTTTCCCCGGGTTGCCGCGTTTCATTAGCTATGATCTTAAAAGTAATTCCCCTGGCTGCTCTCCTCGCTAACGCGTCCGCCTTTTTCTTCCTTTACCCGTTCAAAGACTCGGAGGCGTCGAGAATGTCCGGACTACCGTTCTAGACTGTAAATAGTCTACGCTCTGTGCGAAACAGATTTTCAAACGAACGTACGCGAATAAAGCGCTGCCTCTCGAAAAACTACGTCAAGAGTAAAATTTCCTTTCGACCAGCGCGCCGCGGTAATCCCTGATAAATCTTTCCAATTTTGCTCCGAATTTACGGCTCGCTCTTCTTCTCCTTCCGTTTTATCCTCGGTTCTTTGGATTAACCCTTATGCGAACTTATGGGAGCGCCGAGGGAGCGGGAGTTTCGTGTAAACAACGGCCGCATTTATTTTCGAATAAACTCGTTCCCGATTTCGTTGGATACGCGAACGTTTCGCGAACGTTTCAACGTTTCGCGCGGCATTAAATTTTCAAGTACACATTCTCGTATGACCAGCGCAGCGATTCAACATCCAGCGTGTCCCACTGGCTTTTCGAAGCGATGGATTCGTTCAAAGCGTGCCTCCGAAACGGCGCTCCTTCGAGAGCCGAGAGTCCAAGTAAACGTAATAACGCGCACCGCGTATAAAAATAGTTTTGCGATTAAAGGACAAAGATTCGTTGTTTCCGTTTCAACGACGACGACACAAAGCGTATCGTCGGAAGCGCCAGAGCGTTCGGTTTATTTTTGTTCTTGGAAAACGCGAAGCAACGTCGGAAAGCGACTACTTGTTTCGATTTGCCAACGTGTAAAATTTCTTCTTCAAAGATTCGAGCAATTTATTGCCAAGACAAAAGTTATTGTTTGATCGCGGAAGAAATTTTTCTTCCGTGGGTGTTTTACCTGCCAGTAAGGAGACGAGCAAAAGATTTGAATGTTTTCGTTCCCCGACTTCTTCGGAAAGACAAGAACTCATGTAGTGTCTGAAATTTTCTTTTTCTCGCGTCGATATTAAATCGCAGCTGCCGACTAAACGCGGTAACGGTATTTCAAAGTGGCGAGAAAACTCGTACGAATCGCACGCGTGGCTGCGGAAAACTGAAACTTTCCTGGCCAAGTTTTATTGTCTCGCGTCGATTCGTCCAAGTTGGCGCGTACGTAATTCTTGATCGAAGATGATCGAAACGGCACCGGTGGTTTTCCTCTCTCGAGTGAAATTTCACTGTGGTTGGTTCTTTGTTCGACCAAGACGTCTCGGACGAGTCCGAAACTGGCCCTCGACGGACTAAACGCCACAACCGGACAAGGAAGAGCTCTTTACGATTCCATTTACGATCCTCTAGAGCCCGACGGACTGCTCACGATCTCTCCGAAGTAGATAAATGCCGGAATATATATCGCGCGATACGGTGTGGTGCCATGACCCAACGCGTCTGATTTATAAGGAAAACCCTCTCCCTTTCTCGCAAGTTCCACATTTTCGGCCAGCCTTATTGTTCCGGGACGCATAATATACCCATCATCGGTCCGCCAACGACCCTTCTTTTCTTCGTTTTGCCTTTTTATCCCGCACGTCGAACGAGCTATCGAATCTTTATCGGAAATTTGTATCGAACCCATCGCGCATCTACAACGCGTAAACGAAGTTACGTTCGACGATCGTAGGTAATAATCGGCTCCGAAACGTTGTCGAATAAATCATCGAACGAAAGAAAAGTTTTTCGTGTTCCTTCCTAATAAAGGACCGCAGGTGAACCTCCACGGGGAAGAAGGATAAATTTTCAACAGCGAAAGCAAGGGTAATCCAACTATCTTCAACGCGTTACATTAATAAAGAGTAAGCAAGTTGAAAGCGGCAGGGGTTTGCGGCAATCCGAGAGTATTCTCTTTTCCCGCGTGGAAACCCGCGAAGGACGTAAAGTCGTACGTTTTGGGAATTTTCCTAGCGATGACAAGATCCGTGACGGTATAATTTTTCTTTCGGTTTAGTCGCGCATTTTTCTCGGACGAAAAGCGGATCGGTAAACGATAAGTGGTTAGTACCGCCTTAGCCGCGACCGCTTCTAAACTGCCTTCTCACTCTGTCCTCGACTTGTAGCGTACCCTACATTCGTGGATACGTATTCATCGTGGTTTTTCTTACGAAACTTTGTTATTACGGCGAAACGTGAATTATATCCGTCGCGCCGCTCTGTTCCATCTGGTGTACGTCGGTTTTTCTTCTTCCCTCTGCTCTTTTTCCATCTATCCCCTGTAGTCGTGCGCTTTAGCGGTCATCTTTTTGCCGGGGCGCAAGAAGTCTCGCGCGGTCGATGATCGTCGGTCTTCGATTCGACGTGGAACCTCGATGAACCGGAAAAAAATTCAAGCGCCGAGTAAATTCAACGAGCGAACAAAGAAACGGCAAAAGAATACCGCGGGTAAACGCGTAATCGATTCGAGAAGGGAAACAGATTTAACGCGAGCAACATACTTTTGCTCTCGCTTCGTTTTACGATAGGTACTTTTCTCGGACTCGATATCCGAAACACGTTTCCGGTGGTCGCTGAAAAAGAATGTTTTGTTCGTAGGTAAACGCTCGAGAACCGACTGGTCAGCGCTCAAAATGGCGGCATACAAATTGTCCAGAAGAGCACGTTCGGATTCCTCGGTAAAATAGAAACGAAAGCGAACTCTCAAACGTTCCTCGGAGACAACCGATCGTCGACGAGCAGCGATCCGTCAGGATTTTTCGATCGCCCAAACTGCGGTAATGAACGCGAAGCTAGCGTTGCACCTGTTGCGTCGCGAACGGCTTTGCTGGTAATCCGGCACGATCGTTCGTTCGAAAACGGCTTAAACGTCGCATGGGAGTGCAAAGGAGTGCCCGATGACACTGGAGCAACGAGAGAGCAACGGAAAACGCGGTGGCGACAGGCGTTGCTTTCGTGGCACGCGAGAACAAACGGACACTTCGAAAAGATGTAGAACCGCGGCAGAAAGAAAAGAATAGAGGGCGAGGGGAGAAGCAAGATGATGATCGACGCGGCGAACGCAACGAAGACGGAATCGTGCTTTCGGCCGGAAGATCTGGAGGATCCTCGAACGCCGTTTCTGCGACGAATCAGCTACGGCATTATCCTGCCTGCCATCTGTTGCTTGGGAATCGTTGGGAATATTTTAAACTTGGTCGTCCTTACCAGACGCAACATGCGAGGAACCGCTTACATCTACATGAGAGGTGAGCCTCTTTATTCCTTTGCCCGCGAATATGAAAGTTTTACGAACGAAGCTGAACGCGATTATGCTTGAAATCGCAACGATATTTAGCGTCGAGATTAACTCGATGTGCCACGAGAGTTCTGCCGAATGAAGCGGTGAATTTACTGTCCTGATACTTGGCCAAAACGATTTCTACGCGACCACCTTCGCGCAACTTCTAAACTAAATTTTCGGCTAAACTTCTGTTTCGCGATTCGCGCGTTCATCAAGTTATCCTGAAGATACGCCTTTTCTCGTCTCGTTGACGACTCCGCTCGCGTTGAAAGTTTCGACGATGTGTTGGCGCAACGCGACATCCTGCAGGATTCCTTCTCGAAAGTCTGCGTAACCCGACCCTGTAAACGTTCTTTTCTTTTCGAACGAGCCAAACACGATCAAAAGTTGTTCGATCGGACTTCTGATCAGCTCGATACAGTGTATTCGTTGGTCCCTGCGGTATCCTCAGAGTCCACGCTCGTTTCCGGTTAGTCGAGGACGGTACATTAGGAGGAAATTACTGGAGAATTTGATTGCGGTATTTTCTTCGTTTCCGTCGTTCTATCTAGAACCGAGTCGAATTCGAGCTCGTCCTATTGGTCGCTCGATTCTCTCGATAGACGTCCGCCTACTTGGACGCTCGTCGCGTCTCCAAATAATTTCGACGAACCTTCTTTCTCGCCTCGACGGAAGCTCTCGAAAATTTATTCGCGTCGAAACGCGGAAATTTAATGGACAAAGGAAGCGAGCACCGCACCGGGAAGTAGAGAGCACTTTTATTTACGATATGGTTCGGAATTATTCAACGTTTCTACTCGAAAGACGTCCGTCGTGGTTTACTAGCCGTACGACGCGACGAGACGCGACGCGGAGGGTACGAGCGGAAATCAAGCAAATGAACGAAAGAGACGTCGGCCAATTGGATGCGACGTCGATATCCGCAGGAAGCGATCCTCCGTTGCTTCCGGACGCGAAAAATCTCACGAAATTTCCGTTTCATTTCGTTTTCCTCGAGGCGCTGAAATGTCGAGTGTTTTCCCAAAGGAAAACGACGAGAAAAGAAAACGGGAGAATAAGATTCTACGTTCCGCTTATCCTTTTCCTTTCCTGCCTCGCGAAAAAAGGCTGCTTCGTCATTTTCGACCGTCTCACCGTATCTTTCGAATCCGATTTGCTCCGTGTACGCGTCTAATTGAACTTTCGCTTTCGTTAACGCGTTACGGTTAACGAGCCTCTTTGCCGTCGTCTTTCTTCTCTTCTCGAACAATTAGCTTCTCCTTTCTCCGTACTTATCATTTTTTCTCGACCTTCCGTCATTTTTCATATTTTTTTCATATTCCGTCCCTTCTCTTTTATATTCCATCTCGCTACCCTCCTTTTTCCGTCCTTGCCGCCGTACTCGAACTTTCCTGCCCGAATCCCGCCGCTTGATCTCGATATCCATCGAGCAGTTTGGCTTAATCCATCTTGCCAGAAAGGACTGCACGGTCTGCCGCGCTTTCGGAACAGATTTACCTTCGCAAGATGCTACGCGACGTCGCGTTCGAGACGCTTAGCACTCTTGAAATTTTCCCTTTTTTCTACTCGATACCTTTTCTTCGCTAATGGAAGTTTTCTCTGGTTTTTCGACACTAGCTCGGAAGATTAAGCGATTAAGGCGTAATTTTCTAAATTGAAGGAAGGAAAATTTCGTGCTCCGTTCCGTGCATCCCACTTGTTCATTCGAAACTTGAACGTACCACGATACAAAGTTAAACGCGAGAATCCTACGTTAGAATTGTTCCGTTCGACGTAGTTTACAAAGTTTCCGGATTTCCCGTAAAAGATAGGCGCGTTGGGACCGTGGAAGGATTTGGACAACGAAAGAAAAACGCGTTCGCGAAATACGTCGATTCGTCCGGTGTCCCTAGACTCTGGGGGCTAGAACGTAGAGCCTGGAGAGCGGAGGAAAGGCGACCGGATAGGGGGTCGAGGATCGCACGAGCTTGGAAGTCTATCGATATGCACGATGTACGACAGACAGGTAGGTAGGGCGAGAGCGAGGCTGAGGTCGAGGACCAGGATGAGGTCGAACTAAAAGGACGTGCCTTTGAGCGTGGAAATATTGCGAATCCCGGGGTATTGGGGCGGAAGAATTTGTGCGTAAGGAAATGCAATTTGAGACGTGCCCGGAAACGACGAAAGCTACGGTCCAACGTCACGTAAATATGTAAAACAGAACCGTATACGTAGCTACGGCATATTTGCGTGTACGAAGATACGTGCTGGCGCGGAGCAGCGTAGCTTCGACAAATCTTTATCCGGTTCTGCTGAATTTCCACCGTAAAGACCTGCTTCGCGAATTTGCCTTGTCTTTAAGCCAATCGCTTCCGGTTTCGCACCTTCTCTTACACTCGTTTCTTATCGTTTTCGAGGGACCTCGTTACGAATCGCGTTTCGACTCTCAATCTGCTTTTCGCGAGAAGGCGACGAATCGTTCAGATCAACTTTTTTCCACTCTAAGCCTATTCGCAGGGACACCTGCATCTCGAAGCGGCGAATTGAGCCAGAGTTCGCGAACGTCCTCGACAAAGGAAACGCGATGGCCAACGTAATAGAATCCAGCGTAACGAGCTTGTATCCCTGAGAATCGGATGCGCGGTTTCGAAACGAATCAGCGTAATTTTATATTTGACCGATGCCAAAGTTGCGCCGCGTTAAATTCCGCCTTTCGTCCGGAAGTCTTCGAGCGACATGTAATTGGTCAGCCAATTTTCGTCGCTTTGTTTCGACGAAAAATAGCAACGAACCGCTGATGAAAATTATTAATGAAAGATGATCGCGTTAACTAGAATCCTGGCCTTGTAATCCTGCAGCGTTCATGGCATTAGTAGCGCGCATCCCGCGAACTTTTTCCGCCTGGAATCCCATTACGTTCTTAGGGAAAATCGAGCGAGCGCCAACGTTCGATGTATCGCGTCGCACGGGTTTTTACTTGCAAGTTCCGTCTGCGCTCGAAACCTTCTGTTATCATCCCCATTCGCTGCGCTTCAAACTTTATGAATATTAACGAGCACGTTGCAGCTTTCTGCTCGCCGACGCATTAACTGTCTCCCTGCTTCTCCGAAACTACCATAAACTCAGTTCCAATTCGTACGGAAGGTTACGCGATTAGCGTTTATACGTTCGTTCGTCGGAGAAGTCGAAAATTTACAGAGATCCCAATCACCGAGGAGGAATTTTAAACCGAACGAAACGAAGATGTCGAATCGTCGTCTCCGGATGAGCCACTAAGTCGCGCGAAAATATTGGCCGTCGAGAATTGGAGTCGCGGCGGTCGGATGCTGCCTTAGCGACGAATTACGGCGATCGGACAGTTTCTTCCAGCTTAGCTCGGCTTAGACGGCTTCGAAACGTTTTCGGATAACTTTCGCTAGCTCGGACGAGTCGGAACAGTCCAAAATCCGATCGCCGAACAAATCGTCGATACGCGACGCTTTCCTTTCGCTGTCTGGACGAGCGAGATTAGGAGGTCCCGAAACGCCTTTAAGCGGATTCGGAAAGTTTCCGCGTTACTTCGCTTTAACGCGACATTTCACCGCGCAACGCGCGTTCTCGCGACAAACCGACAAACATGTTCTCGAGAACGAGCGTCGTACACGAGCGTAAACGATGAGTCGGGAGCTTGAGGTGGCGCGCGATAAGATCGCGTTGGAGAATTTTGTGGAAACCCTGCCACGTATTCTTTTTATTTTTCTTCGTTTCCTGTATGCCGCTATCGTTTCCATAACGCTGCTATTCATTTTACACCATTCGACTTCACGCGAGCTTCTTTCGCTAGTTTTTAAAGCCAGCAAATTCATTTATCTCTTAATTGAAATTAGGAGTCGAAAGTTCGAAAGAATGCGGAGTGACCGCGTTCGGATTCCCGATAAATTCGACGTACGATTTTTCAGCGATCGCTGACCGTCGCGGCTACGGCAGAAAGTAGGTCGGCCGTTTCGCGCCCATCTATCGGTGACACTGTGTCACCGGCTTCGTCGACGTTCGCGAAACGAATAATTTTCCGTGTCCGCGATACGAGTTGTCAGCGCGCGTCGGAGGTGTCGTTGGAACCGCGAATACGAGAAACGCGACGCGAAATCGACGTTCTCGTGCTCGAAAACGACGTCGACGTTTCCTCCGCGGACGGGCTGATGGAGAAAATGGAAAAACGTAACCAACATCGTCGAAACGGTCCAAACCGCTTTAACCGGATACAACGGATGTTCATTTAGGGCATCGAGCGAAATTTGCATGTCGACGGGAAGGAAAAGGACGATAGGCGAGATGCATAGAAAAGCGAGCGAGGGGTTGACGTTTCTTAAGCAAATTCAACCACCTTCGAAGAATCGCTCTTTTCCTTCCCAATTTTGTCGTCTAATTTCCTTCTCGTACAAACGTCGAAGGCAAAAAGATTTATGCGTTTCGATCATGTCAAGAATTCGCGAAGGAATGTATCTCCGAAGCACTGTTGTTTACGGCGACTAGACGTTAATTGCTCTTTCCACTCGTTTGCTTCGCGAACCCGCTAAAAAATGTTTACAAGTTCTGACGCTTCACCTCTAACGATCGTAATTGGACGAAGTCATCGTCCAAGTCGAGGATAACGTTCGTAACGAAGGCAACAGCTATTCGATGAAGCCGGAATCGTCTTTGTCTCGAACGGACGGTGTCTAATGTCGCGGAAAACTTTATCTCCCTGTACCATTGATCTCTGGATTCCTGATAGAATTGGACGGATCGTCGGAATAATTTTTCGTCGGTTCGATACGCGATCACCGAATCTGGTCGTTTCGTTTGAAGCTGTCAGGAAACGTTGCGATCTCTTCTGTTCGGTCTCTTCCTCCCTCGCGCTTCGCTTCCTGTTCTCGAGAAACTTGTCTCTGAAGTTAGAAAGACCGGTCAATCGGAACTCGAAAGCTGCTCACCCTCTCGCCTTCGCTCGTTTCCTTATCGTCTTAACGTTAGACGCGACGTTAAATCGAAACGGTCTATCGATCAACGAACCACGAGAATCTTTTGTCGACGCGACAAATCTTGGATAAACTCGTGGTACGGGATTCGAGCCCCGAATTAAGGGGTTTCGTTATCGTCGGCCAGCGATTGTTCGTTATTTGTCCGCGTCGCTTGAGCGAGAAGCAGCGGATGTTCATCGCGCTGCTCGTATCAACGACGGTGGAACTACGCGTTCAATTTGACCGTAGCCGAAGGGTTAATCCGCTTTCTAGATTAGACCTTTCCAGTCGGAACAACGAGAGGTTCGCACGGATGCCGGTGAACTCTCGAAGGCGAAAGTCGTTTCGCTACGGACGGCGTGACGTTCGGTCGGAGATAAAACGGATAAGCGGAGGGTCGAGGGTGGGATGAGGAACGCGTAACGAGACTCCCATGCAAATACGCGAAACGACACAACGCGGTAGTTCGTTCTTTTTCGACGGAGAGCTCGAAGATCTCGTTCTTTCGCGATTACGCGATCGACGTTGTTCCGAGCGACGAGAACGACGCCTCCGCGAGAAAAGACGGATGCTCGCGTCTCGTCGCGCTGTCAAAGCACGACTTTGCCGAGAGTCGAAGATTCCTCGACGGTATGCGGAACGTCGCCGAGCTTCAGCCGTTATTTCCCCGGGGGTACGCGTCGAGAGAACACGCGCGAATTAATTCGTTTTCGAAGCTGACGCGCGTCGCGAATTCTTTCTAACTCCTTCGCTCTGTCGCCTAATTACGATCTACGTTTGTCGACAAACTACGTCACACTTTTCACGCTTCGATCGTCTATTCGTTATAAAAAGAAATAAATCCGAAAGCCCGATTTCTGGTTAGAAATTCGCGACTGTTGCACCGGCTTACGCGATATCCGAACGAATTTAAAGGGGATGAAGCGAGTAAGCGGAGAACGCGGTTAACCCGGTGAAACGAGGATCGAACACGCCGATCGTACGCGTCGCAGCTTTTCCCTCGTCGTTTCGGGTAAACGCGAAACGAATACGTTTTCGTCGATCGTACGTACCATATTTCATCTAGTCGTTCGCGACCGATCGACGAAAAATTCTAATTAAAACGATCCAAGCGACGTTTATCGCGCATCCGTGACGTTTCAAACCGAAACAACCGAACTTTGCCTAGGCGTTGCGCGTACAAAAATACCATCTTTTTTCGAACAAAAAGCGAATTCGCCCGGTGAAATAACGGAGCGAAGCGTGCTCTTTCCGTTCTTTGGACTAGGACAAATTAAATTGATCCGTCGAGACGATGAGAGTAACAGGACAACGCTACCGTGCGCCGAGGATTGAGAAAAATTCCTCTTTCTTATAAACACCTCGTGTCCACCTCGATGCTCGTTTTATTTCTTATTCCGAGCGTTGCTTCTTAGGTCGATAAATATTCGTTCGGTTCGTCCACGCAGCATCCGTTCCCATGACCGATGCGACCAGAAGAGCAAAGAAAGCAGCGAGTATCGATGCATTTTGTTAAAAGCATTTACGTACTCGAATATATATCGGTATACTCCGCAAGCGGAATCGAACGACTTGTTTTCGTCCTTTTTCATCTTCTCGAAGTTTTTCAATCAGAATTAAACGTTGCTGTTCAATACAAAATTAAGATGATGTCTTGAGTTTTGGCGGGCGAAAAATTTCGAGAAAGAGTCAAGAATGCATTGTTACTATCGCGTTGCTAGTTACCAGAGTATCACACCTCACTCTTCTAGATCCGCGATGCAAATGACAGTATCTTCGGTAAAACCAGTAAATGTCTCGTTTATCCGTCGTCGCGTGAAATACGAACGTTACCTACCTCGAATAAAATAGGTACCTCGATTTAGTACAGGAGAAGGCATCTTCTTTATCGACGTTAGAGAACCTACCTACCGTTACCACGGTCCATAAAGTTGTGTCTTCAATATTTAACTTGGTTTGCAAGTAGAAAATTAACTCGATGAAATGCACCCTTGTGTACGAACTGTCGATACTTTTCCTTTCGATCGAAATTTCGCGTTCGAACGGTGGTCGTCGTAATTTTCGTGAGAGGAAACAAAGGGCGCTTTTTTCTCGGAAATCAGGGTGCGACGGATAATTAGCAAAGTTGGTTCGAGACCGTTATCGCGCTCGTGAAAAAACGTATTAAGATAAAATAGCTGTGTACGTAGACGGTAGATTAAGCGTATTGCGGGCGATACACCATTCACCGCTCCTGCTTTATGAAAACGAGCTAACTTTGTTACCCTCTTGTGTTCCAGGTTACTCGGCAGCGGCGCTTCTCGCGATTTTTTTCTGCATCCCTTTCGCGCTGAGGGTTCTTATTCACCAGGAAACAGGCCAATGGAGTAATTGGCCTCAAGCCTTTTACCATGCTCATCTCGAGCTTTTCCTCGGAAACGGTTGTTTAGGTATGACACTCGCATTCCTTTAACATTTCCTTCGTCAACGTTCCAACTCGTTCATGATTTATGTTTTCTTCCATCTTCCCCGTTTCATTCGCTGATCGACCCGAAGAATCGAAACGAGTACCTGTCCGAACTTTCCAAGATCGCTTTGGTTTCTTCGATCGAATCGACTTATCGGGGTCGAACCTTGAACGCGAAAGTTACAGCTGCACGCGTTTCAAATAATTAAATAAGGGTTCGCGAGAAAGTTGAGGTCGCGAATTCTTCCGGTGCTGCGATGAATGCGAGCAGTACCGCTGTCGACACCCGAGAAGCGATTCATCGGTACTACCCACGCTCGACACGGGATGTGTCATCCGTCGCTTTCCAACGCGTCGTTCTCCGAGCACTGCCATTGTTAGTTCCGGCAGGGAAACGATCTTGGCGGAACAAAAGAATCGATGATGTTTTGCAGGAGTCGGAGTGATGATGTTGCTGGCGTTAACCGTGGAGCGTTACGTTAGCGTTTGCCGGCCTGGTCAGCACACTCGTCCACTCTGCGGTCCTCCACATTTAACGGTGGCCCTCATTCCCTTGGCAACGTTTATCGTTTATCTGCCGAGCGCGTTCCGGGGGCAAATTACGACCTGTCTCCTCGAACCTGGAGGCCTCGTCGTTTATCAGAAGAGGGAAAACCAATCGTACCTCGACTCGATGTTTTATCAAGTATCATCGACGCGATTTCATTTCGATCTTACCGTTCGGTGAAAAGTCCAGGAATTTCTAACTCGTTTGCGAACGTTTTCCCGCAGGTGTACAAAGTGGTGCTGGAGATCGTTTTCAAAGTGGCGCCAACGATTCTATTGGCTGGCTTCAATCTTCGCATCATGGTAGTCTACAGAAGATCCTGCGAGCGTCGCCGACGAATGACTCTAGCCAGGACTGTCAGCAACGACGAGGACCCGAGGACGTTCGCGGAGGAACGGAGGCTGGTGCTGCTGTTGGGCAGCACCAGCATCTTGTTCCTCGTTTGCGTCAGTCCCATGGTAATTCTCAACGTCACCTTGAGGGAGAGTAATCTCAATAATTACGCTTATCAGGTGAGCTTTTTCCGCTTTTTATTTTTTACGCTAATCGACTTTATTCTTCAAAACCTTCGTTGGATCGACGTCTTTCAGGTGTTCCGTGCAATAGCAAACTTGTTGGAGGTAATCAATTATTCCATCACGTTCTATATCTACTGTTTGTTCTCGGAAGATTTCCGAAACACGTTGATTCGCACGTTGCAATGGCCTTGGGGGAAGAGCAGCGAGGGAAGAAGAGGACTTCCGATGAAACGTTCTCCTCTGCCTCGGGCAACCATCACCACCACGACCACCACCACGCCGCCGACAACAACCGTCGCGACTCCTGGACATTTCACGCGTGCCAGCGTTTAGTTTCCGGCAAACGCGTGGAAAAGGTTACGAGCCACCAGACTGATCTCTGCCTTTTGTACTTTTCAAAGTTCAACGAGAAACGTTCGCCTAGTCGTGGATCGTTGGAAAACGACTAGAGGCTTTTGTCCAATTTCTTTCGCGGACGGTCGCAAAGGTTACTCCGGTATGCAGCATGAATTTGCGTACTTCCTCCGGACACGTTTTACCGTAACGCGATATCGAACAGAAGGCTAGACGCGGAACTACGATTACGATATCTCCACAAATATTGACGCGTTTTATGGATCGGTCAGCAATATTTGGTCCTCGCGATATCGGGCAAACGTTCCTCACACGAAAACGTTCCAAGAGCTATGTACGTGATTTGCGAGTTCCTCTTCGACGTTGTAAATATACAGGTTCCTGTGTAACGCGTGGGAATTTTTTCGGCGAAATCGCGAGGACAACGAAGACGATCGTAATCCTGAGTTAACTTTCATCGTTGCCGAATCAGAAATTATCTGAAGACGAAAGATTCGAACGAAAGTGATCCTACGTGTCGTGAAACATTCTGTACATAGAATCGAACCGTTTTTCGAGAATATTGCCTCGTTCCTAGCTGTGAAGAACGCGTTGACAAATATGTACCGAAGCCGCGCCAGAGGAGATCGTTTCGCAATTTTCGACGCGATACGCGTTCGTTTCGAAGAAGCTACGACACTCGAACGAAACGAACTCGAAAATTTTTGAACCGATTTGAAGAAACACGAAGGACAAGACTTAGTCGTCGCACGCGCGACTGCATTCTTAATGCGATGAAAACGGATTTAATAAAAGATACGAAACCTCTTGGAATATCGAACGAACCTTTTAACTTTTAAACATAGACGGAATCGATTGCGCCCCTAATTCGAGCGACGATTTAATTTTTCACCGATACGAATATCGGGTACTCGTCTAAAACTGCTCGCATCTCGCGGATCGGACGAATGGTAGCGTTCACACCGACAATCTTTCGTTAAAATTCATTCCATGTAGAGCGAAAACGCGAATAGTAGATAAAACGAATTTGGCCAGAACCGCGAACTCGGTAATCTCGAATCTCTGAGTTTCGCATGGACTTGGTACCTACACGTTAACCTTTTACGCTTCGACTGCCAACTTGGCCGAGTTTAAGAGTTAATTGATAACGCGAATTCAATAAACGTTTCTACTATTTATGCTTCTTTAAAGGAGCTACTAATTACAAGCCCAAATATTTCTGCCGACTTTCCCGATTGATATTAATGTTAATAAATTACGTTTTACATTTATTACGCATGTACCTGTTTATTTACAGAGCGTCGATGGTAAATGTAAATTACGACGAAGAAGTCTCGACGCGGTTTCGCGTTTACCGTGACGGATCGAATCGACTATGAACCATTTTCGCGCGTGAGATAACGCGATTTTTCGCGTGGCTACAAACACGGCAGCGTAATAACGCGCGCGATATCGTGTAACCACCGTTGTATCGGTCTCGGATGTTCGCGCAATTAAAATCCACTTTATTTTGTCCAAATACTCCCGTATCTCGCGTGATGGCGGGAAAGTTGTTTGCAAAATCGTGCGCAAACGCGTAATCCATTTTGATTCGCGTCTGCAGGTTGCCGCTTTATTTTCAGGAGTCGTCGACCCGAAACGATATCCGTCGTCAATTTTTTTGCTGAAAAGAGTGGTAAGGAGGGTAAGAAGCGAGACGCATCGGGTGAAAATTTTTGGAAGATGAGGTAGCTATGGCAGAGGGCAGAGAGGGTTTGCCATGGTGGGGGTTGCTGTTTGGGTGGGCGTTGCTGGGTCGATACAGGGTGGCTTCGCCGTAGCTCGCGAGGAAAGCTAGACGGAACTGAATGAACGCTTCTCACCCAGCCTCTTACTAACTGCGTCAGATATTGCGTATCGTACGCCTCTAATTTCCTGCTGCCAGATGCTCGTTAGCATCGATTACCCCTCTTTCGCGCGTTCGCTATAATCCTCGATAAATAATTGACTCGTCAAGAATATTCCTTCGAAACATCCTTCGAGAGCCGCTGCAGAAGCGCACGTCGCGGTAGTAACCTTCCGGGGACTCGACACTCGATTGTCCCGAAATTCGCCGATCGTAAAACATCGAACCGTAATCAAGCGTGTATTCAGCGTTAGGAAGGTTTCGTATGGGCGCGATTGATAGCAGCGCAAATTGCTCGTCAGCCGTGTCCCCGGATAACGATCTCTTTGCTCGATTCGAATGAAATCATTTTCGCGTGCATCGGGGATAACGAAATCGTCCCGTCCCGAACGGACGGGAATTGGATCGGGGAATTAGCTGCCTCGAGAAGAATCGGGTCGAGTTTTTAAGAACTCGATGATAAGCTAGACGTTATAGGATCAGCTGCCTTGCACGCGCGCCTGTTTCTCCGTTGGTAATTTGCTCGATAACGATCGCGACTGCCGACCAACAATCGCGTTATCCGATCGGTGCTTCGTCGTTATGCTACGTTTACGCTGAACGAACAAGTGCTCGTTCTTCACCGACGTCGGCTAAAACTCGAGCGTACAAGATAAAGAAGGAAGAACGAGCGGTTGTCCGATTAATGTAAACGCAGCGTAATGGTTTGAATTTTGCCCGAGATCGACGAAGAAAGCGCATTTGTTCGTTCGGCGTAAACGTACCTTAGAGGTTAACGAACATGGAGATTTATTTCTCGTCGCGTCACTCTCTTTTTCCGCGGTGTTTCCCCGTACGATTACACCAGTTATATCGGTCGTTAAATCGCGCGCTTCAAACCGCGTTTACGAAGCGGATGCGCGTTGCGAAACGCGCGAAGGAAGTCCCATTTCGTGAAATTTATTTGTTTGAAGTTAAAGGAGAAGTCGGTACTGTTTTTCCGTTTTATACGACCTTGCTTCGCCTTGGCACGCGTCTAGTCGGAGCACTTTTCGAAGTAACTCCGAAGTTAAAAACAGCAATCGAACGTAATGGTTCGCGCCTGCTTCGGCGGGAGCCATTTTAATTCGCAGAATTCGCAAAATCCTCAGCCATCGGAGACGGAATTAATCCCGTTTTGGGACACGAATCGTTGGCGCCTTAAAACGCAAACGTAAACGCGATTTCGCTGACTCTCGCGAAACCTTCGATAAAATTGATTCGGTCGGATCAATGCGAACGACGACCGTTACTCCGTACGTAACGTGTGCGGTTCCTACCTACGCGACATTGAATTATCACGAAGCGCGCTTAAATATTCGCGTAGCGTTTCTTATGAAGGAAAAAGTATTCAAAAGATGCGCTAATCGATCTGTTTCGCGGAAGAACGTGGAGTATCCAGCATGATGGATGACGGGAAAAAACGAACGACGAAACGGCATGCGATTACGGTTATAACGTGGCTGCACCCTACACGCAAAATAAAGAACGTAACCATGGAGAACGCTCGAGGACGAGGACCAAGGTCCTCTCGAAAGTTCCTTGATGGTTTTCGCGTCGAGAAGGCTCCGTTCTTTAATTCATGGGGTCACCGTGGAACCGATTCAAACCGCTCCTTTTAAGCCCATCGATCCGAATCGAACGTCGTTCCGACAGAATTGGAGACGCCAGGCACCTCTTCGTACCAAACGAATTTCATCACGCGTGTCATTTTTATTACTACGTGAAATTTCGTCGTTACGTGGACTAGGTACGTAGATAAACATTGACACGGTTCGAAACGAATAATATTTCCGTTTCGATCGCGCCGTTGAAAATTTGCTGAGCGCGCGGTTTATCTCGGTCGAATTTGCTCGTTTTTCGAGCACAAAACGAATTCGTTCTCGTTAGAATCGCAAGTTAGAACAGCGAAACTCCATCGAGTAGAGAAGGTAAAAGACTAGTTCGACTTGTGGTATCCATCGGTTCTCGGCCAGCGCGAGAACGCGTAAATCAATCTTATCGTGCACACGCTGAATTTTTGTATATTTTCGCGTTCAAAAGTTAAACCGCGTATGGCCGTTTTAACGGCGACGGTTAACGCGTTAATCGAATAAGCGGGAAGAGGAAAAATGGTGAAAAGCTTCGATCGTTAAAAAGTCGTACTGTTTCAAACTGTCATAACGCGTGACCGTAAATATTAATGGTGTCGAGTAAAAAACGGGAGTTCGCGGATGATCGACGCCGAAAACCTTGGAACCTTCCGACGGTATCGGGGAGTTTGGAAACGTATCGCGGCAAAATTGTACCGAACGTAAATAACGTACTTAAAAATGTCGAGTGACTTTAGCGACAACGGAGAGAACGTTCGACGCTGAAAGAGTCAGGTCGCGCGCGAGACGATTTTTTATCGCGACAAGAAATATTTCTCGCGTCCATAGCCTCGATCGATTCGAGGTACGTTATTTTTTTCGTCGCTGGCAGAGTTCGTAATTTCAACGTCGCGGCGCGGCGTTTCTTTCGCCAAAAATATGGATGCGTGCGGTAGGTTTGTTCGCGCTCGCAAGCAGAAAAATGGGGCAACCGAGGTGGAAGATGAACGGTTATATTTATCATTCGGATGAACGATAGAGTAAGCGCGGGAAAAGACGAAGAATCGACGGAGCGGGAGGTAAGAAATTTCGAATAACGGATTCGCTGGTCGAAACGGAGTACTCGTCGAGCGTAACCGGCGTCGCTGTAACGCGGTTATCTCCGCGGTGCTTGCTAAATTCGCGTATCTCGTTACCGACGGAATTCGAGCTGCAATAGAGAACCAAAAGGTCCTGTAACAGTCGGAAACAAAAGACGTTAAGCGAACGAAAAGCGCGGAGTTTTCGCAGAGGAAGAGAGAGAAGGCGAGTAAAGATCGGAAAGAGAAGGGTGGATAAAGGGACAGATATCGTGATCAGGTATCGCGGATAGAGGAACGAAAGCGGAGAACAGGCTGGTATCTAGGGTAGGAAGAGAGGAAGCTCGGCGGAAGCGCGGTGAAAGAGGAAAAGGGGCAAGGACAGGGGTTAGGAGATAGATAGAGAAAGAGAGAGAGGGAGCGAGCGTACGGGGGTAGAGGGTTGAAGCGAGCGAGTCGCAGAGAGCCAGAGGGAGGGAGAAAAGAGAGAATCGGGAGGAAAGAAAGAGGGAACGATCGAGAATTCTCCGGTCAGAGCGGTGGCTCGCGCTTGCGCGAATCAGTAGCAACGCACTGGCACGTAACACCATCGGCGAGCCAGTCTGACGCCAGGCGCCGCGACGCTATGACGTCACTGCTTCGCGTTTTCTCAGCGATCGTTTCTCGACAGCGGTAAGGAATTCATGAATGAAAACTGCTACTTCGAAGCGTTCGCCGTAACTTGCTACGATTCGGGAGGCAGATCCGTCGAATCGCCAGGAGAATCATCGTGTCGGAAGGTCGAACGATCGACCGAACCGATCGATCCCTCGATTCGTTGCGCGAGAACGGATTCGCGGAATGGAACAGACCCGGTAGTGCGACGACCAAAATCTCTGCAACGACTCCCGCGGGACTGTCATCGAGTCCGCGGACTTTCGCGGATTTCCCTCGACGGCTCCTCTCTTTTTCTCGTCGTTTCAACCCGATACGTATCTCGACAAAATCCGAGTGATTCGAGAAGAAGCTCTCGCGTGTTTCTTTTCCAAATGGACCAAACATTGGACCGCCGAGATTCCTTCGGTCGGGACTGGTTCGTCGCGTGCCGTATCCCGTCGTCCCGTTTCGCGAACGAGGGACGAACGCTTTTCCGTACGTTGCCGAGAGGCGAACGGACACGAGGAAGATGCGTTGCGCGTGCCGTCTGCGTTATTCTACTTACGGGCCGCGCATCTGTGTACTCGAAATTATTAACCGCTCCCTTCCACTGCGGTCTCCGACGGTGCGCGGTGCAACGCGATTTTCGAAACTCCGGATACGTCCGATGCAACGTTAATTCGCGTCTTCGTAACGTTTCGATGTACGAACGCGTCGCAGGATCGTTAGTTTCGTCGAGTAGTACGAGCTTTCGAGCTTCTGTACCAGAAGCCACGGTTTCCGTCGCGATAGGGAAAGTTTCGCTACCGGAACTCGTTTCTGTTTTGCCTTTTGTCGCGAAATAGGACGCGTTGCACGCGCTATTGCGCTTCGATCGTTGCTATTCTTTTGTACCTCGTCGAGCCGTGTTTCTCGCAAAAACTCGATCTCGTACTTCACAACGCGTGTTTAAACGACTAGCCCTTTCCTTCGTTTCGTCGACCGACAAATTCTTCGTCGAGCACCCTTCCCGAACACCTTGCTCGAGCGCTCGCTTTGATCCTCCGCTAGGCCAGTTTCTTTTAAACTTCGT